>NC_064922.1:609786356-610443778 GCF_023897955.1 Schistocerca gregaria | reverse complement strand
AACAGCAATTTTTGTATGTAAGAGTGTTTATAACAGTAGGACACATCTACGAAATACTGATAATTTAAAATGCCATTGTCCCGTTATTGGGACACATAAATTAAACTAATTATGCACTATTTCAGGAAATCTGAAATATACTGAATCATAACCAACACGCCCAGACAACTAAAGCACAGTCCACTGTTTGCACAGGGACTACCAGCAGATACACAGTGTAGCCAAATGCAAAGACAGAAAACAGGCAAATTAATTCCTTTTCCTAAAACAAGATAATTGGACAAAAAATATTTATTTTGAATTTCCATCCACGACAGAGGTCAGTTCATCCTTCAGGTACAACAAATCGAAGCAAAAAGGTGCATTGCTTACGTAGAAATTGTCGAGAAGCTTCGATCACGAGCTGCTGCACTACCAAGGCTCTGTGGCTTACCTAAGGGTTACATACGGGACGTTTCCAGAATGAGATTTTCACTCTGCAGCGGAGTGTGCGCTGATATGAAACTTCCTGGCAGATTAAAACTGTGTGCCCGACCGAGACTCGAACTCGGGACCTTTGCCTTTCGCGGGCAAGTGCTCTACCAACTGAGCTACCGAAGCACGACTCACGGCCGGTACTCACAGCTTTACTTCTGCCAGTACCTCGTCTCCTACCTTCCAAACTTTACAGAAGTGCTAGTTCTGCAAGTTTCGCAGAAGAGCTTCTGTAAAGTTTGGAAGGTAGGAGACGAGGTACTGGCAGAAGTAAAGCTGTGAGTACCGGACGTGAGTCGTGCTTCGGTAGCTCAGTTGGTAGAGCACTTGCCCGCGAAAGGCAAAGGTCCCGAGTTCGAGTCTCGGTCGGGCACACAGTTTTAATCTGCCAGGAAGTTTCATATCAGCGCACACTCCGCTGCAGAGTGAAAATCTCATTCTGGAAACATCCCCCAGGCTGTGGCTAAGCCATGTCTCCGCAATATCCTTTCTTTCAGGAGTGCTAGTTCTGCAAGTTTCGCAGAAGAGCTTCTGTAAAGTTTGGAAGGTAGGAGACGAGGTACTGGCAGAAGTAAAGCTGTGAGTACCGGACGTGAGTCGTGCTTCGGTAGCTCAGTTGGTAGAGCACTTGCCCGCGAAAGGCAAAGGTCCCGAGTTCGAGTCTCGGTCGGGCACACAGTTTTAATCTGCCAGGAAGTTTCATATCAGCGCACACTCCGCTGCAGAGTGAAAATCTCATTCTGGAAACATCCCCCAGGCTGTGGCTAAGCCATGTCTCCGCAATATCCTTTCTTTCAGGAGTGCTAGTTCTGCAAGTTTCGCAGAAGAGCTTCTGTAAAGTTTGGAAGGTAGGAGACGAGGTACTGGCAGAAGTAAAGCTGTGAGTACCGGACGTGAGTCGTGCTTCGGTAGCTCAGTTGGTAGAGCACTTGCCCGCGAAAGGCAAAGGTCCCGCGTTCGAGTCTCGGTCGGGCACACAGTTTTAATCTGCCAGGAAGTTTCATACGGGACGTTCCTTTACATCCTATTGTAAGCAAGAGAGGCACACCAGCGCACCAGCTGGCGAAGCACCTGACGACAGTATTAAGCCCATACGTAGGTAAATGTCACTACAACATCAGGTATACTGTACATTTCATTCAACATGTGCAAATACTACGCCTCTGCGACCAGGACCTAATGGTGAGGTTTGATGCGGTGTCCCTCTTCACCACATTCCCGCTTGCTGATTCTCTCAAGTTAACAGGGAGAAATTCAACAGGGTAAAGGCCAATCTCTTCGAAATTGTCCTCACATTAAAATTTTCTCTCTTCAGTGGCGACTGTAATGAACAAACGGATAGCGTCGCTGTGGGCTGCCATCCGTCATCAACTGTGGCAAACTTGTTTGTGGGGATTTCAAAGAGTAAGCTCTGGAAACAGCTGCACTGAAGTCTACACGCTTTTCCAGGTACATTGAAGGCACATTTGCGGTGTGGCCTTATGGAAGAGAAAGACTTCAGAGGTTCCTCCAACATCTTAACTCTCTTCACCCTAATATCAACTTCATCAGCGAAGTGGGAGATAATGGTGAACTATCCCTTTTTCACGTCTTAGTCAAGCGCAGAATGGGTGACACTATAGGACACAGTGTGTACAGGAAAGCCACCCACACAGATTTGTGTCTCCACGCTGCCAGCTGCTATCATCCTTCACAGTGTGAGGATGTGTGCTACGTACACTGCTACACAGGGCCCTCACTGCACCGGACGAAGAAAGCTTGCCAAGCGGGCTCAGCCACCTTAAGCACGTTTTCAAGAAGAACGGATATGGTTGGAAACAACTCCGATGTGCTTTTTGGCAGAGTGTAAAAAACCAGCAGACAGAAAACGACTAGACAATGGTGTATCTGAAGCTCGATACGAATGAAATCGGTAGAATACTGATTCGGTGTAACATTAAACGCGTTTTCTGTCCACCTCCTAGAATGGTTGCCCTGTCAGGTACGTGAATGACGACTTGGGGCTCCGTAAATCAGGTGTTTACCATATTCAATGTAAATGCAGTAAGGCCTGCATCTGGGAGACTGTACGTACAGCCAAATAAGGATACAAAGAAACAGACGACACACCGAACTTAAGCAAACATAAAATTTGCGGTTGCAGAACACTGCATGGCTAGTGGGGAGAGGACTCCATGTAGAATGAAGAGACGGAAGTGCTAAGAGAGACCTCGTCGCTTTGGACTGTGTTCTGAAAGAGGCTGTTGAAGTACGAGTGGGTGACTGGCTGATCGACGGGGCAAAGCTTGGGACCCAGCACTCAACCAACTAAAATCACAGCGTCGGCCGTTCGCGACCCCCGCATCTGAAGCATGCCACAAGAGTACTGACGGACAAGAGTTTTAGCCCATCATCCAGCGGCGCCATCCCCCCTCCCCCCCCCCCCTGCCCCCTCCCTCCATTTCATCCTACGCATCGTGCGACCGCCAGTGGAGGAAGGAGTGAGGGGCGATAAGAAATAAAAGAAGCGGTATGTAGCAAAGAGGCAAGCACTTCACAAAAAGTCGAACTACCATGCCGCCACTAGACAGCGAGCGGGGTCTGGCCTACAGCCATGCTGAAAAGGCCAACGCCCTCGCCGATTCCTTCGAGAAACAGTTTTAAGCGGCAGAACCCTAGGATGAACATGAAGATGCAGTCCATCGTCAACTGGCTGTCTTCCTCAATGCTGAGGAGGGCGCAGAGGACGAACCCACACTTTTCGTCCTCGAAGACGCAGCGAAAGTAATTAGATCCCTCCCCACAAAAAAGGCGCCAGGACACGACAGTGTCACCAATCACTTAGTTAAAAACCTCCCACCCTCGGCGATCATACACCTCGCGAACGTCTTCAACAAGATTACTCTTTCCCGCGAGTTCCCAGCTTGCTGGAAACACGTGGAAGTGGTCGCGATGCACAAACCAGGGAAGGACCATCTATTCCCGCAGCACTACAGGCCGATTAGCCTCTTGCCAACTCTCAGCAAGAACTATGAGCGCCTCCTGCTAATACCCATACAGGAACATATTACCAGAGAGCAACTTCTGCTGGATTTCCAATTCGGATTCCGGCAGAATAACTCTGCCCCACAACAGATCATGAGAGTAGTTGGAGCAGCCAAAGAGGGCTTCAACCACAGAGGCTACTGCGGGATAGTGCTACTAGACATAACCAAAGCCTTTGACTCAGTATGGCATAGAGGGCTACTCTACACACTGTACACACAAGGGTTTCCTGGGAGCAAGTTAAGCAGATCAGAACCTATCTCACGGATACAACTTTCGTTGTCAAAGTAGAAACCACCATCTCCACCAAAAGGTGTGTTTGTGCTGGGGTGCCACAGGGATCGGTCCTGGGGCCCGTTTTGTACTGTCTCTACACTGCAGACACACTAACAGCCCCCTCGTGCACACTGCACAATACTAAGATGACACAGCCTTCTACACACGCTACAAGTGGTTGTAGATGACACAGAAACTTGGGCCCGTCGCTGGCGCATCACCATCAACTCTGAAAAGACGCACGCTATGCTGATCACCCAGAGGCTCTGAAGGCGCGGACCTCTTCAAGCCCCCTCCCCCCCCCCCCCCCCCCCCCACCCGCCCCACACCTTCACCTAAACGGAACCTAACTCCCTTGTACCTTGACGTAACCTTGGACTCTCGACTCTCGTCTTACTTGGAAACCCCACATAGACGAGGTCCACAGGAAGGTCAGTGCCAGAATGTCCACCATATACCCAGTCCTCAACTCAACCAGCCGCCTGTAGGAATGAATGTTTATCCGTCCCTGATACGGCCAGTAATGGGATGTGCATGCTCTGGCTGGTGATACGCGGGGAAGCAGCACCTGGACAAACTCTAGTGGCTGCAGAACCGTGCCCTCAGGAGGGCACTGCATCCGATGATCTGCACTGCACGCTGCCGCTGAAATCCCACTCCTGAAAGGACGTTTCCAAGATCTGGGAAGGGCCTTCTATGAAAGCTCTTCCAGATCAGGAAACGTCCTCATCCACTCCCTAGGTCAGTATGAAATGTCCAGCGACAAGCACAAACGTCCAATAACGATCTTCGACGACTAAGTCGAAGAGAAAATCCCTATACCCAATCCCTAATCCTCCTCCCTCCCGCATAATATCAATCATCTCGTCAACCTCAGGCAAGTACCAGGTACACACAGAACATTCATCACATTACGCAGACACCCAAAAATTACAGAAATAACCACATACACAAATAAATACGTGGAGTAAAAGCCGAAAGGCTACAAACTCCACAACACGCTTCCCCAAAGAGGGGAAAGTATTAGATGAGAGTGAGAGAGAGCAAAGACGTTCTTTCTACATGTATCACTTGAAGACGACGGCAAGGTACTCTGTCGAAGTATCGAGTTACGAAACGACTGCGCTCGGCTAGTAGACACCCGACAACGGTACAAACAAGTGCTGCACCATGCAACGTAGGATGTCGTAAGATTCCTTTGTACACTGAATCAAACATAATGTTCCAACTGAAAACAGAGTCTGTTGAATACGTGGGAGTTGTTTCACTGGGACACAAAAGAAATCAACTAATTTGGTATATAGACGTTTCTGGCATGCGGACATTTTTATGAAGCTTCTTAAATAAGGGCAGAAAGCCCTCATGGTGAAGTTGTGATTTCGAAATGTGCCTTGACACATTACAAATACTATACAGATAGGAGACGGAATTTATTATTAAGTTTCACAAATATGTAACACACTGCAGTGACCTGATAATGTATTTAAATCTTCCAAATAAGTGTATTCGAAAACGCTGAAAGATAGACATTACAATGTCTCTGATTTTCAATGAAATATTGGGTGTTGAATTTCCCACAGAAGTTTATAATCATATTCATTAACAGAGACTTATTTAACACAGTAAAAATTAATTTTTGTTTTAAATGTTCCAATAACGCGACAAAATATATAACAGTATTGATTAAAAATAGTCTTGGTTGCAAGTTTGCTGTATGCCACATATGGATTGGAAGAATTTCTAAAATATATAACTTTTGCTCTGTTTTATATTTATTGAAAAAGTTTCAGGAATTCAATGTCATCAGCAGATACATAACTGTAGTAAATAAAATCGATCTTGATGTCATTAACTGACTTTAGATTACAGTTACTCACACCGTTACACAGGTTTTGTGTTACAATACTCATCGTCAGAGAAAGTGATGTCATTTGCATATGTTGCGGGATTTAAGTACTGTATGGTTTTTACCTGAGACTTAAGTTACACTCAGAGATGGAGGGCTCTTCTCCTCACGTTGCACAAAAAAGCACCTGACACCCCCAAAATATTTCACAAAAATCAAGCAATATTAAAATTAAGTAATACTGGAGGCTAGACAAGTAGTGCACTATATTTACCATAATCTTATCGAAAAACGAAAATAACATCCAAGATGGACAAAGAAATTTGAAGACCATGGAACAGCCACTCAAATGGTGTGACTGATGGGATACACTACAATTTGACTGGCCCGAAACACTTCGTTTTGTTTATAGTAATACACAAATGAGCTCTATCAGGACCAGGCGTTGCGTGTGATGAGCAATGAACGTAATAAATACAGCATTGTATCATCATTGTATTGACAGCAAACGACCTTTCTGAATTAATGCTACATATGGGAATGATTAGTAATATACACAGCGAATCATAAAGTATGTAATGAACAATTAGAGGGAAACATAAAACACCACAAAAAGCATGTGAAATGATACAAACTTAAGTCTATGCACTGAAACAACATTACTCTGGTTCAAGAACAGGAAAGTGACATATTATTTGGGGGCAGCCTCCCCCTTCCCTGCCCCCCCTCCCCTTCCCCACTCCCCGCCATCAGGCATTGGTTGCCTTTCCTTGGGATCATGACGAGACCTTCTCAAAATTAATCTAAATCTAGCGATCATGGAAATGGTTGCGTCTTTTTTATTTTTATTTTTTTAACGAGTGCAACATGGTCTTTCCTTTGCAACACAATTAAGTATTCGTGTCTTTCTCTCATGATAAACATTGAAAGGACAAACAATTCGGAACTTTCCCGCAGATTGAAACTGCCTACCAAACAGGAACTCGAACCTGGGACCTTTGCCTTTTGCTCTACCAACTAAGCTACCTGAGCGCGACTGTGAATCCGTCCTCACACCTTTACTTCCACAAGTACTTCATCTCCAACCTTCCAAACTTCACAAAAGTTCTCCTGCAAAACTTGTGAGATTAGCAATCCTGGAAGAAAAGATAATGTGGAGACTTGGCTTATCCACAGCCTGGATTAATGTTTCCAGAGTAATTTTTTACTGTGTAGCGGCGTGTGGCAGGTAGAAGGATTCTACTGCCGCCAAAACAGACTTCGCTTAAGGACCACGCAGATGAGAGACAAGGAACCATCGCTCATACTGAGGCATGGCGATAGTCTTTTCTTTCCCTCACTCTGTTTGTGAGTGGAATAGGAAAGTAGAAGACTAGTAGCCAAGCACTGTACGATGGCTTGCGAAGTATGTATGCAGATGTAAATGTAAATTTAGTCTACCTATTAAGATGTCAGTCAATCCATTTATAGACACAAGAAACTAACGTAAGAATGTTGTCCCTTATTTATCGAGAAAACTAAGACTGAACTTCTGCTGCTGACTGTCTCTCGGTAAAACTCATCGTATTAGCCCCTAATTTTCTCATTACAGTCACTTTGCGAGATGTATTTGAGGCCAAAATACTTAGAAGAAGCGGTATAGAGCTAACTTTTCAACTCCCCTTTTGTCATATTATCTCTTACCTACCATATTCTCACGAATCTTCCAGTCTGCGATATATAGAATTTGAATCCACCTTATTCCAACGAATAACAGATCTACTGCGCCAATTCACAGCCGCCTAGTAACTCTCTCGAAATCCCGTCACATTCCGACAGCACTAGTCTATCAGTTAGAAGGCTGTCTAGTCCTCCACTGACTAAGAAGAGAGCTATCATAACCAAAAATATCGCACTAACGCACCGAAGGAATGTTACAACCATGCAGAGTACACGTGGACTGCACAAAGAAATTCAGAAGCATAAGACCTACAATTCATCAGTATCGAATGACGGTTTATAAATATCACTCTGCACATGTCTTGATCTCCTTTATCGTATTCCTATTACTACTACGCTAGAAATACGACAGTGTAATGGTATCAGATTCTTCGATGACAGCACAGCATTTCATGAGGAATACATCACCTCTTTTCAAGTGGAGTATACCATCACAGTACGAATCTAATTGAATCACAGAGCTTCCAACACACTTCCCATTGAATCAGTAATATTGGTGCAACAGCCTCACGCCTCCACGCATAATTCAGAGCTACTGAAGAGTAGGGGGACATTCGGGACTTAATCACATCATTGCGCAGTTTGTACCCTCACGTGTTGTTCGATAGTGGACTGACTATGATGCCATATTCCGTCCAGAGCTGAGTATATCCACACGGGTAGTACACATATGTGTAGTGCTAGTTATTTAGCTAGAAGCAAACGCAGTACTTTCACACTTATCCAACTATCGTACACCGACAACCGACTAATCAATAAGTACAAGACAGTCCAAATCAATGTCAATCGCTTTCTCCAGGAACAGCAGTCATCTTAGTGCCTCTTACACCTAGAACCGAATTGTATCACAACAGTGTCTAGATGACACACCGACAGGATATTTCGTCACTCGCCTCCTATACTGTCATATCTTAGTGGGCGGATCACACTCTCCTTAAAAATGCGTGCAGATGAATTTGAGTCTGACATAATCTTTTGCTTTAGCTCAACGACTTATCAGTTCTTAGTGCATGGATTGCTTCCCTGAAGATTCCAGCAAATGAATCCAAACCCGACATGCGCATTCTACTTCATCTCGCTCCACATGATTATTGCTAGGCATTTTGTTCGCAGCTCGTGGTCGTGCGGTAGCGTTCCCGCTTCCCGCGCCCGGGTTCCCGGGTTCGATTCCCGGCGGGGTCAGGGATTTTCTCTGACTGGGTGTTGTGTGATGTCCTTAGGTTAGTTAGGTTTATGTAGTTCTAAGTTCTAGGGGTCTGATGACCATAGATGTTAAGTCCCATAGTGCTCAGAGCCATTTGATCTTCTTGCTAGGCATTTTACAGTTGTTAACGCTTCAGATGTTAGTGTATGGGATTTCTAGTCTTAGTAACGTGCAACAGAATTAGTTACGTTCAGGTCAACTAACAACTCCACTACAGATCTTCCCGCCTACTTGCAGACAACTCCAACACCTACGAACACCTTACACATAAAACAAATACATTGCAAGGGCTTGTACTGTGCATAGTTGAGGGTATATTGCACCTGTATTGTCAGTTAGCCATCTGTCCCAATCTCACACGCAGATAGAGTAAAAAACTGCCTATATACCCTAATCCATCCCTATGTTCGGAATACATCGTCTTTCCCAGAGATTTTTTTTTCCGTCACATATATGAATGGAATATTCTAGTATCATGCACATGATGCTTTTGCTTCTCAAATCAGTCACTTAACATGAACAGATGGGAGCTCACTGGATTGGCAGACACCGACTTGTAGTGTCGAACTGTCGCATCGATGTTACTCTTAACCACTATGCATCATTTAGCCACAAACGGGTCTATGTATGTTAATGTGGGGATAGCAGCTGACAATGACCTCAGAGTTGTTGTTGTTGTTGTTGTGGTCTTCAGTCCTGAGACTGATTTGATGCGGCTTTCCATGCTACTCTAACCTGTGCAAGCTCCTTCATCTCCCAGTACCTACTGCAGCCTACATCCTTCTGAATCTGCTTAGTGTACTCATCTCCCTCTATGATTTTTACGCTCCACGCTGCCCTCCAGTACTACATTGGTGATCTCTTGATGCCTCAGAATATGTCATACCAAACGATCCCTTCTTCTGGTCAAGTTGTGCCACAAACTCCTCTTCTCCCCAATTCTATTCAATACCTCCTCATTAGTTATGTGATCTACCCATCTAATCTTCAGCATTCTTCTGTAGCACCACATTACGAAAGCTTCTATTCTGTTCTTGTCCTCTAGGCGCTCAGTCCGGAACCGCGCGACTGCTACGGTCGCAGGTTCGAATCCTGCCTCGGGCATGGATGTGTGTGATGTCCTTAGGTTAGTTAGGTTTAAGTAGTTCTAAGTTCTAGGGGACCGATGACCACAGATGTTAAGTCCCATAGTGCTCAGAGCCATTTGAACCATCTTCTTGTCCAAACTAGTTACCGTCCATGCTTCACTTCCATACATGGCTACACTCCATACAAATACTTTCAAACGACTTCCTGACACTTAAAGCTATACTCGATGTCAACAAATATCTCTTCTTTAGAAACGCTTTCCTTGCCATTGCCAGTCTACATTTTATATCCTCTCTACTTCGACCATCATCAGTTATTTTGCTCCCCAAATAGCAAAACTCCTTTACTACTTTAACTGTCTCATTTTCTAATCTAATTCCCTCAGCATCACCCGACTTAATTCGACTACATTCCATTATCCTCGTTTTGCTTTTGTTGATGTTCTTCTTATATCCTCCTTTCAAGACACTGTCCATTCCGTTCAACTGCTCTTCCAAGTACCTTGCTGTTTCTGATAGAATTACAATGTCATCGGTGAACCTCAAAGTTTTTATTTCTTCTCCATGGATTGTAATACCTACTCCGAACTTTTCATTTGTTTCCTTTACTGCTTGCTCAATATACAGATTGAATAGCATCGGGGAGAAGCTACAACCCTATATCACTCCCTTCCCAGCCACTGCTTCCCTTTCACGCCCCTCGACTCTTATAACTGCCAACTGGTTTATGTACACATTGTAAATAGCCTTTTCCTCCCTGTATTTTACCCCTGCCACCTTCAGAATTTTACAGAGAGTATTCCAGTCAACATTGTCAAAAGCTTTCTCTATGTCTACAAATGCTAGAAACGTAGGTTTGCCCTTCCTTAATCTAGCTTCTAAGGTAAGTCGTAGGGACATATTGCCTCACGTGTTCCAACATTTCTATGGAATCCAAACTGATCTTCCCCCGAGGTCGGCTTCTACTAGTTTTTCCATTCGTCTGTAAAGAATTCGCGTTAGTATTTTGCAGTTGTGACTTATTAAACTGATAGTTCGGTAATTTTCACATTGTCAACACCTGCTTTCTTTGGGATTGGCATTACTGTATTCTTCCTGAAGTCTGAGGGAATTTCGCCTGTCTAATACTTCTTGCTCACCAGATGGTAGAGTTTTGTCAGGACTGCCTCTCCCAAGGCTGTCAGTAGTTCTAATCGAATGTTGTCTATTCCCGGGGCCTTGTTTCGACTCAGGTCTTTCACTGCTCTGTCAAACTCCTCACGCAGTATCATATCTCCTATTTCATCTTCATCTACATCCTCTTCCATTCCCATAATATTGTCGCCCTTGTATAGACCATCTATATACTCCTTCCACCTTTCTGCTTCTTTGCTTAGAACTAGGTTTCCATTGAGCTCTTGATATTCATGCAAGTGGTTCTCTTTACTCCAAAGGTCTCTTTATTTTTCCTGTACGCAGTATCTATCTTAGCCCTAGTGAGGTAAGCCTCTACATCCTTACATTTGTCCTCTAGCCATCCCTGCTTAGCCATTTTGAACTTCCTGTCGATCTCATTTTTGAGACGTTTGTATTCCTTTTTGCCTGCTTCACTTACTGCATCTTTGTATTTTCTCCTTTCATCAATTAAATTCAATGTCTCTTCTGTTACCCTAGGATTTCTACTAGCCCTCGTCTTTTCACCTACTTGATCCTCTGCTGCCTTCACTACTTCATTCCTCAAAGTTACCCATTCTTCTTCTACTGTATTTCTTTCCCCCATCCCTGTCAATTGTTCCCTTATGCTCTCCCTGAAACTCTCTACAACCTCTGGTTCTTTCAGTTTATCCAGGTCCCATCTCCTTAAATTCCCACCTTTTTGCAGTTTCTTCAGTTTGAATCTACAGTTCATAGCCAATAGGTTGTGATCAGAGTCCACATCTGCCCCTGTAAATATCTTACAATTTAAGCCCTGGTTCCAAAATCCCTGTCTTACCATTATACAATATATCTGAAACCTTTTTGTATCTCCAGTGTTCTTCCATGTATACAACCTTTTTTCATGATTCTTGAAACAAGTGTTAGCTATGATTAAGTTATGCTCTGTGCAAAATTCTACCAGACCGCTTCCTCTTTCATTTCTTAACCCCAATCCATATTCACCTACTATGTTTCCTTCTCTCCCTTTTCCTACTCTCGAATACCGGTCGCCCATGACTATTAAATTTTCGTCTCCCTTCACTATCTGAATAATTTCTGTTATTTTATCATACATTTCTTCAATTTCTTCGTCATCTGCAGAGCTAGTTGGCATATAAACTTGTACTACTGTAGTAGGCGCGTGTTTCGTGTCTATCTTGGCCACAATAATGCTTTCACTATTCTGTTTGTAGTATCTTACACGCACTCCTATTTTTTTTATTCATTATTAAACCGACTCCAGCATTACCCCTATTTGATTTTGTATTTATAACACTGTATTCGCCTGACCAAAAGTCTTGTTCCTCCTGCCACCGAACTTGACTAATTCCCACTATATGTAACTTTAACCTGTCCATTTCCCCTTTTAAATTTTAAAACCTACCTGCCCGATAAGGGATCTGACATTCCACGCTCCGATCCGTAGAACGCCAGTTTTCTTTCTCCTGATAACGACGTCCTCCTGAGTAGTCCCCGCCCGGAGATCCGAATGGGGGACTATTTTTCGTCCGGAATGTTTTACCCAAGAGGACGCCATCATCATTTAACCACACAGTAAAGCTGCATGCCCTCGGGAAAAATTGCAGCTGTAATTTCCCCTTGCTTTCAGCCGTTCGCAGTACCAGCACAACAAGGCCGTTTTGGCTAGTGTTACAAGGCCAGATCAGTCAGTCATCTAGACTGTTGCCCCAGCAACTACTGAAAAGGCTGCTGCCCCTCTTGAGGAACCACACGTTTGTCTCGCCTCTCAACAGATACCCCTCCGTTGTGGTTGCACCTACGGTACTGCTATCTGTATCGTTGAGGCACGCAAGCCTCCCCACCAACGGCAAGGTCCATGGTTCAGAGTTATAGTGGAAATTGAGAATGTATAGTGAGGTACGGAGGTGGGACCCGTTCAAATAGAATGAAATGGCTCTGAGCACTATGGGACTTGACATCTGAGGTCATCAATCCCCCAAAACTTAGAACTACTTAAACCTAACTAACCTAAGGACATCACACACATCCACGCCCGAGGCAGGATTCGAACCTGCGACCGTAGCGGTCGCCCGGTTCCAGACTGTAGCGCCTAGAACCGCGAGACCACTCTGGCCGGCTCAAATAGAGTGGGGGAAGCTGTGCAGCTAATTGACATACACAGTGAAGTGCTAAAGAAACTGGTATATGCATGCGTATTCAAACGCATAGATATGTAAATAGGCAGAATACTGCACTGTGGTTGGCAACGCCTATGAAAGACAAGTAAGTGACTGGAGCAGTTGTTAGATGGGTCACAGCTACTACAATTACAGAGTATCAAAATTTAAGATAGTTTGAACGTGGTGTTACACTCGACGCATGAGCGAAGGGACACAGCATCTCCGAGGGAGCGATGAAGTAGGGATTTTCCCGTAGGACTATTTCACGAGCGCACCGTGAATATCAGGAATCCGGTAAAACATCAAATCTCCGACATCGCTGCGGCCGGAATTAGATCCTGCAAGAACGGAACCAACGATGACTACAGAGGATTGTTCAACGTGACAGAAGTGCAACCCTTCTGCAAACTGCTGCAGATTTCAGTGCTGGGCCAGCAACAAGTGTCAGCGTGCAAACCATTCAACGAAACATCATCGATATGTGCTTTCGTAGTCGAAGGCCCACTCGTGTACCCTCGATGATTGCATGACACAAAGTTTTACGCCTCGTCAACACCGACATTGGATTGTTGATGACTGGAAACATGTTACCAGGTTGGACGTGTCTCGCTTCAGATTGTAGAGCGGATGGACGTGTACGGGTGTGGAGACAATCTCATGAATCCATGGATCCAGTATGTCAGCAAGGGAGTGTTCAGCCTGGTGGAGGCTATGTAATGGTGTAAAGCGTTTGCAGTTGGAGTTATATGGGACCCCGGATACGACTAGATACGACCCTGACAGACGACACGTACGTAAGAATCCTGCCTGATCACCTGCACCCATTCATGTCCATTGTGTATTCCGACGGGCTTGAGGAATTCCAGCAGTACAATGCGTCATTTTACACGTCCAAAATTGCTACAGAGTAGCTCCAGAAACACATTTCTGAGTTTAAACACTTCCGCTGGTCACCAAAGTCCCCAGAAATGAACAGTACTGACCATATCTGGGATGCCTTGCAACGTGCTACTCAGAAGAGGTAACCGCCCCCTCGTACTCTTACGGATTTATGGACAGCCTTGCAGGATTCTTGGTATCAATTCCCTTCAGCACTACTTCAGTCATTAGTCGAGTCCATGCCACGTCGTGCTGCAGCATTCCTGCGTGATCGCAGGGGCCCTACACGATATTTGACAGGTGTACCAGTTTCTTTGGCTCTTCAGTGTATATCGAGCGAGAGGAAGTTGAGGGCTAAGTATGACTTATTCTGTCCTGGCATTCCCATCTTCGACAACAGCAGTGTTCATGCATCATACTCATTGCGCTTGGTGTTGATGCGTTAAAATTAAAATTAACGGCTAGAGAGTCATCACTGAACTTATTTATAAAGCAACAAAGTGCCATGAACATACATGGTCTGCAGGAAGTAGTATGTACTGCACTGTATCGAGAGTAGATCTGTGGTATTGTTTTGCTTAAGGCAGTGTGAGCATTGATATGCGCTGTTCGTGATTTCGATCGCTCAGTCATTCTAGGATCAAGGGAAGTTCACTGCAAGATGGTATACCTACTCTAACAGGTTTTGCATGTAATAAATGTGGAATTAAAAGCGTATAAAAACAGTTATTTTTGAAATACTGTCGCATGGTTTCCAAACGTCAGTAACAGCTGTTTAAGTACAGTGATGCAGTGCGTGGTACTCCTTCCCACCACTAACAAATATTCCGTTAGAACTAGAGTCTTCCATGCCATATATGTGCATATAGACTCCATCGTGATTTCGGAATGTAATTTGCTTACCATAAAAATACAGCCCTTCCAGTGAAGCAATGGAATCTGATGTCTGTAACATAGCTACCAAACTTTTGTCAGGGCTGTTTAAGTAAAATGATGATGTGTGTGGTCCTCCCTCCCACGATTAACAAATGTGATATAAAAACTACGATCTACAATATAGATCCCCTTCTGATTTCGAACTGTAATTTGGTTAGAGGAGAAAAAAGTAATCCAGCATTGCAGTGGAATGAGAAGAGTGTAACGTAATCTCCAAACGCCTGTCAGGCCTATTTAAGTACAGTAATACTATGTGTGGTAATCTCTCCCGCTATTAACAAACGTCCCATTAAAACTATAGACTTCCATGTCATATACACTCCTGGAAATTGAAATAAAAACACCGTGAATTCATTGTCCCAGGAAGGGGAAACTTTATTGACACATTCCTGGGGTCAGATACATCACATGATCACACTGGCAGAACCACAGGCACACAGACACAGGCACCAGAGCATGCACAATGTCGGTACTAGTACAGTGTATATCCACCTTTCGCAGCAATGCAGGCTGCTATTCTCCCATGGCGACGATCGTAGAGATACTGGATGTAGTCCTGTGGAACGGCTTGCCATGCCATTTCCACCTGGCGCCTCAGTTGGACCAGCGTTCGTGCTGGACTTGCAGACCGCGTGAGACGACGCTTCATCCAGTCCCAAACATGCTCAATGGGGGACAGATCCGGAGATCTTGCTGGCCAGGGTAGTTGACTTACACCTTCTAGAGCACGTTGGGTGGCACGGGATACATACGGACGTGCATTGTCCTTTCGGAACAGCAAGTTCCCTTGCCGGTCTAGAAATGGTAGAACGATGGGTTCGATGACGGTTTGGATGTACCGTGCACTATTCAGTGTCCCATCGACGATCACCAGAGGTGTACGGCCAGTGTAGCAGATCGCTCCCCACACCATGATGCCGGGTGTTGGCCCTGTGTGCCTCGGCCGTATGCAGTCCTGATTGTGGCGCTCACCTGCACGGCGCCAAACACGCATACGACCATCATTGGCACCAAGGCAGAAGCGACTCTCATCGCTGAAGACGACACGTCTCCATTCGTCCCTCCATTCACGCCTGTCGCGACACCACTGGAGGCGGGCTGCACGATGTTGTGGCGTGAGCGGAAGACGGCCTAACGGTGTGCGGGACCGTAGCCCAGCTTCATGGAGACGGTTGCGAATGGTCCTCGCCGATACCCCAGTCCCCTACGGCACTGCGTAGGATCCTACGGTCTTGGCGTGCATCCGTGCGTCGCTGCGGTCCGGTCCCAGGTCGACGGGCACGTGCAACTTCCGCCGACCACTGGCGACAACATCGATGTACTGTGGAGACCTCACGCCCCACGTGTTGAGCAATTCGGCGGTACGTCCACCCGGCCTCCCGCATGCCCACTATACGCCCACGCTCAAAGTCCGTCAACTGCACATACGGTTCACGTCCACGCTGTCGCGGCATGCTACCAGTGTTAAAGACTGCGATGGAGCTCCGTATGCCACGGCAAACTGGCTGACACTGACGGCGGCGGTGCACAAATGCTGCGCAGCTAGCGCCATTCGACAGCCTACACCGCGGTTCCTGGTGTGTCCGCTGTGCCGTGCGTGTGATCATTGCTTGTACAGCCCTCTCGCAGTGTCCGGAGCAAGTATGGTGGGTCTGACACACCGGTGTCAATGTGTTCTTTTTTCCATTTCCAGGAGTGTACATGCATATAGACTCCATTCTAATTTCGAAATGTGATTTGCCTACGAAGAAAGATATACCCAGTAATCCTACGGTGCTCTGGGATCAGATACGTGTAACGTAAGTCCCAGACGACTGTCAGGACTACAGTGAGGCTGTGCAGGATACTTTCCGTAATTAACAAATGCTCCATTAAAACTACAGTCTTCCGCACCAAATACATTCCACGCTGATTTTTGAAATGTATTTCTGTATCGCTAGCATTTACGTAGGATTAAACCAGAATGAATAATCCATTTGCATAGTTATAAACCAGAGCTTCAATCCTGGTTCTTTTTAGCGGAGGCATCTTTCTATCACATTGCTACAGAACCGGGAAGTCTGCGACTCAGTCACTGCCAGGAAGGTAGATTTCCGATGAAGTGGTGACTAGATGTTTAAAATTCTAAGGAAACAAGCGTAAGCTGTACGAAAAAGAATTGTAAGCATTAGTAGCTATTGCAGTATCGCAGACAGCTGCTGCATCAAAATATCGAATTTAACGTCAGCCATTTCCAACCTATATGGTTTGATCGCGGATATTTTGATGTTTTCCTGCTACCACATTTTACGTCAGATGGAGTTTAACAGTTCATCTGTTACAACGGCAGAGAGAGTTATCACTTTTTCTACGGTGCTATTCACATGCGACATTCCAACCACTTAGAAGAAACATGCTGTTTATGACATACATCCATCCCTTTTCACTACCGCTGAAAGGTCTAAGAGTTATATTATCTGGTATGGCTTCTCACAATCTCTTCCAACATATGACCATTATGGAGTGTCTTCCTATCTCATTCGTACAGAAGCGGGAAGAGTCTGTGACACAGTCGCTGCCAGGAAGGTTGATTTCAGATGAAATGAGGAATAGATGTTTGAAATTGTAAGAAAAGTAACATTAGCTATAGGAAAATAATTGAAAGAACTGGCAGCTATTGCAATATTCCAGACAGTTGCTCCATCAGAACAGCAGCTTTTAAAGTAGGCCATTTCCTGCATATATGGTTGGATCACGGGTCTTTAGATGCTTTCATGCTGCATCACATCCATCAGAGTTGGAAAACGTTGAGAGAATTTGCGTTTCACGGAGTATCAGTGCTTGCTGTCTAACACAAAAGAGCATCAAAGGGCGTAGTGGACGTCGAGAATCGAACGAGGTTATAACAGCAGCGTGACATCAACCTTAGCTCACAGTCTGGTTGGAGTCCATGAAGCGAGCACACGTAACAGCAAAATTCGCAGCACAGATACGGTCGGTCGTTGAAATATTCTGCAGAAAATGGAAAGAACAACTCGGCTGAACATCCGGAGGCTCACTATTACTGACGTCACCTAACAGTCAGTTTCCCCTTGCAACTATATCCCTGTCCGTGAAAGTGTTCAAGTTCCTACAGAAACTTGGTTTTAACGTAAACCGGAATATTGGCGATAATTGCAAGGGCTGTTCGGAAAGTAAGGTCCGATCGGTCTCGAAATGGAAACCACTGTGAAAATCAAAACTGTTTTATTTGTAGCAGTTAGGTACACCTTCCAGCTGGTTCTCTACACAGTCGCCGCTCCGACTTAGGCATTTGTGACAGCGTTGTACCAACTTTCGAATCCCCTCGTTATACAAGACAGCCGCCTGTTCTTTCCGCCAATTTTCTACGCTAATGTGCAGTTCGTTGTCTGAGCCAGAAATTCTGTCTTTTAGCCAATGGTTGATCTGAGTTGAGATGAAACTCAGGGGGAGCCAATTATGGGCTGTATTGTGGGGCAGATAAAAGTGGCCCAGAGAACAAAGTTCCAGGGTACAAAGAAACACAGCAGAGGAAAAGAAATACAATACTAATGTGACTATACCACTCATCTCTTGGCACTTTTGGGGCCTGGTCAGCAAGTTGCTGAAGACGGATGAGGATGGACTGCTGGAATTGCTGCAATCTCATCCGAAATATTCTGCTCCAGTTCTTGAAGACAATGAGGGTTGTTGCGATGCATCTTCGACTTGAGTGCTCCCCACACAAAGTAATCGCCCACTGACAGATCAGGTGATCTGAATAGCCAGCTAGGGCCGCGACCAGACTGACCTTGCTTACAACTCTGTCAGGTGTGAAGATTGTGTAAACGTACTCCAAGGTTCGGTTGGCTGTATGGGCAGTTGCTCCATCCTGTCGGAAGTAACTGTAGGTCTTTTCCTCCTCCTATGTTAACGTTGCCACAAAAGGTTTCAAAATGTTGGCGAGGTTAACACTCCGAAGTCGTCATCTGATGAAACCTTCTGATCATGGAATGATGTTTCATGGAAGTTATGCGGATTCTTCGCTGCCCAGAATGTGTGATTCTGTTAGTTGACACAACCACTACAGTGAAACTAGCCATCATCAGACATAAAGAACAACGTAAGGTGGGCATGTCATTTTCATTTTTGTAAGTTATCAATGTGCAAGTCAGAGAGAGAGAGAGAGCAAGTTATGTTACTGTTAAACGATCTTTGGTCTTGTTGTGGCACAGTCTTTGCCTTTGCGCAGTCTTATATGGTCTTAGCTGAAGTGTGCTAGGTGATGGACGTACTCAATAGTGCTATGTTGACTTGCGATTGAATCTATTAGATGAAGAAAGAATTGTTGTAGAGGACAGCAAGGATGAAGAATATAAATTTTGAATAATTTTTTTGAAGAGAATAAATTTGAGGTAAGACTGCAGCACTGCGCAGCTAGTTTGTTGGATTGATTACTGTCTGCTAGTTAACTTTCTCAGAGTTGAGAGAAATACCACCCCACTTCCCTGAGTCATGCATTAAGATATCAACTGATTAAGCTGTTTGTTCTTTTTTTAGAAATTCTCTGTTAACATTGTACTCTTTTCAAATCATTGTTCGCTTTGTTAAGCATAGTATTGTTCAGACCAATGTTATGTGAGAAGATCACATGAAAGCTTACTCTGTCTTTTTGAATACATTCTTCATTCCTGAATCGTTGTCTCTGAATGTCATTGTATAGGAATAGTTACTCTCCCCACCCCACTGTTTAAAGAAGGTTTATCATTAGGCGTTGCTACATTGCACAAATGGTATGCATCAATTTGAATATTGTTTTGAAATTTTATTTTAAAAATAGAAATCTAGCTTAGCCACTGCCTGCTTGCTTCTACTGTCACGCTTTTGAGAAATCTGTAACAATTTTGTCAATACGGGAAGTAAGTGAAAATTTTGATTAGGATCAGATAATTGTTTTACTTCAGTTGGGCATTTAATATAAAGACAAGTTGTATTCAGACCAGTTACAGTTTAATTCACATTGGGTTCTGTTTAGTCAGAGGTTACCATACAAGTTTAAGTTGGATAACAGATTGTGGGTACATAGTTTTGGTAATACTCAGACTTTTTATAGAAAGCCGGCCCGAGTGGCCGAGCGGTTCTAGGCGCTACAGTCCGGAACCGCGTGACTGCTCCGGTCGCAGGTTCGAATCCTGCTTCGGGCATCGATGTGTGTGATGTCCTTAGGTTAGTTAGGTTTAAGTAGTTCTAAGTTATAGGGGACTGATGACCTCACAAGTTAAGTCCCATAGTGCTCAGAGACATTTTTTGTATAGAAACATATATCGGGGAGCTTACAACAGGTAGATGTCCCATCCATTCATTGTTATCACAGTGAAGAGCGGCTCACAAAGCCGTAGGCACTGAGGAGCATATGCTGGTTTTAATGCACGAACTGACACCCAGCACGGATACATACGCAGGCCGAGGAGCAGTACTGACTCGCATGATCGACGTGATATGCCGGTCTCTTGCGACAGGCGTCAGATTCATGCAATTTCTGGTGAACTTGAGCCAAATTTTCTGGTGAGAGGGCACGTTTCGGAAAGTTTTTTGACTTGTCCAAAGTAAATGCTGCCTGACCCCATTTTCGAACCAAGTGTTGCATGGTACTCTTTGCTGGCACTTTGACACCATTACACTTCTCAGCAAATAACTGACCACACCGTTTCCACGACCTTGTTGTCACATAACTTTCAATAACGGACACCCGCCACTCCACTCTGAGTAACATTGTCCCCTTTGCACTGCTCCATTCACAATGACACAGTCCGAACTACGCCCTGGACCGGTGTGGGCCACGTGTCGGACGTACACGAGGTGTGGTCGACAAGGAGTGTGGTTATTTGCACACATTCAGGTCCAATCGTATCTACTATTCCGGACCATTTTTATTTGCCGCACCCTGTATTTGTCGGGAGACACTATTTTCTAAGGCATCTTCACGTGCCCACTATGCGCTCAGAACTGAAAAGAGCGACGTGACCCGAACGGCTGTCGTACTGGAGACGCTCCCCAAAATAACTGTGCAAAGCTTTATCGGACTTTCACTGTGGTTTCCATTTCGCTCTCGATCGGACCTTACATTCCGAATAGCCTTAGTAGTGACTTTTTACTACCTGTAGGTAAAGACTCAGTAAAACAAGGGAAAAATGCCTCTGTAGCTGCCGGCCAGAGTGGCCGAGCGGTTCTAGGCGTTACAGTCTGGTACCGCGCGACCGCCACGGTCGCAGGTTCGAACCTGCCTCGGGCACGGATGTATGTGATGTCCTTAAGGTTAGTTAGGTTCAAGTGGTTATACGTTCTAGGGGACTGATGACCTCAGAAGTTAAGTCCCATAGTGCTCAGAGCCATTTGAACCATTTGCCTCTGTAGCTATCTACAACCATTACGTATTTTTCATCTCTTGGCCGCCGTCGCATTACAAACAAAATTAGTATGCAAATTTACACATTCCCTTCTATCCAAATTTTTTTAAATTAATTTTTATCTTCAAACGCTTCATTTCCTTCAGTGTAAGTAATGATACAGTTTTCTTGCACATTACCCGAAGGCGCTATATGACTTCTGGGCGTACGTTCCCCAGTAATAGCGTGAGACTTACGAGAAAATAGTGTGGGTGACAAACGCTTGCCGCGCGAGCGTTGCGCACTTGTAAGACGTGACGCATCCGCGAGTAGGGTGGGGCACTCAAGGCCGGAGCTGTTTGGGCAGTCAGCGGGCCAGCAAACATGCGCCGTCCCAGTGACGTAACTCCCGCTGCCGGGGCCAGCCGCCACCAGCCGCTCCGACCGATAACAGCAGGGGCCCGTCCACCGGCCAGTCGCCACGCCTTTTGTAGAACGTGATACACAACGAGGGAGGCGAAGAGACAGGGCCGTGCCGAGATGGGCGCCCACCAGTAGGGGAGGCACAGAGACTGACAGTTTAAAAATTATCCGGAGAGGTATTTAAGTTCTCTCATCCGATTATGGCTGCGTCCACCTACAACGGTCGTCAGACGCCGTCGCCAGAGGTCGCCCCGAAACATCGTCCGACAGCTTGGTCACAGTGCGCCCATCTCCTTCGACAGATTTTGGCGGGGCCGACGTGGTTACCTTAGTGTAGAATATATTCAATGTATGAAGTAGGTTAGATTTTAACCTACAAGGGTGGGATGGATACCACGGCGTCTCTGTTCTCAGAGATGAGTGCTAAAATGTGGCTTTTGTGATTAAAAAATATGCCGAATGCAGGTAAACGAGTTATATCTGTCCCGAAAAGAACGTGGCGAGTGCTGTACACTCTGTCCTCAGTTAAAGAAATTACCAGGCAAGTTTTCAAAAATGGTTCAAACGGCTCTGAGCACTACAGGACTTAACTGAGGTCATCAGTCCCCTAGAACTTAGAACTACTTAAACCTAAGTAACCTAAGGACATCACACACATCCATGCCCGAGGCAGGATTCCAACCTGCGACCGTAGCGGTCGCGCGGTTCCAGACTGTAGCGCCTAGAACCGCTCGGCCACCCCGGCCGGTCCAGACAAGTTTTACGAATGTATTAGATGAAGAGAGAAACGTTCTATTACACACCCAAGATGATTCGAAGTGACCTTGAAAA
Source organism: Schistocerca gregaria (assembly GCF_023897955.1). Lineage (NCBI taxonomy): Eukaryota > Metazoa > Arthropoda > Insecta > Orthoptera > Acrididae > Schistocerca > Schistocerca gregaria. Next base: position 610,421,396 of record NC_064922.1, on the reverse strand, counting down.
GCACGCTTATAGACACTGATTTAGTTGAAGTTCTACAGACATACTTCAATTAACCTACAATGGCTGTCATTTGGCATACATCGTAAAAGAGAAACAAAATTTAGAATAAGATTCTCTGACCACCTAAAGCACTGATACTTGTAAAAATATACATCACATTTGGAAACAACTTCATGTAACAGAATCACTATCCTACTGGCATAAAAACGGCAGTAAGCAGTAATAAAGTAATTTGCAGACAGCTAATGTCCACCTACCATGACCCAAAATGATTCACCATTGTTCAGTAATTTTATAAGATACACCATGATCTGCATTGGAACAAATTATTTCCTGAAGTTAACCTATAATTTATGTCTAAGATTTCAAATGATTTTACTTACTTATCATTTCCAATAAACTTGCGATTTCCGTCCAGATTCCGAAGTACATTTCGACTATGATATTTTTCGTCCTCAGAGTGTCACGAACTCGTTTCAATGACTAAAGTTATCAGTTTCTCAGTCCATGTTTCGTGTTGCGTCTGCCAATATGTCCGAAGAAAACAAACTGATATGAATTTCACCGATTGTCGTCCGAGGTGTTCGGCCGATGTCGGTCGTCGGCGTAACCCACCGATATCGGTGCCACTGTCACCGCAGCCGTTCTCCTGCCTACGTGAAGGAGCCTTTCCATCGGCCTGCAACTGTAAACGCACGCAAGTGTTGTCGAATAATGTGTACAGTGTCGATAAAGAAACCACTCCTGCCAAACAGGTGTCCATAGCTAGTATGGTTTGTGTGGGATCAGAGCTCCTGGTTAACACCGATGCAGCCTACGCAGCTCGTTCGTCTAGAACATTGGAGTTCCTCCTGTCACTTCGCTACTGTATTGCACGCTCTCAAAGGATGACAAGCGGGTGACCAGGCAAATATGATACTTGCGCTGGAATTTTGAGTAAAAAAGCCATCACTCACAATTTTTTCGCGTTTTATTAAATAACACGATGCCTTTCGAACCCTGCATGTCACTCTTCAAGTGCAACTCGTCTACTACGCAATTTACATTTTCTCTCATGTGAGATGATATGTATTTTCCGAATAAACAAATAATAACATTTAAATATCTTTTGAGGTCAGAACACCTTGGTGTAATTACACTGTCAGTGCACATAACTTCACTCAAGGCACACGTTTGTTTACAACTGTTTAATAGCACTTCTTAGATGTAGTTAAATCTGATGTGTTCAAATATGAAGTTTATTACATAATCTCAGAGACCTGAGTCTTAAGTAGTTCATATGAGAGGTTCCATGTCTTATTTTGCATGTCGCCTCTCATTTTCATCACTTTTATTAATGTTTTATACCACTTCACTGCGGGAACGGCCGAATAAGGTTATTCTGATGACAGTGTTTGTACTGAGAGCTCAAATTACTTTTCACTTGATTGATATGCATGTTGGGAACTGTCTGTGGTCTTGCTTTTAGTTTTCTCTCTTACTTCTCTGTGTGGCTTGTTGCGCGGTGGGCACCGGAGGATGCGACAAACTGCATTTTTCTGGGGGGTCTGCACTTCCGCGAACTAGGAGAGGGTCGTACACAATGGGCTTGAGCGCTTCGCGGGGCGACTGCCTAGACTGAGTTTCGCCTATTGCATGGAGGGCGAAACGACCTGTGAGCCATCCGAACGCCGCCACAGTTTATGTGTTTACTGTTCTGTTGCGTCTGGAGCGAAGACTGCTGGCACCGACTGACTGTATTGATCTCATGACTCTGAGAATTCTTGTGGACGGTGCCCTGCTGAGAGCGACTCTGTGGCACCGGATGGTCGGTGGTGTTGGAATGCTATTTTCATAGCCAGTCAAACGGCAAGCTCAGTGCACCCAGCTAAATAGCAGAGGTATGTTTGGTCAACTTAAAATGACACTAGTTGACATCACAAAGCCCTGCATGAAGTTGGAGGGAACAGTCACTACTGGCATGAATGATGTTCTGAGATAGTGTGAGGGAATTTTGGAATCAGCACTGAATACTGATTTGCAGCTTTTTGAGAGTGGGTGGGGAGGTAAATAACATTCACTTTGCTCTTATGTTGCTTGGACAGATGGGATCAGGATCTGATATTTGTCAGAATCGGATGGTCTTGCGACTTAATCGCACATTTTCGAACTCACTGTGGAGCATGACTTCGGTCATACTCCAGTTTCATTCTGCGATTTAAGACCCAGATTCCTACTCTGTGTTTTCGTAGCTGTATTAACAGGGCGAGTTTAGGCAGTTTTGCTGTGTCTCTTCCTGGAGATACATCCTTGTGCTTCCAGGAGTTCCTCTGCTTCGGCCACGTGAGCAAAACTTGGAATTCTCGGACAGGATTTGAGGCCACGGGATGAAACAGAGCTGCTGCACATCACACATCAGGAATCGGCATCTACATCATCACAACACTGACTACTGACGACGTGCTACAGGTTTCAGAACTGGTAAAGTATTTTGTGGCTCCGGTGTTGTAGGACCTATCATTTTTATACTGAAGTCCTCAGCAGCACGCGTGCTTGCTTTGCTACAAGTCCACCTGGTTTGTTTCACCATGTGTCTTCATTTGAACTCTCACTACTAATCGCGATTCTGCATTATAGTCAGGGGAGTAATATATGATTCATTAGGATCTCCTGTCATTATCGTCAATCTACTGCATCACAGAAAGTGGAGCTCATTGTTCTTGAGCCAATTATTATACTCATAATAGTTCAGTATACCCTATCCTTCAGTCTACCATCTGTATCGACAATCAAGTATCTTTGTGTTCTGATTTATAATAGATCTCACTGTAATATTTAATCTGCATATCATTTCGTTGATAGATGCAGAATCACATTTCCTGTCTTTTATTGTGATAAAATTCCCTTTCTTTACTGAGTAGATTACAGTTCTTATTAAATTATTGTGAGTGTGCACTGCTTATTTAACCAACTAGCAGGGTTCAACAGCAATTCATTTCATTATTGTTGTGCACATAATTACACTACTGGCCATTAAAACTGCTACACCAAGAAGAAATGCAGATGATAAACGGGTATTCATTGGAAAAATATATTATATTAGAACTGACATGTGATTACATTTTCACGCAATTTGGGTGCATAGATCCTGAGAAATCAGTACCCAGAACAAACACCTCTGGCCGTAATAATGGCCTTGATACGCCTGGGCATTGAGTCAAACAGACCTTCGACGTTTTCAATTGAGACCTGGAGAATGTGCTGGCCAGTCAAACAGTTTCTGTATCCAGAAAGGCCCGTACAGGGCCTGCAACATGCGGTCGTGCATTATCCTGCTGAAATGTAGGGTTTCGCAGGGATCAAATGAAGGGTAGAGCCACGGGTCGTAACACATCTGAAATGTAACGTCCACTGTTCAAAGTGCCGTCAATGCGAACAAGAGGTGACCGAGACGTGTAACCAATGGCACCCCATACCATCACGTCGGGTGATACGCCAGTATGGCTGCGAGGTGCCGGGGCTAGCAGTGTACTTAACACTAAATTCTTCTAGAATCTACATATGTAAATGATGCTCTAAGGCCCCCCCACCCCATTCTAACTCCGATTTTTGTTGTTGCACAAGGATTAAAAGGAAACGCGAACTGACTGTAATCGACTCTGTAAGTGGAGTAGAAAAGAGTTTGGCACCTGCAATAATTTAATTTGATAAATAGGTTAAACAAAGGAAAGTTTCATTAACGTAGTGAGAAATGATAGTGTTGCTCTACCAATTAACAGAATGAAAGTTCTGTCCAAAGTAACAATATGATTTATTATGACTAAACTCAAAGAAATAAACAAAACACATGAAACATTTACAATACATCAAATTGGCTCAAATTGGATACTCAATTAAATGCTGTGAAGGTGAAGTTGTCCCTAAACTAGATTGTGACGTTTATGACCAAGTGGTATGTGAAGCCAATTCCTTGCAACTCAAATCTTAAGAGAAACACACAGCCAACCCAACATTAATTGCTGCTACAGTAGTGAGAACTCAGACAATGAACACGCAAGACAGAACAAAGTTAGAAAAGACGAACAGGCACGCTCTGCTGAGCTCTGATTATCACCTAGCAAAATTGCCTGCTTTGCCGCTGCTGCGGACGTACATTACCAAGTTGTCTTCTTAACTGCAAGGACACGATCTGGCATACCAGAGGCGATGGCTGGTTGCTTCGACGTCCCGTCGTGGTGATGATAATGTCGCGAGTATAGCTCGAAACAAATTATCCTGGTCTGGTTATTCCAGTCTAAAGACTTCCTAGCAATACAAATGCGCCTCTGAGGGAGACGAAGAAGGCTCGCCACACAATCACTGATGGTACAGTGATTGATTTTAACAAGCGAAGTCACACAGTAACTCCGATACAGTCAACTTTAGCCAAAACTGCTCAAGACAGACAACATAGGCCGCTTGTACGCAGAACGCTCAATTGCCAACTGTACTCTGAAAGTTACGTTGAAGTCGAAACTTCAGCAACTTCGTCAAACAGTTACAATTAAATAAGAGTATATTAGAAGCCAGCGGAAGGCAGGCTGTCCAGAGCAGCGAGAGCTCAATCTTGTAACCTACCCCGACTGAAAAGCGAGAGCCGACTACCACAAGAGCACCCGTACAAACCGAACACAGAACATTCCCGCCCCCACGACAGTGGCCGTGGTTAAACGTTCCAATCAGCAACTCGAAAACCGGCGGAAAATTCCACTTTATTGCCAAAGCACTTCCATTCCACCAATGGCGATTCTTGGCGCCAATTTCTGCGCCGATTTTGCTACGCCAAGGAGCTATGCCCTGAGCAAGCCAATCACAGTTACGATTTTGCAGAAAACGCGGGAATTTGCCCGCCAAGACTGCCTGGGTACACAAGTCATTCCCACGCCTCGCTGGTAGCCCGCCAGAAAGTGTTTTCGCTAAGTTTCTGCGAAGTAATGGAACCTATAGCCCAGCCGTTCCTTCAGGCCCCTGCGAGCGTTTCTCCACCGCTATTATGACAATGTCGGCGTCTGGACGGCATTCACTCGACTCCCTCACACCCGTCGGCTTAGCCCTTTCAAGATCAGCAGAGCCCGCCTGTCACCGGACCACCCGGGTGACGAGAGACGCTGTGTGGGAAGTCCGCATGTGAAGCAATAGCAACTTTTCACCGCATGCAATTAGAGAAAGATAGAAATATGAGAGGGGGCTTCTGCCTCCTCTCATAGCTCCTGCGCCATTTTAGATTGTAATTGGTGAGCGATTGGCTCACTTAGGAGCAAGGTAGTGAGTCAATCGCCCAAGGACAATCTTGCAAACTGACTCCACATGCCGCACTCTATAAAAAAAAAAAAATCACTGCAACTGAAAACTGCAGCTCATAGAGATTAAACTAACCTGAACTCAACCACACATTATAATATTTAAGTTAACAATCTCTTTGTGAGCTTTCAGAATCTAATTATAACCTCCTATTCATTCTGTCTCCCTGCAGAAAGAATAACCTTTACAAAATGTTCCCTGAACTGATGGTCCGTTCACAATGACAGTGGTGGTATGTGATTCAGTTTATGGGGACTTCAGGCACACTGTTTGCATACACACAACAAAAAATACAGAATACAAAAAAAAACATGGTATAGGGAACAATACAGTAATTTGTAATTTGTGCGCTCTACTCTATCACTTATATAAGAATTACAGTGCAAATTCACAAACACATACAAGGTATAACATACATTACAAAAACAACACTAGAGAAAGAAATTTAAGAAAAAAATCAAGGATCATGGGTTGTCAAGTTGTGCTTGCACATTGCATAATGTTCACGACTGTGCTGAGAATGAGGCACTAAATCACATTGTTAGAAATATTTCAAGCACTTCATAAATTCGTTAGTTTCTCTGAGGGGGTTGGTATGTTGAGTCATATACATTGATGCACGTGGTTCCATGTCTTGACCATCAGAGAGGGGGCTTTTGGGATGGGGCCACAGTACTGACATCACATAGGGCTAAATGTCAGGTGTTGTTACTACGTTGTTGCAACAGCAATAGGGTGTGCTGGAACATCTGCAGTACGCTGTTGAGATTGCAGCAAGACCCACGCATATGATCACGGCAGTACGGTAGGAAGACATAGTGATAGGCTCTCCTCACGTCGATTAATTGTAAGTAGGCTATTTAGGTTTTTTTATTGGTAACGCCGCCGCAACGTAGCGCTCTGTATGAAAATCACTGGCTGTGCCGTGTGCAGTCTGTGGCTGGTTGGCATTGTTGTTGTCTGCCATTGTAGTATCGGGCAGCGGCAGCTGGATGCTAACAGCGCGTAGCGTTGCGCAGTTGGAGGTGAGCCGCCAGCAGTGGTGGTCGTGGGGAGAGAGATGGCGGAGTTTTGAAATTTGTAAGAATTGGTGTCATGAACTGATATATATATTATGACTATAAAGGTAAATACATTGTTTGTTCCCTATTAAAATCTTTCATTTGCTAACTGTGCCTATCAGTAGTTAGTGATTTCCGTAGTTTGAATCTTTTAGTTAGCTGGCAGTAGCGGCGCTCGCTGTATTGCAGTAGTTCGACTAACGAAGATTTTTGGTGAGGTAAGTGATTTGTGAAAGGTATAGGTTAAAGTTAGTCAGGGCCATTCGTCGTAGGGATTTTTGAAAGTCAGATTGCGTTGCGCTAAAAATATTGTGTGTCAGTTTAAGCACATTCGTGTGTAATTGTTCAAAGAGGACGTTTCACATAGACCAGTCGTGTACAATTTTTCAAAGGGGACGTTTCATATGTCGACCCTTCGCCTACGATACCTCACTGGAATCTTCTGAATTTTTCTTGTAGTTTGTGTAATTAGTGTAGCTTTTGTTTATTGCTAGCGCGTAATTGTAGAGAGAATTTCCTCTGTAGTTGTAGTTTTTCATTGTTGTACAGTAAAACAGTTGTGGCATGCATGTAGGTTTGCACCAAGTATTACGCAGCTCCGCTTGCAATTAACTAGATATTATTTTCAGTGCTATGATAATGTGTTCTCTTATTTTTGTTCTTCAAATTGTGTTTTTCTGTGTTGTCGTGTGAAATATTGTGACAATAATGGCGTGAGAAAAACGTAATACTAGGCTCCAAAGTAAACTGAGAAATGACAGTGAAGACGAAAGCAGTGTGTTAGCGCCACCATGTAATGAATTCACTAATGTTCAAAGTAGTAATTTGGTAATAGTGCATAGGGAAATGGAGCGTGCTGCAAATAATGGTGTAGGCAGTGAAACAATTAGTGAACAGGGAAGCATTATCGATCGATCGGTCGGCAACAGCTCGCCTCATGATTCCGAAATGACAGGACACAATCTTGCAAATACTGTAGATTCAGATTTTGCGTCCTCGCCGTTTTCTCAAATAAATCAAGACACATTTTCTGCTTTTCAAAATGCGAATATTGCCGTTTCAAATGCACTGCCGAAAAGCACTGAGGAACATGTTTCAGACACCAGTGCACTGTTATCACAGTTAATGCAACAAATGGGACAAAGGCTACAAAAGTTAGACACAACGCTTGAACAAAATCAGAAACAAATGGGAGAAAATCTTCAAAAGTTAGACACAATGGAACAAAATCAGAGACAAACACAGCAACAGTTGGACACAATGGAACATAATCTTCAAAAGTTAGACACAATGGAACAAAGTCAGAGACAAACACAGCAACAGTTGGACACAATGGAACATAATCTTTGGAAGTTAGACACCACACTTGAACAAACACGTGAAGATTTAACTACTGAGTTACATAACATTGAATCGAAATGTCAAAAAATCTGTAATGACGTAAAAACACAAATTTGTGAGCATTTTCAACCTATTTTTTCGCGGCATGAAAACTCATTACAGAATCACGAAGCAGCCATAAAAGAATTGCAAACTGTTGTTCGTGAAAATCACGACACCTTGCAAGCTAAAATGGACTCAGTTGCATCCACCGATTCGGTTACGCAACTTGCAAGAACTCAGGAAAACTTAAAGGACACAGTAGATTTGATTTCAACACAAATGGACACTCTGAAACTTGGTTCAGAAAAACACACTGAAGCAATGTGTTCACTATCGGAGAAAGTAGCCGAACTTTCGGATCAGTTCACTAATTTATCTACGAAGGTACGAGGGTCAGTCAAAAAGTAATGCCTCCTATTTTTTTTTCTACGTTTAATTGTCAGGAAATTTAAATGCAATTACATAGGTTGAAAACCACAACATCGAGGATCATTTTGTCATTTTTCAATGTAATCTCCGCCCATCTCTACAGTTTTGGTCCATCTTTGAACAAGGGCATGTATCCCAGCACGGTAAAAATCACAGCTCTGCTTCCTAAGCCATTGACGCACGGATGTTTTGACGGCCTCCTCATCTTCAAAATGAATCCCACGATGAGCTTCTTTTAGTGGTCCGAACAGATGGAAGTCTGATGGTGCCAGGTCAGGGCTGTATGGGGGATGAGGCAAAACTTCCCATCCAATTTTGACAATCTCGTCAGAGGTGTGACGACTGGTGTGTGGTCTTGCATTGTCATGCAAAAGAAGAACATCTGCCATTGATTTTGTTGGGCAAACTCGCTGAAGACGTGCTTTAAGTTTTTTGAGGGTTGTGACGTATTGAACAGAATTTATTGTGCATCCCTGCTCCAAAAAATCAACCAGAATCACACCCTCTGTATCCCAGAAAACTGTTGCCATAACTTTCCCTGCCGATCGCACAGTTTTGAATTTTTTCTTCCTCGGCGAGCTTGTGTGACGCCACTCCATTGACTGCCTCTTTGATTCGGGTTCAAAAAAATGCACCCATGTTTCGTCCTCGGTCACAATTTTTTTCAGAAACTCATCTCCCTCCAAACGGAAGCGCTGCAAGTGTTGGGAGGCTATTGTTTTCCTTGCCTCTTTATTCTGATCGGTTAACATTCTTGGAACCCACCGTGCACAAACTTTTGAGTACCCCAATTGTTTAATAATCGTGATCACACTGCCTTTACTAAGAGAAATAATGCGACACACTTAATCTGCAGTCACCCGACGGTCACCACGAATGATGTCATCAACTTGCTGAATGTTGTGTGGAGTCACTGCACTCACCGGCCTGCCGCTCCGCTTTTCGTCAGTCAACGGTGTTTGCCCTTCAGCTTCCTTACAACGACGAACCCATCGTCTAACAGTGCTGACATCCACTGTCACAACACCATACACCTTCTTCAGTCTTTCATGAATGCGTATGGGCGTTTCACCTTCTGCATTCAAGAATTCAATCACACAACGCTGTCTCAAACGAACATCGATGTCGGCCATCTTACAAACTTCTGCTGTGCTGCCACCTGTTGACACAGAAAGTTACTACTGCAGTGGATTGCAGAAGAAGGTTTGAGGAATGGCGCCAAATTCAAATTTTTCACTTAACTTAATTTTTTTAAGTAGAAAAAAATGGGAGGCATTACTTTTTGACCGACCCTCATAGATGATAATCTGAATGACACAAAACTGGTAGTCTTTAATGACACAGAAGAGTTCGAACAAATTAGGAAATTCAAACAAAATCAGAATCAAATTAATACGCAACACCAAAGAGAAATCCGGGAAGTACAAGATCAGTTGACACAGGTAATACAAGAATTACATATTTCAGAGGACACTCGCACTCCAATACGGGAAGAGGGACATAAAAATACGGAACTGCCACAAAATAACAACACAGGGCACTTTGGAGATTATGAAAGAAATTGGCAAAGTACACCGAATTTTGAGATGGAACAGCCGAAATGACGTAACAATGACCGATATGCCACCCGCCGACAAGATGATTTTGACTATAAGCTGTTCATTACTACACGTAAATTCAAAACATTAAAAAAGCGTGCCTTCATCAATTCTTTCATTGTTTCCCCCCCAACTGGTCATTAGAGCATAGATTAGAATTTATGTGTGGCTACTTAGAGAATGAACCAGCTGTAAGAATGCTATCGGTCATTCACGATTGTCGCAGTGAAGGATAATTTTATCATGCCTTCCTCTCAGCATATTGGTCTCAAGCTACACAAGACCGAGTAAAACATAGCATAATAATGATGAAACGTTTCGAACAATCTGAATTTTCCAGTCTTGTGAAATATTTTGAAAACATGTTGCACAAGAATCAGTAGCTGTCAAACACAAACAGCCCCTCAGAACTCATCCGGATTTACTTAATCAAATTGCCTGAACATTTAAGAAATATTATTTTGGCAGGTCGTTGCAAAGATGACATTGAAGCTTTTCAGGGACTCTTACAAGAATTAGAAATTGACACTGACAATCGCGGAATTCGAAAACAGGGACACAACAATTACAGGTCACATCCATCGCAATTCCGCGATGAAAGAAATAATAACTGGACACGACAAGGCTATTCTCACAATACAAATTGTGACCAAAACAGACACCACCCGTATGACAACCGTTGGCAGAGTAGTAATAATTACAGGGAAAGGTCACCTCTCCGCGGTAATGACTATCACAGAGACAATCAGAGAAACAGACAATATGGGAACCAAAATAATTACTATCAAGGGAGACAGAATAACTTTAGACGCAACGGTCCAGCGCGCAGTTATGATTCAGAGAGAAATTCTCCACCACGTGACCGACAAGAAAGAAACTATGGAATCTACCAACATGACGACAGACGATATGATCGTAACGACAGACCTGAATTGCAGCAGAACTGGCGGGAATCAAACAGAGCAGGGCCCTCTCGACAAGGTGAATTTGTAGAAGTTAGGTCTCCAAATCCCAATAACGACGCGCGCCAACAAAGACACAATAGGCAATGACTCATACCGCTGGCAGCCTCAAAACGTACTTATGAAACTGACGACGCAGCTGCCGTAGCTAGTAATTACGTTAAAATGGAAGACATTAGGGACATATTACTCCAGGAACACGACGTAAAACATAACAACATTGCATATCCTGTGATTCACATTACTGTAAATGACGTAAAATTTACGGCAGTACTTGACTCAGGCAGTCCCATTTCAGTAATTAGTGAAACAGCTTTTAGCAAATGCAACAAATCGAACGATTGCCCCACACTTCCGTTACGCAAGATTAAATTACAAGGTGCAGTCATTGGAAAAAGTATAGATGTACGCCAACAAACCAACTTAGAATTCTTTTGTCAGAGCCACAGCTTCTCTATGAACTTTCTTATTGTTCCATTGTTGTCGACGGAAATTATACTGGGAGTAGACTTTCTGAATGAATACAAAGCTATCTTAAACTATCACGATGCTGAAATATGTTTAGAGAAAGAAGGTAAGTCAATAGTTTTGAAATTTGAAGATTGGCTCTCAAACAATGACGAGGAAATTAATCGGCTTTACCTTATGTTAGACAACAGTTCAGAATTTTCTACGGAACTAGACACTAACAGTCGCTCTGCAAGTACTGACAGGGATGATATCGACGGCACAATTGAAACTAATGAGTTAATTCAGAATAAAATTCAAACAATTGAGAATTGTAATGACACTGATAGGCAGGACCTTTTTGAGATTTTACAAGCACATTCCACAGTTTTTACTCACAAAACAGGAACAATCAAGGGATTTCAATACCAATTTCGTGTTCGTGAGCATACTAAATTTTGTGTTAGACCACACGTAATTCCTGCACATTATAGGGACCGTGTTAGAACAGAAATACAATCTACGCTTGACGACGGCATTATTGAGCCTGCAGTAAGCTCATACAACAATCCATTACATGTTGTTGAGAAGAAAAATTGATCGATCAGGCTTGTCTTAGATTCGAGACAAATCAATACTATCATTATTCCTGAAACAGACAGGCCGCAAACATTGGAAGAACTTCTTCAAAATTTTAATGGTGTAAAAGTGTTGTCTTCCATTGATCTCAGATCCAGCTTTTATCAGATCGAACTTCATCCAGAATGTAGAAAATACACAGCTTTCCTTTGTTTCGGCGTTTGTTATCAGTTTCGGAATCTTCCTTTTGGTTTGAACATTTCCTCGGCAGCATTCCTTCGCGGGCTAAATTCCATATTACCTGAGCTCTTAAAACGTCACATCACCTTATATGTGGACGATATTCTGATAGCAGAAGCCTCATGGGAACAACATAATCGTATCCTCAACAGCGTGTTACATATTTTTGCAGAATCTGGAATTACAGTTAACTTGGAAAAGTCTGAATTCGGTAGGACAAAAGTGAAGTTTTTGGGACATATTATTTCTTCTGAAGGCATCCAGCCGGATCCTGAAGAGTTAGAAGCAATCAGAGCCATTCCAATTCCATCCACAAAAAAACAAGTCCGCAGTTTTCTAGGTCTCGTAAATTTTTACCGTCGCTTTCTGAATATGCAAATTCTAGTTACACCAAAACTTCGTTCTCTCACTGGAAAAAAATACTATTTGGAACTGGGACGAACAAGCACAGTTGGAATTCAATTCTTTGAAAGAATCGTTACTTAACGCGCCAATACTAGCTCATCCAGATCTCTCACAAGATTTTTGCCTTAGCACGGATTCTTCTAATGTCGGTCTTCGTGCTCATTTATTTCAAGAAGCCACAGAAAATGACATTACTGTTCAGAAAACCATTGCTTTTGCTAGCCGAGTGCTAACAAAATCTGAAAAAAATTATTCCGTTACTGAATTAAAAGCTTTAGCTATCGTTTGGGCATTTAACAAATTCCGTTTCTTTCTTTATGGTTAGCACGTAAAAGTATACAGTGACCATCGTGCATTACAATTTCTTATGTCTTCAAAATTAAATCATGACAGGTTAAAACGTTGGGCATTGTTTCTGCAAGAATTCCACTTCACAATAGTCTACATTCCCGGCAAGGAGAACATTGTTGCGGACGCACTGTCACGCGCACCGGCTGGGCTTGAGAAAAGTAACACAGAAAGCAACCTCGAGAGAAATTTCAGTATTCTTTACATCCAGAAAGTCGCCTTTGAAAACTTCATCACCACATCTTTAAAGGACATTGCTCATGAACAAGATAAAGATCCGATTTGGAAAGACATCAAAAGTAAATGGCATGAAAAGACACACACACAGATTCGGCATTATTATCTGGTTAGAAACAACATACTGTTCAAACGATGCACTGTTGATGACAAGCTATGGGTACTTTGCATTCCAGACGATTTTGTTAATAAGCTCATTTGGTACATTCATTTCAGCTATGCACATTTTGGTCCACGAAAATGTTATCATATTCTTCGAACGACTTGTTATTTTAACAATATGGAAAAGAGAATTCGAAGAGTCTTGTCTGTTTGTAAACTTTGTCAAAAGGCGAAACCATCTACTGTCTCTCATCGTGCTCCATTGTTTCCTATCATTCCTTCTACATTAAAAGAATTTGCTGCTGTTGATCTCTTGGGACCGCTTGTCAGAACATCTAATGGATTTTCGTACGTTCTAGTCGCTGTTGAACTTACTTCAAAATTTGTTGCTTTCACTCCGTTACGTAAAGCCACTGGACGGTCTGTATCCAACGCCTTTGTTAGAAATTTCTTACGTGAAGTTGGACACGTTAGTAAAGTAATTTCAGATAACGGACCGCAATTCAGATCTGCTGTTTGGTCACGCATGCTTCGTAACCACAAAATCAAATCTGCTTTTATTTCATTGTACTCACCACATTGTAACCCGTCTGAACGGATTATGAAAGAAATCAATAAGCTTTGCAGACTTTATTGTCACAGAAAGCATCAGCATTGGGACAGATATTTACACTTATTTCAAAACGTGCTGAATGAAATGCCTCATGACTCCACTGCTTTACCACCTGTTCTTGTACTGAAGAATAAAGAACCACCAAACAGAATCAGAGAGCTTGTACCTTTTCCGAATACACGTAAACTTCGACACAAAGACATAATTGATTTGGCTATTAAAAATGTAAATTCTGCTGCAGACAAAAGGAAAAAATTACACGGTAAAGCAAATGCAAAGAAATTATATATTGGTCAGAAAGTTCTCATTAAAGCTCATCCATTGTCACATAAGAAGAAACACTTGAGTCACAAATTCTTTCTAGTTTACAATGGACCTTACAGAATCCGACGTATACCACATGATAATTGCGTTGAAGTTGAAACTCTGCGTACCAGGAAGAGTAAAGGTTTACACCACATTTCACATGTAAAACCGTTTATTGAAATATAATCTGCTTTTTAACTTCACATTTCTAGTATGCTTTGTCACACTGAGAAACTGTTAACATGCAACAATGTTTTGAAGTTAACTATCCAGTCTAAAACCTAGGGAACATTTTTAAACAGAAATTACGAATGCATTGTTATAGTGAACAGACGACACAGTGTTGTATTTGTACATTCTTGCTTGTTAGTTTCACGATTACGTAACGACTATCAGGCTTACATACTTAGGACATATACTGGTACTGCTAATGAGATTTTAATGCAACATTTTGGTTTACTTGAAAATACATTCTGAATGTAAAGTACTTTCTGTGAGATACCAGATGACACAGTGGTTAGTTTATGTGACAGCTATACTATTTTATCACGACGCTACTAATAAGTGACAATTTACAATGCTGCTTTTGCGGTGTATCTGTTTTATATCTGCACAGTTTTTCTGATTTCTTCTGGAAAGGAAAACATGTTTTAGTAGTAACGTTTGTGGTATAGCTACAATGAGACAGCCTTTTCTGTAGCACAACAATACGTACAGTACAGTACTTACTTCATCACGGCAATAAGCGTAATAACTAAGATATCTATACGCAAAGCATTTCAATTTCGTTTATCATGAGGTAAGTACATTGACTTCTGCAGAACTTAGCTTTCAGAGGACAATAACTACGACACTTCCACAGAGATTGTCTTACAGCAAGACGCACATTTAGCGCTACAGGACACGCATTAAACTATTTATTTTTCAACATATTTGAATTACAAAGAAAGTTTTCCGTGATACATTTCATTCCATTGCTGTAATCTGTAACACCTGAGGATATAATTACATTATTCCTCAGGGGGGTACACGCCTTCTTTGTGTACCATGTGTGTGGCAAGCCCTAGCTAATATGGTATTTCCTTATACAACTTTACACATCGGTACCATATTTCTCTAACACATAAAGTACACATCTATCTGATCATTTAACTGAGGGAAACAAACATTTATTATACTACATCAGTGACAGATGTTTACGTAATTACACAGTTGGATAACTTCACACCTACGAAATTGTACACTCCTGGAAATTGAAATAAGAACACCGTGAATTCATTGTCCCAGGAAGGGGAAACTTTATTGACACATTCCTGGGGTCAGATACATCACATGATCACACTGACAGAACCACAGGCACATAGACACAGGCAACAGAGCTTGCACAATGTCGGCACTAGTACAGTGTATATCCACCTTTCGCAGCAATGCAGGCTGCTATTCTCCCATGGAGACGATCGTAGAGATGCTGGATGTAGTCCTGTGGAATGGCTTGCCATGCCATTTCCACCTGGCGCCTCAGTTGGACGAGCGTTCGTGCTGGACTTGCAGACCGCGTGAGACGACGCTTCATCCAGTCCCAAACATGCTCAATGGGGGACAGATCCGGAGATCTTACTGGCCAGGGTAGTTGACTTACAACTTCTAGAGCACGTTGGGTGGCACGGGATACATGCGGACGTGCATTGTCCTGTTGGAACAGCAAGTTCCCTTGCCGGTTTAGGAATGGTAGAACGATAGGTTCTATGACGGTTTGGATGTACCGTGCACTATTCAGTGTCCCCTCGACGATCACCAGAGGTGTACGGCCAGTGTAGCAGATCGCTCCCCACACCATGATGCCTGGTGTTGGCCCTGTGTGCCTCGGTCGTATGCAGTCCTGATTGTGGCGCTCACCTGCACGGCGCCAAACACACATACGACCATCATTGGCACCAAGGCAGAAGCGACTCTCATCGCTGAAGACGACACGTCTCCATTCGTCCCTCCATTCACGCCTGTCGCGACACCACTGGAGGCGGGCTGCACGATGTTGGGGCGTGAGCGGAAGACGGCCTAATGGTGTGCGGGACCGTAGCCCAGCTTCATGGAGACGGTTGCGGATGGTCCTCGCCGATACCCCAGGAGCAACAGTGTCCCTAATTTGCTGGGAAGTGGCGGTGCGGTCCCCTATGGCACTGTGTAGGATCCTACGGTCTTGGCGTGCATCCGTGCGTCGCTGCGGTCCGGTCCCAGGTCGACGGGCACGTGTACCTTCCGCCGACCACTGGCGACAACATCGATGTACTGTGGAGGCCTCACGCCCCACGTGTTGAGCAATTCGGCGGTACGCCCACCCGGCCTCCCGCATGCCCACTATACGCCCTCGCTCAAAGTCCGTCAACTGCACATACGGTTCACGTCCACGCTGTCGCGGCATGCTACCAGTGTTAAAGACTGCGATGGAGCTCCGTATGCCACGGCAAACTGGCTGACACTGACGGAGGCGGTGCACAAATGCTGCGCAGCTAGCGCCATTCGACGGCCAACACCGCAGTTCCTGGTGTGTCCGCTGTGCCGTGCGTGTGATCATTGCTTGTACAGCCCTCTCGCAGTGTCAGGAGCAAGTATGGTGGGTCTGACACACCGGTGTCAATGTGTTCTTTTTTCCATTTCCAGGAGTGTATTTTGTCTGTACTTTGTGAACTGTTCATACTTTTTCGGAACCATTGCGATGCTACGAGAGCTTTGAATGATGTATTTGGTATGGGATCATGATTTTTAAAGTACGTTTGAGGCAGATGACACTTGACATGAGCAGAGAATTTTTTTTTTTTGTTTTGAAATTATTGGAGGAAGCTACGACGATTTCGAGAGTTGACTGAGGTGTTATGATATTATTACGATGACTATGTGTATTATGCTGTTGTGGTATGTTTATGGTCAATAAGCTGATGCTATATGAGTTATTTGATTATGCTACATATCTTTGTGATGAAATATTGAAGAAGTGTAGACGAATAATGTAAGGAATAATGAGTAGTGGTTAGGGACTCTGATTTGTGAAAAAGGATGTTGGAAACCGAGAATCGTACTTTAAGAGTTATGAAATGAGTGTATATGCGTGAATGTATCACTATGCTGGCGAAAATTTTTTGGACACAATTATATTTAAATGATTTTATTTCCAGAGATTTGTAACGCAAATTCTTGACCTGTGAATTTTTTTTTTATATGAGACTGCCACTGTAGTGGAAACTGGTGTCGTAAATATTTCGATAAGACAGTTAAGTGACCACCTGCATGTAATGCGTCGTGGGCACCCAGCTGCGCGACAACCACCTGACAAAAGAAAGCCATTAGTGTGTGCCTGTCAGAGGCCATTATCCTCGCTATTGAGATTCCTTTGTAGAAAGCATCGCAAATACTACACGCCCAAACTTGAAAACATATGTTTACACTGTGGAGCTCTTAATTTATGATATTTACTAAAATGCCTAATGAAACGACGAGAAACATTTCATGGCTATTGTCCTGCTAGTTGAGAGAAATGCCATGTGGCTTGCTTTATGCATTTATTTACTCATTTTGTTTAATATCTAGTTTCTAACTGCACTGAAGCATTGGTTAAAATAAATTTTATGGATGTACTAATATAAATATTTTATGCCTACAGATCCAGTAAATAATAACTTAATGATGTACTTAAAAAAAAACGAAGTAGCACAAAAAGACATTTCCCTTCACAGAAATTGCATACAGAATTGTCTTTTCAAGTACATGGTAATATTTTTTTACAATAAATTTTTGTGGTGCACCGCTTTAATTGCATAGACATCAAGATGTGAACAGACATTGTCCTTATCTGCATTGTTGTCTTTAGTGTAACATTTTTTCTGATTGAGCTTTGTCATGTTTAGGTATAAGTTATAGCATTTGCTGCGGCTGTTTGCCATTCATAGTGCTACTGAATGTCACTTTGTATTACTAGGTTAAGCCAATTTTATTACTGATTTATTTTTCTTGTTTGCAGCGCATTGCCTTATATTAGTTGTAATATTGCTGCCTTTTTTTGCCAATTTCCATTTTTTAACATTGCTGTTTGTGTAAATTGTTTTGTGCTGCTGCATTGCCTCATCCCTTAGTTAAACATCTGAGCTCAGTAGATTTAAGTTAGCTTAAGAGGGGGTATCCTATATAAGAGAATGATTTGCGATGGATTTGAAGAAATGCATTGAGAAGTTATACGAAAAAAGTACAGAAATCAGGTATAGATAGGACTTTTTGGAAATAATGAAGAACGAAGGGAGATCTCTGAGAAGTAAAGAAAGTTTTGTTTGCAAAATACTGCAGTAAAACAAACCCTGCCCTTTCCTCTTGTGTTAACCCACTATGTGTTTGTGTACCCTTGTGTGTTTGTGTTCTTCCTGTGTTTATGTGTTTATCTGATGAGAGTTACGTAGTAGAATTTTTATGATTGTGTGTTATTTACTTTGTAAAGATGTTTAGACATCATTTATCTGTTCTGTTTTATTGCTCATGTGTGAAGTTGATGTTTCAAAAGTTATTCTGATCTTTTATGTATGTACTTATGTCATAATTTTTGTAACACTGATGTATTTGCTATTTAGATTCTTTTGTAAAGCCTGTACTACTACAAATGTAATCTGTATTGTTTTGTTCTTTAGTGATATATTTTGTACCTTTGTTATTGTATTCTTATGTTATAAAATTGTAATTGACACCAGTTCATCAAATTAAGTAACTTGTAAATTACATTTCACTGCACACGTTTCTGTTGGTCATAGTATATGGACAATATGTGAGAAGTAGGGACTGATAGTGTTTGCACGTGTGTTAATAATTCAGTAAGGGACTGGATAACAGCATTGCTGGTTGTAAGGACATTTCAAAAACAATTTTTGTGAGTGCACAAGTGGTGGTTATGGACTTGCTATATTATCTGCAAGACTCTTCAATGGTGATTATCCGCCTGCACAGTCAAACAGATGGCTGCTGGCCATCTCTACAAGGACTACAATGGGTCTACACCTTTGATGACCCACCAACACCATTATTTCTACAAGGACTGCAGTGGGTCTGCACTTCTGGTGGCCCACCAATACCGTAATCTCTACCAGGACTACAATGGGTCCACTCTGTGACGACCTACCTAACAATATTCTTTAAAACTTCGACTGACTCTGCTGTGGGTTTGCTCTGTTGTGGCCCATTACCTGTCTGCATGTCAAGAGTCAGCACTGTCTTTCCGTTGGAAGGACAACACTACTTCTTCAAGACTGCATGGAAATCCACTTCCATGTGCATTTTCTTTTACTACTCAGACTTTGAGAAAAACACTGCAATTTTACTTTGATGAATGATCAGGACTGTCTATATGGACTGTGAGAAAATTTTAGCTTTTGACCAACATTGTATTGATAAGTGTGTGCATTTCATTTCTTTGTTATTGTAATTATAAAAAATTTTCAAATCTGTATTGGCCACTGCCCAAAACAACTTGTAAAT
Organism: Schistocerca gregaria; assembly: GCF_023897955.1. Classification (NCBI taxonomy): domain Eukaryota; kingdom Metazoa; phylum Arthropoda; class Insecta; order Orthoptera; family Acrididae; genus Schistocerca; species Schistocerca gregaria. The sequence continues at coordinate 610,401,859 of NC_064922.1, read as the reverse complement.
TTTTTTTGTGGGTAGCATGGGGGCTATGTAAGTAGGCTGTTTAGGTTTTTTTATTGGTAACGCCGCCGCCACGTAGCGCTCTGTATGAAAATCACTGGCTGTGCCGTGTGCAGTCTGTGGCTGGTTGGCATTGTTGTTGTCTGCCATTGTAGTGTCGCGCAGCGGCAGCTGGATGCTAACAGCGCGTAGCGTTGCGCAGTTGGAGGTGAGCCGCCAGCAGTGGTGGACGTGGGGAGAGAGATGGCGGAGTTTTGAAATTTGTAAGAATTGGTGTCATGAACTGATATATATATTATGACTATAAAGGTAAATACATTGTTTGTTCCCTATTAAAATCTTTCATTTGCTAACTGTGCCTATCAGTAGTTAGTGACTTCCGTAGTTTGAATCTTTTAGTTAGCTGGCAGTAGCGGCGCTCGCTGTATTGCAGTAGTTCGAGTAACGAAGATTTTTGGTGAGGTAAGTGATTTGTGAAAGGTATAGGTTAATGTTAGTCAGGGCCATTCGTCGTAGGGATTTTTGAAAGTCAGATTGCGTTGCGCTAAAAATATTGTGTGTCAGTTTAAGCACATTCGTGTATAATTGTTCAAAGAGGACGTTTCACATAGACCAGTCGTGTACAATTTTTCAAAGGGGACGTTTCAAAGTGTCTCTGAGGTCTACTAGTTGGGATGCATCACTAGTCCAGATCTCTTCTCTCCCTGGACAGTCCTTCACGTTTCCCAGTACTGCAGTTCTATGAGGGATGATGGCACGTCGAGTGACTCCACAAGTGTGTGAGGTCATCTAGACAGGATCGAACTGACGCTCCCCTTCTTGCAGATAGCCGATGACCTCTCTGTCTTTTGCTCCGGCCGGCCTCTGTATTGCCACGATTCTCGTCATCTGCACAGTTCTGACAAAAATCTTAACCCTAACTTTTTCCCATGACCTTCTATGTTATAAAAAATTTACATAACGATACATTGATGGTCTGTCATTTCAGACACTCTTATTTTAATTTTATAGTTATCAATCTATGGCTATCATTATAACAAAATCTTGGTATATCCAATCTAGACATGGAAATAATCTATCTTGATATTTGTGTAGAGACCGATCTCACTACTGTACATAGTGTGTGACGCTATATTGGATGAACAACTAAATGTACGGGCCCGCACTAATATTACTATTAATTATATAGATTGACAGTAGACATGCTCAAGAATTAACTACAATTTGCCAACGATCTACATTCTATGTCTTTTGAATAAGTTAAGTTATTATGCAGGTCGAAGTTTTACTGAGCTATAAAGAACATGCAACTATTCTACTTTCGCTCGCCTTCCGTCCCTCCATCTCGGGTCTGTGGTTTGGTGGCCCGAAAAGTAGCATCCCAACAGGCGCGCGCCAAACACTTGTGGTAGAAAACCCCACAATATTAAGGATTGTTAAATCCTAAAGTTTAACTTATCCTAGTATATGGTACTCTCTCTCTCTCTCTCTCTCTCTCTCTCTCTCTCTTTTACCTTATGCAACACTCTTAAATAATTCCTGTTACGCTGAGATGTCTCGCTGCTCGCCGCTTTTGACGACAGTGATGTGCGCGCCGTACGACATGGCCTCCGAGTTCTCACCACGCCTCACTGAAACCCCAGAGACTGAGTTAGCCATGGCTATACAAGACAATAAATTTATAGTTGCAATTTCTTTTTCTATGTTATGCGGTTTTCGCGATCAAAGCACACCTTTCCAGAAGCAATGTAATATGACCAAGCCAGGACTGGTTGTTGTTGAGGATTCCGTCGCCCATCACACACCAGCTACACAGTATGTCACGAATCTCCAAGTATAATTCCTTGGTTGTTCATCTGTGACAGTCACAAGCAGCACGCTAAATCCCCAACCAGCACATTAGCATGGCAAGCTTTATGCCCGCATTTCTACCGTCTAGGGCACCATTGGAGTCAAACGCTCACAGGTTCTCACCGACTTGCAAGACAACGATGCTGGCGCATCACTGTAAAAACTATACTGCCCATATTCATCCTCGAAATCACGCAATATACCACAACCTTGCAGTGTACTGACGCGTGCCTGCAAGCATTGGTATGAACGTCTCACGAACTGGTTGTGGCCGCTATGGAGCGTATCACGACTTCTTTTTCGAATATACATCGAAACTTTCTGTATATTATCATCTTATTAAATTTTGAAGATCTTGCTGTCCCTTTCCGTGTTTGCAAAACTAGTATTCTTTTTGTAACATCTTCTGAAGAAATGAGATTACAGTGAAATTATTAAATGAATGGTGACAGTAGTGTCTTAAAACTACATCAAGCAACACACAAAGGAAGCCTAATATGACAAAAAAAGATACGTTTCTGTATATCCGCTACTGTCACTGTTGGAAATAATCTCTAGAAAGGTACTGAATACTTTTTCTATACATAAATTGTCCCACTCTCTCCCAGTGGCTTCACTTATCACAAATTGACACATACTGTTGTGTCATCCACGGACAGGTCTAAAATTAAATGTTATTGAACGTTGTGTTTTCTTTAATGTTGTGTCTTGCCTTATTGACTGTCATTTAGATCTGCCGACATCGATTCATACACAGAACAAACATAAATAATCTATGACAAAAAGGATAATTTTTTTATATACGCATAATCCCATCCCTTGTTACTGCCAGACTGCTAAATACTATTCTACTGAATTTTTCTTGCAGTATAATTTGAAAAAATATATATAGCGTGTATTTGTACCATTACGGTTGATTAACCATAGAGGAGTGTGTTATACGGTAACCTGCTGGACACGGATGTTCATTAAATGACACTTTGTACATAGTTATGACGAGCGCTTCAGCATAGATGCACAAAGCCTACCGATCTCTGTGCAAACGAAAGCTAAACTCCAGTAGATATTCGTGATTCCTTGAGAAAACAGATACATCTGGCCTCTCTGAAACTCGTAAACGGACCTTTTCACCACATCCGACGGGTATAAATTTCGACGCACTTGAGCTTAGTCAGGAGTTACTGCTCGAGTAACTACTGGAAGAAAAATAAACCACGTGTCTGTGATGGGGCATTAATCTAGTTGCTTTCGCAGGCTGCTCTGTAAACACACAGTGGCGTAAACAGGTACTGAGAGACAAAGTAGAAGACCGAACAAAAGAAGAGAAGACGCCACATTAATTCGCTCACCGGAATAATTCAACAGACATCTCCTTCAGGTATCTCAGATTTCAGATAACACAGGAAAAAATAATTCAGAGAGCAGTATCGATAACACTGTCTTTTCTAGGTTGCATTGTGTATAAAACGCATACCATCAACATAAGCCATTCGACACAAGTTTCTGGGTGCGTTACTGCCTCAGCCACACCTAGGCATGTTGTTTCTGCATCTTTTGTCTTATCGTCTCTCACCTTACATTAAGTCGTCATCTCCGTCTTACTTTCTTTTGGAAACTAGCAAAGCACATTCTTGGTCGTTTTATCATCCATTCGCTTTATTACGTAATCCACTTCGTCTCCATTTCCATTGTGGTCCTAATTTTGTCTTCTATTCGAGTCTGTTCTCTGATCAGTTGTTTGTCGTTTTGCATCTTCCATAATTCCTAACACATTTCTCTCCTGATTGACGTATCGTGATTAGGGTTCAAAGCCACTTGAAGTCATGCTCGGCTCTCACTGTAAACTTAGTTATTTATAAAAGCAACTATCGCAACTTCGCCAATGTGGCCTTATCAAATTGAAGGAGTACTACGAAATTACCCTTCAGCATTTGCCAAAACCTTAGAAAACACCTGAGATGTTTATACATAACCATCATATACACATATTTGGTATTTAATGTTACCGTTGTTATCACGTTGTTATCACCTTCCATATAAATCAAATCAAACCGCTATTGGTGTACACTGTGTAAATGATAACTAGAGCAGTTGACGGATACTGATGGAAGGTGCCTCATACTGTGAATTCATGAGCATTTGCCTGGTAGCACTTGCGCTCCCTTTCGCCCTGATGATAGTGCAATGCGTCGTTGCGAGGAGTTCACGAGTCAACGAAAGTGCTGAAGAGCCAAAGGGTTCAATGTCCTCTCAGTAGCGGCCTATAACTAAAAGAGATTAGTCCAAGACACACACATCTCTTTCGATGGCGTCCCAGATGCAACTGGGTCAGGTCGCGCGCGCGCATGCGTATGTGTGTCTGTGTGTGTGTGTGTGTGTGTGTGTGTGTGTGTGTATGGAAGGGGTGGGTAGAGGGGCCGGGATCTACACAGGAATACTCGTGTCTGTGGAGCGTGTCTTAAACTATTGTAACACAGTTCGGGGGTGCGATGAAATGGCACAGTGTCTTGCTGAAGGAACTGTTGTGTGCCATAGACGAAAAAAGGGGAAGTACTGAGGCAGACAGTTGGTTCCTGTTCTGTTCGCCCGAGCAAGGATGCAGCGAAGGCACCATTTCGTCCCATGTAGTATCCTCCACTAGAGAATACTCCGGGGCCTAGCTGCCCGACGTATTCGTGTTCTGGAACTGGCGTGTCCCATAATTCATCGTCCAAGTGACCTTTTTCTTTGCTCAAAGCACCCAGTGGTGATTTTTCCGCACCCTTGCATCACTTAAGTCCTGCGTTGCCTCCTGAGAAAAGGCAGGCATGTGGGGCAGCAATTTTCCACCTAAGCACTGTACAGTCCTGAAACGGCGGCAAGTGCAAAGCCTAGTGACTGCAGATCTTAGCAGATGAAGTGGCCAATGCGATGGGCACCCGCCACAAGCTCACCATTATCTGCGCCAATATCAAACGCCTCTTTTTTTTGCCCACTCTGCACACAATTGTCAAGTCGATGATTGGTACAGGGGCTGATGACATCCTAGCCATGTGACACTCTGAAATGTTCCAATCGCCACACGGACAGCCTTGGTCTCAGTCCAACACAGCAGCTATCTGAGATCGAAGTTTCACGCGACAACATCCTTGTACAAAACATTCTTTGTTCATTTGCAGTGTAAAATCTGGGTAAAGTCTCGAGCTACTGAAGCCACATCTCGACCGAGAACTTTTATACGGCAGCTATCTCTTACTTGGCTGCTCATGAAAGTATCTTGGTCCTCTACAAAGAGTGTTTCAGAACAGACGCCATTATTTCAGGTATATATTCCTCATATGTAAAAGGTCATTGTAACGCTGTGCCCGGAAATGCTTCCTTTCCGAGTTACAATCTTCAAAACAGATGTTAGATTCAAAAGATGTCAGATCGGAAGACATTTGAACGTCTCCATCGCTCGTGGAAAGAGTACACTGGACTGGAGAGTGCACTGTATAAAAGATTAATTTTGCAGCGGTTAACCTCTCAGAGAATAACTTATGTACCTTTGATAGAATTTCAGTCGTCTTTTTTTTCGTTGTTGGATAAATGAACATACATTCGAGTCGTTCAGACTTCCTTTCTCTGGATATCATAAATGTAAGACTCATTTATTATTATACTTAAGTTTTGTGCTAATAATTACCATAATGTTGACAGATCTTTAATTCATATTTATTCTAATAACCCATCGTATAACAATGAATATCAGTGTGCACGTAATTTCCGTTTCAGACTTATTTTTCCGCTGCGATGCATAAGTTCGGTGTGTGTGACATTGCGCCATTCGCGCATTCTTGCAAGAATCATTGCTTGACTCATTTTAGAACCTGCAATCTATATTGCTTTTAAAACAAAATCTTAAGGTTTACTGCTACGCATTGCGATATATTTCGTAGTGTTGCACTGCAGTTTCACAGGTTAGTGCACCACGTGACTTATTGTTACCCAATACTGTACTCCACACCTACACATAATTCCTCGAACTCAAAAGGTAAAAGGAAAAAGCGAAGATCCAGGTGTGGAGGGTGTTTTGTATAAATATCTTTTATCAGACATATTCACTCCAGAAGTAGCTCTTTAACATGTTCCATAGTGAGCAAACTAATAATTAATGTTGACGTTTTAACTTATTCAGACTACGGAATATGTTATTACAACTGGCGACCATGACAGAACATGTCAATACTAGAAAGATATTTCATATAAATTGAATTTGTCATTACAGTGCATTGTTGTTATCCGTTTGTCTTTTTTTCGTGCACGAACGACAAATCCATTGTGTAAACCAATGCCATAATGGAAGGCAGGAAAAGATTAAAAAAGAATTATAACATAAGAAAATCGGGAAAATATTACTGATTGTCAGAGAAGATGTTCAAATGTGTGTGAAATCTTATGGGACTTCACTGCTACGGTCATGAGTCCCTAAGCTTACACACTACTTAACCTAAATTATCCTAAGGACAAACACACACACCCATGCCCGAGGTAGGACTCGACCTTCCGCCAGGACCATATCAGATAAGAACAGCACTGTCAATTGCAATACCTTATGTACAGAGTTGAGTAAGTGCATCCAATACTGATTCAATAGCAACTTATAGGTGTAGGCTGCGGGCTTTAAAAAAATAATAAAAAAAAGTGGCCCTCAACTATGTACCCACAGAATTGCTTCCTCCATGGTTAAAGCTATTAGAACGTTGATAACCAAAGAATTATAAAAGATCAGATGAAGATAGAAGTGAACCATGGAAATTACAGCCAAACGATAGAAGTTAAAAAAACTGTGTCTAATTGTGACATGTCTGCACAAATCTAATCAAGCTGATGATGTAGTGAGCCAAATAATGAATCAAGCAAATGTGTATACTACTTGTTCGTCATAACGTGGTGAATTACAAAGATTGTTTCTGAAGTATCTGCATGTCTTTAGGAAAATAACTGGTATCGTAAACACTCATCAATATTATATGAATGCCCACCCCCATGCGACTTATTGTTACAATTCGTATGCCTCCCCCGGGTCAAAGAAAGCAGCAGTCAGTAATGAAATAAAACAGATGTTTCAGTTTCATGCAACGAATTTTTGAGCAGGCAGTAAACAACCCTCCTTTGTATAACACAAAGTTTACTCCAGGACATCTGATTAGCAAATACCGGTAAAAAAATGGACAGAAGAGCATGCAGAGAAGAATGTTCCTGGGAGGAAAAGGTGAGGAAACTATTAATTGCTATCACACAACTGGCAAGTTTATGTAAGTTACACATGACCCAAAATTACGCCAATAAAGACTTCTCAAGTAGGAGACTATTTTTATCTACTTTTACATCTCCACGACCCCTCTGCAATGCACAATTAAGTGCTTGGCAGAGGGTTTATCGAACCATCTTCAAGCTGTTTCTCTACAGTTCCACTCTCGAATAGGGCGCGGTAAAATCGAACATTTAAATTTTCCCGGGCGACCTCTGATTTCTCTCATGTTATTGTGATGATAATTCCTCCCTATGTAAGTGAACGCCAAACAAATATTTTCACACTCTGAGGAGAATGGTGGTGACTGAAATTTCGTGACAAGAATCCGCCGCAACGAAAAACACCTTCGTTTTGATGATTGCTATGCCAACTCGCTTATCATAAGCGCCGCACTTCCTCCCTTATTTCGTGACAGCACAAAACGAACTGCCGTTCTTTGAACATTATCGTTGGCTTCCGTCGGTGCCATCTGATGCAGATGCCACACTGCACAGCGATAACCCAGAAGGGGGCTGATCAGCGCAGTGTAAGCAGTCTCTTTAGCAGACCTGTTCCATTTTCTAAGTTTTTTGCCAACAAATCGCAATCTTTGGTTTCCTTTACTCACAACATTATCTTTGTGATCGTTCCAAATGAAATTATTCGTAATCGTAGTGCCTAAGTTGCTGTTGTGGTCTTCAGTCCTGAGACTGGTTTGATGCAGCTCTCCATGCTAATCTATCCTGTGAAAGCTCCTTCATCTCCCAGTACCTACTGCAACCTACATCCTTCTGAATCTGCTTAGTGTATTCATCTCTTGGTCTCCCTCTACGGTTTTTACCCTCCACGCTGCCCTCCAATACTAAATTGGTCTTCTCACGATGTCTCAGAACATGTCCTACCAACCGATCCCTTCTTCTAGTCAAGTTGTGCCACAAACTTCTCTTCTCCCCAGTCCTATTCAATACCACCTCATTAGTTACATGATCTACCCAGCTAATCTTCAGCTTCTTCTGTAGCACCACATTTCGAAAGCTTCTATTCTCTTCTCGTCCAAACTACTACTTACTACTTTACTAATTTAAGTGTTCCACTTCCTAATCTGATTCCCTCAGCATCACCCGACTTAATTCGACTGCATTCCATTATCCTCGTTTTGCTTTAGTTGATGTTCATCTTATATCCTCCCTTCAAGACACTATCCATTCCGTTCAACTGCTCTTCCAAGTCCTTTGCCGTCTCTGACAGAATTACAATGTCATCGGCGAACCTCAAAGTTTTTACTTCGTCTCCATGAATTTTAATACCTACTCCAAATTTTTCTTTTGTTTTCTTTACTGCTTGTTCAATATACAGATTGAATAACATCGGGGAGAGGCTACATTCCTGTCTCACTCCCTTCCCAACCACTCCTCCCCTTTCATACCCCTCAACTCTTATAACTGCCATCTGGTTTCTGTAAAAATTGTAAATAGCCTTTCGCTCCCTGTATTTTACCCCTGCCACCTTTAGAATTTGAAAGAGAGTATTCCAGTCAACATTGTCAAAAGCTTTCTCTAAGTCTACAAATGCTAGAAACGTAGGTTTGCCTTTACTTAATCTTTCTTCTAAGATACGTTGTAAGGTCAGTATTGCCTCACGTGTTCCATCATTTCTACGGAATCCAAACTGATCTTCCCTGAGGTTGGCTTCCACCAGTTTTTCCATTAGTCAGTAAATAAATCGCGTTAGTATTTTGCAGCTGTGACTTATTAAACTGATAGTTCGCTAATTTTCACATCTGTCAACACCTGCTTTCTTTGGGATTGGAATTATTATATTCTTCTTGAAGTCTGAGGGTATTTCGCTTGTCTCGTACATCTTGCTCACCAGATGGTAGAGTTTTGTCAGGACTCGCTCTCCCAAGGCCGTCAGTAGTTCTAATGGAATGTTGTCTACCCCCAGGGCTTTGTTTCAACTCTGGTCTTTCAGTGCTCTGTCAAACTCTTCACGCAGTATCGTATCTCCCATTTCATCTTCATCTACATCCTTTTCCACTTCCATAATATTGTCCTCAAGTACATCGCCCTTGTATAGACCCTCTATATACTCCTTCCACCTTTCTGCTTTCCCCTCTTTGCTTAGAACTAGGTTTCCATCTGAGCTCTTGATATTCATACAAGTGGCTCTCTTTTCTCCAAAGGCCTCTTTAATTTTCCTGTACGCAGTATCTATCTTACCCCTAGTGAGATAAGCCTCTACATCCTTACAATTATCCTCTAGCCATGCCTGCTTAGCCATTTTGCACTTTGTGTCGATCTCATTTTTGAGACGTTTGTATTCCTTTTTTCCTGCTTCATTTACTGCATTTTTATATTCTCTCCTTTCATCAATTAAATGCAATATTTCTTCTGTTACCCAAGGATTTCTACTAGCCCTTGTCTTTTTACCTACTTGATCCTCTGCTGCCTTCTCTACTTCATCCCTCAGAGCTACCCATTCGTCTTATACTGTATTTCTTTCCCCATTCCTGTCAATTGCTCCCTTATGCTGTCCCTGAAACTCTGTACAACCTCTGGTTTAGTCAATTTTTCTAGGTCCCATCTCCTTAAATTCCCAACTTTTTGCAATTTCTTCAGTTTTATTATATAGTTCATAACCAATACATTGTGGTCAGAGTCCACATCTGCCCCTGGAAATGTCCTACAATTTAAAACCTGGTTCCTAAATCTCTGTCTTACCATTATATAATCTGATACCTTTTAGTGTCTCCAGGATTCTTCCATGTATACAACCTTCTTTTATGATTTGAACCAAGTGTTGGCTATGATTAAGTTTGTAAGTAGGCTGCTTTGGTTTTTTTATTGGTAACGCCGCCCCCACATAGCGCTCTGTATGAAAATCACTGGCTGTGCCGTGTGCAGTCTGTGGCTGGTTTGCATTGTTGTTTGCCATTGTAGTGTTGGGCAACTGGATGTTAACAGCGCATAGCGTTGCACAGTTGGAGGTGAGCCGCCAGCAGTGGTGGACGTGGGGAGAGAGATGGTGGAGTTTTGAAATTTGTAAGACTGGATGTCATGAACTGCTATATATATATTATGACTCTTAAGGTAAATACATTTTTTGTTCTGTATGAAAATCTTTCATTCGCTAACTATGCCTATCAGTAGTTAGTGCCTTCCATAGTTTGAATCTTTTATTTAGCTGGCAGTAGTGGCGCTCGCTGTATTGCAGTAGTTTGAATAACGAAGATTTTTGGTGAGGTAAGTGATTTGTGAAACGTATAGATTAATTTAGTCAGGGCCATTCTCTTGTAGGGATTATTGAAAGTCAGATTGCGTTGCGCCAAATATATTGTGTGCCAGTTTAAGCACAATCATGTATAACTTTTCTAAGGGGACGTTTCATATGTCGACCCTTAGGCGAGGATACCTCACTGGAATCTTCTGATTTTTTCTTGTAGTTTGTGTAGTTAGTGTAGCCTTTGTTTATTGCTAGCGCGTAATTGTAGAGAGAATTTCCTCTGTAGTTGTAGTTTTTCATTGTTGTACAGTAAAACAGTTGTGGCATGCATGTAGATTTGCACCAAGTATTTCGCAGCTACACTTGCAATTTACTACATATTATTTTCAGTGCTATGTTAATGTGTTCTCTTATTTTGCTCTTCAAATTGTGGTTTTCTGTGTTGTTGTGTGAAATATTGTGACAATAATGGCGTGTGAAAAACGTAACACTAGGCTCCAAAGTAAACTGAGAAATAATAGTGACGACGAGCGTAGCTTACCAGCACCACTGTTTAATGAATTAACAGACATTCTAAGTAGTAATTTGGTAACTGTGCATAGGAAAATGGAGCGGACGTCAAATAATGGTGTAAACAGTGAAACAGGTAGTGAGCAGGGAAGCATTATCGATCGATCAGTTCACTAACTTATCTACCAAGGTAGATGATGATCTGAATGATACAAAAGAATGCGAACAAATTAGGAAATTCAAACAAAATCAGAATCAAATTAATACGCAACACCAAAGAGAAATCCGGGAAGTACACGATCAGCTGACACAGGTAATACAAGAATTACATATTTCAGAGGACACTCACACACCAATACGGGAAGAGGGACATAAAAATACGGAACTGCCACAAAATAATAACACAGGGCACTTCGGAGTTTATGAAAGAAATTTGCAAAGTACACCGAATTTTGAGATGGAACCGCCGAAACGACGTAACAATGACCGAAATGCGACTCGCCGACATGATGATTTTGACTATAAGCTGCACGTAAATTCAAAACATTTAAAAATTCTGGCAACAACATTCATCCACAAGCGTGGCTTCATCAATTCTCTCATTGTTTTCCCCCCAACTGGTCATTAGAGCACTGATTAGAATTTATGTGTGGCTACTTAGAGAATGAACCAGCTGTAAGAATGCGATCGGTCATTCACCATCGCCACAGTGAAGGAGAATTTTACCATGCCTTCCTCTCAGCATATTGGTCTCAAGCCACACAAGACCGAGTAAAACATGGCATCATAATGATGAAACATTTCGAACAATCTGAATTTTCCAGTCTTGTGAAATATTTTGAAGATATGTTACATAAGAATCAGTATCTTTCAAACCCATACAGCCCGTCAGAACTCATCCGCATTTGCTTAATCAAATTGCCTGAACATTTACGGCATATGATTTTGGCAGGACGTTGCAAAGACGACATTGAAGCTTTTCAGGGACTCTTACAAGAATTAGAAATTGACACTGACAATCGCGGAACGCGAAAACAGGAACACAACAATTACAGGTCACATCCGTCGCCATTCCGCGATGAAAGAAATAATAACTGGACACGACGAGGCTATTCTCACAACACAAATCGTGACCAAAACAGACACCACCCGTATGACAACCGTTGGCAGAGTAGTAATAATTACAGGGAACGATCACCTCTCTGCGGTAGTGACTATCACAGAGACAATCAGAGAAACAGACTCGCACCGCAGGCAGCCACGAGCGCCGGCTGGCTCAGAGAAAAATAAAATAGACGCTAACCTTGAGCAAATTTTAGCCTTCCTTACCGACGTATACAACATGATAATTGCTTCGAAGTGAAAACTCTGCGCACTGGAAAGGGTAAAAGATTGCACCACATTTCACATGTAAAACAGCTTATTGAGAGATAATCAGTTTTTGTAACTTAGTCATTGCTATAAAATTTTTCACTATACACCACTAGTATGCTTTGTCAGACTTAGAAACTGTTAACATGCAACAATGTTTTGAAGTTCACTATCCAGTCTAGAACGTAGGGAACATATTTAGACAGTGTTAACAAGTGCATTGTTATAGTGAACAGACGACACAGTGTTATTGTGTATGTACATTCTTGCTTGATAGTTGCACGATTACTAACGACTATAAGGCTTACATACTTAGAACATGTACTGGTACTGCTAATGAGATTTTAATGCAACATTTTGGTTTATTTGAAAATACAATCTTTATTTGAAATACTTTCTGTGATTAAAGATGACTTAGCATTCGGTTTCTTTGACAGCTACACGATTATATCACGATGCTACTAATGTGTGACACAATTTAAATTGTTGTTTTTGCAGTGTATCTGTTTTTCTGAATTCTTCTGGAAAAGAAAACATGTTTTAGTAGTAACTTTTGTGGTATAGCTACAATGAGACAGCCTTTTCTGTAGCACAACAATATGTTACAGTACAGTACTTACTTCATCACAGCAATAAGCGTAGTAACTACGATATCTATACACAAAGCATTTCACTTCTGTTTATCATGAGGTAAGTACATTGACTTCTGCAGAACTTAGCTTTCGGAGGACGATAACTACGACACTTCCACAGAGATTATCTTACAACATGACGCACAGTTTAGCACTACACTACACGTAGTTGAGTGATTAGTTTTGTACTTAAATCATTTATTTTTAAAGATATTTGAATTACAATGATACAAAGGTTTTCCGTGATACATTTCATTCCATTGCTGTAATCTGTAACACCTGAGGATATAACTACATTAATCCTCAGGGCGGTACACGCTTACTTTGTGTACCATGTGTATGGCAAGCACAAGGGGCCCTAGCTAATTGTTCATATTTTTTCGGAGCCATTGTGATACTATGAGAGGTTTGAATGATGTATTTGGTATGGGATCATGATTTTTAAAGTACGTTTGAGGTAGATGGCACTTTTGACATGAGCAGAGAATTTTTTTTATGTTTTGAAATTATTGGAGGAAGCAACGAAGATTTTGAGAGTTGTCTGAGGTGTTATGATGTTATTATTACGATGACTATGTGTATTATGCTGTTGCGGTATGTTTATGATCAATAAGCTGATGCTACATGAGTTATTTGATTATGCTACGTATCTGTTATGATGAAATATTGAAGAAGTGTCGACGATAATAAGGAATAATGAGTAGTGGTTAGGGACTCTGGTTTGTGAAAAAGGTTGTTGGAAACCAAGAATCGTACTTTAAGAGTTATGAAATGTATGTAAATGCGTAATGTATCACAATGCCGATGAAAATTTTTTGGACACTGTTATATTTATAGGATTTTGTTTCTACACATTTGTAACGTAAATTCTCAACCTGTGAAATTTTTTTATATGAGACTGTCACTGTAGCGAAAATTGCCGTCGTAAATATTTCAGTAAGAGAGGTAAGTGACCTTGATGTAATGCGTTTTGGGCCCCCAACTGAGAGGGTGTCGTCTGACAAAAGAAAGTCATTAGGTGAAAAAAAAGGAGGCCATTATCCTCGTTATTGACATTCATTCCTTTGTAGAAAGCATCGCAAATACGACACGCTCAAACTTGAAAACATATGATTATACTGTGGAGCTCTTAATTGATGATATTTATTAAAATGCCTAATGAAACGACCAGAAACATTTCACGTCTATTGTCTTGTTAGTTGAAAGATTGTTTACTGCATTATGAAACGCCATATGGCTAGTGAATGACGATTCACACCTTGCTTTGCCTATTTTGTTTAATATCTAGTTTCTAGCTGCACTGCAGCATTGGTTACTATAAAATTTAATTGATGTACTAATATAAATATTTCATGCCTACAGATCCAGTAAATAATAACTTTATGATGGTACTTAAAAAAAAGAAGAAGCTCAATAAGACATTTCCCTTCACAGGAATTGCATACAGAATTTTCTTTTCAAGTACATGGTAATATTTTTTTTACAATACGTTTTTGTGGTTACACCACTTTAATTATATAGACATTAATATGTGAATATACATTTCCCTTATCTGCATTGTTGTCTTTAGTGCAATACTTTTTCTGCTTGTCTTTGTCATGTTTAGAGATAAGTTATTGTATGTGCTGGTGCTGTTTGCCAGACATAGTGCTACTAAATTTCACTTTGTATTACTCTTTCAAGCTAGTTTTACTACTTATTAATTTTTATTGTTGCTGCACATTGGTTCATATCAGTTGTAATGTTGCATTGCTTGGTAATTTAGATTTACTGTAGCTTGCTTTGCCAATTGCCATTATTTTGTCATTGCTGTTTGTGTTAATTGTTTTGTGCTGCTTCATTGCGTCGTCCATTAGTTTAGCATCAGAGCTCAGTAGGTTTACGTTAGCTTAAGAGGGAGTAGACTATATAAGAAACTAACTATGATGAATTGGAAGAAAACCATTGAGAAACTTTAAGAAAATGGTTTGGCCAAAAAAGTAGTGTACAGTGGAGAAAAACTATTTTTGAAATATGATGAGAACAGAATACAGAAAGCATGCTTAAATAGGATTTTTTTTTGGCTGGAGCAAATGTTCAAATAAGAGGGACGATCTATGGAATGAAGTTTTGGGTTGGACTGCAGTACCAAATGTTACACTGAAAACAATCCCTGTCCTTTCCTTTTGTGTTATCCCACTATGTGTTTGTGTACCCTTGTGTATTTGTTTTCTTCCTGTCGCTGTGTACTGTTTCATAGAATTTTTTCTCTTCTAATACTAAGCTACATTCACTATGATGAGAAATACTGTTATCCTCAAATATAATTTGCATTAATAACATTTACTTCATAATGATGTTTACACATTGTTTATTCTGTTTTGTTCTAATGCTGATGTGTGAAATTGATGTTTCAAAAGTTATTCTGATCTTTTATGTATGTACTTATGTCATAATTCCTGTAACACTGATGAATTTGTTATTTCGATTCTTTTGTAAAGCCTGTATTACTGCAAATATTATCTGTACTATTATGTTCTTTAATGATATATTTTGTACGTTTGTTATTGTATTATCATGTTATAAAATTGTAATACACACCAGTTCATCAAATTAAGTAACTTGTAAATTACATTTCACTGCACACGTTTCTGTTGGTCATAGTATATGGACAATATGTGAGAAGTAGGGACTGATAGTGTTTGCACGTGTGTTAATAATTCAGTAAGGGACTGGATAACAGCATTGCTGGTTCTAAGGACAATTCCAAAAACTTTGTGAGTACACAAGTGGTGGTTTATGGACTTGCTATATTGTCTGCAAGACTCTTCGATGGTGATTGTGCACCTGCACAGTCGCAACGGATGGCTGCTAGCCATCTCTACAAGGACTTCAGTGGGTCTACACCTTTGATGACTCACCGATACCACTATTTCTACAAGGACTGCAGTGGGTCGGCACCTCTGGTGGCCCACCAATAACATAATCTCTACCAGGACTACAGTGGGTCTGCTCTGTGGTGACCTACCTACCAATATTCTTCAAAACTTCGACTGACTCTGCTGTGGGTTTGCTGTATTGTGGCCCATTACCTGTCTGCATATCAAGAGTCAGCACTGTCTTTCCGTTGGAAGGACAACACTACTTCTTCAAGACTGCTTAGAAATCCACTACTTCCAAGTGCTATTTTCTCAGACTTTGAGAAAAACACTGCAATTTTACTTTGACGAATGATCAGGACTGTCTTTATGGACTGTGAGAAAATTTTAGCTTTTGACCAACATTGTATCGATAAGTGTGTGCATTTCATTTCTTTGTTATTGCAATTATGAAAAAAATTTCTAATCTGTATTGGCCACTGCCCAAAACAATTTGTAAATTTTTTTGTGTGGAGCATGGGGGCTATGTAAGTAGGCTGTTTAGGTTTTTTATTGGTAACGCCGCCGCCACGTAGCGCTCTGTATGAAAATCACTGGCTGTGCTGTGTGCAGTCTGTGGCTGGTTTGCATTGTTGTCTGCCATTGTAGTGTTGGGCAGCTGGATGTTAACAGCGCATAGCGTTGCGCAGTTGGAGGTGAGCCGCCAGCAGTGGTGGATGTGGGGAGAGAGATGGTGGAGTTTTGAAATTTGTAAGACTGGATGTCATGAACTGATGTATATATTATGACTCTTAAGGTAAATACATTGTTCTGTATTAAAATCTTTCATTCGCTAACCATGCCTATCAGTAGTTAGTGACTTCCGTAGTTTGAATCTTTTATTTAGCTGGCAGTAGTGGCGCTCGCTGTATTGCAGTAGTTTGAGTAACGAAGATTTTTGGTGAGGTAAGTGATTTGTGAAACGTATAGATTAATTTAGTCAGGGCCATTCTCTTGTAGGGATTATTGAAAGTCAGATTGCGTTGTGCCAAAAATATTGTGTGTCAGTTTAAGCACAATCATGTATAATTTTTTTAAGGGGACGTTTCAAGTTATGCTCTGTGCAAAATTCTACCAGACGGCTTCCTCTTTCATTTCTTAGCCCAATCCATATTCACCTACTACGTTTCCTTCTCTCCCTTTTCCTACTGTCGAATTCGTCACCCATGACTATTAAATTTTCGTCTCCCTTCACTACCTTAATAATTTCTTTTATTGTCCCTACGTATTTAGTTGAATTTACAGGCCTTAGGTTTGTGTGATCCATCGTGTCACCGAAATTTGTGGATTCCTTTTATTACTAATGTGAATAACATCACAGTATTCATTATTTAGAGTCAATTACCATTTTTCGCAGCATTGTATTGTATTGTATGTTAACCGTGGGCCTAGAAGCGACGGAGAGGCTCCGTCCCCGCCGCACCCGCAGTGGTCTACAACCCCACGACGACTACCGCAGTCGACACCAGACGAGTGTAACCCCTATGCGTGGTAGAGTAATGGTGGAGTACGTGTATGTGGAGAACTTTTTGCATCGAAATCGTCGACATAGTGTGTAGCTGAGGCGGAATAAGGGGAACCATCCCGCATTCGCTGAGGCAGACGGAAAACCGCCTAAAAAACCATCCACAGACTGGCCGGCTCACCAGACCTCGACCCAAGTCCACCGGGCGGATTCGAGCTGGCGACTAGGCGCTCCTTCCCAGTCCGGAAAGCCGTGCGTTGGACCACAAGGCAAACCGGGCGGGCTTTTCGCACCATACAGATACCTTGTCTAAATGGTTTTGCAATTTGTATTGATCATCTAAGGTTTTTTAAGACGGTACATGACAGCATCATCTACAAACAACCTAAGAGGGCTGCTCAGGATGTCTCCTAAATCATTTATGTAGATCAGCAACA
Source organism: Schistocerca gregaria (assembly GCF_023897955.1). NCBI lineage: Eukaryota > Metazoa > Arthropoda > Insecta > Orthoptera > Acrididae > Schistocerca > Schistocerca gregaria. The sequence goes on along the minus strand of NC_064922.1, from coordinate 610,384,223 downwards.
ACAGAGAGCCTGAAACACTTCTTTGGCAAACGCCAGATATTACTTCTTTTTTACTCGACGACTTTCCGTCTATTACTACGAACTGTGGCCTTCCTGTCTAGTTGTACTTCACAAGAACGACATTTGTTCGTGTTGGATGCTTGTCAATGAATCGTTTTCTTCGATGTAATTAATACTGTTTAAGTACGGTATATGTTCCAAAATCCTACTGCTAATCGATGTTAGCGATATGGGTCTATTCAGCGGATTACTGCTATTTCCTGGAAACTGCCCCAAAATAAACGGGGGAGGAGGATTTGGTGTTTATCGTCCCGTCGACAACGAGGTCATTAGAGACAGAGCACAAGCTCGGATTAGGGAAGGATGGGAAAGGAAGTCGGCCGTGCCCTTTCAAAGGGACCGTCACGGCATTTGCCTGGTGTGATCTAGGGAAATCTCGGAAAACCTAAATCAGGATGGTCGGACGCGGGGTTGAACCGTCGTCCTCCCGAATGCGAGTCCAGTGTGCTAACCACTGCGACACCTCGCTCGGTCCCAACATAAACGGCTCATCCTTCACCTGACCCGCGCCAAAACAGCTATTTCTTTTAATCGCATAGCCATCTGGAGTTCCCACTTCGGTTACTTTCGTTTGTAACCAAGCCCTGCACATAGCATATATCTGGAAGGAATCGGCGATCACATGTAGGTCCTTTCCCTTTGTTAGTACTACTCACGGTTGAAGCACATTTCACACAAGATGGCGTTACTAATTTCCACAATCAGCATGTTAGCATATGAAAACCCGTATGCAATTACTCCATCACATCACACCAATCGCAGTTCTTCCTCAACATGTGGGCTGGTATGCTTGTTGATCGGTTAGTTTGACGCAGTCTAATTGTAAAGAGAGTTCCTGAAAAAAACCGTACCTCATGTTTTTGAAGATACTCCTCTGATCACTCGTCAGCAAGCACACGTCTTGCATGCTGGACCTACTACGTAATTGTCATACAGTTCGCCAGTACTGGGATGGAATATTTCTTGAGTGATGGATAGGTAGAGACTGGACAGTTGCTTGGCTTCCATACTCTCCTCATTTAAAACCTTTCGATTTCTACTTGTGGGACCATTTAAAATTACTGGTGTCCTCGTCTCCAGTGCCTGACATGGAATCGGCTTCAGAACCGAATTTTGGCAAGATGTGAGAAAATATGCAATATTCCTTCAATTTGGGATCGTGTTCAAGGGCCATGAGACATTGATGTGAGAGCTATATTCAAGCGGGAGATGGACAGGATGAACATCCTCTGTAAAGGAAACTACCTGTGGAAAAATATCTTCCAGTGAATATCACTGTTTTGAAGGCTATATTCCAGAAATCAAGCATTTCTAGACTCATTAGTAATGACCTATTTTATTGTCTACATATGAGGAATACATACTGAAATTATGCCCTCTATTTTTAAAATAGCTTGTGCATCTGAATCAAGTTTCACGAGTGATTCTCAATGATACTAGTCTGTAAACAGATAATCCGTTTTTTTCTCTCTGGTGGTGTTATTTGCTGGTGTATCGTCGTCAGACTGTATTGCCTCCGAATTCTGAGAGCACATGACTGCAGTTGAACATGCCCAGGAGGTGGAAGAGACATGTTAGATTTCTACCACTTGCTCCAAATCGGTGTCCAAACCCATAAATGCTCTCGCGTAGATGAAACTATCGAAATACAGCAGCCGATCACTCCTTGTTTGTAGTTTTGGTAGTCAGTCGGTTGGGTAATGTATGGCTGGACTCGTGGGCTGTTTGATTGGGAGAGCACAACACTTGAAACGATAAACGGTACAGGTTTCGAGTCATGCTAGTTTCTGTCTTATCTGCACGACCACCTACTTTGCATATTTAGCTGTACCTGCACATAATTATAACATGACAAAAATTTTCCATGTACTCATCTCCGTAGTGTAGTCACTAAAGGCCTTTCCTCTGGCATTGCTTATGAAATTCTTGTAGGCTTCGCAGTGAGAGTGAATGTCACGACTCGTAAAGTAACTATGATTTGTGGAGAGGTCACAAACGGATCTTAAAATATAACGAAATATGACTTGAATATCACTTTCTGTACACATCAAGTACCAGACATTCAGATACAGACTACGAATCAGATGAGCATGTAATTATATTCATGTATCCAATAAATTTTTTACATCCACGTCTAAGTCTATATGATTACTCTGTAATTCATAATTAAGTTCGTGGCAGAGGATTCGTCGAACCACCGTCAAGCTATTTCTCTACCGCGCAAGCTCTGATTTCTGTTATTTTTTTTAAGATTATCATTTTTCCCTATGTAGATGGGCGCCAACAACGTATTTTCACACTCTGAGCAGAAAGGAAGTGCTTTAAGTTTCATGAGAACATCCTGCCGCAACGAAAAACGCCTTTGTTTTAGTGATTGGCACCCTAGTTTGCGTATCATATCTGTGATACTCTCCCATGTTTTGTGATAATACGAAACGAGCTGCCCTTCTTTGTGATTCTTCGATGTTCTCCGGTAATTCTAACAGATGCGGGTCCCACACCGCACAGCAGTACTCCAGAAGAGGTCGGGGAAGCTAAGCAGTGTCTTTAGTAGAGCTGTTGCATTTTCTAAGTGTTCTAACAATAAACCGCAATGTCTGGTTTGCTTTCCTGACAACATTATCTATCTGTCTTTCCAATTTGAGTTATTGTAATTCCTCAGTATTTAACTGAACTGACAGCCTTCAAATTTGCACAATCTACCGTGTAACCAAAATTTAGTTGATATCTTTTAGTATTCAGGTGGATGTTTGCAGAATTTTCATTACTTACGGTCAGTTGCCACTTTTTGCACCATGCATATCTCTTGTCTAGTTAATTTTGCAGTTGGTTTTGATTATTTGACGACTTTGCACGACAGTAAATGACAGCATCATCTGCAAACTGTTCAAATGAACAGCTCAGATTGTCTCCTAAGTCGTTCTTGTCGATCAGTCAGAATAGACGGCATAAAACATTTCCTAGTGGAACGCCACATATTGCTTATGTTTCCCTCGGTGACTTTCCGTCTGTTATACGAACTGTGACCGTTCTGTCAGCAAATCATGAACCTAGTTGCACAGCAGAGACGATACTCCATAGGCACACAATCTGATTAGATGTCCTTTGTGAGGAACGGTGTCAAAAGCCGTGGAGATCTAAAAATATGGAATCAATTTGACATCTCCTGTCGATAGCGTTCATTACCCTTGAGAATAAGGAGCTACTTGTTTTCAACAAGAACGATATTTTCTGAATCTGTGTTTGCTGTTTGTCAATAATATACGAATACTGGACGTTGCACAATTGTATGAATGTCTCACCCAGTGAGTTATATCCCATCCTTCTAAAATTGAAAGAAATATTTTCATGAGTAATGAGTCTTAATTTTTTTTGTCAAACCGTGGGAAATTTGAAATTTGTGGTAAAGTCTTATGGGACCATACCGCTAAGGTCATCGGTCCCTAAGCTTACGCACTTCTTAATCTAACTTAAACTGACTTATGCTAAGGACGACACACCCACCCATGCCCGAGGGAGGACTCGAACCTCCGACGGGGGGAGCCGCGCGGACCGCGACAAGGCGCCTCAGACCGCTCTTTCTTTTCTTTTCTTTTTTTTAGATCTCATTTTGTTCTATACTGTTGATTGAATATCTTCGGGGCGGACGTCCGAAGAGAGATCCGTTCGCGTTCTTTGTTGATCCGTTCACTCTCAGCTACCGTGCTGGCTAACATATTAGCAATCGCCGACTTAGTGTAACTGAGGCGGAATTAGGGGAACCAGCCCGCATTCGCCGAGGCAGATGGAAAACCGCCTTAAAAACCATCCACAGGCTGGCTGGCACACCGGACCTCGACACTAATCCGCCGGGCAGGTTTGTGCCGTGGGCCGACACGCCTTCCCACCCGGAAAACTGTGCGTTAGACCGCACCCGGCTAACCGACCTGGCGACCGCTCGGCTACCCCCGCGGCTATGAAACCATGTCTGGATTTGACGTTGAGGATAGTTTGTAAACAGTTAAGTCATGACATTACAGAAATTTTGCTCCAGAAGGATGCAAGTAATCATTAAGTATTTCCAAGGCAAAAAGAGACCTGAAGCAACAGATATTTATTTAGTTAAATCTTTACAAAGTATGCTAACTTGAAACTAAAAGCGAAACACTTTAATAGGCACAAAGATGCGTAGATTATAAAAATATTTACTGATTTGTGTAAAACCATGTAAACAGTAGAAGTAAGAGTACAATAATCACATGTATTATCGCTACTTCTGGCCTAAGTCAAAGAAAGAGGTGGATTAAGCCCACTATTGGTATGTGTGCACAATATTATCAGCACAACTCCTGTCACAGCTTTATAAATATTAGGAAAACAGATTAAGCCAACTTTTAATGAGTACTGCGGTTTGATTTCACGCCAGCATATAACTTCTTCTCAGCTTTGAGCGGTTGTTTTACAGCGATTCTGTCTTTTTTCGTATTTTTTTAAGTTCAAATGACACTGTATACGGAGGTTTTAAATTTTAACCCGTGATAGACTGTGTTGCCCTGTCCTGAGTAAACGTTACAAAAAAATGGTTCAAATGGCTCTGCTTGGTCTATGACCCGTTTACTGATATACTGTGTTGTTCAAAAATGGCTCTGAGCACTATGGGACTCAACATCTGTGGTCATCAGTCCCCTAGAACTTAGAACTACTTAAACCTAACTAAGCAATGAATACTTTTCTACTCAACGATGAATTACCCCAGAATATGATACCATACGAAAGCAGTGAATGAAAGTAGGCATAGTAAGCTAATTTACTGAGATTCTTATCACCAAAATTTGCAATAACCCTAATAGCATACGTAGCCGAACTCAGACGTTTCAGCAGACCATCAATGTGTTGCTTCCAGTTTAACCTCTCATCAATGGACACACCTAAAAATTTTGAAAATTCTACCTTAGCTACAGACTTCTGTTCAAAGTCTATATTTATTACTAGAGTTGTGCCATTTACTGTACGGAACTGTATATACTGTGTTTTATCAAAATTTAAAGAGAGTCCGTTTGCTGAGAACCACTTAATAATTTTGTGAAAAACATCATTTACAATTACATCACTTAGTTCTTGGTTTTTGGATGTTATTACTATACTTGTATTATCAGCAAAAAGAACTAGCTTTGCATCTTCATCAATATGGAATGGTAAGTCATTAATGTATATCAAGAACAGTAAGGGACCTAAGACCGAACCCTGTGGGACTCCGTACTTGATAGCCCCCAAGTTTGAGGAATCAGCTGTTGTATTAACGTTACATGAACCACTTATTTCAACTTTCTGCATTCTTCCAGTTAAGTATGAATTAAACCATTTGTGCACTGCCCCCCTCAAACCATAATGATTTAGCTTATCTAAAAGAATTCCATGATTTACACAATCAAAGGCCTTTGAGAGATCACAAAAAATACCAATGGGTGATGTCCAGTTATTCCGAGCATTTAATATTTGATCAGTGAAAGCGTATATAGCATTTTCTGTTGAAAAGCCTTTCTGAAAACCAAACTGACATCTTGTTAGTACTTTAATTTTACATATATGGGAGGCTACTCTTGAATACATTACTTTCTCAAAAATTTTTGATAGAGCTGTCAGAAGAGAGATTGGGCGATAGTTGTTGACATCCGACGTATACCCCTTTTTATGCAATGGTTTTACATTGGCATATTTCAGTTTATTGGGGAAAACACCCTGCTCCATAGAGGTATTACATACGTGGCTGAGAATCCTACTTATCTGTGGGGAACTAGCTTTAAGTATCTTTCTGGAAATGCCATCAATTCCGTAAGAGCTTTTACTTTTCAGTGAGTTTATTATTTTACTGATTTCAGAGGGAGAGGTTCGTGGAAACACAGTCGTTTCAAACTGCACAGGTATGGCCTCTTCTATTAGAAGCCTTGCCTCTTCTAGTGACGGTCTATATCCTACTTTCTCCACAACATTTAAAAAATGATTATTGAAAATATTTCCAATTTCAGATTGTTTGTTAGTACACTTGTCATTCAGTTTTATGGCACTTAAGTCTTCCTGTGCTCTTGGTTGCCCTGTTTCCCTTTCAATAATATTCCAAATGGCTTTAATTTTATTATCAGAGTTACTGATCTCAGACATGATACACATGCTTCTGGACTTTTAAATAACTTTTCTTAGTACTGCACAATAGTTTTTATAATATTGAACAATTTCGGGGGCAGTACTCCCTCTTGCTGTTAGATACAGTTCTCTTTTACGGTTGCAAGATATTCTTATTCCTTTAGTTAGCCAAGGTTTTTTATATGTTTTCTTGGAATTATGTTTCACTGTTTTCTTGGGAAAACAATTTTCAAATACTCTTAAAAATGTATCGTGAAATAAGTCATATTTCAAGTTTGCATCGGGTTCCATATACACTTCATCCCAGTCTAGCTCCTTTAGGCTTTCCCTAAAGTTTGCAGTATTTATATTGTTAATTGAATGCACTGCTTTGAAATTATGATTTGATATACTGCATGGAGCTATGCCATGTACTGTAACTAGCTGTGCACCATGATCTGAAAGACCATTCTCAACAGGATAAGCATTTATATCCTTAAACTTATCTTGGTCTATAAAAAAGTTATCTATCAATGTCCTGCTGTTCTTTGTTATCCGAGTAGGAAAATCAATGACAGAGCTCAAATTGAAAGAACTGAGTAATACTACAAGGTCATTCTTCCTATTACACTCTTTCAGGGAATCAACATTGAAATCCCCACAAATGATAATTTTCTTCCCCCTGTCTATCAGATAGCACAACAAAGCATCCAAGTTTTCTAGAAATAGCTAGAAATTCCCTGAGGGGGACCTATACACTGTTACAATTATGAAAGTGCCATCATTTAGTTTTAGTTCAGTGGCACATGCTTCCATATGTTGCTCTACACAAAATTTTTTAGTTTCTAAATGTTTTGCACTGTGGAAGCTTTTGACATATATGGCAACTCCTCCTCTCATCATATTATCTCTACTTACATGTGCAGCTAATTTGTACCCATTGATGCTAACCTTTTGCATATCAGTGACAATGTGATGCTCAGACAGGCATAGTACATCTATTACATTCTCAGTTTCTATGTATTCTAAACAAAGCAGAAGCTCATCAATTTTATTCTTCAATCACCCAATATTTTGATGAAATATACTAACATTTTTCATTTTACTTTTGTGAGTATCTTGAACTTTTTTTAACATCTTTAGTACTTGCCTGGCTGAGTTTCACACTGGACACTGATCTTACACTAAAAAACAGTTTCCACCATGAGATGTAGTTCCTCCTCCCTTTAAATTTCCTGCTATCAGCCCAGCCAGTTTACCCTTCCCCTTCTTGTTGAGGTGTAGGCCATGTCTAGTATAGTCCCACCTACAGAGTGAATCAACAAGAACCACACCAATGTGTGACCCCGCATCAGATCCAAGTAGCCGTTCCAACTCCAAATTAACTCTCCTGACAGAAGAGCTCAAATGAGGCCGGTCGTGGCGCTCCAGAACCGACACAAACCCAGCACTGGTATGACTCGATGCCGATGCAATATTTGCCAGGTCACACTCTATGCTGTACCCCGGATCTCTGTCAATACTGTTGCCCGGCCCACCCACAATAACCACGGTATCTTCCTTAGTAAAGCCTCTACATAGTGAACCTAAATCCTCTGTAACCTGCCCCAGTCCAGCACTAGGTTTGAAAAAACTTGTGACCTGGTAATCCAACCCTAATTCATCCTGCAGAAGTTGGCCCACACCCCTAGCATGCGAACTACCTAGCAACAAGACTTTCTTTCTCTTTGCACACTTCCCTACCTTCTTATTCAATTTGCTGCTGAAAGCTTGTTGAGCCCTGTCTACATCTACTTCTGTGAGAGGCTCATCAGTTTCCGACTGAGGCAACAGGTCAAACCTATTTTGTACATTAATAACAAAGCTGTAAGAAGAATTTCTTGGCCTGTTCCTTACGCCTGTTGCCACTTCCCACCCCTGTTTACCCTTCTCCCCCCTTAACCTGCACAGTTCTCGTCTAGCCTCATCTAACTCAGCCTGAAGGGCAGCAATTTTCCCCTCCTGTTCCACAACCTTTCTATCTCTACTGCATAGCCTACAGAACCACTGATGAGTCTCGCTCATTTTCCCAATTCCCACGCCACTACAATCTCCCCAATGAAAAAAAAGTTACTACATCCATCACACCAGACCCCGGAGCTAACGATTCTACGGCACGTCATGCACTTTACACTCATGGTACAAATCGATTTTAGTGACAGAAAGACAATTAAGTTACCGGAAAACAATGAAAATACGTGTACAAAAAATTAGGCCTACTCGCGACAATGTAAACAATGGTTCAGAAGTTTCTTACTGGAAATTACTTAAGAGATGACGATACTCTACAGATATAAAGGGGCAGAAAACGTATTTGGTACACTAAACTATCAGTAAATGCACTTAAAATTGCGGTATGAAGTTTAATCTGAAAGCTCAAAAGTTCGGCCTGGCCGCGATATGTAAACAAAACGAACTTTGCGTGATTACTGTGAAAATACGCGAGTAAGACAAAAACTTTTAATGGTACGCTTGAAGAGCACTATAATTAACGTAATAAATTAGTTTAAAGTGTTAGAAACAGTTTATTACTACTAAAATTACTTATCTTGTACGGGAGCTGTGACTCAAACGTCCGTATAGCAGGCGCAGGGCTAGCAACTGAAGCATTTGGTGATGGAGCAATTGCATATGGGTTTTCATATGCCACCATGCTGATTGTGAAAATTAGTAACGCCATCTCGTGTGAAATGTGCTTTAACTGTGAGTAGTACTAACAAGGAGACCGCACCTACTCTTCATCACCGATTTCTTCCAGATGTATGGTATATGCAGGGCTTGGCTAGAAACGAAAGTGACAGAAATGGGAGCTCCAGATGGCCATGCGATTAAAAGAAATGGGAGTTTTGGCGTGGATCGGGTGAAGGATGAGCCGTTTATGTCGGGGTTGTCTCCGGGAAATAGGAGCAATCCGCTGAATTATAGACCCACATAGTTAACGTCGATTTGCATATTCCGTACTCGAACATTATGAATTACATCGAAGAAAACGATTCATTGACAAACACCCAACAAGAACAAATGTCGTTCTTGTGAAGTACAACTACTCTTTATTGTCACGATGTACTGAGTTCTATCAACAGGCACATCAAGTTGATACCATATTTTTAGGTTTTCAGAAGGCTTTCGACACTGTTCCTCACAAAAGACTTCTAATCAAACTGTGGAGTATCGGCTCAGTTGTGCAGCTGGATTCGCGATTCGTGACAGAAAGGCCAGAGTTAGTAGAAACTGGCGGAAAGTCACCGGGTAAAACAGAAGTAATATCTGACGTTCGTCAAGGAACTGTTTTAGGCCGTCTGTTGTTCCTGATCTACATAAATGATTTAGGAGGCATTCTGAGTAGCCCTGTTAGGTTGTTTGCAGATGTTGCTGTCATTTACTGTCTTATAAAAACACCAAATGATCAAAACAAATTGCAAAACCATTTAGACGTGGTATCTGTATGGTGCGAAAAGTGGTAATTGACTCTAAATAATGAAAAGTGTGAAGGTATCCACATCAGTAATAAAAGGAATCCATAAATTTCGGTGACACGACGGATCACGCAAACCTAAAGCCTGTAAATTCAACTAAATACGATTACGAATAATTGCATTGGGAACGATCACATAGATAATGTTGTGAGTAAAGGAAACCAAAGATTGCGATTTATCGGCAGTGTACTTTGAAAATGGGACAGGTCTACTAAAGAAACTGCTTATACTGTGCTGATCCGCCCTCTTCTGGGGCATCGCTGTCTGGTGTGGCATCTGAATCAGTTAGCGTCGACGGAAACCATCGAAAAAGTTCAAAGAACGGCAGTTCGTTTTGTACTGTTGCGAAATAAGGGACAGAATGCGACGGTTATGATAAGCGAGTTGGCACAGCAATCATCAAAACAAAGGTGTTTTTCATTGCGGCACAATCTTCTCATGAAATTTCAGACACCATCTTTCTCCTCAGAGTGTGAAAATATTTTTTTGGCGCTCACCTACACAGGGAGGAATTATCGTCACAATTAAATGAGAGAAATCAGACATCGCCCACTAAGATTCGGTTTTGCCGCGCCCTATTCGAGAGTGGAAAGCACTTAATTGTGTATTGCAGAGAAGTCAGCAAGTTGTAAAAGTAGATAAATATAGTTTGCGGGTTTTTAAATAAAAAATGTGATGTGGTGGCCCTCAGCTACGTACCCTCTGACTCAAAGTTGAAATATTAAAAGTTTTGGCTGGTTTCGTTGTCTAGAGGCTGGGATGCGTAGTTGCCGCATTACAAGGCAAATACTTCTGAGTCTACAGTATAAATATGAAAATATACATTAATCGAATGGTTGAAGTTTTCTACCACTCTGCAATTGCGACTTTTGAATGTTATATAGGAATTTATAAATGAAAGATTGCAACTGAATAAATTCTGCAGGTACTATTTTAACGACTTTAAATGATGGGTACGATAGCAAAGTATCTTTAAGAATGTGATTTATTACTGTAAAACACTTATTGGTGACGATGGTCCAGCAATAAAATAAAATATAAGTTGAACAACAGGGAAACAACATATTCCTACTTTGCGTAATTAGTTATGAGCGACAACATAGCTCGCGAGATGTTCACTTCTAAACACATACTACGTCTTCACTGCAGAAGCCACGGAAATCTCACAAGCGCACAACTCGACACTACGAAATATTTCTATTTTCCGACACCACGCGCAAACTGCTCAACACTCTCCAAGTATTTCCTTCCCATCCACCACTCCCTCGTGTCCGACCTCGGTAGTCGCCTACCATAGTAAAGATCGCTGTGATTGACTAGAGCGCTCCCGCTATGACTCCAAGCCAATGCACACTCACAAAAATATTGAAACACCTACTAAATATCGGATTTACATTTAAATAACTTGAAATTAAATAAATATTCCCACAGCTGACCATAAACACGCTCTAACACACATTATTAAATACATAAACAAATTAAATAAACACATATCAAAGGAATAGAAGCAAAAGTAGGCCAATAGCCTAATGTTTCTGTGCTTTCTAAAACATAGTAAATATTTGACCAATTTCTTCATGAATAGAATATATTGGATATAAACAACGACACAGACGAATAAATGTATATTTATAAGCATGCTGCTACCGTTTTCTCGTCTAACTGTGGAGTACTAATGGCCTGACGCAAACGATAGTAATCGGCCACTTTGACCTCTAATAACTCATGTACTACTCAAGTTACACGCCTGTAATTCATACCAATTTAGGTTTATACGAGGGTTGTCCAGAAAGTAAGTTCCGATTGGTCGCGAAATGGACACCACAGTGAAAAATCGATGAAGCTTTGCACATTTGTGTTGGGTAGTGTCTCTAGTATGACCGTAGATCGAATCAAGATGCTCTTTTCAGTTTTGAATGCACTGCGAACGAGTAAAGGTGCCTAGAACAACGATGTCTCCCGCCAAGTAGGGGGGCCCGCTGAGAGGCTTCGCCTTAATGAATGCAGCCCATCTAACATAACTGCCACGCACTTCCTTCTTCATGGCAATTCTCAGCTGAACTCTGCAGGGGCAGTGAAGACGCTCCTGCAGCCTTTCCGATAGGAAGTGTTCGGCCACCCACGAGACAGCCCTAATTGACTCGTCATGAGTATCATCTCTGTTCACATGAAACGCTGGATACGAAGACAACACCAGGGTGCAGGCCATGCGCTACAGACCAGCGCAGAGAATTATCGGAAAGCGCAGGCGACTGCATTTCATGACGATGGTGTTGGAAATGTGCTATAACGCTCCAACAAATGTCTAACTCGGAATGGCGACTATGTAGAGAAGTATCTGGAAAGTGTAGCTAACACTTGCAAATAAAATGATTCTGATTTTCACTGTGGTTTCCGTTCAGCGACCGATCGGAACTTACTTTCTCGACAACCCACTACCAATAGCTTTCTAAAAACACATCGATCGATATAATCGGATGAACCATTTAGATTTTGGAAATTCGTTGCTGAGTGCTACTTGTATAATAGGTCATCAGATACTAAACTTTAAACTAATAAAGTTATTGAAAATCTGATTACCCCATCAGAACCTTTGTGCAAATAATGATAATGTACATGTTTCTTTTTGAGGTATTATGATTCATCTGGCTACTATTAATGTCTATATGAACTATGAAATGTCTGCCATTCAGGTTTCACAAAATCCGCCATCTTTGACACTCCCAGCATGTCTCCTTCATCGACACAGCGTCGCCATGGAATTCCCAGCTGGGCCACATGATGTGGCTGTTGTATGGCATCACGTGGTTGCTAACCAGCCACTGCTTGCCGAGCGGCACGAGCGGTGGCCGCCAACTCTGAACTTAAAATGTTTCCAGGGCGCCACAGCTCGCCCGTTACCTCGCAGTCTCTTACTTGATGAGTTTTTCTGGACGTAATTTTAGCTCACAGTGTAACTTATGTAAACTTGCATGTTGTGTGATAGCAATTAATAGTTTCTTCACCTTTTCCTAACAGGAACATTCTTCTCTGCATTCTCTTCCATTCATTTTTTACCTGAATTTGCTTATCAGATCAGCTGGAGCAAACTTTGTGTTACACAAAGGAGGGTTGTTTACTGCTTGCTCAAAAATTCGTTACATGCAGCTCAAACATCTTTTTTATTTCATTACTGACTGCTGCTTTCTCTGACCCTTGGGTGGTATTCGAATTGTAGCAATAACTCGCATGGGCGTGAGCATTCATATGATACTGATGAGTGTTTATGATACCAGTTATTTTCCTAAAGACATGTAGATCAGCAACAATCTTTGTAATTCACCACGTTATGACGAACAAATGGGATACTCCTTTGCCTGATTCTTTATTTGGCTCTCTACATCATCAGCTTTATTACTTTTTCCAGACGTGTCACAATTAGACACAGTTCTTGTTTTAATTAACTTTCACTGTACTTTCCATGGTTCACCTCTATCTTCATCTGATCTTTTATAATTCTTTGGCTATCAACGTTCTAATAGCTTTAACCATGGAGAAATCAATTCTGAGGATACATGGTTTAGGGCCACTTTTTTTTTTAATTCTTTTTTTTTTTTTAAGCCCGCAGCCTACACCTACAAGCTACTATTGAATCAGTATTGGATGCACTAACACAATTCTGTACATAAGGTATTGCAATTGACAGTGCTGTTCTTATCTGATATGGTCCTGGCGGAGGGTCGAGTCCTCCCTCGGGCATGGGTGTGTGTGTTTGTCCTTAGGATAATTTAGGTTAAGTAGTGTGTAAGCTTAGGGACTCATGACCTTAGCGGTAAAGTCCCATAACATTTCACACACATTTGAACATCTTCTCTGATACGTTGAGTACAATCAGTAATATTTTCCCGATTTTCTTATGTTATAATTCTTTTTTAATCTTTTCCTGCCTTCCATTATGGCATTGGTTTACACAATGGATTTGACGTTCGTGCACGAAAAAAAAGACAAACGGATAACAACAATGCACTGTAATGACAAATTCAATTTATATGAAATATCTTTCTAGTATTGACATGTTCTGTCATGGTCGCCAGTTGTAATAACATATTCCGTAGTCTGAATAAATTAAAACGTCAAGATTAGTTATTAGTTTGCTCACTATGGAACATGTTAAAGAGCTACTTCTGGAGTGAATATGTCTGATAAAAGATATTTATACAAAACACCCTCCAAACCTGGATCTTCTCTTTTTCCTTTTACCTTTTGAGTTCGACGAATTATGTGTAGGTGTGGAGTACAGTATTGGGTAACAATAGGTCAGGTGTCGCACTAACCTGTGAAACTGCAGTGCAACACTACGAAATATATCGCAATGCGTAGCAGTAAACCTTAAGATTTTGTTTTAAAAGAAATATAGATTGCAGGTTCTAAAATGAGTCAAGCAATGATTCTTGCAAGAATGCGCGGATGGCGCAATGTCACACACACCGAACTTATGCATCGGAGCGGAAAAATAAGTCTGAAACGGAAATTACGTGCACACTGATATTCATTGTTATACGGTGGGTTATTAGAATATATATGAATTAAAGATCTGTCAACATTATGGTAATTATTAGCACAAAACTTAAGTATAATAACAAATGAGTCTTACATTTATGATATCCAGAGAAAGGAAGTCTGAAGGACTCGAAAGTATGTTCATTTATCCAACAACGAAAAAAAAGACGACTGAAATTCTATCAAAGGTACATAAGTTATTCTCTGAGAGGTTAACCGCTGCAAAATTAATCTTTTATACAGTGCACTCTCCAGTCCAGTGTACTCTTTCCACGAGCGATGGAGACGTTCAAATGTCTTCCGATCTGACATCTTTTGAATCTAACATCTGTTTTGAAGATTGTAACTCGGAAAGGAAGCATTTCCGGGCACAGCGTTACAATGACCTCTTTCATATGAGGAATATATACCTGAAATAATGGCGTCTGTTCTGAAACACTCTTTGTAGAGGACCAAGATACGTTCGTGAGCAGCCAAGTAAGAGATAGCTGCCGTATAAAAGTTCTCGGTCGAGATGTGGCTTCAGTAGCTCGAGACTTTACCCAGATTTTAGACTGCAAATGAACAGAGAATGTTTTGTACAAGGATGTTGTCGCGAGAAACTTCGATCCCAGATAGCTGCTGTGTTGGACTGAGACCAAGGCTGTCCGTGTGGCGATTGGAACATTTCAGAGTGTCACATGGCTAGGATGTCATCAGCCCCTGTACCAATCGTCGACTTGACAATTGTGTGCAGAGTGGGCAAAAAAAGAGGCGTTTGATATTGGCGCAGATAATGGTGAGCTTGTGGCGGGTGCCCATCGCATGGGCCACTTCATCTGCTAAGATCTGCAGCCACTGGGCTTTGCACTTGCCGCCGTTTCAGGACTGTACAG
The DNA here is from genome assembly GCF_023897955.1 of Schistocerca gregaria. Taxonomy (NCBI): domain Eukaryota; kingdom Metazoa; phylum Arthropoda; class Insecta; order Orthoptera; family Acrididae; genus Schistocerca; species Schistocerca gregaria. The sequence continues at coordinate 610,369,135 of NC_064922.1, read as the reverse complement.
TGCTTAGGTGGAAAATTGCTCCCTGCATTTTCTCAGGGGGGGGGGGGGGGCAAAGCAAGACTTAAGAGATGCAAGGATGCGGAAAAATCACCACCGGGTGCTTTTAGCAAGGATACAACCGAGTTATAAAACTGTTGCGGAAGCAAAGGGAACTTCACAGCAAACATAAACATAGCCAAAGCCTTGCAGACAAACAAAAATTACGAGAAGCCAAATTTAGTGTGAGGAAGGATATGCGAGAGTCGTTCAATGAATTCGAAAGTAAAGTTCTATGTACTGAATTGGCAGAAAATCCTAAGAAATTTTGGTCTTATGTCAAAGCGGTAGGTGGATCAAAAGAGAATGTCCAGACACTCTGTGACCAAAATGGTACTGAAACAGAGGATGACAGACTTAAAGGCCAAAACACTAAATGTCTTTTTCCAAAACTGTTTCACAGAGGAAGACTGCAACGTAGTTCCTTCTCTAGATTATCGCACAGATGACAAAATGGTACATTTCGAAATAGACAACAGAGGGATAGAGAAACAATTAAAATCGTTCAAAAGAGGAAAGGCCACTGGACCTGATAGGATACCAGTTCGATTTTACACAGAGTACGCGAAGGAACTTGCCTCCCTTCTTGCAGCGGTGTACCGTAGGTCTCTAGAAGAGCGTAGCGTTCCAAAGGATTGGAAAAGGGCACAGGCCATCCCCGTTTTCAAGAAGGGACGTCGAACAGATGTGAAGAACTATAGACCTATGCCTCTAACGTCGATCAGTTGTAGAATTTTGGAAGAAGTATTATGTTCGAGTATAATGAATTTTCTGGAGACTAGAAAACTACTCTGTAGGAATCAGCATGGGTTTCGAAAAAGACGATCGTGTGAAACCCAGCTCGCGCTATTCGTCCATAGACGTAGGGCCATAGACACAGGTTCCCAGGTAGATGCCGTGTTTCTCGACTTCCGCAAGGCATTTAATACAGTTCCCCACAGTGGTTTAATAAACAAAGTAAGAGCATATGGACTAACAGAACAATCGTGTGATTGGATTGAAGAGTTCCTAGATAACAGAACGCAGCATGTCATTCTCAATGGAGAGAAGTCTTCCGAAGTAAGAGTGATTTCAGGTGTGCCGCAGGGGAATGTCGTAGGACCGTTGCTATTCACAATATACATAAATGACCTTGTGGATGACATCGGAAGTTCACTGAGGCTTTGTGCGGGTAATGCTGTGGTATATCGAAAGGTTGTAAAAATGGAAAATTGTACTGAAATGCAGGAGGATCTGCAGCGAATTGACGCATGGTGCAGGGAATGGCAATTGAATCTCAATGTAGACCAGTGTAATGTGCTGCGAATACATAGAAAGGAAGATCCCATATCATTTAGCTACAATATAGCAGGTCAGAAACTGGAAGCAGTTAGTTCCATAAATTATCTGGGAGTACATATTACGAGTGATTTAAAATGGAATGATCATATAAAGTTGATCGTCGGTAAAGCAGATGCCAGACTGAGATTCATTGGAAGAATCCTAAGGAAATGCAATCCGAAAACAAAGGAAGTAAGTTACAGTGCACTTGTTCGCCCACTGCTTGAGTATTGCTCACCTGCGTGGGATCCGTACCAGATAGGGTTGATAGAAGAGACAGAGAAGACCCAACAGTGACCAGCGCGCTTCGTTACAGGATCATTTAGTAATCGCGAAAGCGTTACGGACATGATAGATAAATTCCAGTAGAAGACTCTGCAGGAGAGACGCTCAGTATCTCGGTACGGGCTTTTTTTGAAGTTTCGAGGTTATACCTTCACCGAGGAGTGAAGCAGTATATTGCTCCCTCCTACGTATATCTCGCGAAGAGACCATGAGGATAAAATCAGTGAGATTAGAGCCCACACAGAGGCATACCGACAATCCTTCATTCCACGAACAATTACGAGACTGGAATGGAAGGGAGAATCGATAGAGGTACTCAAAGTAGCCTCCGCCACACACCGTCAGGTGGCTTGCGGAATATAGCTGTAGCTGTGGATGTAGAAAAAGGACTCCTGGACGATGAATTATGGTACATGCCAATTCCATAACACAAAAACGTCGGAAACGATATGGAGCGATGCTTCCCACTTGCTTGGCAGCTAGGCCCCGGAGTATTCTCTAGTGGAGGATACTACATGGGACGAAATGGGGCCTTCGCTGCATCCTTGCTCGGACCAACATTACAGGAGCCAACTGTGTGCCCCAGTACTTCCCCTTTTTTCGTCTATGGCACACAACAGTTTCTTCCTCAAGACACTGTGCCATCTCAACACCCCCCGACCTGTGTTACAATAGTTTAAGAAACGCTCCACGGATACGAGTATTCCTGTGTAGATCCCGCCCCTCTTCCCGCCCCTCCTACACACACACACACACACACTCACACACACACACACGACTTGACTCCAGTTGCATCTGGGACGCCATCGAAAGAGGTGTGTGTATTTTGGACTAATCTCTTTTAGTTATAGGCCACTACTGAGAGGACATTGATCATTTTGGCTCTGCAGCACTTTCATTGACTCGTGAACTCTTTACAACGACGCACTGCACTATCATCAGGGCGAAAGGGAGCGCAAGTGCCACTAGGCAAATGCTCATTAACTCACAGTATGAGGCACCTTCCATCAGTACCCACCAACTGTTTCAGTTATCATTTACACAGTGTACACCAATAGCGTTTTGATGTAATTTATATGGAAGGTGATAACAACGGGATAACAACGGTAACATTAAATACCAAATATGTGTACATGATGATTATGTATATACATCTCAGGTGTTTTCTAAGGTTTTTGCAAATGCTGAAGCGTGATTTCGCAGAACTCTTTCCATTTGAAAAGGCCACATTGCCGGAGTTGCGATAGTGGCTTTTTTAAATAACTAATTTTACAGTGAGAGCCGAACATGATGTCCTCTAAAAACTTCAAGTGGCTTTGAAACCTAACCACGATAAGTCAATCAGGAGAGAAATGTGTTAGGAATTATAGGTGATGCAAAACGGCAAACAACTGATCAGCGAACAGACTGGAATGGAGACAAAATTAGGACCACAATGGAAATGGAGACGAAGCGGGTTACGTAATAAAGCGAATGGAAGATATAGCGACCAAGAATGTGCTTTACTAGTTTCCAAAAGTTGAGTAAGACGGAGAAGACAACTTAATGTAAGATGAGAGACGATAATACAAAAGATGCAGAAATAACACACCTAGGTGTGGCTGAGGCAGTAACGCACCCAGAAACTGATGTCGAATGGCTTATGTTGATGGTATGCGTTTTATGCACAATGCAACCTAGAAAAGACAGTGTTATCGATACTGCTCCCTGAATTATTTTTCCCAGTGTTACCTGAAATCTGAGATACCTGAAGGAGATGTCTGTTGAATTATTCCGGTAAGCGAAATAATGTGGCGTCTGCTCTTCTTTTGTTCGGTCTTCTACCCTGTTTACGCCGCTGTGTGTTTACAGAGCAGCCTGCGAAAGCAACTAGATTAACGCCCCATCACAGACACGTGGTTTATTTTTCTTCCAGTACTTACCCAAGCAGCAACTTCTGACTTAGCTCAAGTGCGCCGAAATTTATGCACGTCGGATGAGGTGAAAAGGTCCGTTTAACAGTTTCAGAGAGGCCAGATGTATCTGTTTTCTCAAGGAATCACGAATATCTACTGGAGTTTCGTTTGCACAGAGATCGATAGGCTTTGTGCATCAATGCTGAAGCCCTCGTCATAACTATGTATAAAGTGCCATTTAATAAACATCCGTGTCCAGCGGGTTACCGTATAACACACTCCTCTATGGTTAATCAACCATAATGGTACAAATAGACGCTATGCACACTTTATTTTCAAATTGTACTGCAACAAAAATTCAATAGAATAGTATTTAACAGTCTGGCAGTAACAAGGGATGGGATTATGCGTATATCAAAACATTATCCTTTTTGTCATAGATTATTTATGTTTGGTCTGTGTATGATTCGATTTCAGATGTTTATGTCGGCAGATCTAAATGACAGTCAATAAGGCAAGACACAACATTAAAGAAAACACAACGTTCAATAACATTTGATTTTAGACCTGTCCGTGGAGGACACAGTATGTGTCAATTTGTGATAAGTGAAGCCACTGGGAGAGAGTGGGGCGATTTGTGTATAGAAGCAGTATTCAGTAATTTTCCTAGAGATTATTTCCAATAGTGACAGTAGCGGATATACAGAAACGTATATTTTTTTGTCATACTGGGCTTTATTTGTGTGCTGTTTGTTGTAGTTTTAAGACACTATTGTCACCATTCATTTAATCATTTCACTGTAATCTCATTTCCTCAGAAGAAGTTACTAAAAGAATACTAGTTTCGCAAACACGGAAAGGGACAGCAAGAGCTTCAAAATTCAATAACATGATAATATACGAAAAGTTTCGATTTATATTCGAAAAACAATTTTACGATTTCCTAGGTGTAGTCAGGGCCCGTCCACCACGCAGACGGGCTACGTAAGGCTGGGTGCGCAAAATTTCTGGCGGAAATTCGGAAAAGTTATCGGTTTAGTCTTCTGAACAGCGTAATATAAATGCTTTTTTTACTCTTGTCAGCACACAAGCAACCGCAAAGTCCGACCAAACTCGATTTTATAGAAGAATGTTTCCTACAATGCATCAAAAAAGACGATGTAAACTTTAAGTATGTTATATACATAAAAGTTGTTTTTTAAATTGTTTGTCATTCCTAAGTGTTTACTCTAACTTACATCTAAAGATGTATTCAGTTCTTACAATTAATTTCCCAAACTTAATAATCAGTTACATTGGATTTATTCACAAAATAATTTTATCTGATAACAATCACGATTTTCTTTTATCTATCTTTTGCACGACGCATTTTGCGAAGTGATTCCCATTTTCAAAAGCGTTTGAGCGTGTTATGCAATTTAATAGGGATGTTTTAGATGCATAAGTTACTCCATAGTACTGTTGCTTTTACTGTAACATGTAAACACACTCAGTTTTGTAATTAATCGTCGATCTTCCTATAGAATCCATGGCGAATTTGTAAAAATCTTTGGAAAAATTTCTACTTACTGTGAGTAGAAGATTCTCGTTTACTTAAACCTAGCGATTATCAACAGCAATATTGCGCGTGTATGTATGTTACAATAAAGTCCACAGAACAATGCACCACCTCACACATCGAAAACATCACGAATAAATGGTGAAACGCGAGAAAATCGTATTTGAAAATGTTAAAGCGTATTTTATGAACATCAGACACTGTTTTTACAGTCTCAGGCTTTCACTAATCATTTCTCATGGATAAAATCAAACCAATTACATGAATGTTGTAATTATTGTTATTATTCCCGGCAGATGAGCATTTATAGTAGTGTGTCAGGTTCTAATATCCAAGTTCAAGGATTTAAACACGTCTGTGATAATTAGGTACCTTTTTTTCAAAGATAATATTCCATCGTATGCCATTTTGTGAAAAAAACGAACCTTGGAATAACTTTTGTGCATTCTTGAATAATTTTATTTGTTGGATTTAGTATGTATGTTACTAATATAGCTCTTTAAAAAGGTTTTACATTTCACATTTTATGATTATTTTTACTACCATTGTCATCCCTGGTTGCTCAATAGTTATTGTGTCCGCCTTTAATATCTAAGTTCATGGACTTCCAAACAGTTGAGGTCGATGATCAATTGCATGCCATTTCAAACAAAAATGAAGCTTAGAGTAACTTCAGTACACTCTTGGATCATTTTAAACCTTAGATTTAGTGCGGAATTCTTACTATACTTCTGTTAAACAGCTTCACAATTGACGATTCAGGGGTCGTGTGGTATGGTATAGGACGGTCGCCAACTAACCGTGGCTTTTCGCCAGTGCTCCACGTTCGCTGTGTTGCCTGTTTTCTTTTAGACACATGTTGAGACTTGTCAAGATCAAAGATTGAACTGGAAGGAACACACTGATGATCTACTGAAACGTTAACAGTTCAGCTACTTACGCTATTAGGATTATTGCAAATTTTGCTGATAAATATATAAGAAAATCAGCTTGCTGCACCTTTTTTCATTCATTGCTTTCATATGGCATTTTATTTTGGGGTAATTCAACATCAAGGAAAGAGGAATTCATTTCACAAAAGTGTGTAGTCACAATAACAGCTGGAGCCCTTCCAAGATCATCTTTCAGACATTTATTTAAGGAAGAGGGATAATACACTCCTGGAAATTGAAATAAGAAGATCGTGAATTCATTGTCCCAGGAAGGGGAAACTTTATTGACACATTCCTGGGGTCAGATACATCACATGATCACACTGACAGAACCACAGGCACATAGACACAGGCAACAGAGCATGCACAATGTCAGCACTAGTACAGTGTATATTCACCTTTTGCAGCAATGCAGGCTGCTATTCTCCCATGGAGACGATCGTAGAGATGCTGGATGTAGTCCTGTGGAACGGCTTGCCATGCCATTTCCACCTGGCGCCTCAGTTGGACCGCGTGAGACGACGCTTCATCCAGTCCCAAACATGCTCAATGGGGGACAGATCCGGAGATCTTGCTGGCCAGGGTAGTTGACTTACACCTTCTAGAGCACGTTGGGTGGCACGGGATACATGCGGACGTGCATTGTCCTGTTGTAACAGCAAGTTCCCTTGCCGGTCTAGGAATGGTAGAACGATGGGTTCGATTACGGTTTGGATGTACCATGCACTATTCAGTGTCCCCTCGACGATCACCAGAGGTGTACGGCCAGTGTAGGAGATCGCTCCCCACACCATGATGCCGGGTGTTGGCCCTGTGTGCCTCGGTCGTATGCAGTCCTGAATGTGGCGCTCACCTGCACGGCGCCAAACACGCATACGACCATCATTGGCACCAAGGCAGAAGCGACTCTCATCGCTGAAGACGACACATCTCCATTCGTCCCTCCATTCACGTCTGTCGCGACACCACTGGAGGCGGGCTGCACGATGTTGGGGCGTGAGCGGAAGACAGCCTAACGGTGTGCGGGACTGTAGCCCAGCTTCATGGAGACGGTTGCGAATGGTCCTCGCCGATACCCCAGGAGCAACAGTGTCCCTAATTTGCTGGGAAGTGGCGGTGCGGTCCCCTACGGCACTGCGTAGGATCCTACGGTCTTGGCGTGCATCCGTGCGTTGCTGCGGTCCGGTCCCAGGTCGACGGGCACGTGCACCTTCCACCGACCACTGGCGACAGCATCGATGTACTGTGAAGACCTCACGCCCCACGTATTGAGCAATTCGGCGGTACGTCCACCCGGCCTCCCGCATGCCCACTATACGCCCTCGCTCAAAGTCCGTCAACTGCACATACGGTTCACGTCCACGCGGTCGCGGCATGCTACCAGTGTTAAAGACTGCGATGGAGCTCCGTATGCCACGGCAAACTAGCTGACACTGACGGCAGCGGTGCACAAATGCTGCGCAGCTAGCGCCATTCGACGGCCAACACTGCGGTTCTTGGTGTGTCCGCTGTGCCGTGCGTGTGATGATTGCTTGTACAGCCCTCTCGCAGTGTCCGGAGCAAGTATGGTGGGTCTGACACACTGGTGTCAATGTGTTCTTTTTCCATTTCCAGGAGTGTATATGTACTTACGAAATCTGTTATTTATAACCCAGCCCAGTTCGAAAGCAATATGAATATGCGCAGTTACAACACTAGGGGAAAGGCTGATCTTCACTAAGCTCGGTTAAATATAACTTTGATGCAGAAAGGGGTGAATAGCGCTACCACAAAAGTCCTCAGTCATTTACGAGATAGCATCGACAATCTGAAAGACAGCCAACCAGTGTTTAAAAATAAATTGAACAAACTTCTGATGGCAATTCTTTCTATTCAAATAGATGAAATTTTATATTTCAGTGGTAATCACACGGTTAAAAAAAAGAAAGAAAGCTGAATTATGACATATAAAGAAACTTTTGTTAAACTGACATGTGCAACATCATTACAAAGCATTGGACTTATGATCTCTGGAATAAGTACTACTCTAATCTAATCTAATTTAAAATTAGCAAGAAATTGACCATTGTATTTGCTGATGATATCTCAGAGCAGTTAAGGTTTTTGTTATTTTTTGTTTATTTCCATGATTCTAACATACTGTTAATCTGTTACTGCTGTGCTGTTATTCTTTTGAAATAACAAAAACGCCTATGTACGCCTATTACTTCTCATACCTTGGTCGTTAGTGCTGCGAAGTCTCATCACAAGCCATGAGTCGCAGGGAGGCAGCTGCAGGTGGTGTGATCGTTGCACCAGAGCCAACTGAAAATTCCCATCATGTGGCCCCAAATCGAAGACCACAATGTTGTCTCCAAAGATTGAAGACTGAATCCTTTCTCTCCAGTGCTCTGAGACAGAATGCTATGAAATCTAAGTCTCAGCCAGTTCTCCGCAACTCTCCAGGGAAAAGAAGCATCGTCTGCCCATCTGAGGATTTGTTACAGGTTCCCTGACGACATTTCAGTCCTAAGAAGGATTTTTTTTATAAGCTGGCCAAACGCCTGTCTTCCCGCCCCAGCGATACTCAGGAACTGGTGTCCAAGTTCCAATCCTTCCTGCTTGTTAGGGACAGCCACTGACATCCCTTTGCGGTATTTTTCGAGACACGAAATCATTAACTGCTATTGGTCTGGCGGTTGAAAGTCGACGCCTCCGCTTATGCATGTTGGAAGCAATTTCTACTGCAGCTCTGGCTCTCCCGCTGTGCGAGCAGATTACTTTGGGGTGGCTCTTCCTTCACACTGTCGCCTTCTGGGGGGAGTGCTCACTCAGAGAACAAAACGAATTCGGCTAACCTTTATCCTGACTCAATACCTCAGCTGGGCAGCGCGCAAAACTCTGCACTGGCCCAAGGTCGAAAGGCTGGTGTCGTGGAGGACAGTGCTCTCACCCACGGTGTCGGACTGGCTCCTCGCCCACACCTTCTGGCGGTGTACCTTTTAGAAATCGATGGCCCATGGATCCAGCGACCTGCTACCGTGGTCACTAAGCCTCTGCCTTCGGCTACTTCCTACCGTGGCTCGTGTGTCGTGCCCTAACACAGGAGAAGTGAACGGTAGCAGCATTTTAAGTACAAACTTCAAGAGCAGCACTCCAGGTGAGAGCTTACTGAGGGTGGCAAGGTGTACACAGAGTTGGGGCACAAACTGCCAGCGTCTCTGAATAATTCCTCTACTGTACACAGTACACAATGCTTTAAAATGTGTTCACATCCTTTAGTTTTACCTTAAACGTAATAACGGAACCATACCCTACTCACTAAAAACACCCCAAACCATGCGTTAACACCACTCTCTCTATTCTTCGCCGTTGCCACCGCACATGATGGCAGTTAGCATTGTCCAGGCATTAGCCAAACCCAAACCCTACCATAATATTGCAATAAAGTATAGCGAGATTTATCACTCCAGGTCACTCTTTTATAGTCAGTTGTGTGGCCCTTTACACCACCTCAGGTGACATGTTGTATCACCAAATAAGTCTGATGCCCAACATCAAGCGGCGTTGGTGCTTGACTACAGAAATGTCTGGCCTATGAGGAGCTGCTCGACCATTGCATCCTATTCTTCTCAACTCACTGCCCACAGTCATTGTGCTAGATGAACTGCTGGTGGCACTTCGGGACTCACAAGTGATTCCTTCCAGTAAATACATGTGACGTTTTTACAAACACCCTGCGCTATGCTCTACGGTCCCTGCCCGTCAATACATGAGGTCTGGCTGGTCTTGATTTAGCTGCTGTTCTTCCTCCGCATTTCCGTTTGGCAGTCGCGTCACTAACAGCCGACTTGGGCAACTTTAGAAGGGCTGAAATGTCCGCGGTGGATTTGTTACTCAGATGACACACAATGCTAAGTCCACGTTCGAAGCCTCTGAGCTCTGCTGACCGATCCATTCTGCCGTTAGTACCTCTCCACTAACAATACAACACTCTCCGCCTCCTTTTATACTGGCGCGTCCGCCTGTAGTGATATATAGCGTTCAGTTCCGCATTGCTTAGGAGTGTCCCAACACTTTTGATCAAACGTGTATACTTTAGCTTTAAGGTTCCTTTAACACTTCCTCGAGAGACCCCAAATATTGCATTTGTTTCAGATCAAGTCCGCCTTAATAAACGATGCGTCGTGTTTTGTTTTGTAGGAAGTCTTCGGCTCGTCTCACACATTATTTTCGTTACTTCTTTCTTTGGTAATGAATGGAAATATTTGAGCTTCGCTGTTGTCGCATACTGTTTTCTTGAATAAAAAAGGAGCAGTTTGAAAAATTGAGCAGCTAAAGTAAAGATTTTTTCTTGGGTAAGTTACTTCATGTTTCAAGTTCAACGCTTTTGCTGCTCTATTTACTTATTTACGCGTAGTGATAGAAGTTATACGACAAGCTCGTTTCGGTTATTTACCATTATCAAGTGTATCCTTCAGGTTGTATGACGTGGTCATTATGGCATCTTGTAGCGTAAATGTCGATTGTCTCTTTGTTATGATACGATCAATTGGCTCAAAGGGCTCTGAGCACTATGGGCCTTAACTTTTGAGGTCATCACTCCCCTAGAACTTAGAACTACTTAAACCTAACTAACCTAAGGACATCACACACATCCATGCTCGAGGCAGGATTCGAACCTGCGACCGTAGCGGTAGCGCGGTTCGTCTCTGTAGCGCCCAGAACCGCTCGGCTACTCCGGCCGGCTATGATATGATCAAGTTGTTTATATCTTTACTTTTTATTTCCGTGATCGTTACGTTTGTAAACATAGGATGGCTGGAGTTGAACCCGCCAGAAAGCTGAAAAAAAAAAAAACTTTACATGATCACGCAAATAAAAAGTAAACATTTAAATAAAGAGAATCTAACAAAAAGACAAAAAGATAACCCATTACTCTCCAAGAAGACCATGTCAGACCAGCTAAGAAATACACTTGATAATGGCAAATCGCCGAAACGAGATCGTCGTGTAACTTGTATCACTACGAACAAATAAATAGTGCAGCAAAAGACGTGTGCTTACAATAAAATATGTCGTTCTTGGACCTCATGCAAGCTGTGGGCCCTCTGGAAAGGAAGTTACCTCAGTTCCCATATTAACTTCGGGTAACGGACAGCTGTTCTGCAAGAGGGAAGTCTCTGAAGACTTGCGGGATAGAATGGACAGCATTTGGATTACAGTTCTGATCGCTTACGGGAATATGACAGCTAAAATCTCAGTCCAGTCATTCAGACATAGGTTTTTCATTGTTTCCCAAAATAGCTGAAAGAAAATACCAGGATGATTTCTTAAAAGGACACGACTGATCTCCTTCCTCATCCTTTCCCCAACCGAGCGCCAACTCTACCTCTAATGAAATAGTCATCAACGAGACGTTAATGATTTGAGTTGAAGACAAAACAGAGCAAAGAAAGGAGAAGAACAGTAGAAGGGTAATAAAGACTTTTACAATAACAAAGCCGTGGACGAAGATTTAGAAAAAATGGGAGAATTTGTACGACATAAGATTACACTAGATGACTCATCTATGCACAGTAACTATTATCACAGACAGAGAATAGCTTCTTTTAAAGAACTAATGATAAGGAAGGAAGAAAGGACTTATTTTGTCTGGCGTACAGCACTCCAAAAGACTGAGACGTGAATCTTGGAAAACACGTTGACGAAGAGACTTTAACTGTTTGAAATACAGGGTTTTCGAAAAAAAAAAACCATCGGATTTCACAAGAATAAATCTTCTACATAATGAAGAAAAATCTTAGGATAAATTTTAACATACGCACAGAACTACAAAGCTTTTGTTTTCAAACGAGCAGTCCGTTTTTATAATGGTATGTCTTTTACATGTGTCTTTTACATTTATGTACGTAAAGCATTGGGAACATCACACGCAGAATGAATTTGCAGAAATTTGCGTTACTGTTTGTCACCGTTACAAAGGGCTTGTCTTTTAAAATACAAAAATTGCCGCAAAACACGCCAGACAAACAAAACACAGATGCGGGATGTCCAGATGTCGGAGATATGATAGCGAGACAAACATTAGGGCGCCTAGCAACAGGTAACTCAGGACGGGAAGGTAGAGGCGCTTTGTCACTGTCGCACCTGCTACGTAAGCACTGATTAGTTTTTCGGGGGAAAACTAATCGTTAGCAATTTTGAATAGGAAAAACAACAATAGAAACACAGTCTAACACACAAACAGTCTCAACACTCCCACTGATTTGTGTTATACACTGCGACGTCATCGCAGCAGGCGGCCAATAAGCCACCCTATTGAATGCGACATCTAATGAATCGGTAGAGTATTCAAAATGGTTCAAATGGCTCTAAGCACTATGGGTCTTAATATCTGAGGTCATCAGTCCCCTAGACTTAGAACTACTTAAAGCTAGCTACCCTAAGGACGTCACACATATCCATACCTGAGGCAGGATTCGAACCTGTCATCTTAGCAGCAGCGCGGTTCCGGACTGAAGCGCCTAGAACCGCTCGGCCACACGGAAGAGCATTGTTTGTACTGATATGTAGAATGGTGTTTTAAAACCATGTGTATGTAGAGCAATAAATTACAGCAAAAACCAAAAGAACACTATATATTTGTCATTTTCTAGGTTTCCAAAAGACTTTGAGAAGTGTGGATCATCACATTACGGAACTGTTCAGCTACGATTATCTTGTAACTTACAGACATTTACTGTAGTGAAAATTAAAGTTTCTTTTTGGGCCCAAGAAATGATTACTTCAAGAGGCAATAAAATGAAATCGAGACGAGAAATAATAAGTAAACTATTTATTATTTGAAAAGTAGTCGCCCTGTATGTTACTACATTTATCCAGCTGTGAGACAAGACAATCGATGCCTTCCGGGTAAAAAGTTTGCAGTTACCAACTCTAACAACCCTACCACAACAAAGGACAAAATTTAATAATGATTGTGGTGTTGCTCACGCTGCTAAATACTGCATTTTCGGGCAACAACAAAGTTATTTTGTGGCAGGTGTCATTAGAGCACAGTTAATAAAGCCATTTCATGTAATAATGAATAAACTTGGCACTCATCTTTTCGTGTTTCCCACGCTGGTCTCATTGTAAAATCATGGCTCTATCGTCGAAAATCTAGGTGGTGATGATTCCAAGCTCAGATGCAAAGAGGCCTAGGTTTTATTCCCGATATTCAGAAGTTTTGTAGATGCGCTTCACAAACCATTCTTGAAGATTACACTTTTGCGGTACAATGGTGATGTAAAAAAATAATCAGCATTCCGAATTTAAGTTACACTTCGTTTTTATTGCTTTTGTTGCAATATCACGTAACACACAAAACATAATTTCACAATACAAAACATACTTGAAAACATCTTCCTCACTGTTAAAGTTCACATTTTATAAGCTGACTACAATATGCGTGTTTTCAACATGACGTCCTAGACTTGACTTTCTCAAGGTCCGACTCTCTAACTAATAATCACTTACGCGCGCAAAAATCAGAGTTACAAAAACGTCATATATCATAGTGACAAAAGAAAGAATATACATAAGAATAATATCATTGCAATACAAACATATCGATGTATCAAAGTACCTCTGCATTAAAGAAATCAAATCTGAATGTTGTCAACTACTTTACAGAAACACAGTAGAATATTACTGGTATCGAGAGGTTCACGTGAGGTGCCGTAATGGTTACGTAATTCAAGTACCATTACACTACGCAACAATGATAGTACCTAGTGTTCATCACTCTGTCCGAAGAAAATCGACAGTCACGAATGCCTTTCTTTAGGGCGAGCCCACATGTTGCCAATGTTGTTTCGACTACGTTGTAGAAGTTTCGCTGGGAAGCGCTCCCACATCCTCCATACAGTCTCGATCCCTCCCCATGCAATTTCCGCGTTTTTGGAGCCCCGAAGAATGAAATTAGTGGCCGTCGATTTCCTTCGGATGAAGAGGTGCGCACCTGGATACAGTCATGGTTTCGTAGGAAACTGCAGACATTCTTTCATGACGGCGTTGCCCGTCGTATCTCAGAGCGGGATAAATGTATTAAGTGATATATTTATTACTTTTCATTTGACTGCACGTTATAAACTGCAGAAGAGCCTTCACAGAAAGAAGTGTACTGACACTACAGCGTGAAATTATGGTCGCTACGTTTTGAGTCAAACCAATTCATTAAAGTAGAAATAAAAATTTTAAAAAGTGGTGCGAAATTCAAAACCTAGATTGTTTAACGTACCGTACCTTGTAAGCCACTGGCACTGTCGCTGAAAAGAAAACTGCCACACAGGTGTCATAATAAAACATCCAAAGACTTGTAGCTGTTTCCCGACAAAAAAGAAACCAATTAGAATATTGTTGCTACAAAACTTCACAATCTTTGATATAGACAACTTTTGAAAAAGGAATAATTACGTTAATTAAAATTATTTGTGTTTTGAATGTTGAGTCAAGTGTAAGAGTGTGCGAATCGTTAGATTCCGTGTAAACATATTGTTAGAAAAGGAAAGTGCCTATCATAAGAAGAGTAGAAATCAACAAACGTCACAGAAAGTAAGTGAAAAAGCCCAAGCTTTTTTAAAGAAATATTGGATTCATCTAATTAGAAAACAGAATAAGCTGCCTCATTTGGGCTGCTAATTTATTAAGCGCGAACTTAATTTCTTTTTTCTTGCTTTGCAGATTCTTCTCGCTCCCTTTTTGCTGACCATTATGCAGTGACCGAGAACCATACCATAGTACGTACGTTTAAATAACTGTAATATAAGCTATGTGCTGTACCAAAGTTTGATTCATACTTCTACTTTTAATTGGAAGAACCTCAAGTCACACCGAACAATAAGACAAAAATTTTGTATTTTTGGTAACGTACGTTCTCATGACAGCAAACGTCAAGTAGTGTGTTGACCCTTTTGACTTGCGGAAGGACATGTACGGTATGTGCTTCTTATGTGTTTATACTCGTATTATCGTTCTTTACCGAACAAACTTTTCTCATTTCACTCTTTTTACGTTTATTTTACGATCATTTATATCTCTTGATCTATGTCTATCTCAACATGGCTCCTTTGCAAATCACACTTAAACGCCTGGAAAAGGGTTCATCGAACCACCTTCACAATAATTCTCTGTTATTGCACTCTCGAATAGCGCGCGGAAAAAACGAACATCTATATCTTTCTGTGCGACCTTTGATGATCATTTCTTCCTATGTAGGTCGGCGTTAACAAAATATTTTCGCATTCGGAGGAGAAATTTCATGAGAAGATCCAACCACAACGAGAAACGCCTTTGTTTTAACGATTTCCACCCCAAATCCTCTATCATGTCCGTGACACTGTCCACTATATCTCGATAATATGGAACGTAGTGTCCGCCTTTGAACTTTCTCGATGTGCTCCGTTAACCCCAACTGGTAAGAATCTCTCTCTCCCCCCCCCCCCCCCCCCCCCCTCGCCCCGTTCAGCAGTACTCCAAAAGATGACTGACAAACATAGTGTAGGCAGTCTCCTCCTTAGTAGATCTGTTGCATCTTGTAAGTCTTCTGCCAATAAAAGGCAGTCTTAGGTTCGCCTTCCCCACATAATTTTCTGTGTGTCATTTCTAACTAAAGTTGTTCATAGCTGTAATTCCTAGGTATTTAGTTGAACTTACGGCCTTCGGATTTGATTGATTTATCGTGTAATCGAAGTTTAGTGGATTCCTCTTAGCACTCACACTTTTCATTATTTAGGGTCAATAGCCATTTTTCGCACCATACAGGTATTTTATCTAAATCGCTTTGCAATTGTTTTTATATTCTGACGACTTTTAAAAAGTTGAAGATTAAATAATAAAATCTGGCTATAAAATCGGCGACTTAAATGGTAAAATGGCAGAAAAGTTGTTGGACTTTTAAAACATAAAACAAAGGGTTTGATGATGCTAATGAAATACACAGGAAGCAGAAAAATAATAGACAGACAATTAAAAAAACAGTTCGACAGTCTGGTTTCTGTTCGCAACACTTTGGAAAGACGCACAACACTGGACAGATGATGGGAAGAAAAAGGGGGGAAGGAGAGAAAAAAACGAAGTGGGGGGGGGGGGGGGGGGGGAGCTGCTCAGATTATCTCCTAAATCGTTTGTATCAGAGGGCTTGTAACACCACCTCTGGGAGCGCCAGAAATCACTTCTGTTTTACTTGATGACAATTGTGATCTCTCTGAGAGGAATCCACTCGCTAACTGAGACGATTTTCCATATGCACGTAATTTGACAAAAAGCCGCCTGGGACACACAAATGTGCGAACTATTTCTTTAGTTACGAAGAAAAATAATAAAAACGAACATACTTCTTACCACTCATATGACTTTAAGATACCGCAGGCTTTCACGCCGCTAGAGTGCGCTAGTGTACCTCGAAATGTCAGACTAACAATTTTCACGTCAGGGAGTGTGGCGACTGTATGTGTTAGCCTGTGCTACAAGTATGGGCTCATGATTGTGAAGTATTTTTATTTCAGTGCAAATGAAAAGGCTCACAATTATGTGTAGTTAAGAACGTTGTATTATTAAACCTCGCTTTCCGTTTTACACATTGGCAAAAGAATATTACTGCCACGCTCTCAATACGCCCTCGCACCAAACGACCTAGGCTGCTCACCGAAATCGACCGACAACCAGAATAGTCTCAAAGCCTGAGAGCTATTCGCTTGAAGCAGTGGTAGTGACAATCTAGTCCATTCAGTCGTTTATGTGCTCCCTTTATATCTTACTTGCTCTAATTTTGATTTCAGTCACAGTGCGCTTTTGCAATATGTTTGTTTATTATGTTTTAACGCATTTCTTAAAAGTTTTCGTGCATGTTTTAGTGTTTAACCCATTCTGATACACCATTGTGCTCATTCTACCTCCCCCCCCCCCCCCTCCAAACGATCCAGTGTCTGGCTCCCAGATACACCACTAAGTGCAAAGTAGTTTAGGATTCCTTTAGTGGTGTGTTCCGAAGTTTCACTGTGTGATGCAGAATTACGGAGTCCGTCACGAAATTTTCTTCTAATCTGAGATCCAACGGTAGGGTACTGGTTGGGGAATGGGAAGGTACTAGGACCATAAAATAAAGTACTCTTTAACTACAACGTATTATTAAAAACATCTAATATCTCTACTATCAGAAAACACACACAGATAGATCCAACTATTGGAGATGGTAGCCTGATGGTAACTTCTCTTTTGCTATCCATAATCCTTAAGGGGACTTCGTTCTCCACAGTTTAGTTCAGAGGGTTTCTGCTGAAGTTGGAATTGGTAAGCAGGAAGCATATCCTGGATTTCAGTCGTGATGGATAAGCATGAGTTGAAAACAAAGGATGCCTTGGATCAACCACACTACAACGGAAATACGTTACCTCGGATAAGGAGGAAACAGAGTGTTGCACTACTGCAATCCATGTAATATAAAAGCAGATGTATGTACATGTGTGTGTGTGTACGTAGTTATGTTCCACCTCTCCTCTTATCCATTAAATCGATTTTAACCAAACTTGGTACACATGTTCTTGACTATCAAGCAACAATCGCTGTGGGAGTAACAACCACCTACAGTAGCGGCATTAATTCAGGACGCTTTTTTGTAATTTTCATTCATTTTAACATCATGAGATACAAGTAAGTTTTAGTGTACTAAATTAATAAATTATGATTTTATTTTTTGTTTATGATATGTTCTACTGAACATGTATTATGTTTAGATAATGTGACGTTACATTTTTATTAAAAATGAATAAACAGACAAGGGTTTAAAAAATTTCACTGTTTTACCTGCTTGTACAACGCTTTTAATTTGTTCTGTTCAGACAAATCAATCGATGGAAGAGTGTTATTATTGCTATATCCAGTGAGAAAAAGCGTTCTCGTCATTGTTGTAACCCAAGTAGTAGCAATACATTGCTGTTGTTCAGTAAAGTTTCTTTAGAGTGAGTTGAGCTGAGACAGATGAGGGATTGTGGACGACGTCACCTGTAGCGAAACGTCCTGAGTCGTCACCAAGAAAACGGCGTAAGGCAATAAACTCCGGGAAGAAGGTTGTACGTAGTTAGAAACAGCAAAAAGGCTGGGTGGAGGCGCAACAAAGTAGGGCGTGAGGAAAGTTTGTAACCGGTATGAAGTAACTGGGTCAATCAAAACTGCTCCAAGAGCCGGCAGAAAACCAATACTGACTAACCAAAAGTGTCGTAAAATCTGCCGTCTTTCTTTGAAAAATTTTCGGCGCAGTGCAAGAGACATAAATGACACCTTGAAGAATTCAGGGGTTGAAGTTTCTGATCGAACCGTCAGAAGGAAACTTTGCGAAAATGGGTCGCGAGCAAGGACTGCAAGGAAGACGCCTTATACGAAGAAAACGCAGAGGCAGATACGTGTGCAGTGGCCATTAACACACAGGGAATGGATGCAAGCAAACTTGGCTACAGTCATCTGGAGTTACGAGATTAAGATCAGCATATATGAAAGTGTAGGATTTAAGTTTGTTCGCCATCGACCAGGCGAAGGTTTATTGCGTCAGTGCAACACTGCCACCATCAAGCATCCCATCAGAGTCATGGTGTGGAGCTGCGTGACAAATCATGGCATTGCCAAGTCCGGCAGTATTACAGGGCAACATTACCCCCAAAAAGTACCAAGCAAAATGTTCGTGTTGAAATTGCAGCCAGTATCCGCCATTTGTTTGAAGTAACAGCAATCAGTATATCATTCAGAAAAACAGTTCGTTATTTCACACCGCGAAAATCAATAAGAAATGGTTCGAGGACCATCAAATTAATGTGTAATCTTAGTCTGGCAACAGTCCCGACGTCAATCCGTTTGAGAACTTGTAATCATGACTCAAAATCATGGTTTCTGACGGAATCTCAGTAACAAGAGGGAGCTCCTAGAGGCCAACGTCAGTTAGTGGTTCAAAACGATCTAATCAGAAGATCTTCGACAGTTGATGCACTCGATGCTGTGCAAATTCGAGCAAATCATTAAATCGAAAGTATATCCCACAAAATTCAAAAAATACTACTGTAACTTCTTTCCCAAACAATTTAAACTTTGGGTTAAATTTTTGGGTTGTATGTATGTTTTTTTTGTTATAATTTTCAATTAAACTTTAAACTTTTATATTTGAACTTTAATTTTCAAATAGTGAATATTAAGACATGTTTTCTGAAAATATGTACTTAACTATAATGTATATTTCAGATAAAGTAAACTCCTGAATGCAATATTCAATCAGTCTCTAGAAAGTGTCCAGAATTAATGCAGCTACTATAGCTATTATAGTTTAGGAGATATGACGTCACAAACAGTGAGTTACGTGAAAAACTGCCGCATCAAACATGACGTTTAAGTTTATTACTACTGTGCTACTAACTCTATTCGCAATAAATTTCGCATAGCATCAACATATGCCGCTAAATGCACCATCCAAAATATATCGCGATACCACTTATGGTTCAGAAAATATGAAGTCATAAACACTGAGATGCGTGAAAAACAGACGCATTATGCCTGATGTTTAAATTTATTACTTATTTGCTACTATATCTATTCACGACACATTTTACAAACAGTATTCACATATGTCACAAAATGTGCCTACAAAATTACACTCCTGGAAACGGAAAAAAGAACACATTGACATCGGTGTGTCAGACCCACCATACTTGCTCCGGACACTGCGAGAGGGCTGTACAAGCAATGATCACACGCACGGCACAGCGGACACACCAGGAACCGCGGTGTTGGCCGTCGAATGGCGCTAGCTGCGCAGCATTTGTGCACCGCCGCCGTCAGTGTCAGCCAGTTTGCCGTGGCATACGGAGCTCCATCGCAGTCTTTAACAGTGGTAGAATGCCGCGACAGCGTGGACGTGAACCGTATGTGCAGTTGACGGACTTTGAGCGAGGGCGTATAGTGGGCATGCGGGAGGCCGGCTGGACGTACCGCCGAATTGCTCAACACGTGGGGCGTGAGGTATCCACAGTACATCGATGTTGTCGCCAGTGGTCGGCGGAAGGTGCACTTGCCCGTCGACTGGGACCGGACCGCAGCGACGCACGGATGCACGCCAAGACCGTAGGATCCTACGCAGTGCCGTAGGGGACCGCACCGCCACTTCCCAGCAAATTAGGGACACTGTTGCTCCTGGGGTATCGGCGAGGACCATTCGCAACCGTCTCCATGTAGCTGGGCTACGGTCCCGCACACCGTTAGGCTGTCTTCCGCTCACGCCCCAACATCGTGCAGCCCGCCTCCAGTGGTGTCGCGACAGGCGTGAATGGAGGGACGAATGGAGACGTGTCGTCTTCAGCGATGAGAGTCGCTTCTGCCTTGGTGCCAATGATGGTCGTATGCGTGTTTGGCGCCGTGCAGGTGAGCGCCACAATCAGGACTGCATACGACCGAGGCACACAGAGCCAACACCTGGCATCATGGTGTGGGGAGCGATCTCCTACACTGGCCGTACACCTCTGGTGATCGTTGAGGGGACACTGAATAGTGCACAGTACATCCAAACCGTCATCGAACCCATCGTTCTACCATTCCTAGACCGGCAAGGGAACTTGCTGTTACAACAGGACAATGCACGTCCGCATGTATCCCGTGCCACCCAATGTGCTCTAGAAGGTGTAAGTCAACTACCCTGGCTAGCAAGATCTCCGGATCTGTCCCCCATTGAGCATGTTTGGGACTGGATGAAGCGTCGTCTCACGCGGTCTGCACGTCCAGCACGAACGCTGGTCCAACTGAGGCGCCAGGTGGAAATGGCATGGCAAGCCGTTCCACAGGACTATATCCAGCATCTCTACGATCGTCTCCATGGGAGAATAGCAGCCTGCATTGCTGCGAAAGGTGGATATACACTGTACTAGTGCCGACATTGTGCATGCTCTGTTGCCTGTGTCTATGTGCCTGTGGTTCTGTCAGTGTGATCATGTGATGTATCTGACCCCAGGAATGTGTCAATAAAGTTTCCCCTTTCTGGGACAATGAATTCACGGTGTTCTTATTTCAATTTCCAGGAGTGTATATCATTGTGTGATACATAGATCAAGAGATGTGACGCCATAAACACTGAGCCTCGCGAAAAACTGATGCATCACGTATGACGTTTAACTTTACTACTTCTTTGACACAAGCTCTATCCGGAATGTATTTCGCAGACAGTACCCACATTATCGACGAATGTACCTGCAAAGTTATGCCATTGTGATCCATAGATCAGGAGATATGTCGTCATAAACACTGAGATGTATGAAAAAATGTCGCGTCATGTATAAGATTGTAAAACATTTATTCTTTACTAGTAAAGCGTCGCGCGGGATTAGGCGAGCGGTCTCGGGCGCTGCAGTCATGGATTGTGCGGCTGGTCCCGGCGGAGGTTCGGGTCCTCCCTCGGGCATGGATGTGTGTGTTTGCCCTTAGGATAATTTAGGTAAAGTAGTGTGTAAGCTTAGGGACTGATGACCTTAACAGTTAAGTCCCATAAGATTTCAGACACATTTGAACATTTTTGAGCTAGTAAGGCACTGCTCCAAACGAGTCAGCTCATGGAAATCCCTGACACCTGGCAGCTCTTTTGACAGTTTCAACTGCGAAGCGCAGGAGGCTGTAGGCGAAAACATTAGTCGTGTATAGAGCTTTGAAGAGGTGTTCCTAAGGAGACGTTTAAAAATCGCGTTGTAGGCACGTGACGCAGCTGTAATTATACTGGATGGTTATAATTAACCTTTCGCTATTTAACATGCCATAACACGGCAAATAATTACCGGACAAGTACCAAAGGTAGTAGTATTAATGTCCAGAGTATGGGGTGCATGTTTTCCATGCGTCACAGCGCCACCGTCCAGTTCCAGCTATGGCCACCAGGTGCGGTGACCAATCATCGTGATTCATGGTCTCGCACACCTTGACCAGTCTCGGTGCACTTGTTGACGTTCCAACATGAGCTTGGATAAAAGGAACGGAGCATAATTGGCGAAGCAACAGTAATGCTGCAGTTGAACTTCGAGAACATCGCCGGCTGAAGGGATTAGGGAAGGGCCCTCTTTCTTCACCTGCTGTGCGGAGCATGACGAAGAGGTTCGAATCAACTGGAGGACTGAGCGTCGCTCCGGGGAAGAGGCCGCTGACCGGTTGCACCACAGGCAGTTGATGAAATCGCTGTTGGTATGGCAGTCAAAGCTGCATGCAATATCCGATCGTCAGTGCTGTGTCACAACAGTTGAGAATCCCGTGTACTAAAGTTTGCTTCGAACCATTCACAAATGGTATCCCTACAAGATCCATATCGTACAGCCGCTTGCACCATACGACGTACTACAACGTGTTGTATTCGCCTCCACTTTCTCGCAAGGATTGAGGCCGACGAGGACTGGGCCTTGACCATCCTCTGTGATTTACGGTTGTGGAGCTACCCGAAGGACAGGGTTTACCATGGGAACATTCCAACATGTGCTGATCTGAAGCTGAGCATATGAAGAGATGTAGCCAGCATGCTATGCAGAATACGATTCTGCGCTTTTAGACTCTTCTTGACACTGATGGGCCCCATACTGATCCGCTTTTGTAGCAGTAATGATATCGGTAGGTAATGGTACGATATACCGTAGCAGCACATTAAAAGTGTTTCAGTTGAATTAATTCTGCATTATTTCTCTTCCCCAAGCCATTAACAATGATGCTACCAAGTTAAATAGAGAAAGTTTAATTATAACGAGCCGGTACATTTGTACATTATGCATATTATATGAAAGGTGTTTTCACAAAAATATGGAAACAATGTTTTTTCGATATTACACTACAACCGCAGTTCGTTTTTTTGTTTTCGTTACTAATGGAAAATTAAATTGCAAAATGCATAGCCGGGCAATACCGGATTTGCCAGCTAGTATCGTTATAACAAGGGATACCGGCGAAATGCAGTTTTCGTTCTACGTGTGTCGTTCGCGTGTGTCGAGTACAGTACTGATTAGTTTAAAACAACAAATCTATTTCACAAAGCAGGAGAAACTAGGTAGGCTTTTTCTGTTGGGGAGTATGCAGAAGGAAGGCGAAGAGAAGAATTCTGTTGTAAGCACAAAAATATCCCGATAGACAAATTCCAACGAGGACGTCAGTTCAGCGAATGTGCAAAACAGTGATCTGACAGGTGTTGCTCATAATACACATGTTAGCTCCAAAGAAACTGCAACTGCCTCTGGATTAAGACTGCAGAAAACGCATGAGATCCTGTCACTCGGTTCTGGTGCGACCTCAGGATAATCCGATTTTGAAGAGAGAAACGCCGTCGAATTCTCCTCTTTTACCGCTGCGATGCTATGAACAGACGAGACTATAGGTCCATTTGAAAAAAAATGAAGTTTATACCGAAATCTCTGTAACTAATATAGTTATGAAAATAGGTTTTGAGTCCTTTAATGAGACCTGAAACAGTGAAAGCAGAATTGTGATACCTTAAAAGGTTCCAGAAATATCATATGTGAACAGCTTCGCTGAATCAGCCTGTAGACTGTATATTGTTGAACAGAGACCGCGCAGTTTATCAGTGGCCTGACGCGGCTTTAAGGCGCTCCTGCTAGAAGGAGCAACAGCCTTGCGACAATTGCAGACAGAAAAAGAGTGGGTATTGCGAAACAGATAGTAGAGAATGAGGGGAGGGGGGAGGGGGGTATATGGTATCTGTAGGAGAAAAGGGTATCACAAAGTAGCAGGACTGACTACGGCCTCGAACCTGCTGCCAGCGAGTACCTATGCTGTTATCTTAAACATGTTGCGGGGCGGCCCGTGGCTGCAATCTGCGTGCTCCTGCCCGGGACAATGCTAGCGGCATGCTCCGATGCCCTGCTTCCCAGAATAGAGCCTTACGAAACGGGCCGCTAAGCCCTTCCGCAAAACACATGACGCACTAACCTGCTGGCAAAAAGCAGGCCGACATCCCTGCTGCGCTGACACACTCCGACAACGCGGCCGCGCACCAGGTGCCGCCAAGGGCGGCCGGTCGTTGCCACACGTATCTCGCCCAGTGCGGCGAACTTTCTCTGGTGGCTGACGCAGATCCATGACATAACTGATCTCCGACAGCTGCAGCTAGAGTCCAGAGTACGTGTGGTCCAGAGTACGTGTGGCATGTTTTGATCCTGTAGTTCAAATGGTTCAAATGGCTCTCAGCACTATGGGACTTAACATCTGAGCACATCAGTCCCCTTCAACTTGTTGTTGTTGTGGTCTTCAGTCCTGAGACTGGTTTCATGCAGCTCTAAATGCTACTCTATCCTGTGCAAGCTTCTTCATCTCCCAGTACCTAGTGCAGCCTACATCCTTCTGAATCTGCTTAGTGCATTCGTCTCTTGGTCTCCCTCTACGATTTTTACCCTCCACGTTGCCCTCCAATACTAAATTGTTGATCCCTAGATGTCTCAGAACATGTTCTATCAACCGATCCCTTCTTCTAGTCAAGTTGAGCCACAAGCTCCTCTTCTCCCTAATTCTATTCAATACCTCCTCATTAGTTACGTGATCTACCCATTTAATCTTCAGCATTCTTCTGTAGCACCACATTTCGAAAGCTTCTATTTTCTTCTTGTCTAAACTATTTATCGTCCATGTTTCACTTCCATACATGGCTACACTCCATACAAATACTTTCAGAAACGACTTCCTGACATTTAAATCTATACTCGATGTTAACAATTTTTTCTTCTTCAGAGACGCTTTCCTTGCTATTGACAGTCTACATTTTATATCCTCTCTACTTCGACCATCATCAGTTATTTTGCTCCCCAAATAGCAAAACTCCTTTACTACTTCAAGTGTCTCATTTCCTAGTCTAATTCCCTCAGCATCACCCGACTTAATTCGACTACATTCCATTATCCTCGTTATTCTTTTATTGATGCACATCTTGTAGCCTCCTTTCAAGACACTGTCCATTCCGTTCAACTGCTCTGCCGAAGTGGCCGAGCGGTTTTAGGCGCTGCAGTCTGGAACCGAGCGACTGCTACGGTCGCAGGTTCGAATCCTGCCTCGGGCATGGATGTGTGTGATTTCCTTAGGCTAGTTAGGTGTAATTAGTTTTAAGTTCTAGGCGACTGATGACCTCAGAAGTTAAGTCGCATAGTGCTCAGAGCCATTTGAACCATTTTTGAACCTTTTCGTACTACCGAGTTCCAGTCACCCATAACTATTAAATTTTCGTCTCCCTTTCTAACATTGTGCGTGGTGTCTGTTTGTTCTATATCGTGTCTCCCTACTACTTTCGCGCAACGACGCTCTGAGCTTGTTTTTTAGGGAATTGACTAGTTTGAACCTGGGACCTGTTGCTGGTAAGGAGACGCCAGACCACACATGACATGTAGAGTTCAGAAGAGTTCAGTGAGACTAGCGATGATATAACCAAATACTTAATGATTTCAGCGTCAGCTTCAGTGCTATTCCTGTAAAAGAATCTTAATAATAACTAAATTTAGTGGAAGGGGTTCAAGGCTTTCCTATTTTTAGTTAGCTGGTAAAATAACGTCGAAAAAGCAGTTTAGTTTACATTGGAAATTTTATTCTACTCACAAAACATTGCTTATAAATTGCACTATTGATAAAAGGAAATGTTTTAATACAGGATGGTAAAAACCAGTTGCGTTCAACAAAAATGTGAACGAATATTCCCTGAATGGGTTTCCAAGCTCTACAATGGATGGAGGGATGACCTATTCCATTTCACATTATTATAATCTAGGTTTAAATTAAGCTTCACAAAAAAGAAAACTATCAAAATGGTCTACAGTGACCCTCAATTATCTTTAATTACTTATCTAATTTGTAGTAAATTAAAGTGGCTGATGTGGCTTCTCAATAACTATATAACAGCAAAATCATCGCGTTTCAGATTTTTACTTCAAGTGGCAAATGTGAACACCATGAGCATTAATTTACGATCGACACTAGTATTACGCAAAAAAGGGCTGTAACAGATGAGACTTCTGCAGTTCTGAGTGAAGCTTTATGCGCTGTTATGCGGCATCACGTGCGTTCATTACCTTGTCGGTGTTCGTCAGGGGGCGGCGGACAGCACAGCTCCGCTCACCTCGCCATCTCGGAAGCAGCTCTCTCCTTACTTCTCCTTACTACAATTTACCGAATTTGGTTTAAAAAAACTATCTGGCTGTGTTTTCATCTGACCAATCAGAGTCTCAATGTTAACCTTAAGCTCCGCCTACAAAAATTCTGTCTATCCAATGAGAAACGTTATACTTTTCGTGGTGGGGCAATGTTTTTAAAGTTTGCAACGTCAAAAACGCAAAAAAGTCTCATGCTAAAACTTGCGGCTGGTGTGGCCCTTTTAGTGTTATCGTAAGATCTATACTGTTCTTCTGGAGGGCTCTAGCTTTTAACATGGGCTGGGGGGGAGGTCCTAGCGGTTAGCTGGCGACGTGGGTGTCCATCCCTTATCGTAGGGTCTTCCAGCTTACCGCAGTTCTGCTCTCAGCTTCTGTTCTCGTTTCTCACCTCGGAACTGCGTCTGTCTCACGGTGGGAAGGTATGACATGTATTTAGGCATTCTTGTGTTAGTCTGTGGTATTCCATTTGCTCACTCGTTACTCGTATTACTTTGGTTAATTTAATGTCACGATTTATTCGGCGCTATATGACATACTATTGGATTTTCTTATCCAATCCGTAGAACGCCAGTTTTCTTTCTCCTGATAACAACGTCCTCCTGAGCAGTCCCCGCCCGGAGATACGAATAGGTTACTATTTTACCTCCGGAATATTTTACCCAAGAGGACACCATCATCATTTAATCATACAGTAAAGCTGCATGCCCTCGGGAAAAATTACGGCTGTAGTTTGCCCTTGCTTTCAGCCGTTCACAGTACCAGAACAGCAAGGCCGTTTTGGTTAGTGTTACAAGGCCTGATCAGTCAATCATCCAGACTGTTGCCCCTGCAACTACTGAAAAGTCTGCTGCCCTTCTTCAGGAACCACACGTTTGTCTGGCATCTCAACAGATACCTCTCCATCGTGATTGCACCTACGGTACAGCCATCTGTCTCGTTGAGGCATGCAAGCCTTCCCACCAACGGCAAGGTCCATGGTTCATGGGGGGGGGGGGGGGGGGAGGGGGGCAGAACTTAGAACTACTTAAACCTAACTAACCTAGGAACATCACACGCATCCATGCCCGAGTCAGGATTCGAATCTGCGACCCTAGCGGTCGCCCGGTTCCAGACTGAAGCGCCTAGAACCGCTCGGCCACAGCGGCCGGCTCCGGAGGTTCGAGTTCTCCCTTGGGCATGGGTGTGTGTGTTGTCCTTAGCGTAAATTGGTTTAAGGAGTTTGTAGGGACCAATTACCTTAGCACTTTGGTCCCTTGGGAATTCACACAGATTTGGAGACCTATAAGGAAAATGCATTTTTTTTGGTGCGTAGTAGTTGAGAATGATTTTAGTATCTCTGGAGCGCTGAATCTAAATACGAATTAAGCATCTATGTATCTGCTCTCCGTTTTTCGACCAGCGTTTCTTTGACGTGCAGTTCTAACTCCATTCCGTGCAGCTACAAGCCACTTATACCAGGATTAGTTCCTGTGTATTTGCCTTATTGTCATTCTGTTGTAGAGCTAGTTCCAGGAAAGTCCACCAGATGGAGTAAGCACCTACGAACTTGTGACCTTCAACACTAGAACTGAGGTTATTTTGTGAATTCTTGGCATAGTAGCCAAGTTGGTCTCACGTGGTATTTCTGTTTTGAAAAGAGTTGTTATAGAAGTTAATCTAAGACGTACTGTGTTGTACACTGTCGTATTTCTGTTGCTGAATAGAAATAAAATGAGTTCAAATAGAAGTTGTAATGGCATCCTGAGTGTTTTGCTATATATACGGAGAAAGCAGGTTGAAAGAAAACAGAGAAACTGTTAGTGAAATTGCAAGGAGATACTTTGGTGTTAGGCTTGATGATCAGGATGGCAACTGGACATTTCATAAGTCCTGTGGAACTTATACAGCACATATGAAGACAGTAACAGTTCTTGAAAGAACAGATACTGTTGATGACTGTGCAGCTTTTCCCTGGAATAAATTTCAGTTAGTCATCATTTATTCCAGGAAAAGCTCGACGGTCATCAACAGTATCTGTTCTTTCGAGAACAGTTACTCTCTTCATATGTATATAGTTAAAGGCTACCCAGCCATTGACCTTCGTCTGTGTGAATGAGCAAAGGTTGCCCAAACTCTTACGGGAATCCCCAAAGCGTGCGCGAGTAATGAGTGGATGGGCAAATGTCTATAAGGTACATTACATATGTAGAATTGTGGACAGTCGGGAATGTGGCACTGGAAGCATGCAAGGGATAAGTCCCTGAAGTGGAGCTATTTATCTGTGTCCTCGGTGGCTCAGATGGATAGAGCGTCTGCCATGTAAGGAGGAGATCCCGGGATCGGGTCCCAGTCGGGACACACGTTTTCAGCTGTCCACATCGAGGTATATCAACAACAACTGTCGGCAGCTGAGGGTTTCAGTTAGTTATCATTTATTATTCAGCACAGTTACAACAGTGGACTACCGGGAAAAGAGAGTGTCATATCCGCTGTACCGATGGTTTGGAGAGAACCCAAAATTACTTTGATGACAGTTATTTTTGTCTAGTAAATATTAGCGCAATCAGACTAAATAACCGTCGCCAGTTGATTGATTCTGATTTAGTCCCTGCAGGCCGCCCAGTCCCCCAGTCAGAGTAAGTGACTCACCAGCTACCAGACCTCTGCGAGGATGAGTGTTATCTCTTTGTTAGAAATAAAGGTGACAGTGTTTATGAGGGGATGAGCCCGCCCGGCTAGCCGTGCGATTTAACGCACTGCCTCCAGAGCAGGGAGGCATGCCGGTCGAGGTCCGATGTGCCGGCCAGCCTGGGGATGGTTTTTAAGGCGGTGTTCCAACTGCCCCGGCGAATGTGTACTTAGAAAGAGAGCCGTAAACGTCTGATATGTTAAAAAACCCGAGCCCAGCAACTACTGTATGTTACTATCACAAGTGGTCTTGGTTCTACAGGTGCACACAAGTATCCATGTTAAAAGCTATACTTGCTTTATAAATCCACGTATGGTGTTACCTACGAATCACATGAGTTTTCTAGACAAATACTGAGACGGTGATCGTCTTACAAGCTGCTAGATGTTAAAAAATCTCGATCCCAACAACTACTGTATGTTGCTGTTGAAACGTCCCCTTAGAAAAATTATGCATGACTGTGCTTGCGGTAGCGTTCTCGCTTCACGCGCACGGGGTCCCGGGTTCGATTCCCGGCGGGGTCAGGGATTTTCTCTGCATCGTGATGACTGGGTGTTATGTTCATCATCATTTCATCATCATTGACTCGCAAGGCGCCGAAGTGGCGTCAACTAAAAAGGACTTGCAATACGGCGGCCGAACTTCCCCGCAAGGGGCCTCTTGGCCAACAACACCATAGGATCATTACATTTGTGCCTAAACTGACACACGATATTTTTAGCGCAACGCATTCTGACTTTCAATAATCCCTACAAAAGAATGGCCCTGACTAACATTAACCTATACTTTTCACAAATCACTTACCTCACAAAAATCTTCGTTACTCGAACTACTGCAATACAACGAGCGCCAATACTGCCAGCTAAATAAAAGATTCAAACAACTGAAGGCACTAACCTCTGATAGGCATAGTCAGCAAATGAAAGATTTTGATAGAGAACAAACAATGTATTAACCTTAATAGTGTTCAAAAGTCATAATATATATAGCAGTTCATGACATCCAGTGTTACAAATTTACTGTTTCTGATGGACACACGTCAGAATCATCCGCTCTCAAAACTCCACCATTTTTCTCCCCACATCCACCGCTGCTGGTGGCTCACCTCCAACTGCGCAACACTACGCGCTGTTAACAGCCAACTGCCCAACACTACAATAGCAAATTCCAACAATGCAAAGCGGCCACAGACTGCACACAGCACAGTCAGTGATTTTCACATAGAGCCCTACATGGCGTTACCAACATAAAAACCTAAACAGCCTACTTACATAGCCTCCATGCTCCCCACAAAAAAATTTACAAATTGTTTTGGGCAGTGGCCAAACAGATTTGAAAAAAAAATCATAATTACAACAACAAAGAAATCAAATGAACACACTTATTGATACAATGTTGGTCAAAAGCTAAAATTTTCTCACAGTCCATAAAGACAGTTCATGCACTCGGAAGTAGTGGATTTCCAGGCAGTCTTGAAGAAATAGTGTTGTTCTTCCAACGGAAAGACAGTGCTGACTCTTGACATGCAGACAGGTAATTGGTCACAATAGAGCAAACCCACAGCAGAGTGAGTCGATGTTTTGAATAATATTGATAGGTAGGTCATCACAGAGCAGACCCACTGTAGTCTGGGTAGAGATTACGTTATGGGTGGGCCACCACAGGTGCAGACTCACTGCAGTCCTTGTAGAAATAATGGTATTGGTGGGTCATCAAAGGTACAGACCCACTATAGTCCTTATAGAGACGGCCAGCAGCCATCTGTTGCGACTGTGCAGGTGCACAATCATCATCGAAGAGTCTTGCGGACAATATAGCAAGTCCATAAACTACCACTTGCGCACTCACAAAGTTTTTGGAGTTGACCTTAGAACCAGCAAAGCTGTTAATCAGTCCCTTGCTGAATTATCAATACACGTGTGAGCACTAACAGTCCCCTTTTTTTCACATATGGTGCGTATACTATGACCAACAGAAATGTGTGCAGTGAAATGAATGCTTACAAGTTACTTAATTTGATGAACTGGTGTCAATTACAATTTTATAACATGAGAATACATTCACAAAGGTACAGAAAACATAATTAAAAAACATAAAAATTCAGATAACATTTGTAGTAATACAGGCCTTACGAAAGAATCGAAATAACATATACATCAGTGTTACAGAAATTATGACATAAGTAAATACATAAAAGATCAGAATAATTTTCGAAACATCAATTTCACATGTGAGCATAAAAACAAAACAGAATAAATAATGTCTAAACATCTTTACAAAGTAAATAACATATTATAAATGCAAATTATGTTTGAGGATAACAGTATTCCTCATCATAGTGATTGTAGCTGAGTATTACAAAAATTCCACAACATACGTCTTATCAGATAAACACATAAAGAACACAAATACACAAGGGTACACAAACACATAGCGGAATAATACAAAATGAAAGGACAGGGTTTGTTTTACTGCAGTATTTTGCAAACAAAACTTTCTTTACTTCTTGGAGATCTCCCTTCATTCATAATTATTCACAAAAAGGTCCTATCTATACCTGTTTTCTGTATTCTATTCATATTTCTTTCAAGATAATTATTTCTCAGTGCACAATACTCATTTTGGCCCAAATGTTTTTCATATAACTTCTCAATGCATTCTTTCCCTATTCTCCATAGTTAGTTTCTTATATAGTCTACCCCCTCTCAAGCTAACTTAAATCTACTGAGCTCAGATATATATACTAAGGGACGAGGCAATGCAGCAGTACAAAACAATTAACACAAACAGCAATGACAAAAAAATGCAAATTGGCAAAGCAAGCGGCAGTATATCTAAATTAGCAGATCAAATGCAACATTACAACGAATATGAGCAAATGTGCAGCAACAAGAAAAAGAAATCAGTAGTAAAAATGGCTTAAGAGAGTAATACAAAGTCAAATTCAGTAAAATATGCCTGGCAAACAGCAGCAGCAAATGATATAACTTATACCTAAACATGACAAAGCTCAAGCAGAAAAAATGTTACAGTCAAGATAGGAAATGTCTAATAACTATATCACATCTTAACACTAGAGTGATGCTTCACCTTCACTTACTCTATGAAACAAGTTACCCAGTCGTTGACAAAAATTATGTATGCAATTACTGTGAAGGGAAATGTCTTTTGGGGTACTCCCTCGTTTTTTTTTTTGGAAGCATATCATAAAATTATTATTCACTGGATCTGTAGGCATAAAATATCTATATTAGTACATCTACTAAATTTTATTTTAACCAATGCTGCAGTGCAGCTCGAAACTAGATATTAAACAAATTGAGCAATCTCTCAACTAGAAAGACAATAGATGTAAAATGTTTCTCATCATTTCATTAGGCATTTTAGTAAATATCATAAATTAAGAGCTCCACAGTGTAATCATAAGTTTTCAAGTTTGAGCATGTCGTATTTGCAATGCTTTCTACAATGACTGTTTCTCCAGGCGGCTGCCACAGCTGGACACCCACAACGCATTACGTCAAGGTCACTTAGCTTTCTTACCAAAATATTTACGACAGCAACTTTCGCTACAGTGACAGTCTCATATAAAAATTTTCACAGGTCGAAAATTTGCGTTAAAAATGTGTAGAAGCAAAATCCTATAAATATAACAGTGTCCAAAAAAATTTCGCAGGCATTGTGATACATTCACGCATTTACACAAATTTCATAACTCTTAAAGTACGATTCTTGGTTTCCAACATCCTTTTTCACAAACCAGAGTCCCTAACCACTACTCACTATTCCTTACCTTATTACACATATAGAGATTCGTCGACACTTCTTCAATATTTCACCATAATAAATACATATCATATTCAAATTCCTCATATAGTATCAGCTTAATGATCATAAACAGACCTCAACAACATAATACACATCATCAATGTAATAATATCATAGCACCTCAGTCAAATCTCAACATGTTGTAGCTTCTTTCAATACTTTCAAGACCTAAAAAAATTCTCTGCTCATTTCAATAGTGTCATCTACTTCAAACGTACTTTAAAAATCATGATCCCATACCAAATACATCATTCAAACCTCTTATAGTATCACAATTGTTCCAAAAAAATATGAACAGTTCACAAAGTACAGACAAATTACAATTTCATAAGTGTGAAGTAATCCAACTGTGTAATTTCATAAACATCTGTCACTGATGAATAAAAAAAAACATGTTTGACTCTCTCAGTTAAATGATCAGATAGCTGTGTAATTTATGTGTTAGAGAAATATGGTGCCGATGTGTAAAGTTATATAAGCAAATACCATATTAGCTAGGGCTCCTTGTGCTTGCCAAACATATGGTACACCAAGTAAGCGTGTACCCCCCAGAGGATTAATGTAATTATACCCTCAGGTGTTACAGATTACTGTAATGGAATGAAATGTATCACGGAAAACTTACTTTGTAATTCAAAAATCTTTAAAAATAAATGTTTTAAGTGCTAAATTAATCACTCAAATATGTGTAACTGTAGCGCTAAACTGTGGGTCTTGTCTGTCATTACTTAAGGGTAAAAATGTAGCAAGTGTCATAATTACATCGTCCATAAGCAAAGTTCTGTAGAAGTCAATGTACTTACCTCATAATAAACAAAAGTGAAATGTTATGCGTGTAGATATCGTAGTTATTACATACACTACCATGATCAAGAAAGTACTATACTGTAACGCATTGTTGAGCTACGAAAAAGGCTGTCTCATTGTAAATATACCACAAAAGTTACTACTGAAACATGTTTTATTTTCCAGAAAAATTCAGAAAAACTGTGTAGATATAAAACAGACATAGCACAAAAGCTACAATGTAAATTGCGTCACACATTACTAGCATCGTGATATAATCATGTAGCTGTCAAAGAAATCAAATACTAAGTCATCTTTAATCTCACAGAAAGTACTTCAAATAAAGAATGTCTTTTCAAGTAAACCAAAATGTTGCATTCAAATCTTATTAGCAGTATATGTTCTTAGTATGTAAGCCTTATACTCGTTACGTAATGGTGCAACTAAGAAGCAAGAATGTACACAAACAGTAACATTGTGTCCACTGTTCACTATAACAATGAATTTTTAATTACTTGTCTAACTAAGTTCCCTAGGTTCTTGTCTGGATAGTTAACTTTAAAACATAGTTGCATGTTAACAGTTTCTAAGTGTGACGTGAAGTGAAAAATTATATACCAAAGACTAAGTTAAAAAAAAAAAAACAGATTATCTCTCAATAAACGATTTTACATGGGAAATGTGGTGCAATCTTTTGCCCTTTCTAGTGCGCAGAGTTTCAACTTAAAAGCAATTAACATGTTGTATACGTCGGTAAGGAATGCTAAAATTTATCTCAAGGTTAGCGTGTGTGTTATTCTTCTCTGAGCGACCCGGCGCACGTGGCTGCCTGCGGTGCGAGTCATTGTGTCTTTGTTGGCGCACGTCGTTATTAGGAGACCTAACTTCTACAAATTCACCTTGTCGAGAGGGCCCTTGCCTGTTTGAATCCTGCCAGTTCTGATGCAATTCAGGTCTGTCGTTACGATTATATCGTCTGTCGTCAAGTCGGTAGATTCCATAATTTCTTTCTTGTTGGTCACGTGGTGGAGAATTTCTCCCTGAATCATAACTGCGCGCTGAACTACTGCATCTGAAGTCATTCTGTCTCCCTTGATAATAATTGTTTTGGTTCCCATATCGTCTATTTCTATGGTTATCTCTGTCATATTCAGTACTACGGAAATGCGATCTTTCTCTTTAAATATTATCTGCCAGCGGTTGGAATGCGGGTGGTGTGTTTTGGTCACGACTTACGTTGTAAGAATAGCCTTGTCGTGTCCAGTTATTAGTTCTTTCGTCGAGGAATTGTGACGGTTATGACCTGTAATTGTTGTGTTTCTGTTTTCGCGTCCCGCGATTGTCATTGTCGATTTCCAATTCTTGTAAGAGTCCCTGAAGAGCTTCAATCTCGTCTTTGCAACGTCGGCGAGTCGCATATCGGTCGTTGTTACGTCGTGTTGGCGGTTCCATCTCAAAATTCGGTGCACCTTCTCAATTTCTTTCATACTTTCCGAAATGCCCTGTGTTATTATTTTGCGGCTTTTCTGTATATCAAAGTCCCTCTTCCCATGTTGGAATGCGAGTCTCCTCTGAAATATGTAATTCTTGTAGTACTTGTGCCAACTGATCTTGTACTTCCCGGATTTCTCTTTTGTACTGTGTATTGATTTGATTCTGATTTTGTTTGAATTTTCTAATTTGTTCATACTCTTCTGTTTCATTAAAGACTACCGGTCGTGTGTCATCCAGAGTATCATATACCTTCGTAGATAAATTAGTTAACTGATCCGAAAGTTCAGCTAGTTTCTCCATAGTGAACTGATTTCATCAGGGTGTTTTTCTGAACCAAGTTTCAGAGTGTGCATTTTTGTTGAAATCGTATCTATTGTGTCCTTTAATTTTTCCTGAGTTTTTGCAAGTTGTGTAACCGAATCAGTAGATGCAAGTGAGTCAATTTTAGCTTGCAACGTGTCGTGATTTTCATGAACAATAGTATGTAGTTCATTTATGCCTGCTTCATGATTCTGTAATACAATTTCATGACGTGAAAAAATAGGTTGAAAATGCTCACAAATTTGTGTTTTTACGTCATTACAGACTTTTTGACATTTAGATTCGGTTTTAAGTAACTCAGCAGTTAAACCTTCACGTGTTTGTTCAAGTGTGGTGTCTAACTTTTGAAGTGGTCGCTGTGACCGTTTTTGTTTTTGTTCCATTGCGTCTAACGTTTGCTGTGTTTATCTCTGATTTTGTTCCATTGTGTCTAACTTTTGAAGCTTTTGTCCCATTTGTTGCATTAATTGTAATAACAATGCACTGGTGTTTGAAACATGTTCCTCAGTGCTTCTCTGCAGTGCATTTGAACCGGAAATATTCGCATTTTGAAAAGCAGAAAATGTGTCTTGACTTGTTCAAGAAAACGGTGAGGACGAAAAACCTGAATCTATAGTATTTGCAAGATAGTGTACTGTCATTTCGGAATCTTGACATGAGCTGTTGCTGACCGATCGATCAATAATGCTTCCCTGTTCACTATTTGTTTCACTGTCTACGCCATTATTTGTTGCCTGCACCATCTCCCTATGCACAGTTACCAAATTACTACTTTGAATGTCTGTTAATTCATTACACAGTGGTGCAGATTAGCTACTCTCGTTGTCACTATTATTTCTCAGTTTACTTTTGATCCTAGTGTTACGTTTTTCACACGCCATTATTGTCACAATATTTCACACGATAACACAGAAAAGCACAAGTTGAAGAGCAAAATAAGAAAACACATTAACATAGCATTGAAATTCTCTCTATAATTACGTGCTAGCAATAAACAATAGCTACACTAATTACACAAACTACAGGAAAAAAATCAGAAGATTCCAGTGTGGTATCCTGGCAGGGTCACCATATGAAACGTCCCCTTAGAAAAATTATACATGACTGTGCTTAAACTGACACACAATATTTTTAGTGCAACACAATCTGTCTTTCAATAATCCCTACAAAAGAATGACCCTGACTAACATTAAACTATGTGTTTTACTAATCACTTACCTCCCAAAAATTTTCCTTACTCGACCTACTGGAATACAGCGAGCGCCAATACTGCCAGCTAAATAAAAGATTCAAACCACTGAAGGCACTAAACTACTGACAGGATAGTTAGCAAAATGAAAGATTTTGATAAAGAACAAACAATGTATTTACCTTAATAGTGTTCAAAAGTCACAATATATATAGCAGTTCACGTCATCCAGTGTTACAAATTTACTGTCTCATCGACACACGTCCAGATCATCCGCTCTCAAAACTCCGCCATTTATCTCCCTACATCCACCGTTGCTGGTGGCTCACCTCCAACTGCGCAACGCTACGTGCTGTTAACAGCCAACTGCCTAACACTACAATAGCAAATTCCAACAATGCAAAGCGGCCACAGACTGCACACAGCACAGTCAGTGATTTTCACATAGAGCGCTACATGGCGTTACCAACATAAAAACCTAAACTTCCTACTTACACTGTGACAAGCGGTCTTGGCTCTACAGGTGCACACAAGTATCCATGTTAAAAGCTATACTGGCTTCGTAATTCGAGGTATGACATTACCTCTGAATCAGGTGTTTTTTCCGGACCAGCACCCAGACGGTGGTCGTAGGAATGTGCATTATCAGATCAGCACTCCAGTTACACGTCGCCGACGGTGCAACCTCGTAATAAAATCGCTGAATTTTGAAATTGATTCGGCTAAGTAATGTAGTATGTAAGCGGTATTTGGGACTCCCCCACGCCGCCCCAGGTAGATATTTCTCCAGTATTTGTAATGCATTCTGTCTCGATGCCATATCATATTTCTGGCACTCACATATCTCGTAAACGAGCCACCTTTCTCGAACCTATCTGCTACAGTAAAATTCTTTCATGTTTTTAGGTATCCTCTTTGTATGTTGCAACTACCCTCAGAATCTGCGCTACTGTCCCTACAGCTTTGCACATGTGATTGTCCCAATGTCCCAATGGAGTACGCTACATCTATCGCCTTCGGCAACCTGTGTAGAAACAGGCAAAGCTAAGTTACTGTGACAGAACTGTGTTTGGATCATTCGATGGAAATGAAGCCTGATCCTGCACCACTAGATAGTTTAGAAGACAGTACGGGAGCTGGGAGAAGGGCGTGAAGTTTGCTACTGCATTGTGGTGCTTCTCCAAACTACAAACTGTTACTGCAGATCCATGTCACTCAGAGTCCATTCACGTCTATCACCCCAACATTCTGCCATCGTTATTCTATTCCATCCATCAGACAAAAATTATGAACTACAAAAGCTCAACTAACTTCATCTCTCCTCCCATATATCGAAGCCAAAAACCAGATGCGTGCAGGCACTGAGTGCATGTGACGGTCCTATTAAATATACTGGTATTGCTCAACTGCACAGAGCAGTTTAAGGTATCACCTGTACTGTAGGATGATGACCGTATCTCACAGACTACACTGTAAGTCGCAAGAGAAGCTCCCTGTGACCCTGTGTCATTGTTTGAAACATTGTTTTCTAACACACTTTGTACACTGCCGTACATTTTCTTTTTCTGCCAAGACTACGAGGTCGGTGTCAGGTCCTAAACTGACATTAAGATGCTCTGATCCACGGCCTCTCGCAGAAAACTAGGCATCGCATGGTGTAAATCATTTTGTTACTGCACCTACCACAACACGCGACACATGGTGGATGATTTTAAATAAAAGAGAGTTACAACATAAGGAAACTGGAAGAGATTGGCTGTGTTGTGGAGAGTTTCCAAGCTGATATCAGAAAGTGATTGACAACCTCTACATTTAAACTCATCTGTCACAGTGACGGAATAGATGATGGCTCTGCGTTCCCATTCGACTGATTCTTCATATTGCACTCATGTACGCGATCACTCTTTCATTGCTAGCAACCCCCAGAAGGTGTCGCACATCCAAAAAAACTCATTCCTCAGCTCAAACAAGCGCTGTCAATCAATCATTCTGTGGTAACCAACAGAGTGTCAGTGCAGTGGTGGGATGGAAAAGACACCGCCGATGTACTGTAATAATAAGCAACACAGTTGATAGTGCGAACAATTTTAGCAATTTTACAGTAACTTGAATACCAGCCAATGATGTGACAGCAAGTTTCCCCAATTTCAGTATCATAGCTAAAGCGCCCCTTCTCTACTTTGCAAGTATCATTGCGAATGCCGACAGATGGCTGCTCACTACGTCCATTCAGTGTTAATTCTTGAACACATAAATCATCAAAGTATACCAGACAGCACTCTACATATACTACTGGCCATTAAAATAGCTACACCGCGAAGATCACGTGCTACAGACGCGAAATTTAACCGACAGGAAGAAGATGCTGTGATATGCAAATGATTAGCTTTTCAGAGCATTCACACAAGGTTGGCGCCAGTGGCGACGCCTACAACGTGCTGACATGAGGAAAGTATCCAACCAATTTGTCATACACAAACAGCTGTTAACCGGCGTTGCCTGGTGAAACGTTGTTGTGATACTTCGTGTAAGGAGGAGAAATGCGTACCAGCACGTTTCCGACTTTGATAAAGGTCGGTATGTAGCCTAACGCGATTACGGTTTATCGTATCGCGACATTGCTGCTCGCATTGGTCGAGACCCAATGACTGTTGGCAGAATATGGAATTGGCGGGTTCAGGAGGGTAATATGGAACGCCGTGCTGGATCCCAACGGTCTCATATGACAGGCAATATATCCGCATGGCTGTAACGGATCTTGCAGTCACATCCCGATCCCTGAGTCAGCAGATGGGGACGTTTGCAAGACAACAACCATCTGCACGAACAGTGCGTGTACTCATCATCGCCATGCTGGAGTATCACCCGGCGTGATGGTATGGGGGTCCCATTGATTACACGTCTCGGTCACCTCTTGTTCGCAATGAGGCACTCTGAACAGTGGACGTTGCATTTCAGATGTGTTACGACCCGTGGCTCTACCCTTCATTCGATCCCTGCGAAACCCTACATTTCAGCAGGATAATGCACTACCGCGTGTTGCAGGTCCTGTACGGGCCTTTCTGGATACAGAAAATGTTCGACTGCTGCCCTGGTCTGCACATTCTCCAGATCTCTCGTCAATTGAATACGTCTGGTCAATGGTGGCCGAGTAACTGGCTCGTCACAATACGGCAGTCACTACTCTTGATGAACTGTTGTATCGTGTTGAAGGTTCATGGGCAGCTGCACCTGTACACGCCATAAAAGCTCTGTTTGACTCAAGGCCCAGGCATACCAAGGCCGTTATTATGGCCAGAGGTGATTGTTCTGGGTACTGTTTTCTCAGGATCTATACACCCAAATTGCGTGAAAATGTAATCACATGTCAGTTCTAGTATAATATATTTGTCCAATGATACCCGTTTATCATCTGCATTTCTTCTTGGTGTAGCAATGTTAATGGCCAGTAGTGTATTTCTAACACCTCGAGCACAATGCTTAATTTACGATACATCTCTATGCGTATGAGAGTCACAGAGCATTCCTTGTTGTCTTAGGGGAAAATTAGAGAGTGAAAGACCCTCATCACACTGTAATTGACCAACCCGTCCTGCAGCACCGTTACCGAATTAATCTGCAACCGATCAGAAGAAGACAGCTACACTCCAAGTCTCGTGAAGGAATGGAGCTTTCTGAGTCCTCACCCATCCAAGCGCACCACATTTTTTCGAGATGTGGCCATATCGAGGAGCTTAGCACTCCTTATTGATGTATAGTTTCAGATTTGAAAGTGCCGTTATGTAATAACACACAGTTAATAAAACAAGAAACGAATAATTTTAATGCGCGATGGAGCTCTAGATGGATGGAGTTTGACGCATTTTTACCTAAATCAACCAAGCTATCAACTCTAAAGTATTGTTCTAGAGTCTAGGATCGGTACCTGGAGTTATTGGTAAGAGAGAACGTTAACACAAGCTCTCAAAATGGGCTATACTGTTAGTCGCTTGAGTTTCAGACCTATCAGTCGTATGGAATGTAGTGTTTCTAATATTTCAATGTAGCAAATATGTTTCAAGCACATGACATACGTCCTTCTTCCCGGCTTCTATACGCTAAACTATGTTATCGAACCATAAAACGAAAAAACTACTTTCTTAAAACATTGGCTCTGTGTGATACAAGCAC
The DNA here is from genome assembly GCF_023897955.1 of Schistocerca gregaria. NCBI lineage: Eukaryota > Metazoa > Arthropoda > Insecta > Orthoptera > Acrididae > Schistocerca > Schistocerca gregaria. Next base: position 610,328,491 of record NC_064922.1, on the reverse strand, counting down.
ATTATAGCTTTCCAGAGATGTATAGCGTCCACTGTTCACATCCGATCACGGTTCAGAAATTATACTATGCCTGCATCAGTCCTATATAAAATTATCATTAGTAAAAGATCTTTTGCAAAGAAACAGATAAATGCATAGCAGCAATGTCCTACATGTGAAAATTACAAGTCATTGCACCACTAACTCTGTAAACAGCACATATGTCAGGCAAATGTATTGCATTGTCCTGATGGAATTTGAATTTCGCACCATTTTTCTGGAGGAGGGGAAATGTGGGGGTTAGGTTAGTGGGTGTAGTCCATTGACCTATCTTCCCGCCAAAATCCGCCATCTTGGATAATGCCACGGCCGCCATCTTGGATTACGTAATCGCCGCCATTTCGGATAATGGTACTTAGGGTGACACGAAGGTAGTCCCACTACTTACGATACTTCTAAGTCTGAATCTGTAAGCGTTATTACAAAAACTATATTTAATATTTAATGGATGTAATAATGTATTTATTTGTGGCTGTATATAATAGATTGTACTTATTATGTGAATATTGTAAATTGCTGTGTAATAGCCAAGGGAACTTTATTTCAATCTATCAATAAAACGACAAAATGGCAGTAGCTGTGCCGCTGGTTATCTTTGCGTGTGGAGAGTGTCTATCGTGCTGTGGGCAGAGAGAAGAGACAGCAGCTTGAGTAATGAAAAAGAGCGGAGGTGTTTCTTAGCCGCTCTCGCAGACGCGCTGTGCGGCTATGATTGTGCCAGTGTAGACGCACCTACTTCGTTAACCCGCAGGTATTGAGAGCACCGTAGGAGTGGACAGGTGGAGGAAGCTTCAATTCTAACCATCCATTCACAAAATTTGACAAACTTTCTTGAACAATAACCTGCACTAGCTAAAATTTGTAGGGCCTCTGCGTTGTCATTGTCCTCAGACATTATTACCAAGCATGGTCCCTTTCCTTTCCACACATTCACTAAGTGTTGTAAAAATATAAAAATTGATGCTAACTATTTATTGCCAGTTTTGTTTGTTTGCTAATGACTAGTTTCAGTCTACATTTTGCTGCCTCATTAACTGTTCATTCTTGTATTGTATAACAGAGGCTTGACGGATTTGCAATTTGGAATATTAACTTCACTCACTTAAATGAGTGTAACTAAGGATACAGCGCAGATTAAGAGTGCGCAGTTCCATTTATTCTGTGTTAAGCTTAGCGAGTGACTTGTGCTGGCTGTATACGTATTTTATTGTTCTTATGTCAAAAGTAAATCAGTTGCTCATTTGCTTGAAGTAAATTCAGTTCTGTATTTCAATAATTAATAGTAAATTGCTTGCATTTTTCCAAATTTTGCATTAAGCTACGCTGCCATTACTAAAATTATTTTTGTTACATAACAAAGTTTCGGTCGGGATCAATCATTTATTTAACCAGCAACTTCATTTAACTTTGCTTTAAAAAATTAGTATTTCAGATTAAGTAACTGAAAACTCGGTGCTTTCTGATTCATTTATTTTCTCACGAACTGCTGTGTTATGGAAAAAGATAACAACCTCGTGTTGCCGCTCCAGCGATTATTTACTTGATTTTCTTTGCCATTACCTTTCTTAGGATTCTGGATATTTATTGCCATAGTGGGCTGGCGACCATTTAATTATCCTTTTCTTGCTAATCAATATTTTTGTATTAAATATTATATTGTACCCTTTTTTTTACTTTGCGGTACTCGAGCGATTGCACTAAATTCCACCCACTTCAAAATTTTCAGTATTTAAAATCGGTTTAGAATAGATTCTTCCCTCAGAATGGTCTCTTGTGTACTTTCCTCCTGCTAACCGGTACTTTTTCCTTTGGTAACGGTAGTCTTGCTCACTATAAAATTTCATTAGGTGTACACGTTCATGGTCAGTTATATCTCAATCCAGTAGGCCAGTTAGGAAGAGGGGGGGGGGGGGGACTCGTTACCAAAGAAGTCAGGCACTCCTCATATGTCGCCCACGGTTCTGCTGGGCTACTGTGGCGCTACCAAAACCAGCTGCGCTACGTGTCCGAGTATGTCAGTGATTTTGCCGTAAAATGTTTGTCCGCAAGCCCAAGGCAGCGCTAGGGACCTCATATGCTCTTGCAGCCATCTCTTAGGCAGTCACAGCGTGCACCTTACCCTGTGGTGCAAAAAATGGTTCAAATGGCTCTGAGCACTATGGGACTTAACATTTGTGCTCATCAGTCCCCTAGAACTTAAAACTACTTAAACCTAACTAACCTAAGGACATCACACACATACATGCCCGAGGCAGGATTCGAACCTGCCACAGTAGCAGTCGCGCGGTTCCGGACTGAGCGCCTAGAACCGCTAGACCACCGCGGCCGGCCCTGTGGTGCACATGGAGGTCTACGCCCAACTGCTCGAACTAATGTCCGTGGATGAGCCGTTCCAGATCACACCGATCCAGAAGATCCCTTTGCTGTCCAACCGCCCATTGCGTCCACACCTCGGGATGCAGGCGTTCATCCTCCAGATGGTTTTTTGGGTGGTGTTCCTGGACACTCTCGCACTGCGGGCAGGTAGGCACTACGAGCCACAGTTACCCTCCCTGCCTCCTCATCTGCGTCAGAATTCAGTCCTTCCCTCTGCTGTCGTCGCTTGCATCTGCCCTACGGAGGTTTGGGAGAAGAGGATGGAGGAATTTGGCATTTATATTATTATAAATATTTTGTCCGAACACTGCTTGAATATTGCTCACCAGTGTCGGATCCGTACCAGATAGGGTTGATAGAAGAGATAGTGAAGATCCAACGGAGAACAGCGCGCTTCATCACAGGATCATTTAGTAATCGCGAAAGCATTACAGAGATGATAGATAAACTCTAGTGGAAGACTGCAGGAGAGACGCTCAGTAGCTCAGTACAGGCTTTTGTTGAAGTTTCGAGAACATACCTTCACCTAGGAGTCAAGCAGTATTTTGCTCCTTCTTACGTATATCTCGCGAAGAGACCATGAGGATAAAATCAGAGAGATAAGAGCCCACACAGAGGCATACTGACAACCTTTCTTTCCACGAACAATACGAGACTAGCATAGAAGGGAGAACCCATAGAGGTACTCAAAGTACCCTCCGCCACACACTGTTAGGTGGCTTGCGGAGTATAGATGTAGATATAGATGTAGATGTAGATATAGATGTAGATGTAGCATGGGGGGAAATGGTGAGGGTATTTTGCTGTTAACTATGGTACCTGATGTTTTAAAAGATGTCGTTTTGTAGCCCCGTGCGAGTACGCCGGATTTCGACATAAGCGCATCTTCTTCCGTGTAATGACGTGCCGGATACTTGAAAGAAGCGATCAATAATTTTGATACACTTTTATGGAAAACAAAAACGGGGATTGTAATCAAATTTTCGACGGATAGCTTCTGAGCCTAGATTTCAACAAGATTACCGAAGGGACCTACATTTGCAGATAAAGTGCAGCAACGAATTACCATTCAGTGACGGATTGTAGTTTGCTGATTACGACAACTTGTTTCAAGTTCCTTAGTCCTGTGGAACCGTCGATGATTTCTGTGAACGTTTGTACTAAATTGACAGTTAAACATTTACGAACTTAGGGCATGAGAAATTGACCGGTGATTGCTATTTAAATAACAAATCAATAACTGCATTCAGTTTATAATTAATTTTTAATAAACTAAAGAGAAACTTATTTAAACATTTTTCCACACATTGTCGTGGCTGACAATGCCACATAAACCAGCTTTTGTGCTAATAATTACAATTTTTCAGAAATATGCAAATATCCATTGCTTTTGTTATATGTCGTACTTCTTGATATATTGAGACGTTTGCATGGAGGCTTAATTAAATAGAATGCTAATATTTTTAATTTTTTTGTCGCTGCGTGTCTGGTTACGCAGTCTCGTAACCGGTTGTCCCTGAATAATATTAGTACGCAATCTGACTGCACAGAATAACAACAAAGAATGAAAGGAAATTTCCGTTAACACAATTAATTAATTAAGTCCCCAGCAACTATAAAACCTATGAAACAAGAAAGCACAAATGTAACTGCTCTGTGTGTGGAAGTGTGATTCGACGTACACGTCTGGCACGGTTCTTCCACGATAAGACAAGATATTTTGAACACCATTTACACTGAAGTAATTAAAAAAACTAGAAATACTATAATTGCGTATAGAAACCAGAATTACAGTCTAACACAAGAACACGAGCCAGATGCTTTGTTGACTGAACCTGTGACCAAGAGGCATAAGACATTTGAAATAAAAAATTTTCTTTACCTTCATATATATCGACAAAAAATACACTCTGATCATTACAACATCCCCAATCGAATAACATATGGTGTCTTGCCCAGAAAGAACAACTAGTACTCTATCGACGTCTGAACAAGCAAAGATCACGCCTACCTCAGAACTACAACTCCACTCACCAAATTCTCAGCGGCAACTGCCAGTGGAGGCGGCTGAGTAATACTCTTTGGCGCAATCTCTGGCGCTGTGACTCAGTGTAGCCACCTTTCACGTTTCACATCGAAACTATTCACATTACATATTGTTTTTACGTTGTATTTCATATTTTGTTTCACTGCGGTCGGGCTTAAAAAATGTCTTTGACCGCTTTTGAGTATATCGGATTGCAATAGTAATCTTTGCTGCTCTGCGCCAGAACAGGTTACGTCATATCACCACAGTGATACTGACGTGATGAACTGTCAAATGTTTGAATAACTGCATATTGCAGTGCGGACTGCTGCGAGATGTGCAGGAAGAGAGTCAGTGAGGTCCTGGAAGTTACCGACGGGGATGTGGAGACATTCCGACTGCAGCGGCTTGGCCAGCTGCGCTATGCTTCTCGTTGGGGATGCATTACTTGTACCACGCGACTGAGGCGGTCCCACAGATTCTCGATTCAGTTTAAATCCAGGGAGATTGGTGGCCAGGAGAGTACGGTAAACTCACCGTGGTGCTCTTCGAACCACGGAGTACACTGCAAGCTGTGTGACACGTTGCATTGTCCTGCCGGTAATTGCCATCGCGCCTAAGAAATACAAGCTGCATGTATGAAGGGACTTGGTTGATCCAGTGTGCCTTCCAGAATAATGAGATCACCCAGAAATTTTCACGTATGCATTCCCCAGACCTCAAAGCTCGTCCTCCTGCTTGGATCCTTCCAACGATTGTTTCCTTTCAGACGTTTTACACTGTGCCTGTCAACAGTCATCTATCTCGTGGCTGATGAACAGGAATCAGCATGGGAGCATGAACCAGACGCCTGCTGCTGAGGCCCATGCGCAGCAACTTAACAGTCATTGAGGAGACACTGTGGTAGTCCCTTGGTTCGTCTCAGATGTCAGTTGCTCAACAGGTGGACGATCATCCGCTCGTACACATTTCAACTCCGTCGTTCACTCCTGATATCTGTGGCCCTTGGTGTACCACAGTTACCTCGGATCCAGTTTCCAATAGCGCCATCGTGCCATGCACGGTATACTTTAACCAAGACGGCATACGAACAGCTTCCAAACTTACACGTTTCGGAAATGCTCCCACCTTTGGCCCAAAAGCCAATGATCATGCCTTTTTGGATGTCAAATACATCGAGTTACCGCATTACAACAACGACTGCATTGTATTCCGTGTTCCCTCGACACGCTTTATATACGCTCATGCTCATAAATTAAGGATAATGCTGATACATGGTGAAACAACACTCTGGTGGGCAGTTTGTGGGTTTAAATCACGTTGGGGTATGACCATGAGGCGCATTTGACCTGCGGTCGTCGCACGGTGGCGCTGGCAGCAATCCTCATACACAGAGGTGCATGTCAAAGTACGGTGCAGCAGGTATGTGTGCAGACGTTTTCAGACGTGCTAATGGTGACTGTGTGTTGAAAATGGCTCAAAGAACTCCCATTGATGACTTTATGAGGGGTAGAATACTAGGGTGACTGGAGGCTGGTCAAACATAGCAGGTCGTAGCACGGGCCTCCGTGTGCCACAAAGTGTGATGGCAAGATTACGGCAACGAGTCCAGCGGACAGGAAACGTGTACAGGCGCTACAGTACGGGACGTCCACAGTGTACAACACCACAAGAAGACCGATATCTCACCATCAGTGCCCACAGACGGCCACGGAGTACTGGAGGTAGCCTTGCTCGGGACCTTACCGCAGCCACTGGAACAGTTGTCTCCAGACACGCAGTCTACAGACGACTGAACAGATATGGTTTATTCGCCCGGAAACCTGCAAGGTGCATTTCACTGACCCCTGGTCACAGGAGAGCCCGTAAAGCCTGATGTCAAGAACACAGTACATGGTCACTGGAGCAGGGGTCCCAGGTTATGTTCACGGACGAGTCCAGGTATAGTGTGAACAGTGATTCTTGCCGGGTTTTCATCTGGCGTGAACTAGGAACGAGATACCAACCCCTTAATGTTCTTGAAAGGGACCTGTATGGAAGTAGTGGTTTGATGGTGTGGGGTGGGAATATGATCGGTGCACATACACCGCTGCATGTCTTTGACAGAGGAGCTGTAACAGGTCAGCTGTATCGGGACGCCATTTTGCACCAATACGATCGCCTTTTCAGGGGTGCATTTGGTTTCACCTTCCTCCTGATGGATGATAACACACGGCCCCACCGAGCTGCCATCGTGGAGGAGTACCTCGAAACAGAAGATATCAGGCGAATGGAGTTGCCTGACTGTTCCCCAGACCTAAACCCCATCGAACACGTCTAGGATGCTCTCGGTCGACGTATCACTGCACGTCTTCAAACCCATACGATACTTCAGGAGCGCCGACAGGCACTGGTGCAAGAATGGGAGGCTGTACCTCAACAGCTGCTCGGCCACCTGATCCACAGTATGCCAACCCATTGTGCGGCCGTGTACATGTGCATGGTGATCATATCCCATACTGATGTCAGGGCACAGGCGCAGGAAACAGTGGAGTTTTGTAGCACATGTGTTTCGGGACGGTTTTCTCAACTTATCACCAATACCGTGCACTTACAGATCTGTGTCGTGTGTGTTCGCTATGTGCTTATGCTATTAGCTCCAGTACCGTGTAGTGCCATGTTCTGTGATACCACATTCAGAAATTATCCGTAATTTATGAGCATCAGTGTAGTATCATCCACTGGCAGTGCCACCATATATCGTCTGTCTGTGGTTATTGCACGTTTTCAACGCAAACAAGCGGTGGTCACGTTATTGTCACTGAACTGTGTATATTCTTTTAAAAATATTATGGGTACTGCATCTTGCAGAATGAAACCGCCTAACAGCTGGAATTTTAAGTAATAGTGACTGCAATAGCCCTGACCTGACTCAACCTTAAGTTGGCCACTCCACGACTGTCCATTTGACATTTCTGTTCTTGAGAAAAAGACAGCCGATCGTTGATACAGAGGCTCTTTCTCTTAAATAACTGAAATCGGCCTCCACTGTGTCCACATCGGTTTTCGGGGAAGTCGATTCCCCTGAACGCGAAGGTGGGTGGCTTGCCATTTATATCACGTAACAGATGTTTACACATATATTAATAAAACAGTTATCGGTCAGTTATTGCCCATTTCTGTAGCAGTTTCATATATACAAGGGCGTACTGAAAACTAAAGTGTCCGAAATTGTATTGTTGAGACTCTTAAAGCTTTTTAAATAAAACAAACGTTAATAATATTCTTATGTTTATTCTACACGTCTGCATGTTTATTTCTCGACATAGTCATCCCGGCGACGAACACATTTCTCCCAAAGACAGAGCAGTTTTGCCCACCGTCGTGACCGAGCGGTTCTAGGCGCTTCAGTCCACAACCGCACTGCTGCTACGGTCGCAGTTTCGAATCCTGCCTCGGGCATGGATGTGTGTGATGTCCTTAGGTTAGTTAGGTTTAAGTAGCTTTAAGTGTAGGGGCCTGATGACCTCAGATGTTGAGTCCCATAGTGCTTAGAGCTATTTGAACCATTTTTTGAACAGAGCAGTTTGTTGATAACGTCCCTGTAGGATGTCTGTTGACGAAGCCACAACCTCACATCTGCTTGCACCGCTTTATCATTATCAAAGTGAAGTCCGCTGAATTGTTCTTTAAGTTTTGGAAACATGTGAAAATCTGATGGGGACAAGACGGGAACGTATGGAAGATGATCGACGACAGTGAACCCCAGGCTTTGGATTGTTGCAGATGTCGCAGCGCTCGTGTGGGGTCTGGTAATGCCATGCTGAAGGATAGGATGTGTGATGTGTGGACGAACTCTTCCATTTCGATACTCCATTACAGCACGATGTTACGTCATGTTGAATGTTACTAACGTTTGTTTTATTTCAAAACTTTAAAAGGGTTTACACATAAAGAAATTCGGTGGCGTTACTTCCAGGATGCCTTCATGTATTCTCTGCAGCTTATTAATTTAATTCTTTAGGGAAGCTTAAAAACTACATGTGACAGGACCGTTCTTCACCTAGATCTATGCTCTGCAAACTACCTTGTGGTGCGTGTCGGGGGCTTCATCTTGTACTGCTGTTTGGCCCCCTTCCCTGTTCGAGTCGCGAATAGTTCGCTGGGAGAACGATTGCTAGTAAGCCTCTGTGTAGGGTCGAATCTCTCTAATTTTTATCTTCACGTTTTTTGCGAGAGATATACATAGGATGAAGGAATATATTTTTTCAGTGTTCTAGGAAGGTACAGTCTGTGTTCTCTAACAATAAACCACATTGCGACGCGGAACGCCTCTCTTGCAGCATCTGCCACTGGAGTTGGTTGATCAGTTCTGTGACACTTTCGTGCAAACTAAATGAACCTGCAACGAAGCGCGCTGCTCTTATTTGGATCTTCTCTATTTCCTCTATCACTCGTATCTGATACGGCTTCCACATTGACGACCAATATTGAAGAATTGGTCGAACAAGTGTTTCATAAGCTACTGCCTTAGTTGATGGCATGCATTTCCTGAGGATTCCTCCAGTTAATCACAGACTGGCGTCTGACTTACGCACGATTAATTTTATGTCGCCATTCCATTTCAAATCGTTTCGTACACATACTCCTAGGTGTTTTATTGAAGTAAGTGCTTCTAGTGAGTGCAGCGCGATTGCATAATCGTACAATAAAGAGTCTTGCTGCCTATGTATTCTCAATATTTTACAATTGTTTATGTCGACGGACAATTGCAACTCCCTTGCACCATGCGTCGATGCTCAGCAAGTCTTCCTGGGCTTGCTACAGTTTTCTAGCGTCGCGATTTCTCTGTATACAACAGCAACGGTGTGTTCATTTTACATTACTGGTCATTAAAATTGCTACACCAAGAAGAAATGCAGATGATAAACGGGTATCATTGGACAAATATATTATACTAGAACTGACATGTGATTACATTTTCACGCAATTTGGGTGCATAGAACCTGAGAAATGAATATCCAGAACAACCACCTCTAGCCGTAATAACGGCCTTGATACGCCTGGGCATTGAGTGAAACAGAGCTTGGATGGCGTGTACAGGTATAGCTGCCCATGCAGCTTCAACACGATACCACAGTTCATCAAGAGCAGTGACTTGCATATTGTGACGAGCCAGTTGCTCGGACACCATTGACCAGACGTTTTCAATTGATGAGAGATCTGGAGAATGTGCTGCCCAGGGCAGCAATCGAAAATTTTCTATATCCAGAAAGGCCCGTAGAGCACCTGCAACACGCGGTCGTGCATTATCCTGCTGAAATGTAGGGTATCGCAGGGATCGAATAAAGGGTAGAGCCACGGGTCGTAACACATCTGAAATGTAGCGTCCACTGCTAAAAATGCCGTCAGTGCGAACAAGAGGTGACCGAGACGTGTAACCAGCAGTACCCCATACCATCACACCGGGTGATGCGCTAGTATGGCGATGACGAATACACGCTTCCAACGTGCGTTCACCGCGATGTCGCCAAAGACGGATGCGACAATCACGATGCTGTAAACAGAACCTGGATTCATCCGAAAAAAATGACGTTTTGCCATTCGTGCATCCAGGTTCGTCGCTGAGTACACCATCGCAGGCGCTCCTGTCTGTGATGCAGCGTCAAGGGTAACTGTTCGTGCAGATGGTTGTCGTCTTGCAAACGTCCACATCTGTTGACTCAGGAATCGAGACGTGGCTGCACGATGCGCTACAGCCATGCGGATAAGATGCCTGTCATCTCGACTCCTAGTGATACGAAGCCGCTGGGATCCAGCACGCCGTTCCATATTACCCTCCTGAACCCGCCAATTCCATATTCTGCCAACAGTCATTGGGTCTCGACCAATGCGAGCAGCAATGTCGCGATACGATAAACCGTAATCGCGTTAGGCTACATACCGACCTTTATCAAAGTCGGAAACGTGCTGGTACGCATTTCTCCTCCTTACACGAAGTATCACAACAACGTTTCACCAGGCAACGCCGGTCAGCTGCTGTTTGTGTATGAGAAATCGGTTGGAAACTTTTTTCGTGTCAGCACGTTGTAGGTGTCGCCACCGCCGCCAACCTTGCGTGAATGCTCTGAAAAGCTAATCATTTGCATACCACAGCATCTTCTTCCTGTCGGTTAAATTTCGCGTCTGTAGCACGTCATCTTCGTGGTGTGGCAATTTTAATGGCCAGTAGTATATTTCGCCCAAATCCGAAAGCAGGCAGTGGAGAGAGGGGCTCAGAGGCTGGAAAATGCGGCTGGGAGAAGGTGTGGGGACGGCTTCGGAGGCAGCCAGACGCGGCTTCAGGCGACCGCGCAGCGAATACCGGAAGCGGCGGCGCCCCTGGCGACGGCCCAAGCGGCCGGCCGCGGCCAGTCCCGACCGCTATATTTGAGAGGAACGCGTGGTGGACGCGGGCGGGCCGCCGCCGTCACGTGTGTGGAGACCGCGAGCCCGCTTCCAGCCGAGTGGCTGCCTCCGCTCTGCCACAGACGACCCGAGATCGAGCCGGTCAGAGGGCAGCAGAAGCGTCTCGCCAGTGACGTGCTGCACGTTTCTGAGTCGCGAACGCTCACGAAAATGTCGATGACGTCATTTAGGGCTAGTCCACAACCAACGACTTTTTTTTCCCCTCAGTCTTCTGACTGGTTTGATGCGGCTCGCCACGAATTCCTCTCCTCTGACAACCTCTTCATCTCAGGGTAGCACTCAATTACTTACTGGAAACATCCCAATCTTTCTCTTCCTTTACAGTTTTTACCCTCTACAGCTTCTTTCCAGCGTCATGGAAGTTATTCCTTGGTGTCTTAACAGATGTCCTATAGTCATGTTGCTTCTTTTTGTCAGTGATTTTCCGTGTACTCCTTTTCTCACCGATTCTACGGAGAGTCTCCTCGTTCATTAACTTATCATGATACCCAATTTTCAACATTCCTCTGTAGCACCACACCTCAAATGCTTCTATTCGCTTCTGTTCCAGATTTACCACATTCCAAGTCTCACTACCATACAATACTGTGGTCCAAACGTACATTCTCAGAAATTTCTTCCACAAATTAAGATCTGTGCGTATTGCGATAGTAGTAGTCTTCTTTTGACCAGGAATACCCATTTTGCCAGAGGTAGCGTGATTTTTATGACCTCCTTGATTCATCCGTCATGGGTTAATTTGCAGCCTAGGTAGTAGAACTGCTTAACTTCATCTACTTCGTGATCATCAATTATGATGTTAAGATTTTCGCTGTTTTCATAACTGCTACTTCTCATTACTTTCGTCTTTCTTCGATTTAATCTCAATCGCTCATTCTATATTCGTTGGACTGCTCATTCCAACGTCCACACCGTAGTTCGGTTAGAGGGTTAGCTGCCGTTTGTAATTAAACAAATAACTGAGTTAATGGCTCAACGATGAACTTGAACAAGCAGCATGAGACGTCCGCCCCGCTCAAGTAGAACGAACGATAACGAATAAAATGAGATCGAAGGGAAAGAAAGGAAGAAGCGGTCAGTGCCATGAAATGCCATGCCCAGGTTCGATTCCCGGTTGAGTCGGAGAGTTTTCTCCGCTCAGGGACTGCGTGTATATTCGCATCGACATGCAAGTCGCCGAAGTGGCGTCAAATCAAGAGAATTCCACCCTCGCCACACGACATTTCATTCCATTCAACAGATCCTGTAATTCTTCTTCACTTTCATTGACGATAGCAAGGTGTGTATAATAATGATATCCTTTCACGTTGAATTTTTAATGCCACTCCTGAACCTTTTATTACCGTCATTGTTTTTTCGACATATAGATTGAACAGCAGGGACGAGAGCCTACGTCCCTGCCTTACACCCTTTCTAATCGTTGCACTTTGTTCTTGCTCTTTCACCCTTATTCTTCCCTCTGAGTTCTTGTACATATTGTATATTACCCATCTTTCCCTACAGCTTACGCTAATTTCCCTCAGGTTTTCGTACATCTTGCACCATTTTACATTGTAGAACTCTTTCTCCAGATGGACAAATCCTGTGAAAGTGTCTTGATTTTCCTTCAGTCTCGCTTCCATTATCAATCGCAACTTCAGAACTGCCTGTCTGGTGCATTTATCTTTCCTAAAGCCGAACTGGTCGTCATTCAAAAGTTCCTTCATTTTATTTTCCACTCGTGTGTATATTATTATTGTTAGTAAATTGGATACAACGACTTATCTGTGCCAGTGTCCGCGCAGGCATAGATCACCGTAAATTTCGTGCGTCCACGCGATTCAGTTTGGTGTCGGCCAGCCAGCTCTGGGTCCCAGCTAGAACTATCAGTTTGCTGTCGGCCAGCCAGCTCTGGGTCCCAGCTAGAACTATCAGTTTGCTGTCGGCCAGCCAGCTACGGGTCCCAGCTAGAACTATCAGTTTGCTGTCGGCCAGCCAGCTACGGGTCCCAGCTAGAACTATCAGTTTGCTGTCGGCCAGCCAGCTACGGGTCCCAGCTAGAACTATCAGTTTGCTGTCGGCCAGCCAGCTACGGGTCCCAGCTAGAACTATCAGTTTGCTGTCGGCCAGCCAGCTCTGGGTCCCAGCTAGAACTATCAGTTTGCTGTCGGCCAGCCAGCTACGGGTCCCAGCTAGAACTATCAGTTTGGTGTCGGCCAGCCAGCTACGGGTCCCAGCTAGAACTATCAGTTTGCTGTCGGCCAGCCAGCTACGGGTCCCAGCTAGAACTATCAGTTTGCTGTCGGCCAGCCAGCTCTGGGTCCCAGCTAGAACTATCAGTTTGCTGTCGGCCAGCCAGCTACGGGTCCCAGCTAGAACTATCAGTTTGCTGTCGGCCAGCCAGCTCTGGGTCCCAGCTAGAACTATCAGTTTGCTGTCGGCCAGCCAGCTACGGGTCCCAGCTAGAACTATCAGTTTGCTGTCGGCCAGCCAGCTACGGGTCCCAGCTAGAACTATCAGTTTGCTGTCGGCCAGCCAGCTCTGGGTCCCAGCTAGAACTATCAGTTTGCTGTCGGCCAGCCAGCTACGGGTCCCAGCTAGAACTATCAGTTTGCTGTCGGCCAGCCAGCTACGGGTCCCAGCTAGAACTATCAGTTTGCTGTCGGCCAGCCAGCTCTGGGTCCCAGCTAGAACTATCAGTTTGCTGTCGGCCAGCCAGCTACGGGTCCCAGCTAGAACTATCAGTTTGCTGTCGGCCAGCCAGCTACGGGTCCCAGCTAGAACTATCAGTTTGCTGTCGGCCAGCCAGCTACGGGTCCCAGCTAGAACTATCAGTTTGCTGTCGGCCAGCCAGCTCTGGGTCCCAGCTAGAACTATCAGTTTGCTGTCGGCCAGCCAGCTACGGGTCCCAGCTAGAACTATCAGTTTGCTGTCGGCCAGCCAGCTCTGGGTCCCAGCTAGAACTATCAGTTTGCTGTCGGCCAGCCAGCTACGGGTCCCAGCTAGAACTATCAGTTTGCTGTCGGCCAGCCAGCTCTGGGTCCCAGCTAGAACTATCAGTTTGCTGTCGGCCAGCCAGCTACGGGTCCCAGCTAGAACTATCAGTTTGCTGTCGGCCAGCCAGCTACGGGTCCCAGCTAGAACTATCAGTTTGCTGTCGGCCAGCCAGCTACGGGTCCCAGCTAGAACTATCAGTTTGCTGTCGGCCAGCCAGCTCTGGGTCCCAGCTAGAACTATCAGTTTGCTGTCGGCCAGCCAGCTACGGGTCCCAGCTAGAACTATCAGTTTGCTGTCGGCCAGCCAGCTACGGGTCCCAGCTAGAACTATCAGTTTGCTGTCGGCCAGCCAGCTACGGGTCCCAGCTAGAACTATCAGTTTGCTGTCGGCCAGCCAGCTACGGGTCCCAGCTAGAACTATCAGTTTGCTGTCGGCCAGCCAGCTACGGGTCCCAGCTAGAACTATCAGTTTGCTGTCGGCCAGCCAGCTACGGGTCCCAGCTAGAACTATCAGTTTGCTGTCGGCCAGCCAGCTCTGGGTCCCAGCTAGAACTATCAGTTTGCTGTCGGCCAGCCAGCTACGGGTCCCAGCTAGAACTATCAGTTTGCTGTCGGCCAGCCAGCTACGGGTCCCAGCTAGAACTATCAGTTTGCTGTCGGCCAGCCAGCTACGGGTCCCAGCTAGAACTATCAGTTTGCTGTCGGCCAGCCAGCTACGGGTCCCAGCTAGAACTATCAGTTTGCTGTCGGCCAGCCAGCTACGGGTCCCAGCTAGAACTATCAGTTTGCTGTCGGCCAGCCAGCTACGGGTCCCAGCTAGAACTATCAGTTTGCTGTCGGCCAGCCAGCTACGGGTCCCAGCTAGAACTATCAGTTTGCTGTCGGCCAGCCAGCTCTGGGTCCCAGCTAGAACTATCAGTTTGCTGTCGGCCAGCCAGCTACGGGTCCCAGCTAGAACTATCAGTTTGCTGTCGGCCAGCCAGCTACGGGTCCCAGCTAGAACTATCAGTTTGCTGTCGGCCAGCCAGCTACGGGTCCCAGCTAGAACTATCAGTTTGCTGTCGGCCAGCCAGCTCTGGGTCCCAGCTAGAACTATCAGTTTGCTGTCGGCCAGCCAGCTACGGGTCCCAGCTAGAACTATCAGTTTGCTGTCGGCCAGCCAGCTCTGGGTCCCAGCTAGAGCTATCAGTTTGCTGTCGGCCAGCCAGCTACGGGTCCCAGCTAGAACTATCAGTTTGCTGTCGGCCAGCCAGCTCTGGGTCCCAGCTAGAACTATCAGTTTGCTGTCGGCCAGCCAGCTACGGGTCCCAGCTAGAACTATCAGTTTGCTGTCGGCCAGCCAGCTCTGGGTCCCAGCTAGAACTATCAGTTTGCTGTCGGCCAGCCAGCTACGGGTTCCAGCTAGAACTATCAGTTTGCTGTCGGCCAGCCAGCTCTGGGTCCCAGCTAGAACTATCAGTTTGCTGTCGGCCAGCCAGCTACGGGTCCCAGCTAGAACTATCAGTTTGCTGTCGGCCAGCCAGCTACGGGTCCCAGCTAGAACTATCAGTTTGCTGTCGGCCAGCCAGCTACGGGTCCCAGCTAGAACTATCAGTTTGCTGTCGGCCAGCCAGCTCTGGGTCCCAGCTAGAACTATCAGTTTCAGGGCATATAACAGTGCTACTATGGCCAGGTGATCCTTGACGTGATTTAAATAACGCTGCACCAGTTACGCATTCGTTTGTGCTTAAGACGACGCGTTTTGAGAATTTAATCTCACTGCCAAATGCAAATACTTACGGAAGTATTTTCTGTGATATTTGTATCTTTGTCTTTCTGCCTCACTCGCTCTTTAGTTGTCTTTTTGAGGTTATACTGCAATCGGGAAATCGCACAAAATAATGTAAAGTCATTTTGACTATTTTTCGACCGTGGCTGTCTCAAGAAATACTTAAAGATTTTTTAAATTACAGCTACCAAGCACAAACTTTGTTAACTATTGTATTATTTATTTATTTTGCTACATGTTTCGAGGGAATACTTCATCTTCAGGCTAAATGGCATTACGAAAACAATTTCACGATAAGATTAATCGTTTTTGTAATGCCATTTAGCCTGAAAAGGTATTCCCTCGAAACATGTAGCAAAATAAATAAATAATACAATAGTTAACAAGATTTGTGAATGGTAGAGGTAATTTAAAAAAATACCTTTACATATCGCACAAAATAAATCTTGGCTTGTTCTTTATTTGCTAATATTAGAAACAGTAGGCCCTATTTTTGTCTACTCACAGGCACTGCGCCTCCTCCTCGTTTGTGCGTGTGTGGTTGCTGACTGATGACAATCACGTAAAATGAAGGTGAAAGGGGGATAAAGGAAAAGAAAGGAAAGCAAAAGAAAGGAAAGGAAAGGAAAGGGAGGGAACTATAGATGTCAGCCGCATCGGGGCTTTATGGGGAATCTATGGCGACTAGCAAACATGTGTGTGGAACCATGAATCGAACGCGCTTACTAGGTAATTGCGTTAACCACTGCGCATCCTGAACACAGTGACACAGTGCTTAGCGCCCTTGCGTGGACTATTTCATAGTGCCGCGTGGCGACCCACATTTCCACCTAGTGCCATCTATTTGCAGTCCCCGTCCATGTCCTGCATGATAGCTGCTTTGAGGTTCCCACGTAGCTCGAATACAATTGTGCATTCGCACTGAAGGTGGTGGATTCATTACACATCAAGGCGGAGCAATTATATGAATGCATGGTATCTGTTCTTTCTGACGTAATAAGTATCACAGCTGCGAATTGCTTGTGGTGTGCGGTCTTTTGGACATGTCTGAAAGAACAGACTCCACGTATTCATGCAATTTATAGCGCCTCTAAGCAGACCGACAAAAATACTGTTTTTAACATTTGCATGTAAACTACAGCATGTCTAACAGAGGCAAGATTTGGGTACCAGTCCGGTATTCACATAGTGGGATATGGGAAACCGGCTAGAAACAACACCAGGCTGGCCGGCCCACAGATCCTGTTCGGTAACACGTCGTGTGTATTCCATCCGAGGACAGCGCACCTTCTCTTACTGAAATAAGTGCTTTAAAACGCATGGTTGTCAGGGCGGGTGGCTCTTTATTTGATCTTGACAAAATGACCTCATCGGGAGTTTGATAACATCTAAATGAATAGAAGTACTAGCAGCATATGCCTGCTTCATTAATAAGTCTGGGCTGACACCAATCACGCAGCAGTATAAATTACAGTGTGTTCAGCATTCACTTGCACAAGTTGAAGCAATAGCAGAACAAATATTTCATATTGCGGGTAGGTATATTGGTGTAACTAATATATGACACACATTTCTTAGCGTTCTTTAAAGAGTCAGTGACTCTTGGAACTATGTTTAAGATAAATGCAGGCATGTACTTCGGTCTTCAATAATAACAGGTTTCCTTTAAAAGACAAGGAACTAACAAAGAAGATGGAGTATATATATATATATGAAAGGAGACAACCATTCTGGCTAAAGCCAGTTACTTCTATTCAGCTCATTTTGAGGAAAATATTCGTGTCACCAAATCACTGAGATGACTTTTGCCCACAGCAATACCAACACTCATAAACCAAAATCGAAAAAAACCAAGCTTTCGACAGTTTGCAAGGAAATTCCATTAATGAAGCATTAAGAGCACATATGAAGTCTATAATTTAATGTTACTCCGTGCTCTTATCACATTGATATAGATAATTTCTATGTTCATGCACTGGAATTTCATTGTTTCAGCACGTAAACACCTGTTTATGATGATGAGACTCTGTTACTAAAGAAGCGTATAAAAGAAGAATATTGCAATGAGAAAATTTAGTTGCTGGTTAAAAAAAAAGACTATGTAACTAGTTTGCTGACGTTCCAACAGTTGTCGAGAAGTTTCTTACTGAAAAACAGTGACCGTCGTGTTACAGCGACTGGATTTGGCTAAGTAACTGCGTGAAAGTTATACAACTGCTTCTCAAGCATTATTTTATCTGCAGAATAAATCCATGACCTTCGCTTGGTACCTCCTCAAACTGCATTGATTTACACTACTGGCCATTAAAATTGCTACACCAAGAAGAAATGCAGATGATAAACGGGTATTCATTGGACAAATCTATTATACTAGAACTGACATCTGATTACAAGTTCACGAAATTTGGGTGCATAGATCCTGAGAAATCAGTATCCAGAACAACCACCTCTGGCCGTAATAAAGGCCTTGATACGCCTCGCCATTGAGTCAAACAGAGCTTGGATGGCGTGTACAGATACAGTTGCCCATGCAACTTCAACACGATATCACAGTTCATCAAGAGTAGTGACTGGCGTATTGTGACGAGCCAGTTACTCGGCCACCATTGACCACACGTTTTCAATTGGTGAGAGATCTGGAAAATATGCTCGCTAGGGCAGCAGTCGAACATTTTCTGTATCCAGAAAGGTCCGTACAGGACCTGCAACATGCGGTCGTGCATTATCCTGCTGAAATGTAGGGTTTCACAGGGATCGAATGAAGCGTAGAGCCTCGGGTCGTAACACATCTGAAATGTAACGTCCACTGTTCAAAGCGTCGTCAACGCGAACAAGAGGTGACCGAGACGTGTAACCAATGGAACCCCATACCATCACGCCGGGTGATACGCCAGTATGGCGATGGCGAATACACGCTTCCAATGTGCGTTCACCGCGATGTCGCCAAACACGGATGCGACCATCATGATGCTGTAAACAGAACCTGGATTCATCCGAAAAAATTACGTTTTACCATTGGTGTTACCAGGTTCGTCGTGGAGTACACCATCGCAGGCGCTCCTGTCTGTGATGCGGCGTGAAGGTAACCGCAGACATGGTCTCCGAGCTGATAGTCCATGCTGCTGCAAACGTCGTCGAACTGTTCGTGCAGATGGTTGTTGTCTTGCAAACGTCCCCATCTGTTGACCCAGGGATCGAGACTTGGCTGCACGGTCGGTTACAGCCATGCGGATAAGATTCCTGTCATCTCGACTACTAGTGATACGAGGCACTTGGGATCCAGCACGGCGTTCCATACTACCCTCCTGAACCCACCGATTCTACATTCTGCTAACAGTCATTGGATCTCGACCAACGCGAGCAGCAATGTCGCGATACGATAAACCGCAATCGCGATGGGCTACAATCCGACCTTTATCAAACTGGGGAACGTGATGGTACGCAACAACGGAAATTATCGAGGGTGGACGAACATATTTTGAATCTTTTCCAATTTTATCTGCATCAGAACGTTTATCCATATTTATACTAAAACATTCCTTGTTGCTGCCAGTGTACACAGAAACCACCGCTGTTTCCTGTTTTTCTGAGAAGAAATAAAGCTGGCATGAGCTATTTCAAATTAGTCAAAGGCAATTTCTAGGAGGCACGACAAAGCGGATGACGCTTTTGACGAAAGATAAAATGACGAACGGGATTTCAATGCGCTTCAAACTTGGCAGACGTATAGCCGCTCTATGAAACTTTTAACTCATTGGCGTGGTAACCGGATAATGTTGGTAGTTTGGGCTGTCGGGTCGCCACTGACAACCCGTAAGGTGGTGCGACTTTTCTTGGCGCGCGTGTAGCAGCCGCGTGCGCAGCCCGTTTCTCAGAGCTGTAAACAAAGCACTGCGCAAGTCGCCAGCGTGGAAGGCGGTGCGTCAGCAGTTCGGCCGTGGCGCTGGCAGACGCCACGCCGCGCCGCGTGGCCGAAGGATGCGTCTCGCTCTAGTCTGCAACTACTCAGATTTCAGTTCGTTCACGTACTGGCTGCTCCGTGGCTCAAAATCCACTTCCTTAATCAATGCGGCAGCACTGGTTTACAGAGCAGCGAGTTTCATGAGCAAGGTATAACATTGCGCAACAACTGAAACACTGAAATTCGGTTTTAAGTCTCGTTGTACGATTGAGCTACATGAAATTTAACACAGTTGATCTTACATTCACAATATTCAACCACACTCAAAACTACTTCAACTGCTGCCATGTGGGTTTATTATCTACATTTGACTCGTTATGATACCCGTGTGATTTAGCTTCTTAGTGACCGACATTACTGTTCAGAGTATGTATCCAACCACATCTTCACTGAAAGCGTTTTACAAGAAGCCTGGAAACTGAAGACTTGTCAGACCATTCTCCAAGAAGAGCACGGCTATGGCACAGTCTAACTGTCACCCTTTTTGTATACCTTCCAGCGTCGACCAAGACCATGTTCCAGCTACTCAACAACCTACTGTAGGAACATCAATAAGTCTCCCGCCAAAATCGTAATACTGGGTGATCAAAAAGTCAGTATAAATTTGAAAACTGAATAAATCACGGAATAATGTAGATAGAGAGGTACAAATTGACACACATGCTTGGAATGACATGGGGTTTTATTTGAACCAAAGAAATACAAACGTTCAAAAAATGTCCGACAGATGACGCTTCATCTCATCAGAATAGCAATAATTAGCATAACAAAGTAAGACAAAGCAAAGATGACGTTCTTTACAGGAAATGCTCAATATGTTCACCATCATTCCTCAACAGTAGCTGTAGTCGAGGAATAATGTTGTGAAGAGCACTGTAAAGCATGTCCGGAGTTAGGGTGAGGCATTGGCGTCGGATGTTGTCTTTCAGCATCCCTAGAGATGTCGGTCGATCACGATACACTTTCGACTTCAGGTAACCCCAAAGCCAATAATCGCACGGACTGAGGTCTGGGGAGCTGGGAGGCCAAGCATGACGAAAGTGGTGGCTGAGCACACGATCACCACCAAACGATGCGCGCAAGAGATCTTTCACACGTCTAGCAATATGGTTGGTTCTAATAGAACCCCATGTCATCCCAAGCATGTGTTTCAATTTTTACCTCTCTATCTACATTATTCCGTGGTTTATTAAGTTTTCAAATTTGTACTGACTTTTTGATCACCTGGTATATCTGCCTTAATTAACGAAACAACCGACAGGCTAGCTACTGGATACCGAAAAGGTGACTATCGAGTGCCTCTTAGGTTTGGCAAAGCAATCAATAATTCTGACTTCGAATTGCAATGATTTCGCTCGTAACTGGGGTCTCGCCAGCAATATTTTATCTCTCGGACCACAAAGACGCATAAGGAGCAGGGGATTTAGCCGTTCTCGAGTGTGATGGCAGTTGCGATAGTTTTCTTGTTGTACGTCAATGACCTGACACCAGCAACCATTCAACAACAAATATTAAACCCAAGAAGTCCTACTTGATAATTATAGCCTGGTTATCTTGAAATTTGCCGGCCGATGCGGCCGAACGGTTCTAGGCGCTTCAGTCTGGAACCGCGCTACTGCTACGGTCGCAAGTTCGAATCCTGCCTCGAGCATGGATGTGTGTGATGTCCTCAGGTTAGTTAGGTGTAAGTAGTTCTAAGTTCTTGGGGACTGATGACCTCAGATGTTAAGATAAGACCACTTCATCTGTGACTTTCAGTTCACTGTTTACGTTACACATCATTGTAACTGCTGCCATCTTTTTAATACAGAGCTTCATTTGTTGTTCTAAGTGTTACCAACATTCTCAGTTTTCTGCATTCAACTGTTTGGTGAATGTGTGTGTGTGTGTGTGTGTGTGTGTGTGTGTGTGTGTGTGTGTGTGTGTGTATTAGAGAGAGAGAGAGAGAGAGAGAGATTTCTTATTTTTTAATTTTTTATTATTTCTTATTATATTTTCCTGTATTTACTTATGAGAGAAATCGGATGTATAATCATTTGTTGGGATTTCTATCTGTTATATGTTCAGTCAGTGTAAACAGTAAGTTGCTAGTCATATTAGTAGTTGTTTCTTTTCAGCCTTTGTTTTGTATATATGATAATTTTCCTGTAATGTTAGGAGATGTCTTTAATTATTTATCCTAATTATTTTCATATCATTTTCTCTTGTAGTAGGTTTGTGGTTATTTTCTCTCAAATGTTCTGCAAAAGTTGATTGGCTCGTTCCATATTTCCGTGCTCTGATATGTTCTTTGTACAGTGTGTCAAATGTTCTGCTGGTTTGTCCTACATACCTTCCATCACATGTATTGCACTGTAGTTGGTATAGTCCTGCTTTTTGGTAGATATCTGTGTTTTTTGTTATTTTTGGAATGTGCCTTTGGATTGAATTGTCTGTTTTGAATGCTATGTTTACCCCTTGTCTTTTGAAATTGTTTGGTATTTTATGTGTGAGTTTGTGCTTGTATGTCATTGTATACCATCTTGAATCTTCTTTCTTGTTTTCCTGTAATCTTTGTATCATTATTGTTATGTTAGATGATAACAAATTGCTCTTTTCCAGAAATACTTTTCTTGCTCCTCTACTTCGGTTATCGGGATTTATTTTGCCGTTCAAATAGCAAAAGTTCTACGAGTATGCTACTTCTATTGTCTGAGTTCCTTATCTAATTCCTTCAGTATCGCTTGATTTAATTCTACTACAATGCATTAGCTATATTTTCCTTTTGTGGATTTTCATCTTATAATCTCTTTTAAGACACTATTCATTCCGTTCAATTGCTCTTACGATTGCTTCGTTGTCTCTAGCAGAATTACAGCATCATCAGCAAAACCTTTAAGTTTTATTTCTTTTCTCTTAACTTTAATTCCATCTCCAAATTTGCCCTTTAATTCCTTTACTCCTTTCTAAGCATACAGCTTGAATAACATCAGGGACAGCACTACAATCATGTATCACTCCCTTCTCAACCACTGCTCCTCTTTCATGTCCTTCGACTCCTGCAACTGCAAATCTGGTTTCTCTACAAGTTGTACTTAACCTTTCGCTCCATGTATTGTATCCTTGCTACCTTCAAATTTTCAAAAAGCTTTGTTCAGTCAGCATTGTCAAAATCTTTCATTAAATCTACAAATGCTCTGAATGTAGGCTTGCCTTTCTTTAACCAGTCTTTCTAAGATAAGTCAGTATTGCCTCACATGTTTCTACATTTCTCCAGAACCCAAAATTATCTTCATGAGGTCAATTTCCACCAGTTTTTCCATTCTTCTGCAAATAATCAGTGTCAATGTATCACAAGCGGACTTACTTCTCCTATGGTTTGGTAGTATTCACAGTTGTCAGAACCTACCTAGTTTGGAAATGGAATTATTACATTCTTGTGGAAGTCTGACGGTATTTCGTCCATCTTATATACCTTGCCCACTAGGTGGAATAGTTTTGTCATGGCTGGCTTTCCGGAGGTTTATTATAATTCCGATGTAATGTCATCTACATCAGGGCCTTTTTTTCACTTGGGTCTCCCAGTGTCCTGTCAAATTCCTCTCGAGGTTTCATGTCTCTTGTAAGAAGGCTGTTTACATTTTCTTATTGGTAACGCCACGTAGCACTCTGTATGAAAAATCACTGGCTGTGCTGTGTGCAGTCTGTGGCTGGTTTGCATTGTTGTCTGCCATTGTAGTGTTGGGCAGCGGCAGCTGGATGCTAACAGCGCGTAGCGTTGCGCAGTTAGAGGTGAGCCGCCAGCAGTGGTGGATGTGGGGAGAGAGACGGAGGAGTTTTGAAATTTGTAAGACGGGATGTCATGAACTGCTATATACATTATGACTTTTGAACACTATTGAGGTAAATACATTGTTTGTTCTCTATCAAAATCTTTCATTTGCTAACTCTGCCTATCAGTAGTTAGTGCCTTCAGTAGTTCGAATCTTTTATTTAGCTGGCAGTAGTGGCGCTCGCTGTATTGCAGTAGCTTGAGTAACGAAGATTTTTGTGAGATAAGTGATTTGTGAAAGGTATAGGTTAATGTTAGTCAGGGCCATTCTCTTGTAGGGATTACTGAAAGTCAGATTGCATTGCGCTAAAAATATTGTGTGTCGGTTTAAGCACAGTCATGTATCATTGTTCTAAGGGGACGTTTCATATGGCGACCCTGCCAGGATACGAACCTGGAATCTATCTTCAGGGGGGTACACGCTTACTTTGTGTACCATGTGTATGGCAAGCACAAGGAGCCCTAGCTAATATGGTATTTGCTTATACAACTTTACACATCAGTACCATATTTCTCTAACACATTAATTACACAGCTATCTGATCATTTAACTGGGAGAGACAAACATTAATTTTACTACGAAATTGTATTTTGTCTGTACTTTGTGAACTGTTCATATTTTTTCGAAACCATTGTGATACTATGAGAGCTTTGAATGATCTATTTGGTATGGGATCATGATTTTTAAAGTACATTTGAGGTAGATGACACTTTTGACATGACCAGAGAATTTTTTTAGGTTTGGAAATTATTGGAGGAAACTACGACGATTTTGAGAATTTGACTGAGGTGTTATGATGTTATTATTACGATGACTATGTGTATTATGCTGTTGCGGTATGCTTATGATCAATAAGCTGATGTTGTATGAGTTATTTGATTATGCTACGTATCTGTTATGATGAAATATTGAAGAAATGTCGACGAATAACGTAAGGAAAAAAGAGTAGTGGTTAGGGACTATGGTTTGTGAAAAAGGTTGTTGGAAACCAAGAATCGTACTTTAAGAGCTATGAAATGTATGTAAATGCTTGAATGTATTACAATGCCGACGAAAACTTTTTGGACACTGTTATACACACCTGGAAATGGAAAAAAGAACACATTGACACCGGTGTGTCAGACCCACCATCCTTGCTCCGGACACTGCGAGAGGGCTGTACAAGCAATGATCACACGCACGGCACAGCGGACACACCAGGAACCGCGGTGTCGGCCGTCGAATGGCGCTAGCTGCGCAGCACTTGTGCACCGCCGCCGTCAGTGTCAGCCAGTTTGCCGTGGCATACGGAGCTCCATCGCAGTCTTTAACACTGGTAGCATGCCGCGACAGCGTGGACGTGAACCGTATGTGCAGTTGACGGACTTTGAGCGAGGGCGTATAGTGGGCATGCGGGAGGCCGGGTGGACGTACCGCCGAATTGCTCAACACGTGGGGCGTGAGGTCTCCACAGTACATCGATGTTGTCGCCAGTGGTCGGCGGAAGGTGCACGTGCCCGTCGACCTGGGACCGGACCGCAGCGACGCACGGATGCACGACAAGACCGTAGGATCCTACGCAGTGCCGTAGGAGACCGCACCGCCACTTCCCAGCAAATTAGGGACACTGTTGCTCCTGGGGTATCGGCGAGGACCATTCGCAACCGTCTCCATGAAGCTGGGCTACGGTCCCGCACACCGTTAGGCCGTCTTCCGCTCACGCCCCAACATCGTGCAGCCCGCCTCCAGTGGTGTCGCGACAGGCGTGAATGGAGGGACGGATGAAGACGTGTTGTCTTCAGCGATGAGAGTCGCTTCTGCCTTGGTGCCAATGATGGTCGTATGCGTGTTTGGCGCCGTGCAGGTGAGCGCCACAATCAGGACTGCATACGACCGAGGCACACAGGGCCAACACCCGGCATCATGGTGTGGGGAGCGATCTCCTACACTGGCCGTACACCTCTGGTGATCGTCGAGGGGACACTGAATAGTGCACGGTACATCCAAACCGTCATCGAAGCCATCGTTCTACCATTCCTAAACCGGCAAGGGAACTTGCTGTTCCAACAGGACAATGCACGTCCGCATGTATCCCGTGCCAACCAACGTGCTCTAGAAGGTGTAAGTCAATTACCCTGGCCAGCAAGATCTCCGGATCTGTCCCCCATTGAGCATGTTTGGGACTGGATGAAGCGTCGTCTCACGCGGTCTACACGTCCAGCACGAACGCTGGTCCAACTGAGGCGCCAGGTGGAAATGGCATGGCAAGCCGTTCCACAGGACTACATCCAGCATCTCTACGATCGTCTCCATGGGAGAATAGCAGCCTGCATTGCTGCGAAAGTTGGATACACACTGTACTAGTGCCGACATTGTGCATGCTCTGTTGCCTGTGTCTATGTGCCTGTGGTTCTGTCAGTGTGATCATGTGATGTATCTGACCCCAGGAATGTGTCAATAAAGTTTCCCCTTCCTGGGACAATGAATTCACGGTGTTCTTATTTCAATTTCCAGGAGTGTATTATCACTATTTAAGTAAATTACAAAGTAAAAATCCTTCCGCATTAAAACGCTGCTCTGATCTAACGTGAGTCCTGCAGTCTCTATTCTGATGCCTTTAAATAAATAAATAAAATTAAATGTGTTATGATGTTTATATTTCTATATGAAAGACAAATCGGATCATTCTTTCTTTCTTTCTCTTCCATAGCGTTCATCCAGTATAGTACCGGGTTCTCTTTCTCAGGATTTGGCAGATTTTCTTTAATTATTGAACTCTGCGGTTGGCCGGCCGCGGTGGTCTCGCGGTTCTAGGCGCTTCAGTCCGGAACCGTGCAACTGCTACGGTCGCAGGTTCGAATCCTGCCTCGGGCATGGATGTGTGTGATGTCCTTAGGTTAGTTAGGTTTAAGTAGTTCTAAGTCTAAGGAGCTGATGACCTTCGATGTTAAGTCCCATAGTGCTCAGAGCCATTTGAGCCAACTCAGCGGCCGGATGTCCTTCGTGACACTACAGGCGTCAAGGTGATCTAATGGGGGGAAGTCATGTGCACCATCTGTCTATGTCTTGCTGTGTTTCACCCGTTTGTGTAACGTCGTAGTATATGAAGCGCAATTTCGGGGCCAGCGAAGGTTGCTTCTTTTTGTGCAAGCTTGTAAAAAGAGGTTCTAGTATCAGGCTTATATCTGACGTTCTCTGTAAATAAAGAGTCTTGACCATGATGTCATTTTCATCAGATGGTTTAATTTCACATTTCGACTTACTTTCACAGTTCATAAAAATGTTCTCGTATATTAACGATGACATAATAGTTCACAGAGCGATCTTAACACTTATCTGCTTCCTAGCATACCTGGCAACCAAATGAAGCGTCTGCTTTTAGAAGTCAAAAATCATACAAGTCCTCCAGGTTCAGGCTGGAGTTATTATTCTGGTTCTGGTTTTTGTATACACGCTTTTGAGAGAGCTTTTTAACATCGTAGAAATTAGCAAAATACAAAACATGTAGCCGGCCGCGATGGTCGAGCGGTTCTAGGCGCTATAATCTGGAACCGCGCGACTGCTACGATCGCAGGTTCGAATCCTGCCTCGTGCATGGATGTGTGTGACGTCCTTAGGTTAGTTAGATTTAAGTAGTTCTAAGTTCTAGGGGACTGATGACCTCAGAAGTTAAATCCCATAGTGCTCAGAGCCATTTGCACCATTTTTGAACCAAAACGTGTAAGTTGTGAATAAGGCTTACAGTCGTTATCGGTATATACTTATGAGAATATGATTTTCTGTGTTGTGATGTTAATTGAATAGTTAATTTGACTATGGGATGATTTCCACTCTGATCGTCAAACAGATATTTTGCTGTTTTGTGTTTTAATATGAATGAATTACATACGTTTTATGTGCAGTATCAGAAATAAGAAATAGTAAAAGAAATTTTGGTGTGAACAGTTTCGTGAATTAAGTATGTTTCTGTGTCTAAAATGATGACGCAGTTTTCATATTTTAGATCTGAGTATTTCATATTTGTGGTAGAACTCACGAAAACTAAAATCGTTTCCGTTTCTCAATCTGTTACGCTTTCGGGTGTGACATCAAGTTCAAAACATAATTCAATTTATAATAGGCCTAACTGGACAATTCGTGACCTTCGTCTTTTGGCTTATTATTGAAAGTAAAATGGGCATTTCCATGTTGTTGACGTTCAGATATTTGCTTGCCTGTAATACGTCCTTTGGTCATTTCGCAATTTGTATTTTCTAAATAACTGCGTATTTGCAAATTTGGTTGCAAATTCATATTAATGGAAATTTTCAACAGTCGGTAAAATCTTACTTAACCGATATTATATTTGTTGGATATGATTCTTATGGTTCTTATAGAGCGCCTAAAATGTTATCTACCGACATGTTGTGTGAATAGATTAAGTGCTAAGGTCTGTATCCACTCGTGATCGCAAGGACGAACTGGAAAGCTTTAGTGAATGTTTCGGTAGCGTTTCCATAATGTTACATAGCAGTACTATTCTAAGTATCCCGCAACGCGCAACACATCACTCATGCGCCCCTTCTTACTTGCACTTGAGTCCACTTTCTGATCAGCGTACCGCAGATATGGACAGACGAGTTAGAACGAGAGAATACACTTCAGACGTTTCCCGTGGCTCGCCCAACCAGAGAGTCTGTCCCTTCTGCTGTGGCCCCGCGCCCCTCGCAGTGCAGTAAACAGCGGACTAGGGGTCTCACGTGCGCCTGACGCCGGGTCTGTTGCCAAGCGGCTGCGCCGCGCTCGCGGCAGCTCGAGTCAAACGGCTGCTTGTGGCAGGCCGCCGGGTCGTTGCCAAGGCTTTCCTGCTGCGGAGACGGCGGAGCCTTTGTGGTGCAATCCCGCTAACTTTTTCTCAATTAAGCACTGCGTAGTCTGTCTTCGATTCGAGCACTGTCGGCGCCCGGATGCGGAACACATTGCTTTAGGCTTCCACAAACCAGCGAAATACGCTACTGGCCATTAAAATTGCTAAACCAAGAAGAAATGCAGATGATAAACGGGTATTCATTGGACAAATATATTATACTAGAACTGTCATGTGATTACATTTTCCGCCATTTTGGGTGCACAGATCCTGAGAAATCAGTACCCAGAACAACCACCTCTGGCCGTAATAACGGCCTTGATACGCCTCGCCATTGAGTCAAACAGAGCTTGGATGGTATGTACAGGTACAACTGCCCATGCAGCTTCAACACGATACCACAGTTCATCAAGAGTAGTGACTGGCGTATTGCGACGAGCCAGTTGCTCGGCCACCATTTTCAAATCGTGAGAGATCTGGAGAATGTGCTGGCCAGGGCAGCAGTCGTACATTTTCTGTATCCAGAAAGGCCCGTACGTGACCTGCAAAATGAGGTCGTGCATTATCCTGCTGAAATGAAGGGTTCCGCAGGGATCGAATGAAGGGTAGAGCCACGGGTCGTAACCCATCTGAAATGTAACGTCCACTGTTCAAAGTGCCGTCAATGCGAACTAGAGGTGACCGAGACGTGTGACCAATGGGACCCCATACTATCACGCTGGGTGATACGCCAGTATGGCGATGACGAATACGCGCTTCCAATGTGCGTTCACCGTGATGTCACGGATGCGACAATCATGATACTGTAAACAGAACCTGGACTCATCCGAAAAAATGACGTTTTGCCATTCGTGCACCCAGGCTCATCGTTGAGTACACCATCGCAGGCGCTCCTGCTTGAGATGCAGCGTCAAAGGTAACCGCAACCACGGTCTCCGAGCTGATAATCCATGCGGCTGCAAACGTCGTCGAACTGCTCGTCCAAATGGTTGTTGTCTGTCGACTCAGGGATCGAGACGTGGCTGCACGATCCGTTACAGCCATGCGGATAAGATGCCTGTCATCTCGACTGCTAGTGATACGAGGCCGTTGGGATCCAGCATGGCTTTCCGTATTACTCTCCTGAACCCACCGATTCCGTATTCTGCTAACAGTCACTGGATGTCCACCAACGCGTGCAGCAATGTCGCGATACGGTAAACTGCCATCGCGATAGGCTACAATCCGACGTTTATCAAAGTCGGAAACGTGATGGTACGCATTTCTCCTCCTTGCACGAAGTATCACAACAACGTTTCACCAGGCAACGCCGGTCTACTGCTGTTTGTGTATGAGAAATCGGTTGGAAACGTTCCTCGTGTCAGCACGTTGTAGGTATCGCCACCGGCACCAATCTTGTGTGAATGCTCTGAAAAGCTAATCATTTGCATACCACAGCATCTTCTTCCTGTTGCTTAAATGTCGCGTCTTTAGCACGTCATCTTCGTGGTGTAGCAATTTTAATGGCCAGTAGTGTATGTGGCGGTTAGTGAAAACGAACGACATGTCTCAGTTAAAATGGCGCAATTCATAACTTTGGTAGTATAAGTTCATGGATGTCAACGGTTAGTACATGTCGGAATTAAATTATTTTCCATTAAACTTATGAATAAATTTGGCCTTCAATCTGAGAATAACTAATTAAATCACAATCTGTGATATTTAAGTCGCTATGAAGCTTTCTGCACTTGATTTGATCTTTCAGCGCCTATCTTTTTATTTTTATGTCGGCTATTGCGTTTGATGTTAACAAAGACAGTATTGTATAGAGCATATATATAGAATAGTGCGATAAAATATGTTATTGTTTTGGATAGCGGAACTTATTACCAGTAAGGTAATGTAAAAGATCTCCAAAACACAGAAAACGTTACAGCGTAACATAGTAAACCGCAACACTCAACTTAAAGACGTAACGTGGTGAAAAAATTATCTTTCAAAAATTCAAAGTTTAAAGTTAGTGTACGAAAATGTTACTAGAAAACCGTTTGACCCAGTTAAAGCCGGCCGCTGTGACCGAGTGGTTCTAGGGGCTTCAGTCCAGAACCGCGCTGCTGCAACGGTCGTAGGTTCGAATCCTGCCTTGGGCATGGATGTGTGTGATGACTTAGTTAGGTTTAAGTAGTTCTAAGTCTAGGGGACCGATGACCTCAGATCATAAGTACCATAGTGCTTAGAGCCCATTTGTACCATTTTAGCCTAGTTAAAAGTATAAACGTACAAACGACACTAAATCGCTAGATGTGATCTATATGTTCCTATTAATTTCAGAGAATAGATCCATGATTAAATCTTATCACGGGTAATTTGGCAGAAGTCTCGTGTGCACTACGAGCGACGTATACCGAATGCCTCACAGTCGAACCGTTGGGAACATACACGAAAGCATTGTGAACTGAAGGAAATGATAAATGGGCGCATAATATTACTCGTTCAAGTGACAGTGCTTTAGCAAAGAAAAAGAGTAATTTTACATACTTCACTCTCAGCGACTACTTCACCGAGAACAATGCCACGTGTGGTATAAGCAGCCGGCAGCATTCCCTGGATAAACTCAGAAATATGGGGATAGTTTCAGGTGGAAGATATTTCCCTCACACGCATAAATTACGGAAGTATAAGTACTGGAAGCAGTTCATCTCTTCCCCCCAGATGACCTCTCTTAATGGACGAATTTAAGGATTTCCATAAACGTTCAGTGTTTTGCGTGTGGATACATGGATCGTCGGATAAAACGAACTCTGTAGAGTGACTGACGAAATCGTGGTCGATACCTTCTTTTCGCAAACTGCGATACGACTTCTGCCCATCTGTTATGACTGTCGTACCACATAAAATAAAACGCTTATCCCGAAGGAACACAACAAGGAGAAAGCACTTTTTCGATTGTGCCCCCATTCCACCAAAGACCCAACTGTCTTCGATTTCGTTTCTCAGGAGGCGTCCTTTGCCGCATGCCGCATTTACGAGTTGCGAGGTGCGGTTCGGTAATTTCAACGGTTTGTTGTGGCTACCGAAGATGACACTTTCGTTTGTGACAAAGACGTAACACACTTCACGACAGAAACCTCAGTAGTTTCACATGCTCCTGCCAGGCACTTCACTCTCAGGAACTGTGGCTTCTAATGCATAACCTCTCATCCAGCAGGAAACGATAAAGACACCTTTTTCAGTGCTCAGTTACCACATGTTGGTTCCTTTTCTCACATTTTGTGTAATATTGTTCGAAGGAGAAATCGACGTCACTGGTTTCGTTGTAAAGTTAACACATGTCTGACAGTAGCATTCAGCGAATTTTTTTAGTTCCACATTTGGCAACAAACTGTACTTCCAACGAAACTCTAAGCACTTTTCCACTGCACATATTCGAAAACTAATTTCCGCCACGAAAATGTTCTTTTGCAAGATATCAAATCAGATTTAGTCATTACTGTTTACGCTATTATATGATATTCTCTTGGCAACCCACAAACAACATCAGATTCGCCGTCTCGATACTGAGGCATCGCTCGTAATGCACAAACGAGATCGATGGCCAGGGCTTCTTCGAAGTTACTCTAATTCCTAATCTTGCCCTTTAAAGAAAGTCATTAAGAACTCAACACAAGTACATCACCAAAGTTACAGCAAAAGTCGTGGTTCTACAAGTGAATTCTCTGATTCACCATATTTCGCTGTTAATTAAATTTGAGTGAACAGTAGGTCCTGTGATTCTGTAAAACTGGTAGGAACTATAAAAGGATAAAACCTGACGTTCTGACCACATAACAACGATACTCTCGGGGCGACCGAACCGGTGGCGTTGCTATTGTTCTGCTCTTCATTACGAAGACTGGTCTGACGGAGCTCTCCACGCTAGTCTAACATAGTAAGTCTCTTCATATTTGCGTGACTACTGCTGCCTACATTCCACTTCACCTTTCCTACTGTGTTCGAGCCTTGATCCCCCTCTACAATTGCTACACTCCACACTTCCATTTCCAAACTGTCAATTCCTTGAGGCCTCAGGATGTGTCCCGTCAACCGATCCCTTCTTTTAGTCAAGGCGTGCCATAAATGTCTGTTTCTCCGAAGTCGATTCATTACCTCATTATTTATTCGGGGAAATTCCTAGAAGCGTTGCCTATCGAACGTGTGGGGTCCGAACGACACACGTTTCTCGATAGCACGACTCTTGTGGTGACAAATGTGGATACTGTTTATTGTGGTGACTAGAGCGACGATAAAAGACGAAATCTTGTTAAGTTTACATTAATAACGAAGGAAACTAGTGTCCTACTCGTCAGCTACATCTTCTGCATCTGCTATTAGGTGGGATGTACACGCTGCCGGAAGCAATGTTTGATTCCCGTAAACCAGGTACACTCTAGACATGTTTCCGAGGAATACTGGGAGACTTTGAGAGGGTTCAGTTTTCCCACTCAACCACAAATTGTGGAACTACAGGTATTGGATGAGGTACAGTTTATCCCTGTCTCGCATTCGGCCCTCTCAATCGACGATTCGGCAGATTTCTACAATCGCTCTTTGTTCTGAGCCGGCTGGAGTGGTCGAGCGGTTCTAGGCGCTACAGTCTGGAACCGCACGACCGCTACGGTTGCAGGTTCGAATGCTGCCTCGGTCGTGGATGTGTGTGATGTCCTTAGGTTAGTTAGGCTTAAGTAGTTCTACGTTCTAGGGGACTGATGACCTCAGCAGTTAAGTCCCATAGTGCTTAGAGCCATTTGAACCATTTGAATTTTGTTCTGAGTGTGGAACAGCTGGATTTTCCGAAGAGACAGATTCCACAAAATGATTTACAAATTCATGCCGGAATGCTTCTTTCTTCAAAGCGTTGTAGGACTTAATGCAGTCTGTAATAACTTTGGTCCCTGGCAAAATGAAGTGCTTTATGAGAGACACTAAGGCTTTCTTGCCCCTCGTATTACACCCCAACTATGAAGCACTTCCGCGATTCCCCTCAGTACCTCTGAAGATCCATATCTGTTCAATTTCGTTTTTTAGTGGTTGTTGTTTCTTGTTTTAGAGAGTGACTATACGCGATTCGTCTGTTTAACTTTCTTGTTTTCACCACCAATAGGAACATTGTGCTTTCGTGACTATCACATAGCAGACTTATCGACAAATGCGTAGTAGTCAATGACGGTTTTTGTCGATAGCTCAGTTTCGGAAGCAGTCGTTTGTAGGGTGTATTTTCTTACTCAACACGGCCGGCCGGAGTGGCCGAGCGGTTCTAGGCGCTACAGTCTGGAACCGCGCGACCGCTACGGTTGCAGGTTCGAATCCTGCCTCGGGCCAACTTACAGTTGCTGAACCTTGTATTTTTGCTTATCGAACTCCTTTCCTTACACCGTGCACAGTACAATTGAATTTCTTAGGAAGTTTCACACAGCAGTCCCCATGACAATTCACACAGTTCCTGAAATCGTCATTTGCCAGCAGTCTACATTCCCAACAGCAGTCCAAACAGGATTGCACACAGCACAATCGAGAAATTAAGTTTCGCCAGGTAAGAGTCTCGGGACTCGAGTCTGCAACGGCTTCACTCACTCCTATTCACAACGCTAAACGTTACACGATGTTCCCTTGGCAAAGCACTAAACATTTTCCATATCTCCCGCCATGACAGCAGTGCGTTCGACGTACTTCGACGCTCAGTAAATATCGTTCGGAGCCAGCGCGTTCGATAGGCAACGCTTCTCGGAAATTACCATTGCTCGATCTACATTTCGAAAGCTTCTATTATGTTCTTTTGTAAACGTCTATACTTCATCCAAACCTACGGCCAGAAGGGACTTCAGCCGTATTTAAATTTGTGTTAGATACTAACAAATTTTTCTTTTTCACTCTTTTCTTGCTGCCGCCAGTCTGCATTTGATATCCCCTCTACGTCACCCATTATCGGTTATTTTGCTACCCAGATAGCGAAACTCATCTTCTACTTTAACTGTTTCATTTTCTAATGTGATTTAACTCGGCTGCATTCCATTGACCTTGTTTTACTTTTATATAAACACATTATTTAACTGCAGTCCCAAGATCCCCTATCCTTTGAGATATACTCACCACTGCACGAGATTCAATGTGAATCTGGCTACGTAGCTTTTGTGAAACCAGGTAATTGCAACGAACGCTATATGTGATTTTAGGAAAACACAGAAAACGTCGGAACCTGAACACCACCGGGACTGTAGCCAGCTCACTAGTATTCAAGAGGGCCGTGTGTTCGTCAGACGGCCGCGAACCCAGGTGAAGAAAAGTGAAAGACGTCATCAAGATGAGGTGGTTCAAGAGTTCTCTTGAGTGTCTTGCACTCGTGAGAAACAGTTGTGCGGAAGTCTAGACGAACTTTTAATGTTGTTAACACAATGCAAATATTCTCACCAGTGCATTGCAGCCACGCTCTATAGGATTCACACTGGAAATGACGCTGGCCAGTCCCGCTAGGAACGTACCCACTAGAGCAGTTCCTTGTGGGCGAGAGTTATCGTATGTGCGGAGGAAGTCTAGACTAACTCGTCCTCTGAAACATCCTCGTGAGATTGCAGTACTTCGTCTCATTACTTCTTCGTGATAATAATATTGCTATGACGCAAACATTTTTCAGTTTGTAGTGAGTTTATCCCTTTCCTTTTTTTCTCTTAAAAAACTGTAAAATGTTTTTGGTACTTCTTTGATTACTGAAAGAACTGCCACTTTTTGTTTTTCCGATGTACATTTCAGGTTGCCAGTTTCAAATAACTGCAATTTCTTTTCATACTGTCTTCGTCTCATATTTATCAATCTGACTGATTCTTTCTGTAGTCTTTCGAGTTAGAAGAGTCTCACTAATATGGAGAGACGATCCTTAGCTAGGTAAGACCAGTTGTGAGGCTACCAGAATTTTGGAGAGCTAAATTCATTACTCTGGGCTATTCCGTTTCATACTCTGTTTCGGTGGCAGAATGATCACTGAACGATTTCATAGAAGATTTTGACCCATTTACTGACTTAAAGCAAAATCAAATCTGACTGGGATTTTTTGTCAGTCTCTTAGGCGAATTTTGTTTTCCAGTTCGGTGCCGTATACCTGTAAATTTTTAGACGTTCCAGACCGATGATTTCGTGCAGCTCCTCCCCCAAGTTTCCACTTAACGATAGTATGGCTAAAAATGTACTTGGGCACGTGTAACTGCAGCGATATCCCTGCCTCGAAATGTCCGAAATTGTGGTCGGCTACAATCATACTACATTCGAACACATTTCATTTTCCGATTGATTCCTAAGATCATGCTACATTGTGCCTTCAGTAACTGTTTGCCAAACTTCACCTGGTCGTGAAACTCTGTATTTATGTATCAGGAGGAGAGGGCTTCAAAATGGTTCAAATAGCTATGAGCACAATGGGACTTAACTTCTGAGGTCATCAGTCCCCTAGAACTTAGAACTACTTAAACCTAACTAACTTAAGGACATCACACTCATCCATGCCCGAGGCAAGATTCGAACCTGCGACCGTAGCGGTCGGGCGGTTCCAGGCTGTAGCGCCTAGAACAGCTCGGCCACCCGGCCGGCAGAGGAGAGGGCAATAATCGGTTCATCTGAGGTAACGCATCAAGCCAACCTAAAATTTTAGGGGTCTAAAAGCGTTTATTATTAAATCTATTTGGCGTAAATTTGAGACTATCTTGCTCAAGCCTGTGCAAAGAACTGAGTGCACTAATTACTACTTTTATTCTTTCATACAATATATAAGTAAACGCATTCACTTTGGTCTACAAAGGTGCACATTTTATTAAAAACCAAACATTTAGAATAGTTCACCAGCAAGCATAATAAATTTTATGACTTATAAGGTAAAGTTTAAGAGAAGCTTAGAGTATTTACTGGTGGTCAACTTCTTCTACTTCATGAATGCACTTCTCCGCAGAACCCAGCAATATTGATCTTATTATTGCATGAAATGCACAAAAACATATCGTACACCGAAGATTTTGACTGTATCGCAACTGCGGCATTAGAATCCTACTTGTTGATGTTTAAACGAACTGAAGAAGACACCACAGGGCACTGTTGACAGGAAGAAACTTAGGTTAATAGTGACTTATTACTTGATGATGAGGATGAGTGGAATGTTCCAGTGTACGTACATTGTACAGTAAGCTCAGGGACGTTTCCCAATAACTTCGCACGACAACACTTTACTGACCTCACTGATGTCGTAAGCTCATGGAGAAATC
Source organism: Schistocerca gregaria (assembly GCF_023897955.1). Taxonomy (NCBI): domain Eukaryota; kingdom Metazoa; phylum Arthropoda; class Insecta; order Orthoptera; family Acrididae; genus Schistocerca; species Schistocerca gregaria. The sequence continues at coordinate 610,292,004 of NC_064922.1, read as the reverse complement.
GGCTGCTGCTTATGCCCACTGAGCAGATACGGGCTGCCTATGGCCAGCAGAAGTATGTTGTGGAGAAAGTTCAGGAGAGACTACTTAACCAAATTATCAAATTATTTAAAAACAAGATCGGGAACCATCGCAGCGAATCCGACAAGGGTGAGTCACCTAACGTTACCGCTGGATATATTTTGTAAACCACATCAAATACTGACGAACCGATTCCACAGACCGAACGTGAGGAGAGGGGCTAGTGTAATTGTTTAATACAAACCATACAAAAATGCACGGAAGTATGTTTTTAACACAAACCTACGTTTTTTTTAAAAATGGAACCCTGTTAGTTTTGTTAGCACATCTGAACATACAAACAAATACGTAATCAGTGCCGTTTGTTGCATTGTAAAATGTTAATTATATCCGGGGATATTGTAACCTAAAGTTGACGCTTGAGTACCACTCCTCCGCTGTTCGATCGTGTGTATCGGACAGCACTGCAACAATCATCGCGTTTCTACAGAATGATCTGCCAACGTTGATCGAAAATGTCCCACTGGAAACGCATCGACGTATGTGGTATCAGCATGACGGTGCACCTGCACATTCCGTAATTAACACTAGGCTGACCCTTGACAGGATGTTCGACGGGCGTTTCATAGGACGTGGAGGACGCATGAATTGGCCAGCCCGTTCTCCTGATCTTACACCTTTGGACTTCTTTTTGTGGGGTACATTAAAGGAGAATGTGTACTGTGATGTGCCTTCAACCCCAGAGGATATAGAAACAACGTATTGTGGCAGCCTGCGGCGACATTGCACCAGAAGTACTGCGGCGTGTATGACATTCATTACGCCAGAGATTGCAATTGTGTGCAGCAAATGATGGCCACCACATTGAACATCTATTGGCCTGACATGTCGGGACACACTCTATTCCCGTCCGTAATTGAAAACGGAAACCACGTGTGTACGTGTACCTCACCCCTCATGGTAATGTACATGTGCGTCAGTGAAAAAGGCCAAAAATAGGTGTTAGCATGTGGACGTAATGTGCTGTTCCAGTCTCTTCTGTACCTAAGGTCCATTACCGTTTCCTTTGGATCCCAACGTAATTCGGTGCTCTCCGATACACACGATCGAACAGCGGAGGAGTGGTACTCAAGCGTCAAATTTTAACTTACAATATCCCCGGATGTAATTAACATTTTACAATGCAACAAACGGCACTGATTACGTATTTGTTCATATGTTCAGATGTGCTAACGAAACTAACGGGGTTCCATATAAGAAAACGCAGATTTGTGTTAAAAAACATATTTACGTGCATTTTTGTATGGTTCGTATTAAACAATTACACTAGCCCCTCTCCTCACGTTCGGTCTGTGGAATCGGCTCGTCAGTATATGATGTGGTTTACGAAATATATCCAGCGATAACGTTAGGTTGACTCACCCTGTATACAGGATGAGTTAGGAAGAAAGGTACATGCTTTGAGGGGTGATAGTATAAGTCATTCTGCACAAAAAACTTCATATGGACGTATGCCATATTTCGAATGGTTTCCGAGATAGATCACATTTAATATCACTTTTGTAGGTTTTTCTTGAATAACTCGAAAATCCGAAAACGTGTCGCAGTAAAAATTAAACTATATTAAATTTCCTAGAAAAAAGTTTCTATTCATTTTTTTCCCTAGTACGAGTACTAGTGGTTTGTGCGAAGAGAGCACGAGAATGTTGAAAAACTCGCTCGACGCGCATGCACTGTAGCTTAAGTAGTTTTTGTAGGCCAATTTGAGGTAATTTTCCGCCTTGATAGACCACAAGTGTCCAGTATCAAACTGTTCATCGCAAATTGCTACCTCAATATGCTACCTCAAATTGGCCTTATGATGTAGATGCCACATACCGTGAGGTGGCTTGAGTAGTATAGGCGTAGATGCAGGCTTGTTTCAAATCGGTCTGTTTGTCTAACGTACTGTTAGTCACATCTACTACGTATAGTTTTCTGTTCTCCAGATCTGAGAAAGATAGTACGCGAATGAAAAATTGTTTGTACTCTGGTCTTGAAGATGAACGTTACAGACCGAAGTTCTACCAGGTACCTACTTTATGTGGTGTAAAATTTTGTTGCGCACAACTGGTATAAATATTTAAAAAAAACTTTTCCCTAATCACAGTCAATTTTGCTGCGACTGTCACAACTCGTGTGGAGGATTAGCTGGACTGATACCTGCAGATATAACAGTCACCAACAATAGAATTGCTGTGTTTACAGGTGATACGCGAGACTTTTTTAAGTCTTAACGTGACATTCGCTCTCCTTGCCATTGTCAATCTACATTTTATATCCTCTCTACTTCGACCATCATCAGTTATTTTGCTCCACAAATAGCAAAATTCCTTTACTACTTTAAGTGTCTCATTTCCTAATCTAATTCCCTCAATATCACCCGACTTAGTTCGACTACATTCCATTATCCTCGTTTTGCTTTTGTTCATGTTCATCTTATACCCTCCTTTCAAGACATTATCCATTCCATTCAACTGCTCTTCCAAGTCCTTTGCTGTCTTTGACAGAATTAAAATGTCATCGGCGAACCTCAAAGTTTTTATTTCTTCTCCATGGATTTTAATACCTACTCCGAACTTTTCTTTTGTTTCCTTCACTGCTTGCTCAATATACAGATTGAATAACATCGGGGAGAGACTACAACTCTGTCTCACTCCCTTCCCAACCACTGCTTCTCTTTCATGGCCCTCGGCTCTTATATCTGCCATCTGGTTTCTGTACAAATTGTAAATAGCCTTTCGCTCCCTGTATTTTACCCCTGTCACCTTGAGAATTTGAAAGAGCGTATTCCAGTCAACATTGTCAAACGCTTTCTCTAAGTCTACAAATGCTAGAAACGTAGGTTTACCTTTCCTTAATCTAGCTTCTAAGATAAGTCGTAGGGTCAGTATTGCCTCACGTGATCCAACATTTCTACGGAATCCAAACTCATCTTCCCCGAGGTCGTTCTACTAGTTTTTCCATTAGTCTGTAAAGAATCCGCGTTATTATTTTGCAGCTGTGACTTATTAAACTGATAGTTCGGTAATTTTCACATCTGTCAACACCTGCTTTCTTTGGGATTGGAATTATTATATTCTTCTTGAAGTCTGAGGGTATTTCGCCTGTTTCATACATCTTGCTCACCAGATGGTAGAGTTTCGTCAGGACTGGCTCTCCCAAGGCTGTCAGTTTGAAGAAGAGAAATTTGTTAATATCGAATATAGATTTAAGTGTCAGAAAGTTATTTCTGAAAGTATTTGTTTGGAGTGTAGCCATGTATGGAAGAGAAACATGGACGATAAATAGTTTAGACAAGAAGAGAATAGAAGCTTTCGAAATGTGGTGCTACAGAAGAATGCTGAAGATGAGATGGGTAGATCACATAACTAATGAGGAAGTATTGAATAGGATTGGGGAGAAGAGAAGTTTGTGGCACAACTTGACTAGAAGAACGGATCGGTTGGTAGGACATGTGTTGAGGCATCAAGGGATCACCAATTTAGTATTGGAGGGCAGCGTGGAGGGTAAAAATCGTAGAGGCAGACCAGGAGATGAATACACTAAGCAGATTCAGAAGAATGTTGGGCCGGCCGGAGTGGCCGTGCGGTTCTAGGCATTACAGTCTGGAGCCGAGCGACCCCTCCGGTCGCAGGTTCGAATCCCCCCTCGGGCATGGATGTGTGTGATGTCCTTAGGTTAGTTAGGTTTAATTAGTTCTAAATTCTAGGCGACTGATGACCTCAGAAGTTAAGTCGCATAGTGCTCAGAGCCATTTAAACCATTTTAAGGATGTAGGTTGCTGTAGGTACTGGGAGACGAAGAAGCTTGCACAAGATAGAGCAGGGTGGACAGCTGCATCAAACCAGTCTCAGGACTGAAAACCACAACAACAACAACAACTACTACGTGTCATTCAGACATACTGCTTTTAAAACTATCCAGATAAATTAAGTACCACTTCATAAGATATGTATCAGCTTATCTTGATGGATCAGAATGGTAAAGGAGAAACAAGTTAATGAATTTCTTGTCTGTTTACACGATGCAGGATAGCAAAATAGGATATGATGTATTAAGGCTGTCTGAGCATTATGTAAACGAGGGAATCCAGACGTTAAAAAAATTTTAATTTCTCTTTTAGCGTTCTGCCCATTAGTCAAGTCTTTACATAACATTGATTCCCCACCTTTCTCTCTTCTGTCCGTTATTTTTCACCTTTACATAACTTTTTTGCTCTTTTACCTTACCTGTCAACTTATATCTTTCCCTCACTCTTGTTCTCTATAACATTTGTCTTCTCAGACAGTGTCCTAAGCAGTTCATTGTTATCTTTAAAGTACTCTGCAATATTTATCCTTTTTCATTAGCCGCACGTGGTGGCCGCGCAGTTTGATGCGCATTGCGCGGCCCCTCCCACCGAAGGTCGAAGGTTCGAGTCCTCCCTCGGGCATGTGTGTGTCTGTTGTTCATAGCGTAAGTTACTTTAAGCTAGTTTCCGTAGTGTGTAAGCCTAGGGAACGATGACCTCAGCAGTTTGGTCCCATAGGAATTTACACACATTTGAACATTTCTTTTTCATTAACCCTTCTTAATACTCCTTCATTCTTAGCTCCTTCTTTCCAGCTTACCTTCTACATCCTCCTGTATTCTTTTCTTAACGTCCACATTTCTCTGTCATTCAAAGCTACGTTCCACACAAAACGTTTACAGTATTTTCCTCAGTAAAAAAAAAGTTCAAATGGCTCTGAGCACTATGGGACTTAACAGTTGCGGTCATCAGTCCCCTAGAAATTAGAACTACTTAAACCTAACTAACCTGAGGATATCACACACACCCATGCCCGAGGCAGGATTCGAACCTGCGACCGAAGCAGTCGCGCGGTTCCGGACTGCGCGCCTAGAACAGCGAGACCACCGGGGCCGGCTTTTCCTCAGTCGCTTGTTCAGTTTTGCACATAGTAATGTCTTCTTCCTTTTGAATGTCTGCTCAGCCACTGCAATTCCGGTTTTAAGTTCTTGCGTGCATATCATATCCTATTTATTAAGATTTCGAAGTATTCGAATTTTGTTTGTTTGTTCAGTTGTGTTGTGTGCTACTGTTATGGTTGCCCTCATTTCCTTGTTTAACATTGAGGATTATAAATCAGAAGTCTATTTCTATAGGTAAAATATGAGAAAGGAGTCACTGTGTACATAAAAAACAGCAACAAGTCAAAAATCTACTGAAACCATAATTTCTGCTTACATCACCAATCGTAAGTACCTTACTGTGAATACACTGCCTGAAGGTTTATTTAATGTTAAAATCTCCTCAGATCGTCATATGCTTTCTTTTGTCTGCTCAGTGGCATTACAGTTATTCAGATTCTTCTAAATTATCAGAAAAATTACTGTGTTGCTCCAATATTTATTATTTTCTGAAAGATCCATATAAAATAATTTGTAAAAAGCGTTCTGTTGCTGATTTTTCCGTCAGAACCACATAGGAAAGCAGTTCACTAATTTATATGTCTGCAGGTGAGCCCTTAATCAATAACAACAATATTTATCCATTCGTGAACAGCCTCTCTGGCCATGATGCATAGTTAGCCATGGGAAGAGGAATTCCATCTTATGCAAGACACCTTTTTTCTGTTTTGGTTCACCCAGACATATTTCAGCACGTTTTGTGCAATCTTCAGTGGGTTATTTTTCATTTTCTAACTGTAAAATCGTTATTAAACGTTGACATTTAGTGAAACTTTTTGTACATAATATTTACAATTGTGAATGAATAATTGTAGTAAAATATTGTACATCATTTGTTCATATTTCACAGTTGAGATAATTATTAACGACCTGATGCACTATGTCCTGTTTATAACATTATGTCAAAGTTCCATTTATAGATAATTGACAAAAAGAGTGGATGTATGCGTTAGTTTACATACCTTACATGATACTACTTGACATTTATTTTGGTAGCTATTCTGCCACCCAGTCTACAACTTCTCATCTGCAAACAGCAAAATGTATTTGTTTTCTGGTGTAATTCTTTTTTTCTTTTTATTGAGCATTTACAAACGGAAATGAGTATATGTCATGTTTTTCATATGGAACTTACGATTTTGATATTGTGATGCTTTCTCATATGTTGTTGGCGAAGTGAATAGGCAGATTTCGTGACCTACGGTCGCTTGACACTGCACTTTCTCTGATTTTTGCAAACATAGAGTTTTCGCCGCCATTACATGATGTTGTGGCCATGTAGTATTCAGTTGTTTCGTAGCGCATTTGGCTGGGTGAGCCGCACGAGTTTGAAGTGTATTTGGCATCTGTGGTGTTTGGTTTGTTTGAGTGTTTGTGTGTGTGTGTGTGTGTGTGTGTGTGTGTGTGTGTGTGTGTGTGTGTGTGTGTGTGTGTTCAGGACTGGGGCAGAGAGAGAAAGATCTGGTCCTGAAATTTCTGCATGTTTGCCTCATGTACAGATTGACAGCAGTTGCAAGTAAGTTGGTATTGTATTTGTCAGTGTTAGTGGCCACAACAACACGTAATGGCGGCGAAAACTCTATGTTTTCAAAAATCGGAGAAAGTGCAGTGTCAAGCGACCATAGATCACGAAATCTGCCTATTCACTTCGCCAACAACATATGAGAAAGCATCACAATATCAAAACCGTATGTTCCACACGAAAAACGTGATATATTCTCATTTCCGTTTGTAAATGCACAATAAACACAAAATTAAAAATTACTTTTTGCTGTTTGCAGATGAGAAATTATAGATCGTGTAGCAGAATAGCTACCAAAATAAATATCCATTAGTATCATGTAAGGTATGTTAACAAATGCATATATACACTCTTTTTCCCAATTGGCTATAAACAGAACTTTGACATGATGTTATAAACAATACGTAGTGCATCAAAATTCTCAACTATGAACAAATGGTGTATAATATTTTACAACAGTTATTCATTCACAATTGTAAATATTATGTGCTAAGTGTTTCGCTAAATGTTAATATGTAACAACAATTTTACAGTTAGAAAATAAAAAATAACCCACTGAAGAAACATGTGTGGGTGAAGCAAAACAGAAAAAAAGGTGTTTCGCACAAGACAGAATTCCTTTTTACCATTTCGTAGCAAGCATGGACAAGAAGAACTGCAACACCACAAGTTGGTTACAGTTAGCCATATTTAATATCCTACCAAATGACAGTGAAGCAGTATCGTGGAAAAGACCTAAAGTGATTAATGAATAGTCAGTAGAAAGTTTCGAGGCCGCCTTACAGAAAACTGCCTGTATTGATACATTTAAAGCGACTTACGTTAATTTGAAATTTAATGCCTTCATAGACATCTGCCTGTTTTAAAAAACCGTGTTCGCGAAATAACAATAAAGTATCCCGAATAAGACATCAAACAGCCTTGGATTGCAAAAGAAATGATTATCCAGCAGGTGCCCACATACCTCCTCAGTTACTCGATTCAAAAAGTTTAGAAAACATTAGGAGTACATAAATCCCGGACTGGCAGGAGGGTGGGGTGTAAAAGGGTGGCGACAGGAAAGGCGTCTATCCGGCCGCTGTGGCCGAGCGGTTCTAGGCCCTTCAGTCCGGAACCGCGCTGCTGCTGCAGTCACAAGTTCGAATCCTGCTCGGGCATGGATGTGTGTGATGTCCTTAGGTTAGTTAGGTTTAAGTAGTTTTAAGTCTAGGGGACTGATGACCTCAGATGTTAAGTCCCATAGTGCTCAGAGCCATTTGAACCATTTGAAAGGCGTCTGGCCACCCTCTCTCATTAACAATGCCAGATCCGATAATAACTATGCTGACGCACTGGATAAAAAAGAAAAAAAAAAGGACGGGAAAAGATTATGCGTGCAGTTGTATTTCAAAAGGATCTCTACACATCACGTGCCATTTTTTAATTTATGAATCACATTACATTGACTGACTGTTCCGTCGTTTCTTGCTAGAATATTTTATACATTATAGACTAAAACACACACCACACTGGTGTAATATTCCACAATGTTTATTATTTATTTCACAAAAAGGTGTGGGCTGCGACGCCATCATCAGGTTCAAAAGGCTCTGAGCGCTATGGGCCTTAACTTCTGAGGTCATCAGTCCCCTAGAACTTAGAACTACTTAAACCTAACTAACCTAAGGACATCACACACATCCACGCCCGAGGGAGGATTCGAACCTGCGGCCATAGCGGTCGCGCGGTTCCAGACTGTAGCGCCTAGAACCTCTCGGACATTCCGGCCGGCTCATCAGGTTCAAAGATATGTATTTGGTACAGTAAAATTTTGTTGGGTCAAAGATTTTAAAACAATGCACTGAGTATCTCCATTTCCAGAGACGCAAAATGTTAATGTTAGATTTAGGAATTAAAAAGGAGGGATTATTCAGTGTAAATACAATGTAACATTATTTGATTAAAATAAAATGTGTGACACATTAACTAATGAACTATACACAAATTACAACATTTGTTCATAAAAGAAAGTAAGTTGAACATTAGACTTGGGGACACGTGCCAGATGTATGGCTGAACAAAATAATCTTGTCTTTAACGGGTCTAAATCAAAAACAGATAAGATGTACAAGTGTTGTTAAGCAGGCAAGTGAAGCAGCAGTGATATATGAAATATTTTTTTAACAAAGCCAGTGAAATTATAGTTCTTGAAATAAAGGAAAGAGGAGTAATTTACAATATGGCCTCGATCGGATTATGAGTAGTATATGCAGTTAGAAGTTTGATTAAGGGAATTGTGTCTGGTCATTACTTCGTAATAATTCGAACATTATTAACCATGGATCCCTTATTATATAACAAAAATGTTTGTTTTTGACGGTCTTTCGATGTATAGCACTCGAAACACATTTTTCTGCCATCAGCTTTGGTCTTAATTTTTTCAAAAACGAGGGACTGTGTAGCAGAAAGTCGGAACACGTATCTCTTTATTTTCAATGGAGAATGTCCATGCAAAAAGTGAACAAAATCAGTGACCCCCATGTGAGACCCTCCCCTTTATTACATGCAATGTGGGTTTTACACATTATTTCGCGACGCGCAAAGTTTCTCCAAAATATGCTGGAATACTTTACAACTGACTGTCGTGTACCGCGACTCAGCAGCACAGTATCAGGAGAGGCAAAAACTAAGTGCTAGCGCATCGTAAACTTGGGTGAGACGCAAAGCGATGGCAGTACGCTGAAGCTGGCCCCGGCGTAATACAGTAGAATGGAGCAAAGAAGAATCTGGTAGCTTCTCTGTAACTCTTGTAGAGAGTAGCTCCATAATCTCTCTCTCTGGGCTACGTCCTTGTTTTTATCGAGCGTTACACAGGCTACCATCGAGTTCCCAGCCACTACGCGCCCCTCCACGAAAGTCGAAAGGCGCCCCTACTTAACAGCCTCGGTTCAGGGAGGAATAACCACTCTTTCGATTAATCGTGTTCTACAAGTACCTAGTGAACTTAATAAAGTTAATTCACGTACCTTGCCCCAGCTCTTGCTCTCCAACTCTAAAAAGAGCGCTTATAAGGTCTAAAAAAGCTTCGCACTGCTTCGCGTCTTTCTCCAAATCGAATATAACGGACAGTCTCAACTACCAGGGAAGAGGCGACGCAGCGCGAGATTGCGTCCTAAACTGAAGAACTTGCGGCACTATCCTTCCACCAACGCCTCTTTCCGACGGCAATGTACCTCTTCTGGCGAGAATCCACCGTAATGTCGGTCCTGTTGATTCTAAGTGTTTCTATGCATACAACCTCCTCTGCTGCATAATTCGAACTCACATTAGCCGCTGGAATCAATCACATACAAGGAAAATATTCAATAACAACCGCCAAGATGGAATGAGGAGAAATGGAGAGTGGACCTCATCTAAGTGCGGCGCTACAAGGCAGTCATGAGGTACTTAACCGTACCACGCAACGAGTATAAGGAGAAACCTTTGCCTGGAACTGAAAATAACAAGTACGTAATGTTTGGTGAGAGGTCGAGACGAAAAAATCATGCGATACGTCCTAACATGACGTCGGACCACCTTCTACTCGGCATAGTGCAGCATCAGGACACAGCATGGTCTCAACAAGTCGTTGGAAGCTCCTACGTAAATACTGAGCCATGCTGCCGTTCATAACTGTGAAAGTGTTGCCGGTGCAGGGTTTTGAGCGCCATCTGATCTCTTGATTAAGTCTCATAAAAGTTCGATGGAATTCATGTCGGGTAAACTGGGAGGGGGGGGGGGAAGGGGGGGGGGGGGCAAATTGTCCAGAGTGTTCTTCAAACCAGTCGCAGACAACTCTGGCCCCGTGACATGAAACACTGTCATCCACAAAAATTCCATCGTTGTTTAGGAACATGACGTCCATGAATGGCTGAAAATGGCCTCCAAGTAGCCGAACATAATAATTTCCAGTCAGTCATCTGTTCAGTTGGACCAGAAGACCTAATCCATTCCATGTAAATACAAATGGCTCTGAGCCCTATGCGACTTAACTTCTGAGATCATCAGTCGCCTAGAATTTAGAACCAATTAAACCTAACTAACCTAAGGACATCACACACATCCATGCCCGAGGCAGGATTCGAACCTGCGACCGTAGCACCAGCGTGGTTCCGGACTGGATACAGAAAATGTTCGACTGCTGCCCTGGCCAGCACATTCTCCAGATCTCCCACAAATTTGAAAACGTCTGTTCAATGGTGTCCGAGCAACTGACTCGTCACAATACACCAGTCACTACTCTTGATGAATTGTGGTATCGTGTTGAAGCTGCATGGGCAGCTGTGCCTGTACACGCCATCCAAGCTCTGTTTTACTCAATGCCCAGGCGTATCAAGGCCGTTCTTACGGTCAGAGGTGGTTGTTCTGGGTACTGATTTCTCAGGATATATGCACCCAAATTGCGTGAAAATGTAATCACATGTAAGTTGTAGTATAATATATTTGTTCAATGAATACCCGTTTATCATCTTCTTGGTGTAGCACTTTGAAGGGCCAGTGGTGTATTAAGTTTCTACACTCATGTTCAGAAAAAAAAACAACAGCTTGAACGACTACAGATGGGACGTTCATATTCGCAGAAAATGTACATTAAAATGGTCAGCAGAAATGATTTGTATTTGAATTATGTCGACCCGCGGGTTCAATGTTAATATCGATATCGCCGTACAATACCCCTTACCGGTAAAGTAAGCCTGCGGCTCCTCTTGTTGTCGCTATAAAACGAAAGTAATGGATCTGTATGACTTGTGCGTACATGAAGGATGCCTCGCCGTCCGGAGTGGCCGGGCGGTTCTAGGCACTTCAGCCTGGCACCGCGCGACCGCTAGGGTCGCAGGATCGAATCCTGCCTCGGGCATGGATGTGTGCAATGTCCTTAGGTTAGTTAGGTTTAAGTAGTTCTAAGTTCTAGGGGACTGATGTCCTCAGAAGTTAAGACCCATAGTGCTCAAAGCCATTTGAACCATTTTTTTGAAGGGTGCCTCGCAGACACATGTGCGAACCGTACCGTCAGATCAGTGTGTTTGAAAGAGGGCGCATTATTGACATGAGAGAACGCGATGTATCCATCTGGGAAATTGCTGCTCCTGTGGGACGAAGTGTTTCGGCAGTACAATGGGTATGTGCAGAATAGTTCACTGGGTCAAGTCGCACTCTCCCTCCCCCTGCCCCCCACCCCTTTCTCAGTCCACCCCCAGTCACTGGGGACAGGAATGGCATCAGATAGTGTTTTAGAACGAACTTAGGTTCTGTTTGTTTGAAAATGACAGCTGCATTTAGATTCGGAGCAGACATGAAGAGCAGCGTCACAGTGGCTGCATTTGCACAAGGCATACAGCGCCAACTCAAGGCCTTATGGTCTGGGGCGCTACTGGGTTCGATCAAAAATCGCAGTTGGTTCGTGTCCAGGGCAATGTGACCAGTGTGACCTACGTGAATGACATCCTGCGACCCATAGGAGTATCCTTCTAGCGCATTTAATGATGTAAGCTTAAAATTCCCCTTTGATCTATTGTTTGTCCGAGGAGCTTAATTAATTTGGTCTCTTAATAACAGTAAATCTTTTTTATTCTCGCGTTCTTTTGTGTAAGGGAAAGAAGGTTTGTTCCGTAACAGAAGTCTAGCATAAAATTTTACGACGTCCCGCAAAGGGGAATTTTACGCTTACATCATTAAATAACCGTTTTTCGTGGAGCATTAGTGTGGGAATGTTTTTCGACATTTGAACAGTGTCCAAATGCTGTGACAGGTTTCGTCAAAATTGATGTACTCAGTGGCAGTGGAGGATCAGTATTCTTGCGCTCTTTCGGAAAGTATACTGACAAAAAGAAACAGCAAAACTAAGAAGGAGTGTGCGACATAAACGAAAGTTGGTAGGAGTGTTTCTGCATCTGAAAGAGGATGTATAATCAGATTTCAAGCCAGTTGCAGAAGACTGGTGCTATTAGAGAATGCAAATCTGGTTTGCTGTAAATACACGCTGTAACAGTGGTGGGTGTTAGTTACCTTTGAGATTGGACATGGCGATCTGATGTTAGTTAAGAATGCCTTTAAGGCTATAAAGACGCCGTTGTCAACACCTCACTGAATTTGAACTAGGTCGTGTAATGGGGCTACTTGAAGTTAGATGTCCCTTCTGTGATTCTGCAGAAAGACTTGCCAGGAATGTAGCCAGTACACTCTAAACATTCATGGTGGTATCTGATTGTACTATATCGTGTCTCCCTACCACTTTCGCGCAACGACGCTCTGAGCGTGTTTTTTAGGGAATTAACTAGTTTGAACCTGGGACCTGTTGCTGGTAAGGAGACGCCAGACCACACATGTAGAATTCAGAAGAGTTCAGTGAGACTAGCGATGATATAACCAAATACTTAATGATCTCAGCGTCAGCTCCACTGCACTCCCTGTAAAAGAATCTTAATACTAACTAAATATAGTGGAAAGGGTTCAAGGCTTTCCTATTTTTAGTTAGCTGGTAAAATAACGAAGAAAAAAAGCAGTTAAGTTTACCATTGATAATTTTATTCTACTCTTAAAACATCGTTTATAAATTGCAATAATAATAAAGGAAATGTTTCAATACAGGATGGTAAAAACCAACTGCGTTCAACAAAAATGTGAACGAATATTCCCTGAGTGGTTTTCCAAGTTCTACAATTGATCGAAGGATGACCTATGCCATACCACATTTATAATCTAGGTTTAATTTAAGTTTCACAAAAGAGAAAACTATCAAAATGGTCTACAGTGACCCTCAATTATCTTTAATAACTTATCTAACTTGTCGTAAATTACAGTGGCTGATGTGGCTTCTCAATAACTATATAAAAGAAAAATCATCGCGTTTCAGATCTGTTCTTCAAGTGGCAAATGTGAACACCATGAGTTTTAATTAACGATCACCATTAGTATTACGCAAAAAAGGGGTGTAACAGATGAGACTTCTGCAGTTCTGAGTGAAGCCTTATGCGCTCAAATATGCGGCATCGCGTGCGTTCATTACCTTGTCGGTGTTTAGGCAGCGTCAGGGCGGCAGCGGCCGGCGCAGCAGCCATCCAGCTCGCCGTCTCGGAACCAACTCCACTCTAACTTCTCCTTACTACAATTTACCGAAGTTAGTTTTTTTAAACTATCTGGCTATGTTTTCATCTGACCAATCAGGGTCTCAATGTTAACCTTAAGCTCCGCCTACAAAAATTCTGTCTATCCAATGAGAAACGTTATACTTTTCGTGGTGGGGCAATGTTTTTAAAGTTTGCAACGTAACAGAGACGCTAAAAAGTCTCACGCTAAAAACTGCAGCTAGTGTGGTCCTTTTAGCGTTATCGTAAGATCTATACTGCTCTTCTGGAGGGCTCTATCTTTTAACATGGGCTGGGGAGTGATCCTAATGTAACAGACACGCGAAAAGGCTCACGCTAAAACTTGCGCGTGGTAGTGGCCCTTTTTGTGTTATCGTAAGATCTATACTGCTTTTCTGGAGGGCTCTAGCTTTTAACATGGGCTGGGGGTGATCCTTGACGTACCTGAGACGCGAAAAAGCCTCACACTAAAACGTGCGGGTTGTATAGTCGTAGAGATAGGCTCGCGGCGTGGGTGCCCAGTCCCTCCCTTATTTAGCTTAACACGGTTCTGCTTCTCGGCTTCTGTCCTCGTTTCTCCCCTCGGAACTGCGTCTGCCTCAGGTACGACATGCATTTAGGCATTCTTGGGTTAGTCTGTGGTATTCCATTTGCTCACTCGTTACTCGTATTACTTTGGTTAATTTAATGTCACGATTCATTTGGAGCTATGTGACATACTAGTAGATTTGCTTATTATGTCAGGGTTTTCATGGAAGGTGTTAGATTTTCCTGACACCTTACAACACATGACTGCTGGCAGCCGTGGTCACGAGAATGTACGGTTACAAGAAGACCGGGCTCCCAACGACCACGTGGCACTGCTGCTGCTGCAGCAATTTGAGCAGCAGTTGGCACCACAGTGACACAACTAATTGTTATAAGTCGGCTACCTCAAGGGCAGCTCCGATCCAGACACCCTGCACCAGGCATTCTACTGACCTCACACCACCATTTGCGTCTTCAGTCGTGTCAAGCGAGAGCTCATTGGAGGCGAGTGTGAGGTCTGTTGTGTTTCCTGCTGAAAGCTGGTTGTGCCTCGGTGCCAATGATGGCTGTGTGTTGCTTAGAAGCAGGGCAGTTAGGTGAGGGCCTGCAACCAACCTGCCTGAGTGCTAGGCACACTGGGCCTACACATGGAGTTGTGGTCTGGGGTCCGATTTCGTATGATAGCAGGAGTACTGTCGTAGTTATCTCGCGCACCGTGACTGCAAAATTGTACCTCAACGTGGTAAATAAATGTCGTGTGACTAGGGCCTCCCGTCGGGTACACCATTCGCCGGGTGCAAGTCTTTCGATCTGACGCCAGTTCGGCGACTTGCGCGTCGACGGGGATGAAATGATGATGATTAGGACAACACAACACCCAGTCCCTGAGCGGAAATAAATCTCCAGCCGAGCCGGGAATCGAACCCGGGCCCTTAAGATTGACATGCTGTCGCGCTGACCACTTTGTTTATGGCAAACGCTCTATCTATCTTTATTTTTTTGTTTTGTCGATATTGTTCGTTGTATTTGTTCAGTGCGGATGTCCCAGGACACCTGAGCGTTTGACTCAGTTTTTTATTACAGACAGCAGCTAACCCTCTCACCGCGCACGCTGAGCTACCGTGCCAGCAAGCACTCAAATACTGGGGGGGGGGGGGGGGGGGGGGGGACACCACAATCTGGTGATTCGATCTGTTGTGCTGCCATTCATGAACAGAATTCCAGAGGGTGTTTTCCAATAGGATAACACTCACCCACATACCGCTGTTGTAACCCAACATGCTCCACCGACTGTCGACATGTTGTCTTGGCCAGCTCGATCAACAGATCTGTCTCCAACCGAGCGGACAGGGGGCATCATTGGATGACAACTCCAGTGTCATCCACAAACAGCTTTAACCGTCCCTGTATTGACCGACCAAGTGCATCAGGCATGGAACTGCGCAGACTGCCAGTCGGCACCTGTAAAACACTCGTTTGGATGCTCGCATACAACATTTTGGCGATTACACTGGCTATTAATGTACCAGAATTTCACATTTTCAATAGTTTATTTCGCACTTACATCAACCTGTGATCCTGGAATGTTAAGCACTTAAATATGTTATCTAGATAAATGTATTCCTGAAATTTCATTACTCTACATTAATTATTTTTTGGTCTTGCGATTTTACTTCCATTTTTATATATTATTATTGTTATTAATGTTTTGCCCTTAAAGAAAGCAGTTGGAATAAACTACATGACCAATTCCTTTTGCTACCTTCCTTGCTGCACAAACTTCCCTCATTCGCTCACCGTATTTCTGTTTCCGGTCCTCTGTCCACGCTTCTTGTCGGCTTCGAGTCTTCGGCTTCATCTTGGTTGCCTTTTCGGTTGCCCATATTTCTTTCATCTTATGGCTGTGTTCTTGTTTGCGTTCTTTGGTCCATTTTACGCCTGTTCGTTTGTCATAGTGTACCTCACGTAGTTTACTTTTCTTAATGATGTTTCTGAATTTTATTCTGTCGTTTATTGTGTCTGGTGTGTTGTGTTGAGTTGGTTCAGGTCGTTTTTTACCTCTGCCACCCATTTGTTGTTTCTAGTGGTTACCTGGTCAAAGATCTGTTTGGTCATTCTGTATGATGGCATTCTGTATAGGTGTCCGTAGAGTTGTAGTCTGCGTTTTCTAATCTGTCCAGTGATTGTCTCCGTAAGTTTGTATAGTTCCTCTGTACGTTTCTTGATCCATATTCCATTGATGTTAGTTGGGCCAGATATTTTCCTAAGTATTTTCCGTTCTACTCTTTCTAATTGTCTGATACGTGTGTGCCCTAGGATGAGTGTGGTCTCTGCTGCATACAGTGCCTCGGGGAGCACCATCGTGTCGTAGTGGCGTAATTTGGCTTTTTGTGAGATAGACTTCTTGATGCAATGATTCCACACTACATTCACTACTTTGTATACCTTGTCCAGTTTAGTTTTTCTTTCTTCGTTTGAGTCTCTGCTATGTCCGCTCATATGTAGTGTTTCACCGAGGTATCTGAAGTTTGCCGTTTTGTAAATCGTGCTGTACTTAGCGTTCAGGGATGAGAGTTTCTCTGTGCTCATAAACTGTATTTTCCGTAAGAGATCTGTAGTCCAGTTTTGGAAGCGATTTCGTGTAGTTTTGCAATAACCTCTTTTGTTTCTTTTATACCTTTCGTGCCAATAAGCCAAATCGTCTGCAAAAGCCAGGCATTTAATCTCTAGGTTATCTAAGGTTATCTCCTGTTGCGATATTTCCCTTTCTTTTATTACCTTATCTAAGACTAGATTGAAAAGGAGAGGTGACAGGCCATTGCCTTGTCGAACACCTGTGCGAATTTCAAATGGCTCTGATAGTTCCCCACAGAACTTTACTTTAGAGGTCGTGTTGGTCAAGGTTTGCCCTGTGATAGTCCGTGTTTTGTTGTCTACTTTGTATTCAGCTAGAATTTTAAAGAGAGTTATCCGGTCGATAGAATCGTAGGCCTTTTTGAAGTCGGCAAAGGTAATGATCAGATTCTGTTTGTGCTGTAAAATCATTTTCAGGTTTCAATTATGATCCGCCCAAGACCGCTCTTTACGGAAGCCTGCTAGGTATTCCCCAGTCAAGTGGTCCGTTTGCATTCCAGTCTGTTTAATAAATCTTTAGAGAGGATCTTGTACGTGACCGGTAGTCGGGATATTCCTCTGTAGTTGTTCGGGTCAGACTTGTCACCTTTTTTGTACAATGGGTGTATCAGGGCAGTTTTCCAGTCGTCAGAAATTTTCATGGTCTCCCAGACATCTTCCAAGATTCTGTGGATGTGTTTGGTGAGCTCTGGTCTTGTAACTTCCAGATCACCGCGATGATACTGCCTGGTGCTCTATGATTCTTGAATGCCTTGATTATTTCTTTAACTGCTTCAAATGGTTCAAATGGCTCTGAGCACTATGGGACTTAACATCTATGGTCATCAGTCCCCTAGAACTTAGAACTACTTAAACCTAACTAACCGAAGATCAACACACAACACCCAGCCATCACGAGGCAGAGAAAATCCCTGACCCCGCCGGGAATCGAACCCGGGAACCCGGGCTTTAACTGCTTCTAGAGTTTGAGGTTTACTGTCTGGATTGTACATGCTCGTTTCTGTCATCAGTCCGTGTTGAGGAGTTTTTCAAAGTACTTTGCCAGTATGTCACAATTGTTTTTGGTATTGGTTTCTAGGGTTCCATCCGGCCTTCTAAAGCACAAGTTGGGTGGTTGATATCTAGTCATATTTTCTCTGAACGTTCGGTAGAAGTTTTTTGTGTTGTTCTTCTTGAAGTTCGATTCGATCTCCGTCAGTCGCCGTTTATCATACAGTCGTTTTTCACTGCGAATGATTTTGCTTGATTGTTTCTGTGTTTTCAGGAAGTTCATCCAAATCTCTGACGATTTATGGCTACTAAATTTTTTCCATGCATTGATTCGTTGGTCAATAGCTTGGTCACATGTGTGGTTCCACCAACGGTGTATCCGTGTGCGTGGTGCTTGTGCTAGTTTCATGGCCTCTCGGATTCTTTCTGAAAGATGTATCCAGTCCGTCGTATTCTGCATTTTAACTTTGTCTAATATTTGTGTCTGGTTTAAAGTAAGGTATTTTGGATCTAGTCTAACAATTTTGTTCCCTTGGAGCTTTTTCTTGGGCAAAAGACGAATCGTGATCTGTAGTAGGTGGTGGTCTGAGTCGAAGTAGCCTTTACGTGTGTCTATGTTCAAAATTTCTTTTTGTGAGTCTTTCTAGACTATTACGTGGTCGATTTGTAGTTCTTGCTTTCCGCTGGGGAATTTCCATGTGGTAAGTTTCCGTGTTGGTTTCTTGAATTTTGTTGACATAATGGCTAGGTCGTGGGTTTTTGCAAAAGTCTATCAGGTGTTTTCCATTTCTGTTTGTATCCTTGTGCGGAGTATATTTTCCTGTGGTATGTCTGTATTCCTTTTCTTTTCCGAGTTTAGCGTTGAAGTCTCCCAGTATTATTTTGACCCCATGCGTAGGAATTTTCCTGATAGTTTCTTCCATTGCCGCCCAGACGTCATCAATTTCGTCTGGGTTTTTCCTGTTGTAGTCATTAGTCGGTGCATGTGCGTTGACTGTTGTGTAGGATTTGTTGGCTTATTTCACTGTGATAGTGCTGATTCTTTCGTTTGGTGACGAAAAGTCGATTACGCTATCCGTGACGGACCTATGTACTGCAAATCCTGTGCCAATAAGCCGTAGGTTTTTGAGTTGTCTCGATGGTTTTCCTTTGTATATTCTGAAGTTCTCCGTGTTGAAATGGCCTAAGCGATGTCGGGCTGTTGGTATGTGGGGTACACTAAGCCCTTGTGAGGCAGAGAAGCAGCGGCTCCGGTCTCGGAAACTGACATACGGCCGGAAGAGCGGTGTGCTGACCACATGCCCTTTCATACCCGCATCCAGTGACGCCTATGGTCTGAGGATGACACGGCGGCCGGTCGATAACCGTTGAGCCTTCACGGATTGTTCGGGAGGTAATTAGGTAGCAGTAATGGTCTCTACGTTATATATTTTTACAGGTTTCTGATTCAGAAATCTCATTTGCTTGTCCTTTGTTTGTGAGAAGATCAAGTTGCGACTCGCTTAAGAAAGATGATTGGCAGCGCTAATATTGACAGTATTATTGGTCATTCTGCAATATTACCGCTTGTATTGGTCCAGATCTCACTATTGTTATGCGAATGTGGAACTCATGGGTTCGTGAGAGTCATTCTCGCGACATGCAGGATCTCAGTGGACCAACGTGACTAGCGCCTGAGACGACAGAGATACTTTTTGCTCTGACATGCAAGATCGTACAGCCACATCACGCTGAGTCAGCAAATGGGCTTGTTCGTAGCGAAACAAGCATCCAGCCGACGACGTCTGGATAATTACCGACTATCAGCACGGCGACCGTTGTTCAGATGCCCTTGACGCAATAGCAGAGCGAGTGGCATCGACATTGGTGGGATGAATTACTAAACTGGACACAGGAGTCGCCTTTTCGTACCAGTTCAAATTCTGCATGTAGCATGACGATGTATGTACCATTGTGTGGAGACTCGGAGGAGAACCAAGGTTGCCAGATAGCATTCAATATCGTCATAAGGGCCCAGCACCTTATATGATCGTAAAGGGTGCCGTTGAGTACACAATACTATGACCTGTGTTTCAAGTAGCTGGCTACTTGGAAAGTCGGGGAACATTTCTGACGTGTTACTGCTGGTGCTATCCGTGACCTTATCTTCTAACAAAATTACGCATGACCGTATGTTGCTACTCACTGAAACATCTGGTCAGGAGCTGACAAGAGGCGAGCACCCAACCACAAGCCAGTAACTACGGTTGACGAAATCTGGTATAGAGTTGAAGAGCCATGGCGTGGCGTATCTGCATGTGACGTCCAGGCTGAGTTCGACTCAATTCAAAACCCGGTTAGAGCCACTGTTGCTGTTAGTTGCGACAAATCTGTGTATTATTAGGTTGGTGGATAGGTTCAAAGGGTTTTTATTTCGCTTGTTGGTATTGTAGTTGCTATGGATATATTTATCGACTGACATTTTTTTATTTGTATTTCACTATTGCTATTTGAGTTAACATATTCTCACTTTTTCACATGGAGCTAGTGGATCTTTGGACGCTAGAAAATGCAGATCCAAGTGGAAAAATCGAAACATTGCCGACATATTGTTTTGTTCGAGTTCACTATAGGGGTGGCACCAGCGGAGGCAGCCAGAAACATTTTCACCGTGTGTGGGGATAATGCCACTGTGCAGAGCACGGCGAGAAAATGGTTTCCTCGTTTTAAGGATGACCGTTTTCACATTAGTGATTCCGCACGTTCGGGAAGACATTCGAGCTTTGTTAAATATCGTCTAAACGCTTCAATCCACGATAATCCAGTTCTGCGTACTCGAGAACTGGCAGATGTGATGAACTGTGATCATTCTACCATTATACGACATTTACATGCGAATGGAAGATGCAAAAATCGGGTGTATGGGTACCGCATGGTTTAAGCCAAAATCACACAAATCAGCAGGTGGCCATATGTGCATCTCTGCTTGCTCATCATCAATTAGCTCGTAAACGACACTCACCATTCATACCCTGTATCACTACTGGTGATGAGAAATGGTATCATTATGCAAACATAAGGAACAGAAAGGAATGGTTGAGATCAAACAAAGCAGCAACTGCCTGTACGAAGACCTGCCCACATCCACGAAAGATAATTTTACCTATCTGGTGGAACAGCGATGGCTTCGTGTACTACGAATTGCTTCCACGAGGTGTAACCATTACTGTTGGCATTTATTGTTAACAACTGAGACGTCTTGCAGACGCAATCTAAGAACAACGACCAGGGAGACTGCTCGAAGTGATGCTACTCCACTATAACGCCCTCCCGCATCCTGCTAGACTGACAAAAAAGACTATACAGGAGCTGGGTTAAGAGGTCATTCCGCAACCACCTTCTTCACTTGAACTTGCGCTCTCAGATTTTTACCTTATCCGCTCTCTGTCGGACAACCTTTAAGGAACTTCCTTTCCGGATGAAAATGCGCCCCGAGTATGGTTCCACGAATTCCTCGCCCCAAAACCACGTGACCTCTACAGTCGCGCAGACTCTTGTAATTAGTGAAATAGAATATATTATTGCTAATTATATATTTTATGTGCCGGCCGCGGTGGCCGTGCGGTTCTAGGCGCTTCAGTCCGGAACCGCGAGACTGCTACGGTCACAGGTTCGAATCCTGCCTCGGGAATGGATGTGTGTGATGTCCTTAGGTTAGTTAGGCTTAATTAGTTCTAAGTTCTAGGGGACTGATGACCTCAGATGTTAAGTCCCATAGTGCTCAGAGCCATTATATATTTTATGTGTGTCTGTTGTGTTTGTTAAACTCATGGAAAAACGCTAGAGACTTATGCACCAACCATTTCACATCCACTATTTCCCCAAATTACCACAAATTTTATTGTGCATTCTTCCTACTACATCGTATACGCAAACAAGTAAAATGTCGTTATTTGTCATCCTTGCCGGTGTTGAAATTTTAACGTTCAGCAGAGTACACTCAGGTAGTGGCGGTAGGCTTCAAAGCAAGACCCAATTGAGTCTACAAGCATTGGCAGCAGCAATTTTCTTTTCACAGCTACAAATACGTTTGCATATCTTTCTCCGTGAGGCTGCGCAGGAACTTGCCTCGTGGGAGAACGCAAAAACACGGCTGAAGTGAACTGCCTGTTCTACTGCCGATGAGCTGACGGATTTTCATGAGCCTCGCCACAGCTAGTTCAAGGACAGAGAACAGTTGCGAACGAGTGCCCCAAAGTAATGCGAGAGACTGCTAACAGTAACGTCCCCTAATTTCTTATGTGAATACGCTTAAAGTATTTTATTTTAAAAAATTAATAACATTCTACATATTTATTCTTGTCCGCCCCGATAGCTGAGAGATCAGCGCGAGTATTGCCATCCTTCGGACCCGGGCCGGGGATTTTCTCCGCTCAGGGACTGGGTGTTGTGTTGCCTTCATCATAATTTCATCCCATCCGGCGCGCAGGTCGCCAAATGTGGCGTCGAGTGTAATAAGAGCTGCACTAAGGCGGCCGGACCTGCCCCGTAAGGAGCCTCCCGGCCAATGGCGCCAAACTCTCATTTCCATTTAACATCTTTATTCTTCACGTCTACATACGTATCTCTGAAAGTAGTCACCCTGGCGACTAACACGTTTTTCCCAACGAGAGCCCAGTTTGTTGATAACGTCACTATAGAGTGTTTCAATTTGTTGACGGAACCACAACATCACCTCTGCTTGCACGGTTTCACCACTATCGAAATGACGTCCACGAGAGCGTGTTCTTCAAGTTTTGGAACTTGTATGGAGCATGATCGATGACAGCGAACCCGAGGAATCGGATTGTTGCGGATGTGGCAGCGCTCGTTGTGGTGTGGAGTTGTCACGCTCAAGGAGAGGCTGTTCCATGTATGGACGAACTCTTCGAACTCGAAACTCTGTTACTGCGCCCTGTTTCTCACGCACCGACGTACTTAACGTTTCACACCGCCATATCAGACGCTACAATGCGGAGCCCTCCAGCGGCAGAGAGCTTCAGATATATAAACACGAAGAATAAAGGTGTAGAATGTTGACAACGTGTAATTTAAGCAAAAAGCTTTAAGAGTTTTCACATAACAAATTCGAAGGCATTAGTTTTCAGCACGCCCTCGTACCTCCTTAGTAATGAGAGCACACTCGTTTCTTTTTTTTATGCGTTTTAAACCGGCTTAATACGTTCCTTAGTCACAAAAGACAACAAACACACACACACACACACACACACACACACACACACACACACACACACAGAGAGAGAGAGAGAGAGAGAGAGAGAGAGAGAGAGAGAGAGAGAAAGGAGAGGAGAGGGGCAGCTATACAGCGTTCTATTAATCCTCTTCTTATCCGCAAGTGTTCATCCTAAGTACTTAGGACTGGGGCAGGGTCACTGTCTGGGCTCATTAAGCAGCGATCGTCCAGTGGCTGTAATCGTTCGCAGTGACACATCTACGACGGGCACCCTAGACAGCGTGACGCTACTCTGGTACAAAAACGGGTGCCCGTGCACTCACAAGGTAACGACGTCGTCTCAGCACGCTGAGTCAGGACGTAAAGACGACACGCACCGTGGCTAGGCATAAAGCTGTTGTAGACAAAGGCTACGTTGCTATGCGCAATACGTAGCGTGTGAAGGGATGGGGGAAAGGGATAGATCAATATCCTGGACGAGACAGACAGGGTCTCGAAGCAGTCATATTACTGCGTATGTTTCTGTTAAAGCGTTTAGTATCGTGGTAAGCCTTTTCTATAATTTTTGATAAAGTGAAGTGTGAATTTCTTTTCAATCTTGCTGAATAATGGAGAGGAATCGTTGCTCGTTTTTTGGATGGATCTTCTGGTGTAGCCGACACCGAAATTCTCGATCGGGTTCAGGCTGGGGCTTTGACCATTACTTCAGCAGCCGTCTCACTATGCACGAGGAATTTCATACTCATACCCAAAATGTTCTACTCCAGTGGGTTCCATATCTATCTAGTGCGTAAAATATTTTATAGACGTCTTGTTCATTTTTTAGTCGACCAAAACCGATGATCCTACCTCAGACTTGGAAACATTGAGTAACAAACTGAAAACATTGTTCTACACTATCACACACCTTCAACAAACTTCACTGTCACGACAACCCACTAAGAAGAATACGGGCGGTCAAATATTCACCAGGTAGGAATTGCATCAAATACTGTGACATGATTTACAAAACCGCTTAATATACTAGATTAGTACTTTTGGAAATAAGACACGATTTATTTCGCTTCCTCTCCTCAGCCAGTGTTTGAAAGAATGAACGACGATTAATTTTAACGTACCGTCGACAGCGAGGTCATTAGACACCGAACACAGGATCGGATTAGATTTCAAAGGAACCATCGCAGCATTTTCCTGGGGCGATTTAGGGAATTCACGGAAAAACTAAACCAGGATGGCGGCACGAGTTTTTCAACCGTCGTCCTCCCTAATGCGAGTCCAGTGCGCTAACCACTGTAATCGACTCGATCGGTTCGTGTTTTACTCCCGTCTCCAATGACCATAGCGTTGATGCGACCCGTCACTCCGTAAAACCGTCCGTCGAACATTACACGCTGTAAGAGATATCGTGCTTTCATTCATCTGTCAGTTGCTTCTTGGAAACATTAGTAACATGAAAACCACATTCTATCTCCCCTGGATGGATTTTCCAGCCACTGGCTTTGTTACCGGAACAACGACGAAATTCTTTTACACAGGTGACAAAGATGTCAAACTAATTACTACCAAATACTTTAGATTCCTTCAGTCCGTACTGGTTAATTTCTGAGGCCTACCAGAGTGAAAAACAGACGTACTTTTTTGCTGACGTTTCCATCTCACGATAATATCGAGACATGTACAGATGCTGAGAATCAAGAATTCGGAATGGCATGTCCTGATGAGGCAGTAAAATCATGCCCCAATGATATGGAGATGATGCATTTTGTCTGCTTTTATAGAAACGTAACATGACGTCACACAGCGTGTAGTCGAAGGGATGTGGAATTTTGATCATATAGTGCATACGGTTCAGAAATAACGCAACGGCTTCCATGAGCTCATCTTCGTCTTACATCATGATGCAGTGTGACAGGTTCTCTCGCTTAATCTCTTCTCTTACGCACATTTCTCCACGTAAGAATCTCTGATATGATCAGAAGAATGAAGCTCTTGGTGGCCAGAAAAGCCACTTCTACGAACGACCCGCTACTTGTACAGACGTCGCCTCATACGCCCGTTAGAATCCAAAGCATGTCTATTATGCTGAAAGTATATTGCAGGCCGCACGGCTTCAATAATATTTAGTCACGTATTGATTGGAAAAAACTATCTCGGAATATACGGTTATTTCAGTCGGAAGCTCGTCAATGGTAGGGAGAGATGACGTCATAACCAGCGCTCCGCGCCATTCCTCGCGCAAATAAATAATGCTCCTCAATTGATTGCAGTAAATATAGATACGAGCTGCGGCAGCTCGGGACGCCCTGAACGTGGAACAACAAAAGGCTGTGAACTGAGTGGCACGTGACACGGATGCTGGCGATGAAAAAAAAAAAAAAACTAGATTATATATGTGAACAGCTTGGAAAGCATATTACAAGAGGTTACATGATAACAACCCAACCCAACAAACAAATGATAATTTTTTTTATTATGCGTCGTGACTTGTGTGTTTACGGATGACAATAAAAGCAATTTCCATAGACCATACTGTAGTTGAACTTTATGCCTATGGATCATTAGTGACGCTGAAAGCTTGTTGTTGTTGTTGTCTTCAGTCCTGAGACTGGTTTGATGCAGCTCTCCATGCTACTCTATCCTATGCAAGCTTCTTCATCTCCCAGTACCTACTGCAACCTACATCTTTCTGAATCTTCTTAGTGTATTCATCTCTTGGTCTCCCTCTACGATTTTTACCTTCCACGCTGCCCTCCAATGCTAAATTTGTGATCCCTTGATGCCTCAAATCATGTCCTACCAACCGATCCCTTCTTCTAGTCAAGTTGTGCCACAAACTTCTCTTCTCCCCAATCCTATTCAATACCTCCTCATTAGTTACGTGATCTATCCACCTTATCTTCAGCATTCTTCTGTAGCACCACATTTCGAAAGCTTCTAATCTCTTCTTGTCCAAACTAGTTATCGTCCATGTTTCACTTCCATACATGGCTACACTCCATACAAATAATTTCAGAAAAGACTTCCTCACACTTAAGTCTATATTCGATGTTAACAAATTTCTCTTCCTTGGCATTGCCAGTCTACATTTTATATCCTCTCTACTTCGACCATCATCAGTTATTTTACTTCCTAAATAGCAAAACTCTTTTACTACTTTAAGTGTCTCATTTCCTAATCTAATTCCCTCAGCATCACCCGATTTAATTTGACTACATTCCATTATCCTCGTTTTGCTTTTGTTGATGTTCATCTTATATCCTCTTATATCCTCGTTTTAAGACACTGTCCATTCCGTTCAACTGCTCTTACAAGTCCTTTGCTGTCTGTGACAGAATTACTATGTCATCGGCGAACCTCAAAGTTTTTACTTCTTCTCCATGGATTTTAATACCTACTCCAAATTTTTCTTTTGTTTCCTTTACTGCTTGCTCAATAAACAGATTGAATAATATCGGGGAGAGGCTACAACCCTGTCTCACTCCTTTCCCAATCACTGCTTCCCTTTCATGCCCCTCGACTCTTATAACTGCCATCTGGTTTCTGTACAAATTGTAAATAGCCTTTCGCTCCCTGTACTTTACCCCTGCCACCTTTAGAATTTGAAAGAGAGTATTCCAGTCAACGTTGTCAAAAGCTTTCTCTAAGTCTACAAATGCTAGAAACGTATGTTTGCCTTTTCGTAATCTTTCTTCTAAGATAAGTCGTAAGGTCAGTATTGCCTCGCGTGTTCCAGTGTTTCTACGGAATCCAAACTGATCTTCCCCGAGGTCCGCATCTTCCAATTTTTTCCATTCGTCTGTAAAGAATTCGCGTTAGTATTTTGCAGCTGTGACTTATTAAACTGATAGTTCGGTAATTTTCTCATCTGTCAACACCTGCTTTCTTTGGGATTGGGATTATTATATTCTTCTTGAAGTCTGATGGTATTTCGCCTGTCTCATACATCTTGCTCACCAGCTGGTAGAGTTTTGTCATGACTGGCTCTCCCAAGGCCGTCAGTAGTTCTAATGGAATGTTGTCTACTCCGGGGGCCTTGTTTCGACTCAGGTCTTTCAGTGCTCTGTCAAACTCTTCACGCAGTATCGTATCTCCCATTTCGTCTTCATCTACATCCTCTTCCACTTCCATAATATTGTCCTCAAGTACGTCGCCCTTGTATAAACCTTCTATATACTCCTTCCACCTTTCCGCCTTCCCTTCTTTGCTTAGAACTGGGTTGCCATCTGAGCTCTTGATATTCATACACGTGGTTCTCTTTTCTCCAAAGGTCTCTTTAATTTTCCTGTAGGCAGTATCTATCTTACCCCTAGTGAGATAAGCTTCTACATCCTTACATTTGTCCTCTAGCCATCCCTGCTTAGCCATTTTGCACTTCCTGTCGATCTCATTTTTGAGACGTTTGTATTCCTTTTTGCCTGCTTCATTTTCTGCATTTTTATATTTTCTCCTTTCATCAATTAAATTCAATATTTCTTCTGTTACCCAAGAATTTCTAGCAGCCCTCGTCTTTTTACCTACTTTATCCTCTGCTGCCTTCACTACTTCATCCCTCAGAGCTACCCATTCTTCTTCTACTGTGTTTCTTTCCCCCATTCCTGTCAATTGTTCCCTTATACTCTCCTTGAAACTCTGTACAACCTCTGGTTCTTTCAGCTTATCCAGATCCCATGTCCTTAAATTCCCACCTTTTTGCAGTTTCTTCAGTTTTAACCTACAGGTAATAACCAATAGATTGTGGTCAGAGTCCACATCTCGTAAATATGCGCGTTTTGTGTTACATGGTTGCGAAAGAGTTAGTGCCTGATGTAGTGCATCTTCGTGATTTCCTATCTAGAGAACTAGTGCAAAACATGTAACACAATACACATGTAAAAGTGGGTCCCATGTCACTTGAGAATGTAAATAAATAAATAAATTCCCGAAAAATGTCGTACTTCAAAAAAAAAAAAAAACCTTATACACAATGTAGTAGCCTATTTTCTTCTTCTTAAGAATTAGTGTTTCGGCTATGCGAATGTTAACAGTCGGTGATAGAGAATACGATCATTTACTGTACGTAGAAATAGAGCCGAGATCAACAGCCGACATCCACGTTCCGTGCAACACACTGAATGGCTAGAGAAGTTAATTTTTTTAACAGAGCACTTGGCTGACACTGCTTTCTGGGTGGTCAGTGCGACCTTGGAACGTGCAGCCAGTAACTACCCTGCCTCAAGAAGCAATTGAAGCACACAGAAGGCACGGGCGGATGTCAGCGTAACTTTCTAGACATACGGGTATGTAAATTTTAACGGGTAGATAGGCCACCAGAACCCGTAAGTGTTGTTCGTGTTTAGTGTTGTTCCCAGGCCTGGTAGGATATACGAAAGGTGTGAACAGCGTCAGATATTGAGCGATCACTGTGAAGGACACGGAGATCCCGCATTCAAGTGTGAGACAGCGTTATCAGCAAGCGACAGAGTCTGAAAGCGGCCTCGTTGTGGATCTCCGTTTGGCCGGCTGGTCGAATCGTCAGATACCCAGATTTGTGAAGCATTCGGAATGTGACAGTGGCCCAGAGTTGGGCTGCACGGGAACTATGATAATTGTCGACAATATTCCGGTCGACTAAGTCTGAACGCCACGATCGCCGTATTGTGCACCAAGCACACCGTAACCCCTTCTCAACTGCGCCCGCCATCCGGAAACAAATAAGGGACTTTCTTCAACATTCTGCCATCCCACACCAGTGGCTGCAGCGAGCAACAGCCGGACTATGGACTTAACGTCTCATGCCTTTCGAATTGTGCTGTGACCGGGGAGCACGGACTGCTCACGATTGTCGTCGCATTGTTTTCCGTCATTTAACTTGCACTCTTGTATTTCTTGTCAGTTTGGTGCGCTTTGCAACGACTTTCTTCAAATAAACTGCCTGGCAAAAAATGTGAGGCACCTAGAAGAGCAGGAAGCAACGAAATGAAACTTCATGGGCCGAAAGGGTATGCGAAGTTATCCCAGTGATTGAAAATCAAGTCTAACTTACAAAGAACTAGGCACATAGAGCCCACTTGTCAGTATGATGGTAAACTCGCTCTGGCGTGGATGCGTGCACTGCTGCCGGATGTACTCCACTACCCCAGGTGACCGCAGTCGGCGAGTATGGCGTCGACCTGGGGAGAAATCACATTCCTCCAACGTTGTGGAGAGTCACCAAGGTGTTTCTGCTTGGGGAGCTGTCGGGTGTGACCAGCTCGTGGCTGGTACTGACTGAGAGAACTCTGACGGCTCCATGGTACGTCAGAGACACGCTGTGTCCTCATGTCTTATTTCTTGTGCGATATATTGTAGAGCCGTTTTTTAATAGGACAATACTCTTTCACATGTGGACCATTGAGGCTGAGCTATTCCCGTGGCACACAACGTCCCTAGGTCTGTCCCCAATAGAACATGTGGGACCATCTCGTATGTCAAATCCGCCCCAGCACCACTATCTAGGGTATCAAGGACCAGATACAACAGTTGTTCGGCAGCTGGCCTCAGGAGAGGAAGCGACGGCTTTATAACACATTCTCTAACCGAATCAGTGAACGCATCCAGGCGGGGTCTGAGGGTGCACTGTGATACTCATAAGTGGGCTCAAACTGCCAAGTTCATTGTAAATTAGTCTTTGTTTTGTAATCATTGCATAACTACACATTCCTTCTCAACCTATGAAGTTTCATTCCTTTTCTTCCTCCCCTTTTGGGTGCCTCAACATTTCTTTTTGTAGGCAACGTATTTAATGACAACCAGTGGAAAGCGTGCCGTACTGAAGAGAATGTTTACAAGTTAAATAATGCGCTGAGGTATAATTAAATAATAATAATATTATTAACAGTTAATCGTAAATTACCTCAGCATTACGTCACGCTCTCACAGTGTTTTGGTGGCACAGGAGTAAGTATACAATGGATCCACTCGTAGTAAACCAAGGTTAAGATGATAATCTAGAGTTCAGCACCTGATCCTCCCAAGAGTGGTTATCACCCTGTCAAACAATGTACAAAATTTTACTCAGCTGCGTCACTGATGTCACGAGACACATCTTTTAAGTTTACACAAACTATCACCAGTTGGCTCTGTTGAGATGTGAGATTACTATTGATTCAAAATATTTCATTTGTTATTGATTGCCGGCCACATTGGCAGAGCGGTTCTAGGTGCCTCAGCCCGGAACCGCGCGACTGCTACGCTCGCAGATTCGAATCCTGCCTCGGGCATGGATGTGTGTGATGTTCTTAGGTTAGTTAGGTTTAAGTATACTCCTGGAAATTGAAATAAGAACACCGTGAATTCATTGTCCCAGGAAGGGGAAACTTTATTGACACATTCCTGGGGTCAGATACATCACATGATCACACTGACAGAACCACAGGCACATAGACACAGGCATGCACAATGTCGGCACTAGTACAGTGTATATCCACCTTTCGCAGCAATTCAGGCTGCTATTCTCCCATGGAGACGATCGTAGAGATGCTGGATGTAGTCCTGTGGAACGGCTTGCCATGCCATTTCCACCTGGCGCCTCAGTTGGACCAGCGTTCGTGCTGGACGTGCAGACCGCGTGAGACGACGCTTCATCCAGTCCCAAACATGCTCAATGGGGGACAGATCCGGAGATCTTGCTGGCCAGGGTAGTTGTAAGCAAACACGGACAGGAGAGCTTCACCCACAAGGTAATGAAAATAAATTCTTCTCAAGAAGTGCACCCGAAAATTTTTGAGATTCTCCCGCCCTTACTAACTCCTGCAGATGTTTTAAATTCATTACTGATGTTTTACCCATTTATGTACCGAACTGAATATGTGGTGTCTTCTTAAAATCATGAGAGAGAGACTATTTACAGAACACCAGCCTGCACTCAATAGTTCCGTTTCTGCGTTTTTACAGGTTACACAATAACTTAAGACAAATGTCGACTTGACCTGCCTGATATTTTCATTTATATCTCTTTAAAGTAGTCGTTATGTGTGAGTTTCTCACAGATGGATTAACTAGAAAACAGCGGTGCCATCTTCAGATTATTTATCTATAATGGAAATTCATCCAAAGGTATTGAAGTTTGTAAGGATACATTCCATCTCTTTCAACATATAAGAAAGGTACTTCTTTTGACGCAAATACGAGTGAAGAAAGATTCAGAATTGCTGTCGCAGATGAAAATATCGAGAAAGTGCATAATATGATATTCGAGGATCGAGGGAAAGGGATCGACTGAGTCCATAACCAGATCACATGAAAGAGTATTGTAAATCTGAGGCAGAACGTGTTAAAGAGAACGCAACTAATTTCGTGTATCAGTTTGTTATAGTGGTGGAGACATGTGTCCTCCACTTAACGCCGGAAACGATGCAGCCATCAAAGCATTTCGTGGAAGCTAGTGACCGTGACACAAAAAAGATGATACCGATTTCATCTGCCAGGAAGTTCACGGACAGTGTATCCCGAGACTGTGACAGAATTCTTGTAATTCGTTGCTTGCAAACTGTTAAATAACAACTAGTAACAACTACGCAGTTCTTCTACCATTATCTAAAGACATGAGCGTCCGAAGAGAGTTTTCTATGATGAGGCTGCTATAACCGTAGATCGACATTTTACTTTCACAGGGTCGTATTCACTGGGAAAACGTTCGGTAGAGTGGATTTACTTTAAAAAAAACTCTGTATCGAAAGATATTTTGTTCACCTTTATTCCAATTCAGCGTTTATCACTTATGCTAATGTAAGGCTCCTCCTCTCACTCGTTTTTTAATGAACTGATTATATAAAAATATGCCTTCATAAAAATTTCCTGATTATTGCCTATTTTTGTACAAAATTTTCACCAAGAAACAGTTTATTACGCAATCTGACAACTGTTTCATATACGTATTCAAGATTAGGGGACGCTTACATTGCGCAGCGGGAAGAAACAACGGAATATATGGATATTTAATTGAATTTAAGACCACATGTACTTCTACAAATTTCATAACTGGATTCAGTGAACGTGCAGTTGATTTTCCTAGTAGTTGGACCAAGTACTTCAGTCCGACGGCCTAATACCTATCCACACGGAAAACTGAAATATATCTGATAAGCAGCAATCAGTCCAAGAGTCTCAGTAGAAACCTTTACCTCCTGAGCTGTAAACATGCAAAGAAATAAAAATGTTTCTGCTGCCAGCAGTTTGGAAACAGCTTCTGTTGATTGCAGTTTTGCTTCGCAATGACTAATGTCCCTGCTGAAGGCAGAATTCTAAGTTAAGTTCGTACTCGAAAAATATTGGTTTGAAAATGAATATAAAAGTTGTATGCAATCACAGTTGAGCATGGATTTAATAGGTAACTCGAGCATGAAAAGATATAGCAGATGCTTTAATTAAGTTTATGATTACTAAAATACGATTGAAAAGCAGTAGAAAATAGAAGTTTACACCTGTCCTATTGTGGACAGGGTGGTATATAAGTGCATGGTTTTGAAAAGTTGAACAAAGAAAAATGCTAGAATTATTAACAAATTCTGAACATATCTAAATGAAAGGCAATGAGATGTAGCCAACACACATCGGTATGGATGAATGAGTGAAAAACTGTTTCTGAACTTCGAGCACGGATCACAATCTACCTGAGATAACACCAGCAGTTAAGTTTGAACATACGTGAAACCGAATTTAACGACCAGTAAGGTTCTGAGCACTATGGGATTTAACATTTGAGCTCATCAGTCGCCCAACGACCGGTAAGGCTGCAGACAGAATATTACGTCAAGTTGCAAAACACATGCTGCAATGTCACCATACTTCTCGTAGTTCGTAGCCTGAGAACAGCCATCAAAAAAGAATCTCAATCCAAATACCAACATCCATGAACAAGCTGTCCGGCACAGAACCACATACAAGTATCACGAAGAACAGCTGCCGAATGCTGAACACCGAATGCCTTGAACACCTTTCAACTGGGCTCACAAACACGCGACACGACCTGCACAGCCTGTGATTGGTCTCGAGGCATTTTATAAATAATTAATAGTAATTTTTTTAATTACACGATTTATTTTTCAAAATCTCCTTACAGTCCTTCAGTATAGCCTCTCTGCTGCTCTATGACTGAATCCCAACGTCTCGCCGGCCGTTGTGACCGAACGGTTTCTAGGCGGTTCAGTCTGAACCACGCGACCACTACGGTCGCAGGCTCGAATCCTGCCTCGGGCATGGATGTGTGTGATGTCCTTAGGTTAGTTAGGTTTAAGTACACTTCTGGAAATTTAAATAAGAACACCGTGAATTCATTGTCCCAGGAACGGGAAACTTTATTGACACATTCCTGGGGTCAGATACATCACATGATCACACTGACAGAACCACAGGCACATAGACACAGGCAACAGAGCATGCACAATGTTGGCACTAGTACAGTGTATATCCACCTTTCGCAGCAATGCAGGCTGCTATTCTCCCATGGAGACGATCGTAGAGATGCTGGATGTAGTCCTGTGGAACGGCTTGCCATGCCATTTCCACCTGGCGCCTCAGTTGGACCAGCGTTCGTGCTGGACGTGCAGACCGCGTGAGACGACGCTTCATCCAGTCTCAAACATGCTCAATGCGGGACAGATCCGGAGATCTTGCTGGCCAGGGTAGTTGACTTACACCTTCTGGAGCACGTTGGGTGGCACGGGATACATGCGGACGTGTATTGTCCTGTTGGAACAGCAAGTTCCCTTGCCGGTCTAGGAATGGTAGAACGATGGATTCGATGACGGTTTGGGTGTACCGTGCACTATTCAGTGTCCACTCGACGATCACCAGAGGTGTACGGCCAGTGTAGGAGATCGCTCCCCACACCATGATGCCGGATGTTGGCCCTGTGTGCCTCGGTCGTATGCAGTCCTGATTGTGGCGCTCACCTGCACGGCGCCAAACACGCATACGACCATCATTGGCACCAAGGCAGAAGCGACTCTCATCGCTGAAGACGACACGTCTCCATTCGTCCCTCCATTCACGCCTGTCGCGACACCACTGGAGGCGGGCTGCACGATGTTGGGGCGTGAGCGGAAGACGGCCTAACGGTGTGCGGGATCGTAGCCCAGCTTCATGGAGACGGTTGCGAATGGTCCTCGCCGATACCCCAGGAGCAACAGTGTCCCTAATTTGCTGGGAAGTGGCGGTGCGGTCCCCTACGGCACTGCGTAGGATCCTACGGTCTTGGCGTGCATCCGTGCGTCGCTGCGGTCCGGTCCCAGGTCTTCGGGCACGTGCACGTTCCGCCGACCACTGGCGACAACATCGATGTACTGTGGAGACCTCACGCCCCACTTGTTGAGCAATTCGGCGGTACGTCCACCCGGCCTCCCGCATGCCCACTATACGCCCTCGCTCAAAGTCCGTCAACTGCACATACGGTTCACGTCCACGCTGTCGCGGCATGCTACCAGTGTTAAAGACTGCAATGGAGCTCCGTATGCCACGGCAAACTGGCTGACACTGACGGCGGCGGTGCACAAATGCTGCGCAGCTAGCGCCATTCGACGGCCAACACCGCGGTTCCTGGTGTGTCCGCTGTGCCGTGCGTGTGATCATTGCTTGTACAGTCCTCTCGCAGTGTCCGGAGCAAGTATGGTGGGTCTGACACACCGGTGTCAATGTGTTCTTTTTTCCATTTCCAGGAGTGTAGAAGATAACATGAAACCCAATGATGATGCTGTACCTTCAGCGAAGAAAGCTTGGGGGAAAAAAGAAAAATGAGAAATTTTGTTTTGCTCAAAGTGGACCCTCTCCAGGAGTGTAGTTCTAAGTCTAGGGGACTGGTGACCTCAGATGTTAAGTCCCATAGTGCTAAGAGCCATTTGCAGCCCAACGTCTCGGAAACTCTGTTATTCTATCCATGGCACCACTTGTGTTCATGTGTCGAATGTCTTGGCTAACGGTAGTAGAAGGCTCTTCCAGAGAACGACAACGACGTTCGCGCTTAAGTTTTTTCAACTTCGGGAACAAGCCGAAGTATGGGTACTCATTTCCGGGCTGAAGGTAGAATGCGGCTACACATTCCATCTTTATTCGCACAGTTTTTGGGGTACAACATTGCCGGGCCGAAATGTGGCCGAGAACTGTTGTGGAGAAAGAGTGGCGCAGCCTCGAGCAACTGAGGTCGGATTTTGTGCGCAGCCTCGAGCAACTGAGGTCGGATTTTGTGCATTTTTCTGCGCAGGTTTTGCATGAAGTTAAAATAACACACTGCTGCGACATTTATTCCACATGCGGCTCCATCTGTCATAATGATTCCTTGGCGATCATTAAAAAAATTGTCATTTGATTCAGAGCGTCGGAATTTTTGTGAACGTGGAGAATCTGAAGCTCTCCACTCATTACACTGTGATTTCAACTCCGGTTCAATGTTTGTAGCCCACGTTTTATCAATAGAGACAATTCGACACAAGAATCCTTGACCTTCGCCATCGAATCGTTGTTTCAGCAATGTTGCAATGTCCAGGTGTTCCTGCTTTTCTTCTGCAGTCAAACAGTGCAGGATCCACTGTAAACTCACCCAAACTTCACTTAACGCGTTGTGGATTTGTTCGGATTTTTGCCGCGTAAAGTTTCGATCTCGATGTACGACCTTTGGTCTTCAACAGTCGCAGTACCCGAGACCCCATCAGGGTCCGTTTCTACCTCTCGCTAATTTTATATTAGAGTAAGCAGAGAAAAGACAGAAACCTGTGTTTCTTCCTCAGGCTCCAATCTACACCTAATGTAATTTTCACAGTAATACCAACTTGTGCATTATTTATGAAATGTCCATTGAGCTCATACGTACCGACTCCAAAGTATAGTCCAGCAAACATGCCTTCACTCGGCTGGCTGAAGACTGTAACACATTAAGCAATCGATATCCCTGGTACAGACTATCTAAATAGACTTCCGACTCAGAATTTGTGAAGAATGAATGCCTTGAAAGTTGACATTGTAACGAACGACTTTCACTGGGTGAGGGTGTTAAGACAGGCTAAGTTTGATGTGTATGAAACTTGGTGGTGAAGTGACGGTTTAGTGATGTTCTGGATGAAGTGCTACTTGCAAACTATGGGAAAATCAGTTTTTCAGCAGGTCAACGCCTTGACACTTGTCGAGAAAATGTGCCGGCTTTCTTCGAAGAAGAATGTTGCCCACGGTCCTCATATGTGGTCCATCGAACAGGTCTGAGATACGGTTGTCAATTGCCATTGCTGTTGATTTCTGGATCTTCATACAAATATCATGCAGAGAGGTCCTGAGGGACATATCCAGGCACACACTCATTTTATGGCACGCTTTTGAAAGGCTCTTTCGGCTGGACGTAGGGGGCTACACCCTAAAGTATCGAATTCTTATAGAAAGAGATCACTTACAGTTCTATAATCCTCACAACTATGAATTTTTATGATCCTAATTAGTAGTTCAAGGGTGATTTCGGTAACGCGTTTCTTCGTAGTGTTTGTCACGTTTGTGTAACTGTTAAAACAGAAGGGAATGCAAGCCACTTGCCTTTGAGAAAACAGTAAAGAATTAAAACCAAAATGTCTTTAACGCAAAGCTCCCATATTTTCACAACACTGTTTGTTTCAACGCTAACTGTGAACAAACTACGAGGCCCATTTATGAGTTGTCATTGTTTTATCAATAAGAAAAATGGTTCAAATGACTCTGAGCACTATGGGACTTAACATCTGAGGTCATCAGTCCCCTAGAACTTAGAACTACACTCCTGGAAATGGAAAAAAGAACACATTGACACCGGTGTGTCAGACCCACCATACTTGCTCCGGACACTGCGAGAGGGCTGTACAAGCAATGATCACCCGCACGGCACAGCGGACACACCAGGAACCGCGGTGTTGGCCGTCGAATGGCGCTAGCTGCGCAGCATTTGTGCACTGCCGCCGTCAGTGTCAGCCAGTTTGCCGTGGCATACGGAACTCCATCGCAGTCTTTAACACTGGTAGCATGCCGCGACAGCTTGGACGTGACCCGTATGTGCAGTTGACGGACTTTGAGCGAGGGCGTATAGTGGGCATGCGGGAGGCCGGGTGGACGTACCGCCGAAATGCTCAACACGTGGGGCGTGAGGTCTCCACAGTACATCGATGTTGTCGCCAGTGGTCGGCGGAAGGTTCACGTGCCCGAAGACCTGGGACCGGACCGCAGCGACGCACGGATGCACGCCAAGACCGTAGGATCCTACGCAGTGCCGTAGGGGACCGCACCGCCACTTCCCAGCAAATTAGGGACACTGTTGCTCCTGGGGTATCGGCGAGGACCATTCGCAACCGTCTCCATGAAGCTGGGCTACGGTCCCGCACACCGTTAGGCCGTCTTCCGCTCACGCCCCAACAACGTGCAGCCCGCCTCCAGTGGTGTCGCGACAGGCGTGAATGGAGGGACGAATGGAGACGTGTCGTCTTCAGCGATGAGAGTCGCTTCTGCCTTGGTGCCAGTGATGGTCGTATGCGTGTTTGGCGCCGTGCAGGTGAGCGCCACAATCAGGACTGCCTACGACCGAGGCATACAGGGCCAACACCCGGCATCATGGAGTGGGGAGCGATCTCCTACACTGGCCGTACACATCTGGTGATCGTCGAGGGGACACTGTATAGTGCACGGTACATCCAAACCGTCATCGAACCCATCGTTCTACCATTCCTAGACCGGCAAGGGAACTTGCTGTTCCAACAGGACAATGCACGTCCGCATGTATCGCGTGCCACCCAACGTGCTCTAGAAGGTGTAAGTCAACTACCCTGGCCAGCAAGATCTCCGGATCTGTCCCCCATTGAGCATGTTTGAGACTGGATGAAGCGTCGTCTCACGCGGTCTGCACGTCCAGCACGAGTATGAGTTTTTGGAGAGGGTCCACCTTGAGCGAAACAAAATTTCTCATTTTTCTTTTTTCCCCCAAGCTTGCTTCGCTTAAGGTACAGCATCATCATTGGGTTTCATGTTATCTTCTATAAAACACGAAAGTGCTTTTTACTGCTAGTACACATATAAATGTGAGTTTATAAAGTCAGTATTTATATATTTTAAAAACGGGTAAAATTTTTTGTGTACCTTGTTACCATATGCTGTGGATTTCCTGGATTTTATTTATTTCAATGTATTTGTTTTGCTTCACAGTTTGTCATCTGCA
This sequence comes from Schistocerca gregaria, assembly GCF_023897955.1. NCBI lineage: Eukaryota > Metazoa > Arthropoda > Insecta > Orthoptera > Acrididae > Schistocerca > Schistocerca gregaria. The sequence goes on along the minus strand of NC_064922.1, from coordinate 610,253,836 downwards.
ACCATGTAAAACTTAATGTAGAACAGTTAGTTAATTTGAAAATTTACGACTGGTCGTATTAAGGTTATGCCTACCATTAACTAATACTACGTGGAATATCGTGTGTGTGTATTTGCGATATGTTTCATTTAGTTTTTCCGGTTTCACCACTATCTTCACTGTGAAGTAACTTTTCCTGTCACTGTGTACAAACAACAGAAACAAGATGGCGGAGAGCTGAACAGTTGAATGCTTTTTGGGTGGGAGATTTGTATCCCTGTGGAGTGTGTGTCATTTTGTGTGTATATGTTGGTGAATGAGTATGAGTCTTATTTATTTAATTATTACTTTTTATTTTAATTTTATTTATTTTAATTTAGTAATTAATTTTAAGTAATTGTATGTGTGTGTCTGGAAGAGGGTCTGAGGTGCTTATGAGCTGGTCTTGTATCATAGTTCTTTGAGGGCAGAGAACAGAGTACCATTGCAGAGAACTGTGCATTCATTTCTTACTGTTAAACTGAAGGAAAAGAACAGGTTTTGGAGCTTCTTAAACAACTCAGTTCAGCAACTTCTGCAAGCCATTGAAACAAACCAAGCAGCAAGTTAACGTACTTTCATTATTTTCATTCAGCAATGTCATATGATATTGTATTCTACAGTGACATGCCCAGCCATAAAAATAACTGGTCCTCTGTTCCAATCACCTAGCAGATAACAGGTTAAGGAATTAGGTATTTTGATTGCAGTACATATTTTATCTCATGAAATGTATGGTAAATAATCAATTGGACTTTAGAATGAAGAATAAAATCCATATTTACAACATTAGAAGGAAAAATGACGTTCATTTCTTTCCTTCATAAAGAGGGGTTAGCTCAGAATAGGCAGACTAATACTGCCGCCAAAATCGTTGATCACTTCCCTAACAATATTACAAGGCTTGACAGGTATCCAACTTAAATTTGAAAGTAAGGTGAAAAGTTCATTTTGGACGCCTTATTTTCGATAGAAAGTTTTTTTTTCATTTAGAAACCTGTAGGTTATTAAGCGCTAAAATGTTACATACTTACTTGTCTTCCTAAAGTAAATATTGTTTCCTGTTGCGTTAACTCGTTAGCAAATAGTCGACCTGCAGCTACATGTTTTACAGATTAAGATTATATTCTACACTCATGCTCATAAATTGAGGATAATGCTGAAACATGGTGAAACAACGCTCTGGGGGGCGGTTTGCGTATTTAAATGACCTCGGGGTATGACCATGCAGAGCATTTGACCTGCGGTCGTCGCACGGTGGCGCTGGCAGCAGTTCACATATGCAGAGGTGTGTTGGTGCATGTCAGAGTACGGAGCAGCGAGTAAGTGTGCAGGCGTTTTCAGAAGTGCTAATGATGACTGTGTGTTGAAAATGGCACAAAGAACTCCCATTGATGACGTTATGAGGGGTAGAATACTAGGGCGACTGGAGGCTGGTCAAACGCAGCAGGTCGTAGCACTGGCCCTCCCTGTGCCACAAAGTGTGTTCTCAAGATTATGGCAACGATTCCAGCTGACAGGAAACGTGTCCAGACGCTACAGTTCGGGACGTCCACTGTGTACAACATCACAAAAAGACCGATATCTCACCATCAGTGCCCGCAGATGGCCACGGAGTACTGCAGGTAGCCTTGCTCGGGACCTTACCGCAGCCACTGGAACAGTTGTCTCCAGACACACAGTCTGCAGATGACTGAACAGACATGGTCTATTCACCCGGAGACCTGCAAGGTTCATTCCACTGTGCCCTGGTCGCAGGAGAGCCTGTAAAGCTTGGTGTCAAGAACACAGTACATGGTCATTGGAACAGTGGTCCCAGGTTATGTTCACGGACGAGTCCAGGAACAGTGATTCTCGCCGGGTTTTCATCTGGCGTGAACCAGAAACCAGATACCAACCCCTTAATGTCCTTGAAAGGGACATGTACGAAGGTCGTGGTTTGATGGTGTGGGCTATACCCCAGCAGCTGCTAGACCACCTGATCCAGAGTATGCCGTTGTGCGGCCTGTGTACGTGTGCATGGTGATCATATCCCATATTGATGGGGTACATGTGCAGGAAACAGTGGCGTTTTGTAGCACATGTGTTTCGGGATGGTTTTCTCAACTTATCGCCAATACCGGGGACTTACATATCTTTGTCGTGTGTGTTCCCTATGTGTGTATGTTATTAGCGCCAGTTTTGTGTAGTGCCACTTTGTGTGGCACCACATTCTACAATTATCCTTAATTTATGAGCATGAGTGTATAAACTGACTCGTTTCATGTTATTACGATGTGAGTCATAGAAACGTAACTTTATAAAATGGTACTGACCTTATAGTCATCTCCAAGGCAACTCAATAAGTTCTCTTACTGCCCTCATAATAGAGGTCCGAGCGTCTTTGCGAGCACCCTGCATCGAAAAAGACTTTTATGCAGCAGTGTTTCTTCCAGGTTGCTGTTGTTCCGGATCTCGGAAACGTGACGCTGGAGGCAGCACCACGGGGGTGCGTCCCTGGGAGCGATCGCTGCACTAGAGTGGAATTCGAATTCGCAGCAACGTCCCTCAAGGCCGTGACCGCTGCAATGCCCTCTCAGATGAAACGCCTTCTCACACACAACGCCAAGATTTTGCTTTGAAGTTCCGCGAACTACTAGAGGAAAACGAAGCAACTCTGCATTACGTAGAACCCGAGCTACTTCTCTACCGCTCCACTCTCGAACAGAGCGCGGTAAAAACGAACACTTAAATCTTTCCCTGCGAGCTCTAATTTCTCATACTTTATTATGAAGACTATTTCTCCCTATGTAGGTGGGCGCTAACAACACTCTGAGGAGATTTCAGTTTCATGAGAAGGTCCTGCTTCTGCGAAAGACTCCTTTGTTTCAATGACTGCCACCCCAATATTCATGTACTCTCTCCCCTATATCGGTATAATACAAAACGAGCTGGCCTTCTCTGAAATTTTTCGATCTCCTCCATGAATCCTATCTGATGCGGATCCCACACCGCACAGCAACAGTCCAGATGAAGAACGACAAGCGTAGCGTAATCACTCTCCCTAATAGACCTGTTGCATTTTCTAAGTGTTCTGCCAATAATTCGCAGTTTTTTGTTTTCTTTCCTCACAACTTTACGAAGTTTCTTATATATTGAAACTCGTGTTCGTAAATGCCAAGCTGATATCTGAGAAATGTGTAAAACTTGTTTTTGACGTCGAAATATGTAAATATCAGTGCCGGGCAACAGAACTATGAAAATATATATTTGAACGGAAATATGTCGAGCTCAAGGTCCGCGACGCGGAACCCGCCTGTACATCAAACAATTCATCTGCGAGAAAACAATCCGTTTTCAATTAAATTTACGTACACCACCTGACTGCAAAACAAAATGACTCAGTTTAAAATGCTGGCCCTGAATATTCACTATCTTTATCGTCAGTCTTGCAAACAAGCACGGTACCAGAACTATTATCAGACAAACGGCAAATGAATATAAAACTTAGCACATCTGACTTCCTGATAAAACTACTTGAAAATTCCCAAGACAGCACTTTACTGAAATCTTTTTCTGGTTTAAGCCTCTGAACTGATACTGATGCTATTTTCACAAATACATACTGCCAAACATTGTACCTTACAGTGGCCATGAATTCTAATGGCTAATCTCTCCTGTGTACTATTGCTTTCCTCGACACTTGTTTCAATTATAAGACAAGCCCATAGGCTTCATTACAAAATTGCTACTGCAAACTTCAACCAGAAGCAATGTTCTAACAATAAAAGGCTACACAGTTACAAATATAGAAATTGGATTACCTTAAAAGTTGGCTTGTATCATTCTTCCTTTAAAATGATCTCATTTCCTCAACATCTTTTCTCGAAACATTTTATTATAAAATCCTTTTAAAATAATGATGCCTCCACTACACAGCAGACTAGCTTCCATCCTTTTCAAACAAATTGCAAGTATATAGCCAAACTGTCCAACACACTCTGTTACTGCTACTCTCTGAATTACTGTGGCAAAGTAAAGTTAACCTCTCTGACCAACATCTCTGGCCTCAACACAGTCTTATAAAGAATGTGATCATGTCCATAATACAAAGGTTGAGTACATTTATCAAATTCACAACTTCATTCACATTTATGGCCAAAACTTCCTGAAAATTTTCGTGGCAAATAAGACAGCCCCCTTTCACATTATCTATGTGAGCGTTCCAGTTTAAGTTATTCTAATTGTAGTCCCTAAGAATTTAGTTGGATTCACAGCCATTAGATTTTTGTGGTTTATCGGGTAACCGAAATTTTATCGTTTACTTTAAGTATTATGTCGATGACTTCACACTTCTCTTTACTCAGAATCAACTGACACTCTTTAAATTCAAAATCTAGGTAACTCCGCAACTGAGGCTGTTAATGTTGAATTTAATATTTATACAGTTGCTGACTGGGCCGCGAAATGCTGAAAGTATTGACACTGTTTACACCATACAGGTATCTCGTCTAAATCATTTTGCAATTCGTTTTGATCCTTTGATGACTTTACAATATGGCAAATGACAGCATCATCTCGGAACAATCTAAGAAGGCCCTTAAATTGTCTATGTAGATCAGGAACAGTACAGGCCGTGTAACATTCTCTTAGGGGAAGCCAGATATTACTTGTGTTTTTCTCGATGACTTTGCCTCAGTTATTACGAACTGTGGCGTTTCCAACAGAAAATAACGAATCCAGTACCACAACTGAGACGATACTCCAAGGGACGGAATTTAGTTAGAAGTCGCTTGTGAGGGTTTTAAGCGTTCCCTCATTTTGTACGTTCTATGAGGAGTCATGTTTGAAATTAAAATGTGCAAAATAGTTCAAATGGCTCTGAGCACCATGGGAGTTAACTTCTTAGGTCAGCAGTGCCCTAGAACTTAGAACTACTTAAACCTAACTAACGTAAGGCCATCACACACACCCATGCCCGAGGCAGGATTCGAACCTGCGACCGTAGCGGTCGTTAAAATGTGCAAATTGTTTTCAATTAGCAATAAACATACTGAGCAGTTGAAATATCAAAATGTCTCACGAACTATGCATCCCACAAGGACACAGTAAAGACCAAATACACATGAATGACAGGGGCCTATAATGGCACAGTCTGCTTTGTACTAGTAAAGCAGAGGTTAACTCCTTTTCTTAAATTGGAGCCCTCATTTTTCAACTAATTTCCGTTAGCTACAAGAAAAAAAATTAATAATTTTTCGCAGCAGTATTTTTTTTTTTTTTTAATTGAGGCAATTGAAGCACAAATGGTCACACCACAAGTTTCAGTGAAAGGTTATTCAGGCTGTACCTCCTCCCCCCCCCCCCCCCCTCCCGCTACTAGTCTCGTTGAGGGAGTTGTGTTCATGTATTGAAGAGGGTGTTATTGAAGGCTGGGAGACTTTCATAACAGATCCTCTCGATGTAAGTACACACAAATAAAGAGTTGCTCTGTTTTATCTTCAGCTCGTGATGTGCAACACCATTATCAGTCGCCTACAACATTATTGCATCTGGCCGGGGAATGAGGGCGCTTCGATCGGCGTGTTGTGAATTTTTATCGCGGTATTTCACCGGGACGCGCTGAATCACTTGATGATATACGCACAATTGACTTGTTATCATTCACAATGCGATGAGTTTTCCTTAGTCACCAGTCTACTTGTTTACTGTAAATTCACAGCGTCTTTCCGATAACGCAGTGAGAGGGCAAGTGCAATATCATGGTCGGGCAGTACACAGCAGAATTTCATTACCCTTTTCCGCTGATTTTGGTACGTCAGTTATTGTTGACGGGATTGATAGTTATAGTTAGTTGAACGGAGTGTTTTGTTGAAGAAGAAACTGAAGTGATGATTTACGGTGAATCATTAAGAAAATCACAAATGCTTTATGCTAATTATTTTACCGGGGTAAACGCACGTGCAACTGGTAGGCGCGTCAAGCAAAAGCAGAACTTTGTTGTGTTCCATAATTTCCACTTGAACTGGATAACCTGAAGTTAAGTGCACTTACTTAACACGCTGCTGTAGAAGTTATCACTAAATCAGTTAAGCACGAAATGTATGCATTGGGCTGGCTTCTCGTTTTTCCTTAGTGAACGAGCGGGACGAAGGTTGCAGAATATAAGGGACAGTCCAATGAAATGAGAGACAGACGAAAAAAGTAAGTAAACTGTTTCTTATTTGAAATGTAATCGCGCTAACTCCCACTGTGAGACAAGATGGTTCATTGCTTCATAGAAAAGTGTTCGCGGTTTTGTGGCCTCGTCGTCCACATGTAGCTAAGATTGTCTTCGAGTACAACATAGAAGTTTCGTTGGGAAGTCCTTACACATCCTCCATACAGCTCCGATCTCTTCACATGCGATTGGAGCCTTAAGAAAGACATTCGTGACTGTCAATATGCTTTTGACGAAAAAGTGCACGCCTGGTTATAATCATGGTTCTGCCGGCATCTGTAAACTTTTTTTTTTTTTTTTTAAGGAAGACATTGACCGCCCTGTCTCACAGTGTGATAAACGTATTAACAGTTATGGTTTTTAGTTTTGGAATAATAAACAGTTTGTATTGTATTGTATTGTATGTTAACCGGGAACCTAGAAACGACGGAGAGGCTCCGTCCCCGCCGCAGCCGCAGTGGTCCACAACCCCACGACAACTGCCGCAGTCCACTTCACCCCTCCGGCGCCCCACGCCGAACCCAGGGTTATTGTGCGGTTCGGCCCCCGGTGGACCCCCCCCCCCCCCCCCCCCCCCCGGCCCGGGAACTTTTCACACCAGACGAGTGCAACCCCTATGTTGACGTGGTAGAGTAATGGTGGTGTACGCGTACTTAGAGAACTTGTTTGCGCAGCAATTGCTAACATAGTGTAACTGAGGCGGAATAAGCGGAACCAGCCCGCATTCGTCGAGGCAAATGGAAAGACCATCCACAGAGTGGGCGGCTCGCCGGACCTCGACGCAAATCCGCCGGGCGGATTCGTGCCGGTAACCAGGCGCTCCTTCACGCCCGGAAAGCCGTGCATTTTCATTTATCCTGTTTCCATTTTTGACTGCCGCTATACGAGTACATTCCCTTCAAATTTCTGGAATGTAAAATCATGGTGTCGTTTCCGCATTATTTTCGGGGAATATGTGTCAGCTTTTTTGCGTCGGCATAAATTAATTTCAAACATTTACGACTACTTTACAAAGTTCTTATATTGTCAGTTGCAACGGAGATTTGTGCTTGGTTCAAGTTTTCGCAATAGTACCTTCGTGCAGACAATAGCTCCCCTTAATTTTAACGTTTATGAGTTTATAGACAGCCTGTACGGGACGTCCAAGGAGGAATGGTCAGTTTTCAGAGATATAATAGGAAGAAGTATACGAAGAAAAAAAATCGTATGGAGATTTGTCCCGCTCCTAATGACTTCCGACATAGAACAAATTTAATGTGCACTGTTATTTATTTTCTGTGTTATTCAGCACATTGTCAGGTTTTTACATGTACGCACACACTTACAGTTAGAAACATCACAACATGTGTTTTACAAACTATCAATTGAAAAATATACATTTTCAACGCATTTACCTCTAAACTTTATCGTAACGTCACATTACAATTATTGTACGTTTCTCAATAAATATTCGACCGTACCACCATCATCTTCAGTGCATTTGTGCTCTTTTGGGAGAACATGTTGTGTTGCTTGTCTGAGTGCCTCTAATGAGGACAGCAGCGCCGCTGATGCGACCAAGCAGTCCATTCCACGCATTTTTTGTGCGTCTCTGACTTCATCCATGCTCATCAACTCCAAGAGCAAATATCTGGTGGCCTAAAGTCTGGCGATCTCGGCGGTCAGTACTCACACGTCTACGGTGTAAAAAAGGTACTATATGTGTGAAATCCTAGTCCGATGTAAGACAGGGCGTAATGGCCCAAGCGACTTGGCTAAGACAAAGACGTAAGCGCGACTAGCTCAAAAGCAATTGTACGTTAAATGTGTTCTATCTCTGGAAACTATTCGGAATAGGAAAAACGTCCACACGAATTTTTTGCTACAAATGCGCCCTGTTGTCATATTCCTGAATATCGACCGTTTCTCCTGGGACTCCCTGTATGTTTAAGAATTTTAGTTAGCTGACGCTTTTCGCATAAATGAGCTACAGTTCCTTTCCTGTTATTGTAGTAGGTCCTTACATGATTGGTAAAATATTTCGATATTTACCCGCTCACTGAGCAGTTTTTTCGTGACGTAAACATAACTCGACATTGGTTACCAAGGCGTAAAACATTGTATCTGCTCATCATGGCGTATTCCTGTTATTTTGCTTCTTAAACAGTGGTGTGTATTGTCTACGTCTTGTCGTAAAATTTCGCTGTTTACAAGTTCACCACGCGCTTGTGTTAGTGAGCATAAGCTTCACGAAACAAAAGTCCCAGACACAGACTTTAAAATAGCTTCAGGGAATCAGTGGATTTTATACCAGCTTTTTCTTTCGCTAAGTTAAGCCAATGTCTTGGGCGTTGTTGCTTCACCTCTTAAGGGATCTTGAAATCATTGCAGATCCTGATTTTTTTTAAATAAGAAAATCTTTAAGGGTAATTTTTTTAATTCTTTATTCAGTTATTGTATTATACATAATAACCCACTACCTAACTACATTAGTGGGTCCTAATAATGATACAAGGAATTGCAGTTTTTTTATTCTACACTACACTATACTACACTACAGGTAATTTTACTATTGTTATTACTATAACTTGACCGCTATGGGGTTCTAAGCTACTTAATCTAAGGACTTAATGCTACCTGCAGCGTTACAGGTGTGCCAGTGCTACTATAAACCTAGTATATGTTGGCCAGGCCCACCGAGCTAACCCCAGAGGGCATGCCCCTGGCACTGGGCTGGCCCTCAAGTTGGTTTCGCTGCAGTCTATTCTAGAGTATTATCCTATCTTCTACATCTAATCTAAAAATTACATAAGTCATAGTTAGTGTGTGTTTCAATCCGGTGTTTTTGTACCCCCCTCCCTCCTAGTCCAGGGCAAGGCGGATTCCAGCCTTGAGGCGGCTGGCCATGTCCTTACCCGGCGGTACAGGAGGGGTGCACTAGGTCTTAATCGGTGATCAATTTATTACTTTTGTAAGTAGGATGTTTAGGTTTTTTTTATTGGTAACGCCGCCGCCACGTAGCGCTCTGTATGAAAATCACTGGCTGTGCCTTGTGCAGTCTGTGGTTGGTTTGCATTGTTGTCTGCCATTGTAGTGTTGGGCAGCGGCAGCTGGATGCTAACAGCGCGTAGCGTTGCGCAGTTGGAGGTGAGCCACCAGCGGTGGTGGACGTGGGGAGAGAGATGGCGGAGTTTTGAAATTTGTAAGAATTGGTGTCATGAACTGATATATATATATATATAATGACTATAAAGGTAATTACATTGTTTGTTCTCTATTAAAATCTTTCATTTGCTAACTGTGGCTATCAGTAGTTAGTGCCTTCCGTAATTTGAATCTTTTAGTTAGCTGGCAGTAGTGGCGCTCGCTGTATTGCAGTAGTTCGAGTAACGAAGATTTTTGTGAGGTAAGTGATTTGTGAAACGTATAGGTTAATGTTACTCAGGGCCATTCTTTCGTAGGGATTTTTGGAAGTCAGATTGCGTTGCGCCAAAAATATTGTGCGTCAGTTTAAGCACAGTCTTGTATAATTTTTCTAAGGGGACGTTTCACTTTTAGTGGGTGTCCCTTAGGAAGTTCTTAAGGACTTTCTTTGATATTTCATTTGTTTGTTCGTTTAGTATGTTGAACGTGTTGTCATGCCTTATTAGATGGTAGATGTCATTATTTGGTAATTGTTGTCTTAGATCATGGGCTACATCATCGAAGAGGTGGTACTCGTACACCACATGTTCTGGGGTGCCTTGCACAGCACCACAGTCACACGCAGGTGTAGCCTGCTTCCCAAACCGACATAGATATGTTGGGTGTGGTCCATGTCCAGTAAGAAAGTGCAGCATTCCTCTCGTTGGCGTGAAAAATGTGAGTTTTGTCCGTTCTTCTATATCCGGAAGCAGCTCATAAGTTCTGCGTCCCGTATCCTCATTGCTCCACTGTTCTTGCCACAGTTGCATCCCTCTCTTTTTGATGGCGTTCTTATCCCCAGCATAGACCCCAAGTATTTCCCTAATTTTGTCCCTGTTTTCCTTCTTCATCCAGTACCAGGCGGCCTGCTCACGAATTTTTATGTCCAGTGGACATATCCCCATTAGCACTAAAAGCGCTCCTCCAGGTGTTGTACTGTAGGCCCCTGCTGAACGTAGGAGCATGTTCCGCTGCACTCTTCTTACGGCCATGGCAGGCATGACCCTCGTGAGTCTGTGTGTCCAGACCCCTGATCCGTATCCTAGTATTGACGTCAAGATACTATTATGATATAATTTGATTAGGTTTGGTGGGAGGTGAAATCGTTTATGACCAATTCCAATGAGATTGTTTAGTAATGCCAGGGATTTTTGGGATGCGGTATCAATGTGTGATGCAAAGTTCCACCTCTCATCGATGATTACATCCAGATATCGGGCCTCGCGGCGCCGAAGAACTGGTGTGCCATTGATTCTCACTGTTGGGTTTCTGACCAATTGGCCTTTAAGAAGTAGGTATGTAGACTTACTAGGCGCAATCGTCATTTTGTTTTTGTGACACCCTGATGTAAGTACATTTATGGCTCTCTCCACTTTGGGCTCTAAGTCCTCGCGGTTTCGGCCGCCGACCAACAGGAGGAGGTCGTCTGCGTATGCTATGACCTCTAGCACATCGTCACTGTTCTTCAGGTCTTCCAGTAACAGGAGGAGGTCGTCTGCATATGCTATGACCTCTAGCACATCGTCACTGTTCTTCAGGTCTTCCAGTAATGGCTCCATGTTGATGTCCCAAAAGAGCGGTCCTAGGACAGAGCCTTGAGGACATCCTTTGGTCACAGTCTTCCTGACTATGCTGCTAGGGGCCGATAGCCAGACCTCCCTGTCTGCACAATAGCTCCTCAGACAGCCGTATAGCAGCCCTGGGCAGTTCTTATCCCGCAGGCAGGAAAAGAGTGAGGGCCGCCACAGGTTGTCGAAGGCGCCACTGATGTCCACCATGATGCCGACGACATACTTGTGCGGGGTGGAGCCACAGACCTCGGCGGCCAGGGCGATTGCGTCAGACGCGGAACGCCCAGACCGGAAGCCGAATTGTCTGTCACTCATCCCGCACAGCATACGGTGTGCTGTCAGTGTGTTTGCCAATAGCCTCTCAAAAAGTTTTCCCAGTGAGTCTAACAAGCAGATGGGTCTATATGACTTGATTTCGGTGGGATCTTTCTCTGGACCCTTTTTGATAATGATTATATTAGCCTTTTTCCATATTGCTGGAAATTTCCCGAGTCTCAGGTACTCGTTATATAAATTAGAGAGAGGAGCTACGAGCCGGGTGGCAAGTAATTGCACCACTTCCGCAGTAATGCCTTCTGCGCCAGGAGCTTTTCCCCTTTTGAGGGCCTTGATCTGGGCAGCAACCTCTTCTTCAGAGAAGGGGTAAGTTCCGATGTCATTGCCATAATCCCTTAGGTCATCTCTCCTTGTTCGTTTCTGCTCTTCTGTGTCGTTTTCCTCCTCATCGTCAGGTAACAAGACCCGAAGGAGGGCCTCAGCAGTTTCCTGACATGTGCCCGTCATCCGGTCCCCGTCCCTGACGGTGGATAACACCATAGGTGATCTTATTTTTTCCCGTACTAGTTTGAACGGGACGCCCCAAGGGTCTGTAGCCAATTGGCATTTTACGTAATTTTCCCAGCTTCTGATCCTTACTGCCTTAAGCTCCTGCTGAAATTGATCCTTACTTTCTCTATAGATCCGCAACCATCTTTGTTTTTCTCCCCAGACGACACTCCGCTGGTAGTACCTCCTTGCCCTCCTTACAGCCTGCCGCATCTGTCCTAATTCGACCGACCATGGTGTGGGGGTGGCTCTCCTCCTGGTTGGTACAGCAGCACGCACCGCCCTGGTGATCGCTTGTACCAGTTCTTCTGCGTACTCTTCCACGTTTTCGTCACCCTCCAGCAATGCCGGAATGTTGCACTCTTCCGCAAGACGGTCCCAGTTGGTCTTATTATAATTGAGCTGCAGCTCCCACCCCAAGTCCCAGTGGCACTCCCTTTCTCCAATAGTAAAGGTTATTAAGTTATGATCGCTGGTGGTTGCTCTGTCCCATACTTTCCAGTTAGCGACTTTTGTTGTAAGGTTTGGTGTTACTAATGTAACATCAATATTAGTGCCTTCTCCCCCCCGCCCTCCCCCCGCCGGAATAGGTCGGGAGGTTCCCTTGCTGGTTGGCAACCACCAGTTGCAGTGCCATGACTGTCTCTTCGGCCTTGAGCCCTCGTTTGTCGTGTGTGCCACTGAACCATAGGGGGGACTTTGCATTTATGTCCGCCGTTACGAGCATCCTGCGTCCCTGCAATGCCGTGGCAACTTTTATGAGTGTCTCCAAGAACTCGTCCATTTCTCTTCCATACTGGAAGTATATGTTGGTGATGTATATCACTCCTGTAGGTGTTTGCAATTCCACAACATTGCAGTGTTCGCCAGAATATTGCGCAAGTACGGTGGTTCTAAATGTTCTATTGATAATTACCACTGCAGCTTTTGGCTCTGTGTCAGAGTGTATTACTTGCCAGTTGGCAGCCATGAATGGGATCCGCCCCGCTTGGGAGTATGGTTCCTGCAAACACAGTACATCTAGACTCTTCTCTTCCACCACCCTCCGGAGTTCCTGCAGGACTAGCTTACTATTGTGGGTGTTGATATGACCCACGTTTAATTGGCTCACGTGGGAAATAGGTGTGAATATGTGATTCTGGCCAGTTTTTGGACCAGTCGTGGGCTACTCTGCCATTTGTTATTACTGATTGGTGGCATAATTCATTTATGTCAAAATTTTTTTCATTCCTTCTTTCAAATACCTTTTTGACTAGGTCTCGCAGGGCCCCGAAGTCGGTGGGGAGATTCATTGTCTTGAGCTGGATTCTGTCTACAGCCTCCATTACTGGAAAGGTGACGTCTCTGCCATACTCGTGGCCGACACGCACCACATGTCTTAGTGCAGTGGTGAGGATTGCCGGCTCCTCCAATCTGGATAGTTGCAGCGCGTGCTCCAGGTTGGGGTATACTCGTAAGGGATCAATTCCCATTCCTCCCTGGGAAGGTGGGTCTGAGGATGGGGTTGTACTGGTCACTTCCTTACATTGGACATGTTCGGTTACTATTTCTTTGCTGTGGGGCAGTGAACTCCCAAGCACAGGATGCCTTTGTGGTCGAGAATGATCTTGGTTCGACCTAGGTTCCCAGCAGGGAGGAGAGGGAGCATCTTCTTCGCATGGGTCAGTTTGTATGCACACGTCTTTCATAGTTATCATCAGAGATCGCGACTGCGTTATTTTTTGTATGAATTCTTTAAATTTGTTCGCCCTCAGAGCGTCCCTCAGCCTCTTGCTTGGGGATTTCCTTTTTGGCTTCCTGATTTCAAGTATGGCCTCAGCCATAGTCAATTCGAGAAATTAATCTTTGTTCTAGCATCCTGTACGTTGGGCAGTTCCTACCCGTGGTATTGCAGGATTTTCTTCCCCTTTTTGTACATGGAATGCAGGTTGCGTTCTTATTACAATTTTTCCTTGTGTGGTCCTCTGCCCCACTCCTGGAGCAGGCCGGCTTCCTCTCGCAGTGTTTATGGACATGGTCCAAATCGCCACAGTTGTGGCAACGGGGGACTACTAAATAATCTCTAACATTGATTGCGTGGAAACCATTGTATATTTTCCCCATAGCGGTTAGCTTGCGCCACATCTTGCCAGAGACCTCGGCTACGTGATGGACAACATCACGTTCCCGAGGTCCCGTTTTGAAACGCAGATTGAATTCGTTCTTGAACGTTTCCCATTCAATGTCCTCAAAGTTTTGATTATACATTGTTTCATATATATCGTTTTCTGTTAATGCTACAGGTATGTCATACAGTATCACCAGAGGATTTATTTTCTTGGGTGGTTCGCATTTAATGGCTTTGTTCAATTTTGAGTTATTTAGTATTTTGTCCCTGTCTTCCTCCGAGGCAAGATCTACAACTACAACATTTTTTGTGGCTTTTAGTTTATTAATTTTAATCTTGTCTCTTGCTGGGTCGATAGTAGTTGTGAAGATCTCTTGCACTTTTTTGATGGGCTGTCCAGGCAGGGGCCTTAGAAAGACTGCCGTGTCTGGTTTCTTGGAGATCTTTGCTATTGTTTCTTTTGTTGATTGGGCCTTCGTGGCGGCTTGCGCCACCACTCAGCCCATGTCTTGACCGGTTGTTGTTGTCTAAGTCTTGCGTTTTCTTTCTCTAACTCTTCGAGACGCCCCTCAAGCTTTGCGTTGGCAATAGCCCAGGCAGCGAACTTGTTCTTTATTGCCAGGACCGCGGCCTGGCTTATTTTCCCATTCTTTATACTTGAGTCCAAAATTTGGCTTATTCGACAGTGTCTGTCATATACATTTTCATCTTCATGTCCCATTTCCTCCTGTGAGGTGGGGACAGTAGACATACTCGCCCTCGAAGTCGCACACGAGTCACTCGTCTCTTGGTCAGCCATGTTTGTAGACGAGTGAAAAAGATTGGGAGCCCGTCTCTTACCCCGGACCGGCTCTTCTGGCATGGGATCGCACACCGGCCTCGTCCCAAGGCCAAGGACACTCTTCGAACTGCAGGGTTCAGCGCGCCGTTGCCAGCGCACTGGTTCCCTTCGGTGGCTCCGCCATCGTCGATTTCACTCGACGCGTCTCGGCAAGTGCACCCCGCACTCCGGAGAGGCGGATGCACCTCTCGCCCTTCGCCGCTTACTACCCCGAGCTTCCACCTCTCGGTCAAGGACCCACTCCTACTCAGGTGGTGGGTCGGTCGCCCAGTCGTTCAGCGGTCTGGGCCCATCTAACCTAGCCCAGGCGATGTCACCACCTCCTGGGTTTGGCAGAACACGCCCCGGTTACCCAGGGGCGCGGCGAAGCACACTTGCCGAGTCGCGCCTCGATCCCACGCCGACAAACGAGGTCTCCAGCATGCAGAGCACCTGATGGTGTGTGCCCTGCGAACAGAGAGGGACTGGTGTTCGGTCCCCTGACACAGCTCCCCCTGTGCCACGCACCCTTCGCTTTCGCATCGGGTTGGGTCGCAGCTCTCCCTTTTGTCGCAAGGCGGAAGCCGAGCTTGACATCTGGCACCACGGGAAGGCGGAAAGAGCCACTTGGAAAGGAGAGGCTATAAGAGACGCATCACTTTCCCTGTGAGGACTGCCGCGGCACGCCCGACTGGAAGCGATACGCCCCAGTGCGAGGTTCCGTGCCGTCAAGCGACTGACCTCACGCCAGACTTAAGGGTAATTTCTGGTTGGGCCCTAGTTATTCACTGTTCACAAATACATTGCTCCAAGTAGAATATAACCCCTCAGTGCAAGTGAATGCTGATGTCGCTGACAGGATGGGTTAATCGCTGCTGAGTAGAATTCTCTCCGATTGCTGATAAGAGATTGGAAGATGTTGCGAATGGATGTCCTGGTCAAACTGCCAAGACTCACTTACTAGAGACACCAACGATATCTCTAGAGTGAATCTATGTCTCCAGGAAGTACAGAACCTATCTCTGCTCAACAACTTGGCTCCGCGGTGACTCAGCGGTGGGTGCAAGATGGCCAAGGACCAGCAGAACTCAGAGTGGTACATTCATCCATCTAACCGACAGTTTTGAGGTGCTTCCTCCAAATGAAATTTAAACAGAACCAATGCAACACATTCCACCTGCAGGGAAACCTACTGTATTGGAAGTGTCAGGAGGCAGTAAACACTAACAGACGAGGTCTGTTAATCCTCAGCAGTTCAACCATTCGGTAAATAACGGTGTCCCTTAAGAAAATGGTTACAATGGGTGGGAAGAACCACCTTTGCACTCAGTGCGTATGCCTGGTGTCCTTATTCAACATGCTGAAGAGCCTTTTCCAGCAGTCATCAAGAGAGCAATGTGCACCTAACTGACGATTGTGGCACACATTAGAACAAATCATTTCTGTCATTAAGGCTCTCAGATAATACTTGAATCATTACAGCATCTGGCAGAGAAAGGTTGACAGGAACGGCCATGCTTATGCAATTTCAACGAAGCTCGCAATTTGCATCGGAGCTCCAGAACTGATCGTGGGTTCCTGGTTCTGAGTCGAGTGGAACGCTTGAACCAGAGACGTCGAAGCTTGTGTGACAACCTGGGCTGTCATGTTCTCTAATGGCGCCATACGGGTGAGACTTGTAGGTTCCATCTGAATGGTTCAGAGGTGCACTATTCATTACAATCATTAAAGGATGCTACCCAGCTAGCTGACTGTATGTAAGATGCACATAAAGTTTATTTAGATTGGTTGATTTTCCGTACAGTACAGATAATGATAGCTGTATGAGTCTCCAAAGTACTCCTATTACAGTACTAATCAAAGAAATTCCCTCACAGATGAGACTCTTAAAATCCTAATGAGCAACTGCCGAAGCATTCGCAAACGAAGTTCGAGATTTTAAAGCACGTATAAAAATTAGTGGAGTTCATATAGTACTATGTACAGACAGGTAGTCAAAACTCGAAATTGACAGTAGTGAAATTTTTGGAGTAAATCTAACTGCATAGCGACAGTATATGCTAGTTGGAAATGAAGGTGGTAGACGAGAATCTCAAATCTACCACGCTTAAAACTAAAGCTGTAGGCAAGAATGTACCATTAAAGGAGGTCGTCAAATTATAATTCGGCCCCTCTACTGACCGCCACATACACACCACAATGTAAACGAAAACTGTAAAGGAAATCACACCTCCCTACTACATATATTCTCCGATGGTAATGCCATCATTGTACTTAAAACATCTAGCACTCGAGTGGGATGATTACGGTTTTGAAAATGACTACGGTGACATGACGACTTGTGAAATAATATGAAACGCTTTCTCTGAAAACTATGTAGAATAGATAGTTCAGAAGCAGTAGAAATCAGTATAAAGAAAGAGTTCCTACGAAAGTAATAGTACAATGTCTGAATAACACATGTATCGAATTTAATATGAAAGTAGTGGATACATATAAGAGCCGAGCGGGATTAGCCGAGCGGTCTTAGACGCTGCAGTCATGGGCTGTGCGGCTGGTCCCGGCGGAGGTTCGAGTCCTCCTTCGGGCATGGGTGCGTGTGCTTCTCCTTAGGATAATTTAGGTTAAGTAGTGTGTAAGCTTAGTGACTGATTACCGTAGCAGTTAAGTCCCATAAGATTTACCACACATTTGACCATATAAAAAATACACAATTATGGCAAAATTACATAGTTTCTTTCAAAAACGAGTAACAAAATAAGGACGTTTTACATCCTGCATGTAAACTGGTATAAAGGCACTCACAGTGCTGCTGTGTTATTGCATGGTTAGTACAGTGTCCAAAATCCGTTCTTCCTAATTAACTCAAAAATTCTCTTCGGCGTTGATTTTGTTAGGGTTTGTAGTTCTTGCTGTGCAGTTGTCACCCACTCTTCTCGTATTTCTCTTTCCATCTCACGTACGGTCTCAAATTGCCTTCCATTGCAATAAACATACGTTGCAAGTATTCCCGAAAAGTATCCTGGGTTTCAATTGGTATAAAGGCAGTCCTAGTCCTTGAAATCCGGTATGTTTATATTCAAACCAAATTTTAGTTGAAGCAGAAACATGCACAGATGAATAACGTTGTTGAAATATTAGATTTTCGTCCCCTAGCTACTCACACATTCTAATAAGTTCTGTCTCTAGCATCTCAGTGTCCATGTCAGAGTCCATGATTTACTTTCAGTGGAAAAGACTGACCAAATCATAACAATTTCACCACCAAAATTACTGTCCATTCTTACCTGCTGCTCTGTTCTCAGATCATGCCAGTAATATTGAAATATTGCAATTTTGTCAATTTGTTTTCGTGCGTTATAAGTTAAAACATGTGGTACACATTGAAAATTCGTTTTGTGACCAAAGGAAAGTGTATCACAATGCAAACCGACGCATGTTATTGTGAAAATAAAAGCATCCTAGAGAATGTATTTCATTGGTGATGAATTGTGAAAAATGTGATGCCAGTAACGGTACTTTTTGAATAAAGTACCTTAAAACCGATTTTTGGCTGCCTGCTGTACACCAGCAACAATTTTTTAATACTGCAATACATGTGATCCATCTAAATTAAACTTCTTCTCATCATTTTTTTTTTTTTTTTTTTTTTTTTTTTTTTTTGGGAAACTCCAATCTAGCCTGTTTATGTTTGGCTGTTAGTGGAGGTTCCTTGAATGCCAGATGTCTGTCGTTCGATAATTTGTCGTACACATCTGGCAATTACTGGTAACTGTAAGCCAACAACAAATTGAGAAGAGTAATGGTTTGTGGTCCTTGCTCTGCGCAAAAGTAACCGTTTCGATGCATCAGATAATATTCTACTTTGCCCATATTTCCCTTCTGTCAATATCGTACTCCAAATCTAACGAAATTATCAATCACTGTACTTCAACACTTCAGCTTCTTGGCGATCTGACAATTAGAGAGTTCCATTTTCTTGTACGCGACGATTTTGCTTTTCATCACATAATAACTGCTTTCCGCATGGCACTGTCACAGCCGTGGTTTTAGTACACAACATGCACTGTCACTAATGGTGTCTGCTTCTTAACTGCAATAAAGGGACGTACACACACATTAACACAGCACAGTGCCGACTGCCTTTATACCGAGTTTCACCCTCTACAACCCGACTCGTTGATGTCTTCTTATATATTGTATTACTGACATCAAATACGATATTATTTGACTGCATTTGTTGGCATATTGGATCTGACACTACTACGTGTACACTGTACTCAACTATCCCACAATGTTAATTTACCTACAGATATGCATGCCTGTATACTGATTCCCACTACGCTATCAGAGACCACGACACAGTTGTAACAACAACGATTAGCAAGGTACAAATGACAACTAATACTAGTTGAAATACTTACATGTCCCGTAAAGAATATTAAGAGACAATCGTGTCATACCTCAAGGAAGAGTTCGGAACTATGGGTATGAGCACCCAGAGAAAGTGTGGCTCAAATTTAGAAAAATAATTTACCAAACATCTAGTGGAATAGTTCACAGTGAAAGCGATCCTCCATAGTATACAGTGTCTGTAAATAAACTTCTAAAGAGGCGTCCACTACTGTGCAATACGTTTAAAACAGAGCGTAGCACTATAGATAGAGCTACTAGAGGAAACGCAGTTGGCGGTGAAGAGCAATGGGTAAACCATTTAACTGCAATGACAGAATCGTATCGAAAGACCTTTCTCAAAAGCCAACAAAATTCTGCTCTTACGTAAAGGTTAGAAACCAAACACTTGCAGATGACACAAAAACTAATATTTAGGACAGTAAAGTACTGAACCCAGTTTTTAAATGTTTCTTTACAAATGCCGGTGAAGTCACTGATGACAGTGCCACTAAAGTAGTGTTATTAAACCCGATTTTCCGAAACTCCTTCACCAAAGAAGACGAAGTAAATGTTCCTGAATTACAATCAAGAACAACTGCCAAGATGAGAAACATAGAAGTAGATATCCTCCTTGTAGCAAAGCACCTTAAATCACTTAATAAAGGCAAGGCCTCCGGTCCAGATTGTATATCAGTCAGGTTCCTCTCAGAGCATGCTGATACAATAGCAATTTAGCAATTATATACAACCGCTCGCTTACAGAAACTTAAAGACTGTAAAATTACTCAAGTTACACCAATACCCAAAAAGGGAAGTAGGAGTAATCCGGTGAATTACAGGCTCATATCACTAACGTCGATTGGCAATAGGGTTTTGGAACATATACTGTATTCGAACATTATGTAGTACCAAGAAGAAAACAATTTATTGACGCATAGTCAGAAAATACAGTTCTTGCATAACACAAATAGCTCTTTATACTCAGTGCTATAGTGAGTGCTATCGACAGGGGATGTCAAATTGATTCCATGTTTTTAGATTTCCAGAAGGCTTTCGACACTGTTCCTCACAAGCGTCTTCTAACCAAACTGCGTGCCTATGGAATATCACCTGAGATGTGCAACTGGATTCGTGATTTCCTGTCAGAAAGGTCACAGTTCGTAGTAATAGACGAGAAGTCATCGAGTAAAACGGAAGTAATATCCGACGTTCCCCAAGGAAGTGTTATAAGTCCTCTATCTTTCCTGATCTATATTAACGACGTAGAAGACAACCTGAGTAGCCGTCTTAGATTATTTGCAGATGATGCTGTCATTTACGGTCTTGTAAAGTCATCAGATGACCAAAACGAATTGCAAAATGATTTATACGATATCTCAATGGTGCGAAAAGGGGCAATTGACCTAGAATAAAGAAAAATGTGAAGTTATTCACGTGAGTAGTAAAAGAAATCCGCTAAATTTCGATTACGCGGTAATTCACACAAATCTGAAGGCTGTAAATTCAGCTAAATCCTTAGGGATAACAATTACAAATAATCTAAATTGGAACGATCACATATATCATGTTGTGAGTAGAGCAAACCAAAGACTGCGATTCATTGCCAGAACACTTAGAAAGTGCAACAGATTTACTAAAGAGACTGCTTACACTACACTTGTCCGCCCTATTCTGGAGTATTGCTGTGTGGCATGGGATCCGCATCAGGTGGGACTGACGGATGACATCGAAAAAGTTCAAAGAAGGGCGGCTCGTTTTGTATTATCTCGAAATAGGGGAGATAGTGCCACAGACATGATAAGTGAATTGGAATGGCAATCATCAAAACAAGGCGTTTTTCGTTGCGACGGGATCTTCTCATGAAATTTCAATCATCAGTTTTCTCCTCCGATTGCGAAACATTCTGTTGGCACCCACCTACGTAGGGAGAAATGATGAGCACGATAAAATAAGCGAAATCAGGGCTCACACAGAAAAAATTAAGTGCTCGTTTTTCCCGCACGCCGTTCGAGAGTGGAACGGTAGAGAGCAGCTTGAAGGCGGTTCATTGGACCCTCGGCCAGACACCTAATTGTGAATAGCAGAGTAATCACGTAGATGTAGATGAAGAGAACGCAGATGTACATTCCGGCTTTCACTGTCGCTACATTTCAAAGTCGAGTAACATAAATGTGTCAGTGGTATTGAGAAACAACTGAAATTCCAAAAATTGGATAAGGCCTCAGAACCCAATGAAATACCGTCAGATTCTGTACGGAACTTTCGATTTAGTCCCTCATTAACTCTCATATATTGTACATCCCTTGAATAAAAGGGTGAATACGGAGACCTCAGATGTCAGGCACAGATGATTAAAATTCTTTGTATTTAAATGAATGTCTAAAATTGCCGCTGAATTCAGCGCCCTTTTGATTTAGCTGTTTGACTATAAAGGTACCACAAAAAAAGAAATTGTCGAGAAGAGTATTACACTCTTCTGACGTGAAAGGCGCATGTTTTGTTGCTATCAACCTCTGCAGGCTGTTAAAGTGATACGGAAATCGGCGTGTGATGAGCGTGTCCAGAGAAACAAATGATTACTATTTCCGAAAAATTGGATCAAGTATTAAAGACAAGGAGCTTCATAACTGAGCAAGTCCATAATGCGTTGGTCCAACTCTGGCCCTCGTGCAAAAAGTTATTCGGCTTCGCATTGATTGATAAAGTTGCTGTATGTCCCGCTGAGGGATACTGTGCCAAATTTGGTCCAATTGGCGCGTTTGATAGTCAAAATTCCGAGAAGGTTGGAGGACCCGGCCCATAATCTTCCAAACGTTCTCAATTGGGGAGAGATCTGGCGACTCGGTTGGCCAAGGCAGGGTTTGGCAAGAACGAATACAAGCAGTAAAAATTCTCGCCGTGTGCGAGCGCGCATTATCTTGCTAAAATGTAAGCCCAAAATAGTTCGCTATGAAGGGCAACAAAACGGGACCTAGGATATCGCCGTCATACAGCTGTGCCGTAATGGTGCCGAGGATGACAACCAAAGGCGTCCTGCTATGAAAAGAAATGGCACTCCAGACTGTAACTTCTGCTTGTCGGGACATATGGCGAGTGACAGGCTGGTATCCCACCACTGACCGGGCCGTGTGCGGACACGTCTTTGCTGGTCATTGCGGCTCAATTAGAAGCGGGATTCATAACTGAACACTAATCCAGTCAATGAGATTCCAGGTCAAAGACGTGTCTCGATATGACCCAGACAGCGATGGCGTACCAAACTGTCTGTCGGCCTGACTACCAGGAATGATGGTCTGGGGTGGCAATATCTGCTTACATAAGGGCCAAAGATGAACCAACGCGTTACTGATTTGCTTGATATGTGATACTCTTTCTCTTGAATAAATCATCCAATTTATCTGAAACTGTAATCATTTGTTTGTCTTTACATATACATCACACACACACACACACACACACACACACACACACACACACACACTCAGGCACATACTCTTCTTCTCCCTCCCTAAATATACGAAGGGAAGTCAAAAAGGTGAGGGACTAATGCAATTTCTCGTGTAGGGCCTGGTAACATTGCTTGTATCCAGGACTGAAGTATTGTCGTCTGCAACAGTTCTGTATAAAGTATCACTCTATTCCCACTTTAGTCGTTGCATTGTAGCAGACCGTGACAGATGGCAGATCCATTGTCGATCTGCACCAAAGAAGAAATGAGGGCAGTTATGCCCTTTTTGTATGCGAAAGTTGTTAACCTGCGGAAATTAATCGTCAAATGCAAGCGCAGTATGGTGACAACTGTTTATCGCGAAGCAAGATCTACAAATGGATAGAGCGCTTCAAGCGAGGAAGAACTTCTCTATGTGACGAAGGAAGTTCGGGCAGGCCGTCGACGTCAACAACTGGCGAAAATTTCGAAGTAGTTGGGGGTAAAGTCCTTGAGGGTACGGTGATGGAAGACAGACGAATCGCAGTGGACGAGACCACCAATACTTTACACATCAGTCATGGTTCACCGTATTCCATCCTACACGACGGCCTAAATTTTCGGAAAGTGTCTGTAGGTTGAATGACGCAAGAATTGTCAGCGCAGCATAAGGCACAAACGATGGTCATCTCTTGTAAATATTTGGCTCGTTATCCTCGCGAAGAAGATGGACTTTTATAGCAAATCGTTACAGTAGACGAAACGTGGATGCATCATCACGAACCGGAAAGTAAGGCTGCGAGCATGGTGTGGAAACAACCATCATCACCAACAGTTAAGAAATATAAACGTTCAACTATCAGCTGCTAAGATTGTGCCAACACTATTCTTGGACTTTGAAAGGTGTGTTAGCCGTTCATTTAGCCTTAAGAGGCGAATCTGTGAACAGTGAGAACTAATGTGCTATGTTGCGAACTAAACTTGAACCTACAGACAGATCCAAACGTTACGGAAAGTCATTCTGCAGCAAAGCTACGCTCGACCACATTCTTCCAAACAGACGGACGAAACAATAACGGAGATGGGGATTCGGATTGCTGGAACACCTGCCAGGCAGTCCAGACCTGGCTCCTAGCGACTTCCACATGTTTGGACATTGAAAGGAAGTGCTCAGGGGAAGAAGAGTTTAAACCGATGCAGAAGTCACTGATACGATACAAAATTGGTTACAGGTGCAACCAAAAAACGTTTTTCCGAAGAATCAAAAAACTTGCGGAACTTTGGACCAAGTGCGTTGAAGTGGAGGGAGGTTATGTAGAAAAATAATGTATGTTTCAGTTTTCTATCATTAGAATAAATACTCATTTTCTCAAAAGTCCCTTTACTTTTTGACTTCCCCTCATCTATTAGAAGTTAATTTCATTACAGTCGTAATTTTATCGCAGCCATTATTACGTATGTTGCAATGAAAGTATAGAACATATCCAAGACTTCCTCAGTGTTCATCGTTGATGCAGTACCTCGATGGTTAAGTATTAGTGCCAATCCATTTAAACTATCTTCTGTCATCCTGCTGAGAAGATATAATTTCAGACGGCGTAAGCTTGAGAAAAATTCACCGAGTTGCTGATTGTTACAGGAAATGTGTACAACTGACTTTTGACAGCGCCGTTGCTTTTTTATAGGCCTCTACTGGAAACGTTTTCATGCTTTCGTGCATTTTTTGATAAATTTATAGCTCTCCCTTGTAAGTTACCATCTAAGGGAGAAAGTCTTTGCATGTTCAGTGCTTTGCAAAACATGCTCTATACGTTTGTCAATAAAGTTTTGCGACAGCAGTTTTTGTAGAGGTCCGATTCTTTGTAGCCGAGTTGTAGGGAGTCTTAATGACATTTCATCTAACATATGATCAAGAAAGGGTATGGACACTGACACACGGTAATACCTTTTTACACACTGTCTCTGAAGACTGGGTCTGTTGGTCTGTTGAAAGCGTAGCTGTGCACTGCTGCGTAAGCACTTCCGAAAGTTCTGCATCGATTAGTAATAGTGTCTGTTTATTTATATATTCAATTAGCTTTTACCCACGGCTTCGTTGTCGTGTCATCAGCATTGCGGGATGATGAAGTATCGGAGAAGCACAGGCCGAGCGCCGCGCGCCGTCCGCTCTGCTGCCCAGTCGCACGAAGTAAGGTGTCCTATGTTTAGCGTATTTCCATGTCTATGGCATCACAGCTCCGACACAAATGGATTGATTTCTTACGTTTGATGAAAGTTTGTTCAGCCGTTTAAAGGTACTTTGTTATGTGAAGTAAAGAGCTTGCCGGCAGCAAAACGCTGCCTAATCAATATGTGGTATCTAATTAGGTGTCATATTAGAATACCTATCTCAAAAGTATCTACAAAAAGTTCCACGAGAACATATGTTTATGTTTTATGATTCGCCTACAATTACCATTTTTGTGGTGTCTTCCGAATTCACTGCGCCTTTTACAAAAGACAAACATTATTATGGGTGAACCGTAAAGGCTAAGCATATGTACTCGTGGACTTTTGTGTAGATCCTTTTGAGATCTACACAAAAGTCCAGGAGTGCATATGCTTAACCTTTACGGTTCACCCAAAATAATTTTTGTCTTTTGTAAAAGGCGCATTGAATTCGTAGTTTCAGATTTGACGTAACTCTTATGGCCTGTGCAACGTATTGTAAAATAGCTCACTGTCAATGACGTTTTGCTGCCTTAATTCTCTATTGTCGATTATTATCCTCTCTGCCTACTGATTTAATATTTTAAGTAGCCTACGTTCTTTTTCAGTGTTAAAGCTATCTCCATACCAGATCTCGTCAAATTCGATTCAATGGTTCTCACGTGAAAAAGTAACAGGCAGACAGCTACTGTCACATATGTAATATTGATACCTTATGGGTTACTCACTGTGCCTTTAGACAAGAAGTGAAGTGCTATACCATAACTGGAATACGCACTTTTCTGATAAAATACCAAACAGAACAAAATGTTCTATTTGCCAATAAGAGAACTTTGGGCAAAAGTCGAGGTACAAATGTACTGACTGTAAAAAGCCTGACGATGAAGCAAAATCGAGATGTGTAGCTTCAAAACTGTTTACAGTAGCAATTCGTGGCAGTCCTATTTCTTGTTAACTAGGAGAAGAATCCAGTGATTTACCAAAAATATCTGAATGTATGAGCCTGAACGTAGCCTCTCTCGAACTCACTGCAGGGGAGGGGAAGGAACACGTGCTTCCGTGTCCGCTCTCTGAATCCGCCCTTGGTGGCACCCATCTATAGCAGAATGTTAGAACACATCCTTAACTTTAAAATGAAATGAAATGTTATGTGGCTAGGGTCTCCTGTCGGGTAGACCGGTCGCCTGGTGCAAGTCTCTTTAGTTGACGCCATTTCGGCGACCTGCATGCCAATGAAGATGATATGATGATGAAGACAACATAACACCGATTCCCCGAGCGGAGAAAATCTCCGACCCAGCCTGGAATCGAACCCGGGCCCCTTGCATGGTATTCTGCCACGCTGACCACATTTTTTAAAACCAGGAAATGGGTTAAGTAAACAAAACATCTTTATTTGTACAAGCATAAATACAACGGAAAGGCTGTCCTTCCGGCTGAGCTATCGTAAGACAGTACACTCGAATAAAGCGTGCGAAAGTCTTTATCAACAAGGTGTGGAGAAAAATAATAACAAAACTGTAAGTAAACTGTGAGGCCATAGATAAAGAGCGAAGAAGGTGCTGGGGTATGACAACACTTGCAGGCATCTTCCTGCTCGGCAGAGTGGGCAGGGGTCACCATGCGAGGCCTGGCACCACCAGCGGGAACAAGCACCCGGGTGGGGGGGGGGGGGGGGCAGAAGCCAAGGAGAAGGGGACAGTAGAGTAGCGGGAATGATCAGCATTCTCTGGTATGATGTGTAAAAAAAAAAAAAATTAAAAAAAAGAGAAGGGTGGGCTTGTCCATGCGGCTACTCCGCTGTGGGGTATGGTACAGAAATGTAGCGCGGGGAGTCCAAGATGTGAGCAGGGAGCAGGAGGAGGAGGAGGAGGAGGAGTGGGGAGTGTCGTCCGCGTGTAGCATCGTCCAACTGAGCGTGGGTAACGTAGACCGCGCGCAGGTAATTGGCGAAGAAGGCGTGTTGGTGCTCGACTTCATTGCACGCGGCTTGTAGGTACTGCCACAACTCAAGGCGTGATTTATTGCCATCATTAAACAGGTAAGTGATCGTCCACCCCTTGACCCATGGAATCGCATGATTTTTGGTGGCGGGGAAATAAGTATCCTCAGGATGGATAAAAGTCCATGGGTGAATCGAGTCCGGCGGAAAGCGGAGATAGCAGGCAACGAACTATCAGCTCAGGTCCCAGACGTGACTGGTGATAGCACAAGTCAGGTGGTTGGCATCTTCATCCACGACGTGGCAAATTGAACAAAGCAGAGTGTCCGACAATCTGGTTACGTGAAGACGTTGATTTGTGGCGAACTTTCCACATGCGATGTGGTACCATGTTGGAAGGAAGGAAACGTTAGTGGATAGACGCTAAACCGTGGGCCACCGCGTCGGTGAATATTTGAGTTCGACGTTGTTGCTGGATAAGTAACGAAGCAATGGGATGTAGAAGTCTTTGATTCGAGGAAGAAGCGTGCTCGGTAAGTGAGTGTGAACTTAACAGGTCGACGATGAAGTCAGAAATGTGCTTAATGTGGTGCGTGTGTGGCCTTCTGGTATTGGCGGTGATATGGTCACGGGCATAGCGATGTTCAGCAAGCAACGCGTATCGGAAGCGCCCCCGTTCCACTGCATGTACATGGTGGACATGTACAAAGGCACCGCTCGGAGGCGCACATTGACAAAGCCGAGGCACCCCGCTCGCAGCGGAAGGGTGAGTGTTTCGTAGCGGATCTTAGAGCGTACCGGCCGCAAGAAAGTATCCGAACGCGACCTGGAGGCTGCGTCCAATAGTTGTGGCAACGAGACTACCTATGCGACTAGGACCATTTTGGATGCCACATATTGATTGAGGTATTCGACATGTGGCAAAGAATCGAGCCGGTGGAGGAGATTTTGTCGCACTGCCGTGCGGATAATTTGGAGAGTACGCCGAAAATTGATGGCAGTGGAGCGGCACAAGGTGGAGGTGAAAATAATACCAAGATATCGTAGTTTTGTACACACGGCAGAGGTGCGTGTGAGAGGTCGATGATTTAGCCACATTATGTTACTGCCAGCTGCAGTTCCGTACGTTGATATAAAATCAAGAACAATTTGGGTTTCATTCCGTGAGTAGACTAAGAGGAGGAGGTCGTTCGCATTGCACGTCATAAAAAATTGTGCTGTCCCAAGGTGAGACCACCCGATGAGTGGCTCCAGGATGATGACATAGAGCAATGTCGGAAGTGAGCAACCCTGCATTATGAAGCGTTGGATGGTCGCTGGCCCCGCCTCACGGCCATTGATCTGAATCAGCGATTCGGCGCTGCCATACAGGCGCCGGATGATATCGACAAGGCGCATGCAAAACCCATTTGGCTCATTACTGAGAACAGAAAACGATGCCGCACCTTGTCGAATGAGCTGTCAAAATCAGTGGCAGCCACGAAGGGGCTTAGTGCATGCTGCTGCCAGAGCAATTGAATCACATTCTCCGGAGGCTATTTGTGCACTGAAGCGCCAAAGAAACTGGTATAGGCATGCGTATTCAAATACAGAGACATGTAAGCAGGCAGAATACGGCGCTGCGGTCGGCAATGCCTATATAAGACAACAAGCGTCTGGTGCAGTTATTAGTTCGGTTACTGTTGCTACAATGGTAGCTTATCAAGATTTAAGTGAGTTTGAACGCGGTGTTATAATCGGCGCACGAGCGACGGAACACAGGATCTCCGAGGTAGAGATGAAGTGGGGATTTTCCCGTACGACTATTTCACGAGTGTACCGCGAATATCAGGAATCCCTAAAACATCAAGTCACCGTCACTGCTGCGGCCGGGAAAAGATCCTGTGAGAGCGGGACCAACGGCCACCGAAAACAGACGTTCAACGTGACAGAAGTGCAACCCTTCCGCAGACTGCTGCAGGTTTCAGTGCTGGGCCAGCAACAACTGTCAGCGTGCGAACCATTCAACGAAACATCATCGATATGGGCTTTCGGAGCCGAAGGCCCGCTCCTATAGCCTTGATGACTGCTCGACACAAGACTTTACGTCTCGCCTGGGCCCGTCAACACCGACATTGGACTGTTGATGACTGGAAACATGTTGCCGGATCGGACAAGTCCCGTTTAAAATTGTATCGAGTGGATTGACGCGTACGGGTATGGAAACAACCTCATGAATCGTGCATGCCAGCAAGGGACTGTTCAAGTTGGTGGAAGCTCTGTAATGGTGTGGGGCGTGTGTAGTTGGAGTGGTATGGGACCCCTGGTATGTCTAGATACGACTCTGACAGGTGGCAGGTACATAAGCATTCTGTCTTATCACTTGCATCTATTCATGTCCATTGTGCATTCCGATGGACCTCGGAAATTCCAGCAGGACAATGCAATACTACAAACGTCTAGAATTGCTACAGAGTGACTCCAGGAAGACTCTTCTGAGTTTAAGCACTTCCGCTGCCCACCAAACTCCCAATGAAAATTATAGAGCATATCTGGGATGCCTTGCAACGTGCTGTTGAGAAGAGATCTCTACCCCTCTGTTACTCCTACGGATTTATGGACAGCCCGGTAGAATTCACAGTATCAGTTCCCTCTAACGCTACTCCAGACATTAATCGAGTTCGTGCCACGTCATGTTATGGCACTTCCGCGTGTTCGCGGCGCCCTACACGATATTAGGCAGGTGTACCAGTTTCTTGCTCTTCAGTGTATATTAGATGAGCCACCCGGAGCTGTCTATTCTGGGGATAGAATGATAGTATGCCAGGTCGCGAAGAACGGCGTAGAAATAGTCGGTAGTGTGCCACGCAACTACTTCCTTGCCATACTGTGTAAAAGCCCGTCGAATGGCAGGTTTGACACATTCCAGCCACCAAGTCAAGGTTGAGCAGTTCTTAGGTAAGCGATGTTCACAGGTGGCCTATGTCTCAGTAACGCTGTGAAGACATTTGGGATAGTGACGGTGGGAGTTGTTTAGCTTCCACGGCACACGACTGAACGAGACCATGTAAGAGATCCATGACTAAGGAATTTGTTGCTTGCGCACTCGAGTAGACGTAATTTCGATGGATTGCTCACGCGCTGCCTGCGATATGTAAGTTATAAGGGAATCTCAGACCAGAGAGCAGTGTTGGCTGCAGTAGGAACTGTGTGGCTGTAGGAGTAAGTAGTAGCTAGGAGTCTGGTCTATGGAGTTGGCTGGGCCGGTCGTGGGGAACGATGGCGGTGCCTGAGCGTTGTAGTACAAGGTAAAAGCAGCCTCGCGCATATGTACTATTGTAATATCAAGTACGGCGTAAATGTTTTAAAAAAATTCTCTTAATAATAATCTTTCTTATAAAAATTAACTTTTGACAATCATTCATGTCAATTTAAGGAATTTACTAATTTCTCCAATCCATGGTCATCCTGATTATTGTAAAGAAAAATCAGTTGTTTATTTTTATACATGACAAATCTATCGGCCAGCTTTGCACTGGGCTATGCCAGAAAAAATTCTTATAGGAGCAGATATATATGCGTTATCCGGCGACCTTATTGAGGTAAGAATTTCAATTTATTAAGAATGATCTTTCAGGGCCACGACGCAGCACTGCTCACGTCCAAATTTATCAGTTTAAATTCACAGTCAATTATTGAAAGGTTATAAGTGAGCCACAATTCTATTGTGAGGTTAGTCACGTTGTTATTGCAAGGTTACGGAATAATAAACTGTTGTAAGGTTACATTGAACGTGAATGATATAAATATTTTATCTGTGGGGAGGTTACGTTAAATGTGAATGGTATATAATTATATTTGTTACCTGTTGGGAGGTTACAGTAAATGCAAATGCAATATACACTCCTGGAAATGGAAAAAAGAACACATTGACACCGGTGTGTCAGACCCACCATACTTGCTCCGGACACTGCGAGAGGGCTGTACAAGCAATGATCACACGCACGGCACAGCGGACACACCAGGAACCGCGGTGTTGGCCGTCGAATGGCGCTATCTGCGCAGCATTTGTGCACCGCCGCCGTCAGTATCAGCCAGTTCGCCGTGGCATACGGAGCTCCATCGCAGTCTTTAACACTGGTAGCATGCCGCGACAGCGTGGACGTGAACCGTATGTGCAGTTGACGGACTTTGAGCGAGGGCGTATAGTGGGCATGTGGGAGGCCGGGTGGACGTACCGCTGAATTGCTCAACACGTGGGGCGTGAGGTCTCCACAGTATATCGATGTTGTCTCCAGTGGTCGGCGGAAGGTGCACGTGCCCGTCGACCTGGGACCGGACCGCAGCGACGCACGGATGCACGCCAAGACCGTAGGATCCTACGCAGTGCCGTAGGGGACCGCACCGCCACTTCCCAGCAAATTAGGGACACTGTTGCTCCTGGGGTATCGGTGAGGACCATTCGCAACCGTCTCCATGAAGCTGGGCTACGGTCCCGCACACCGTTAGGCCGTCTTCCGCTCACGCCCCACCATCGTGCAGCCCGCCTGCAGTGGTGTCGCGACAGGCGTGAATGGAGGGACGAATGGAGACGTGTCGTCTTCAGCAATGAGAGTCGCTTCTGCCTTGGTGCCAATGATGGTCGTATGCGTGTTTGGCGCCGTGCAGGTGAGCGCCACAATCAGGACTGCATACGACCGAGGCACACAGGGCCAACACCCGGCATCATGGTGTGGGGAGCGATCTCCTACACTGGCCGTACACCTCTGGTGATCGTCGAGAGGACACTGAATAGTGCACGGTACATCTAAACCGTCATCGAACCCATCGTTCTACCATTCCTAGACCGGCAAGGGAACTTGCTGTTCCAACAGGACAATGCACGTCCGCATGTATCCTGTGCCACCCAATGTGCTCTAGAAGGTGTAAGTCAACTACCCTGGCCAGCAAGATCTCCGGATCTGTCCCCCATTGAGCATGTTTGGGACTGGATGAAGCGGTCTGCACGTCCAGCACGAACGCTGGTCCAACTGAGGCGCCAGGTGGAAATGGCATGGCAAGCCGTTCCACAGGACTACATCCAGCATCTCTACGATCGTCTCCATGGGAGAATAGCAGCCTGCATTGCTGCGAAAGGTGGATATACACTGTACTAGTGCCGACATTGTGCATGCTCTGTTGCCTGTGTCTATGTGCCTGTGGTTCTGTCAGTGTGATCATGTGATGTATCTGACCCCAGGAATGTGTCAATAAAGTTTCCCGTTCCTGGGACAATGAATTCACGGTGTTCTTATTTCAATTTCCAGGAGTGTATATAATTTTATCTGTTGGGAGGTTACACTTGGCGACAACCGGCCACGATCGTATTTTTGAGAATTTCTGAGAAGTAGTCTGTTATATATCTGGCTCTTATTTACTTAATATTACATGTAGTTTCCATCTGGCGCAACGCACTTACTGACTTGTCACTCTTTCTTTCACAGATAATCTGCAATTTATTGCTCTTTGTTTTTACTGTATTTGTTCCATTTTTGATTTGTCTTTGTTTGATTTTGTGCTTACCTTTTGACTTGTGAAAATGCCGCGAAAAACTGCTAACAGTACATCGCGATGCGCAATGAGTGAAAAAGCCGACTTAAATAATTTGATTAATAATACTAGCGACACTCAGTGTCATTATGATGCTCTTCCAGTTACAGACAACCAGTGCGTGCCGACCACTGGTAATGATTTTAACGCTAATAATGAGCAAACAAATTCAATTATGTCCAAAGTTAATTGAACAATTGATGACGGGGCACGTTCCGATTCAATGAGCGCCGCCCAGTTAGATACACCTAATTTGCAAAATTTACTAACTAAAGTGAACAATGTAGTCAAAATACGTCAGATTTATTTGATTCCGATGTAGTGACCAACAGTGCACATCCAATTAGCAAACCTTTTCGTGAATCAGACAATGACCAAATGGTTACACAATACGTGACAAATGCAGACACACGATCACACAGCTCAGAAAATAGAGTCGCTAATGTTGGCATGGATCAAGTTATGGCAGTATTGCTACAACTTAATGAATCGAAAAAACAACTTAATGAAAATTTCAAACAGTTGAATGAAAAGTACAACTTTAATGTGTCGAACAAACAATTTAATGAATCGGACAAATAAATTAACGAAAATCTCAAACAATCGAATGAAAAACACGACAACAATTTCAAGCAACTTAATGAAAGTTTCAAACAGTGGAATGAAAACCACGACAGGACGTTCAAACAAATTAATGAAAAACTTGACACCTCTATTGAATAGCTTACTGAGCAGATTACAGCCGTTGCGGAGCAATGTAATGAAACTAAAAAACAATTACGTGAGGAAATTAAGGCCTGTGCCAGGAATAATAGTGAAGAGATACGCAATACACATGCTACCACAACTAAATTACTTAGTTGTTGCTAAACAATGTTCAGAAAACGCAACACAGTTACGCGACGAGTTTAAACTAATGTCAGCAGAACTTTCACGAACACTGGATGCGATAGTAGACACAAAATTTGACCAACAGAACAGTCAAATTGACGAACGTTTTAACCACCACCACCTACAAAACACTGAAACGCGTTACCGTAAATTTATAAGGGAACAGAATAAAGTAAAGAAACAAGTCATGGAAACAATTGTTGCACAGAGGCAGGAAGATAAGCGTAAGTTGTTTACGAAAGCAAAAACATACGTAGACAACAACACTGCTGCAGTATCAGACGAAATCAAACAGTTGAACACCGAACTGCAAGATGAAATCTCGGATCTTAAAACAAGAACAGACTCACACACAGTAGACTTTCAGACAATGACCAGCAGACTTGAAAAGTTGGAATTAATACAGGATCACGATGCCATTAAAGCAGACGTTAAGAAATTGAACAAAACCACACGTCAAATGCAAAAACAAATCGATGCCTGTCACACTAAAAATGACGATCAGGTAAAAGCACTGGCTGAAAAATTTAATGAATTGGCCAGTCGTATTGACGTTATCGAAAATAACAATGACACCAAATCAGACGATACGGGACCAGTTCCGTACAATCAAACACCCAAGTTTCGAAACATACAGTAGACAATCAATTAGATAGGTAAATCCAATAATTAATTACGTAGAAAATTGTCATCTTTACAGCAAGAAGTGACAGAAATGAAAAATGTTTCAGCCTCTAACACGTCACAGTATACGCCACATTCTGAACATTTGTCACACCCACACAGCCAGTATAACTTAGGTAATTTACAGAGAGCACATGACAGATTCCGAACAGACACAGACAAATAGATTCTCCTACAATCCTGTACCTGCTCGGACACTCAGAGACGATAATTTTGATTACAAGCACTTTCTATCCGTTAGGAAACTTAAGGTATTTAAAAATGACAGACCATAGATTTATCCTTTGGATTGGATACAACAATTCAGTTATGCATTTCCACCAACTTGGCCCGTAACACATATTGCAGTTTTTTGGAAGGCGAACCGCAACTCAGACCGATCGCAATACAATGTTAGTCGGTAGAAGTATTTCAGATTGCTATTCTGTCAGCGTATTGGTCGAAGACGACACAGAGCGGAATCAAGGATCAGTTAATTAGCTTACCGAATAATGAGAACTCAAATTTTCCCACTGTGACGCAATTCTTTGAACACATGGTACAACAAAACCAATATTTATGTGAGCCACACACATGTCAGCACTTTTACAATTATGTATTTCTAAATTACCACGTTCGTTTAGAGTATCACTTTTAACAGGATAGCAGAAAGAAAATATTTCGGCATTTAGAGATCTGCTACAGCTTTTGGAAGTTCAGCAATCAGACAATTCCTTCATAAACAAAAAATTTTCACATCGTAACCAAGGCCAACAAGCATAAGGCAACTACGATCAGCCACACTAATTAAATAGCAAAGGTGATAGACGGTCCAGGAATGACAACCACCAGAAATTTAATAACAGGCTAAATTTTAATTATCAGTATCCTCATAGTTATCAGAAACAGCAAAGACAGTTTGGCAACAACAGAGGCTTTTCCCCCCACAACATCAACAAAACCAGTCGGTTATCATACGTAACCAACAATGTAGTCTGCAAGGTCAACCAAGCTTTAATATATCGCCGCCTGCACGTATAGCGTCGGCTCCACCAAATAGTAACGCACAACAAGGAAATCACAACGTACAGAAAACACACCATTCCAACTCCTATCGCAATGCGCCGTATAGCAACGATTATGATGACAGACATAAAAGTAAAGAGCACAGTTTTCAGCGTACGTTTAATAACAGTAGGCCTTACCAGCAGCAGAATCAACCACAACAGATTATCATGAATGAAGCAGACAGTCGGTATCATCCCGAACCCAATACGTCAGGAAGAAATAACAGAACAGTACAAACAGTCGAGATGCCACAGCATCCTCCCGCGCAAATAACAGAATGTCAGAAAGAATTTGACTAGATGCAGTACAGATTGAATCTTCGAGCAATGTAAGCAATACTTTTGACACACAGACCCTTGTTCACGAAAATGTTATTACTTTTGACAACATCCGAGACACTCTTGTATGAAAAACCAGTTATTCAAACAATCATTTCCCACCTTGTCATTGAAGAAAAAATTGGATCATCCATATTTTCATCAGTAATGGATTCTGGATCACCTATGTCAGTTATAAATGAAGAAACTTTCAATGAATATAACAAAGAAAACACCTATCCTACGTTACCATCAGGTAAAACTTAAGTAAAAGGAACAGTATCTGGTAAAGGAGTAGATGTAAAATCACAGACACACTTATCATTTTGTATTGCAGGTCATACGTTCCACTCAAATTTTTGGATTGCTCCCTTATTGACAACAGGCGTTATTTTAGGTTCGAATTCTTTAGTAAAACATGACGCAATTAACTTTAAAAATTCCTATTTAATGTTAAAGGATGAAAATGTACAACTGGCATTAGAATTTCAGGATGCTTTATCTGCAGAAGAACAGGCAATTTATCGAACAGAGGTCATTTCTACATCCCGTAACGTAGATTGTCATTCCTCATTGTTCACAGATACGTACGTACACAACTGCAATACATCACACGAAGCCGACTATGACGTTTATAAATGATTTCTGATAAAGTGAAACAGAGCAACGCAAATACAGATGACGAACGTACTCAACTACGCAAAATTCTTTTACAGCAAGCTCCAGTTTTTGAGAACATCCCTGGTACTATGTTCGGTTTTATGTATGAATTTCAAGTTAAACAGCATGGCACATTAAAAGCCAAATATTATCCTATTCCGTATATTCACAGAGAACAAGTTAAGAAAGAATTGCAAGCTATGCTTGACCAAGGAATAATTGAACCGGCAGTTAGTCCGTACATAAACCCGCTCCGTATTGTTAAGAAAAAGGATGGATCACTTCGACTCGTACTTGATTCGCGTCATATCAACGACATTATTATTAATGAAACAGATCGCCCACAGACACTAGAGGAACTTTTATATAAATTTCATGGTACTGCTGTTTATTCCACATTAGATCTAAAATCGGGATTTTGGCAGATTCAGCTCCATCCGAACTGCAGAAAGTACACAGCATTTCTCTGTTTTGGTGATTGTTATCAATTTTGCAAATTACCGTTCGGTTTAACAATTTATTCAGCAGCATTTATTCGCGGTTTGAATACTATACTTCCGACAGAATTAAAAGATAGAATCACAACGTATGTAGACGACATTCTTATTGCAGAAGCTAACTGGTCTGAACACAATCTGATTCTTGAACAACTGTTGCAAACTTCTCGTGCACAAGGACTCACAGTTAATCTTAACAAATCGCACTTTGGCAAAACATCTATAAAATTTCTTGGACATGTAATTTCAGCAGAAGGCATAGCGCCTGACCCGGAAAAACTTCAAGCTTTACGTGACATTACTGTTCCAACGACGAAGAAACAACTACGCAGCTTTCTGGGTTTAATTAACTTTTTCCGTAAATTTATTCATTACTCTGCTTTAGACACCCCTAGATTATGCCACTTGACGGGTAAAAACGCTATTTGGTCCTGGGATAGCCAAGCACAGTCTGAGTTTGTTAATTTGAAACATGCCTTCTTCAACGCACCACTTTTATCACACCCAGATCCTGCCAGAAAATTTTCCATCTCCACAAACAGTTTTAACATCGCTTTAGGCGAACAAATTTTTCAGGAAATTGAAAAAGACGGTACTACAGCAATTAAAAACATCGCCTTTGCAAGTCGCATTCTGTTACCTGCTGAACGCAATTATTCTGTTACAGAACTTGAAACATTATGTGTTGTATGGACATTTACGAGATTTAGGCATTTTCTTTATGAAAGACATACTACCATTTACACAGCTCATAGAGCTATACAGTTTTTACTTTCCGCTAAATTTACACGTGACAGATTAAGCAGATGGAAACTTTATGTACAGGAATTTAATTTTACAGTTGTTCACATTCCTGGTACACGAAATATTGTGGCAGACGCATTCCCGTCCTCTCAGCAACAATCAGCAAGACATCGCAACTAACTTCTGTCAAGCAAATTTCAGCGTCATGTATATTCAACAAGTTGCATTTGAAAATTCCGTTTCGTCGTCATTACGAGACATAGCACAAGAGCAGAGCAAAGACAACGTGTGGAAAGAAATAATACACCTTTGGCAAGATAGGAATAACGTTACCGTTAGAAACCATTATACTGTACGCAATAACATTCTGTTTCGCCGCTCTCACCCTGACAGCAACAACTGGTTACTCACCCTGACAGCAACAACTGGTTATTATGTGTTCCTGACGAACTTGTTAACAAACTAATTTGGTATACTCATTTAAGTTACGCACATTATGGAGCCAGAAAATCTTTTCCTATACTGAGACAGAACTGTTATTTTATCAACGTATTCGACGAGTTTTAGCGTAATGTAAAATCTGCCAGAAAGCTAAATTAGACATGACTTCACATATTCCTCCGTTAAGCCCATTATACTCGTTAAATTGAAACGCATGGCCGCTGTAGACATTTTTGGTCCGATTCCTAGATCTAATAGAGGGTTTTGTTACATCTTTGCCGCGGTTGAACTCACTTCGAAATTTGTTACCTTCACTCCGTTACGCAAAGCTACTGCTAAATCTATTTCGAATGCATTTGTAAAAAAAAATTTATTCCATGTATTGAAAGTAATTTCCGACAATCGACCACAATTTCGATCTGCGATATGGACTCGTATGTTACGAGCTAGAAACATTTCTCCGGTCTGTATATCCAAGTATCTCGCTTCTTCGAACCCTTGTGAACGACTACAGAAAGAAATTGGTGAACTATGTTGAATGTACTGCCATAAAAGATATATTGATTGGGACACACACATACTCTCAATCCAGGATTAAATTAACTCCATATCAAATGGATATAGTATGCTATCTCGGACTGTTTTATTGAAAAATGTTGAACCACCCAACAAAATTAGAGAATTGGTATCTGTTCCTACATCCCGTCGACTACGACACCATGAAATAATTGACACTGCGCTCAACAACATCAAACGTGCCGCAGAGCGCCGGAGAAGACAGCAAAAACAGGTTTGTACACGCCGTGACTTCCACATGGGACAGAAGATATTAGTACGCACACATTATTTATACAACAGAGGAAAGAGTAGATGCAGTAAGTTTGAGCTTCTACATGCAGGTCCATATAGAATTCGCAGCATTCCTCACCCCAATGTAGTACGTGTCGAAACTTTGAGAACCAGAAAAAGCAAGGGCAATCATCATTTTTCCAATATTAAACCCTTTATTGAATGAACATACTTCATGATTTATCACACTGTATTGCCATATCCAGATATTTATATGACCACTTACTGGTGATGATCCTATTTTTTCTTGGCAAGTGCCCGGCAAGGTAAGGTTAGCAGGTCGCTTTCCTTGTCGTTATATATCAGACCGTGCACATTTTCCATTTCTTTGTGTATGTATGATTGTTTTTCTATCGAAAGTTGAATTGTCTCTGTATGCACTATGAAACCTTTAAGGTGTAACAGACACCAGTTGACTTTGACATTTTTGCCTTATGATACCTCAATATTTTGACTATTCTACATTTTTTGCTACTGCATTATGATACTGTGTGTGCATTTTTTGCACTCGAAAACTGTCTATGTTTTTGACCTAATACGTTTTCTGTCATGCTATGCTGTATGCTTGGTCATATCTCTAGAAGAAAGCTCTCATTTAATGGGTATATGATTTAAATGCAAGTTATTAATCCATATTTGTCATTTTCAGAAAGCAACAACGTGTAAAAGAAATGAATTAAACAAACCACAGTGGTTTACTATGAAATGGAAATTTCACCTTCGGAATGAAAGAAAGAAAATGCAATACCTTGTCATGAAGAGTAAATGGATCAGAATTAACAAGCATGAAGAAGAATATACTACACACATTGTATAATAGCACTCTTAACTAATTATCTTTCTTTCAGAATACGAGGCGATTGACGCAGGCTGTCCGACAGAACTACACACCTTAATTTTAGTGATGAAATATGCTAGAAGTAAGAACTCTATAATATATGAACTAATGAATGATAATGAATAGTTGTATGAGGAGAATGGTAATATCAATAATGAATAATGAAGTGTCTATTTTTTGCAGATGATAATAAATGATAATGAATAGTTGTGTGAAGAATATGGTAATATGAATAATGAAGTTTTTCTTTGCAAATAATAATGATGAAGTTTATATGTTTTCTGTCACTTAAGAAATGCTACGTAGTTACTAAAGTATTTGGTTGCAGTTCCTTTTGACAGGATGTCTTATGTCGTATAGTATAATGACTGAATGTTTTGGGAAAGACAGCTAAAATATATACATATTAAGTACACATGTCATTACCTGTTAATTTGAAGTTTACTACTTTTCACCATAATATACATTTTTTCTTTCAGGTCAATAATCCATTTTGTATTTTTTCCAGGGGAAGCTTTTCATGATATTAATATACTATAAGCACTTCCCCCATCGCCCCATGACCATGGACCTTGCCGTTGGTGTGGAGGCTTGTGTGCCTCAGCGATACAGATAGGCGTACCGTAGGTGCAACCACAACGGAGGGGTATCTGTTGAGAGGCCAGACAAACGTGTGGTTCCTGAAGAGGGGCAGCAGCCTTCTCAGTAGTTGCAAGGGCAACAGTCTGGATGATTGGCTGATCTGGCCTTGCAACACTAACGAAAATGGCCTTGCTGTTCTGGTACTGCGAACGGCTGGAACCTACGGGAAACTATAGCCGTAATTTTTCCCGAGGGAATGCACCTCTACTGTATGATTAAATGATGGCGTCGTCTTGGGTGAAATATTACGGGGCTAAAATAGTCTCCCATTTGGATCTCCGGGCGGGGCCTACTCAAGAGGACGTTGTTATCAAGAGAAAGAAAACTGGCGTTCTACGGATCGGAGCGTGGAATGTCAGATCCCTTAATCAGGCAGATAGGATAGAAAATTTTAAAAGGGAAATGGATAGGTTACAGTTAGATATAGTGGGATTTAGTGAAGTTCGGTGGATGGAGGAACAAGACTTTTGGTCAGGTGAAAACAGGGTTATAAATACAAAATCAAATAGGGGTAATGCAGGAGTAGGTTTAATAATGAATACAAAAATAGGAGTATGGGTAAGCTACTACAAACAGCATAGTGAACGCATTGTTGTGGCCAAGATAGACACGAAGACGACGCCTACTATAATAGTACAAGTTTATATGCCAACTAGCTCTGCAGGTGATGAAGAAATTGATGAAATGTATGATTAGATAAAAAAAATTATTCAGGCAGTGAAGGGAGACGAAAAATTAATAGTCATGGGTGACTGGGATTCGGTAGTAGGGAAAGGGAGAGAAGGAAACATAGTAGGTGAATATGGATTGGGGCTAAGAAATGAAAGAGGAAGCCGCCTGGTTGAATTTTGCGCAGAGCATAACTTAATGACAGCTAACACTTGGTTCAAGAATCATCAAGAAGGAGAGGGTCTATACAAGGGCGATGTACTTGAAGACAATATTATGGAAATGGAAGAGGATGTAGATGAAGATGAAATGGGAGATATGATACTGCATGAAGAGTGTGGCAGAGCACTAAGAGATCTGACTCGAAACAAGGCTCCCAGAGTAGACAACATTCCATTACAACTACTGACAGCCTTGGGAGAACAAGTCATGACAAAACTCAATCATCTGGTGAGCAAGATGGGTAACACAGGTGAAATACCTTCAGACTTCAATAATAATATAATAATTCCAATCCCAAAGAAAGCAGGTGTTGACAGATGTGAAAATAGGCGAACTATCAGTTTAATAAGTCACAGCTGCAAAATACTAACGCGAATTCTTTACAGACGAATGGAAAAACTGATAGAAGCCGACCTCGGGGAAGATCAGTTTGGATTCCGTAGAAATGTTGGAACACATGAGGCAATACTGACCCTACCACTTAGGTAGAAAGATTAAGGAAATGCAAACCTACGTTTCCAGCATTTGTAGACTTATAGAAAGCTATTGACAATGTTGATTGGAATACTCTCTTTCAAATTCTGAAGGTGGCAGTTTAAAATACAGGGAGCGAAAGGCTATTTACAATTTGTACAGAAACCAGATGGCAGTTAAAAGAGACGAGGGACAACAGAGGAAAACAGTGGTTGGGAAGGGAGTGAGACAGGGTTGTAGCCTATCTCCGATGTTATTAAATCTGTATATTGAGCAAGCAGTGAAGGAAACAAAAGAAAAATTCAGAGTAGGTATTAAAATCCATGGAGAAGAAATAAAAATTTTGAGGTTCGCCGATGACATTGTAATTCTGTCAGAGACATCAAAGGACTTGGAAGATCAGTTGAACGGAATGAACAGTGTCTTGAAAGGAGGGTATAAGATGAACATCAACAAAAGCAAAACGATGATAATGGAATGTAGTCGAATTAAGTCGGGTGATGCTGAGGGAATTAGATTAGGAAATGAGACACTTAATGTAGTAAAGGAGTTTTGCTATTTGGGGAGCAAAATAACCGATGATAGTCGAAGTAGAGAGGATATAAAATGTAGACTGTCAATGGCAAGGAAAGTGTTTCTGAAGAAGAAAAATTTGTTAACATCGAGGAATGCCAGGAAGTCGTTTCTGAAAGTATTTGTATGGAGTGTAGCCATGTATGGAAGTGAAACGTGGACGATAAATAGCTTAGACAAGAAGAGAATAGAAGCTTTCGAAATGTGGTGCTACAGAAGAATGCTGAAGATTAGATGGGTAGATCACATAACTAATGAGGAGGTATTGAATAGAATTGGGGAGAGGAGGAGCTTGTGGCACAACTTGACTAGAAGAAGGGATCGGTTGGTAGGACATGTTCTGAGACATCGACGGATCACCAATTTAGTACTGGAGGGTAAAAATCGAAGATGGAGACCAAGAGATGAATACACTAAGCAGATTCAGAAGGACGTAGTTTGCAGTAGGTACTGGGAGATGAAGAAGCTTGCACAGGATAGAGTAGCATGGTGAGCTGCATCAAACCAGGCTCAGGAATGAAGACCACAACAACAACAACATCAGCAATTAGTTATGAAACCTGTTCTAATACTTGCATTTTTTACCCAGTTGTGTGTAACTTTTATGAATTTGATCACATATACTCTACTTGATTCATAACCTTGCTACAGCTGACTCATGACGAATGACGTTATTACTCCTTATTTCCAGCAATAAGTCAAAAGTAAATATTTTCATGCCTCAGTAATTGACTATCGATCATAATGCAATGCATTGCTAGCAAAAAAAGTTACCAGTTCCAACTATTACCAGTATATAACTAAATAATGCTATCAGTTTTATATTTCTAATCCTAAAAATATTGCAATTTTTCTGATGTAGTGATTCCATTATGTCTATGTATTATTGAACTACAGACCTTGAGTAATAGTTACAATGTCTTACATTTTAAATATGTCTTATGTCACTTGCATGATATCATATATAAACACCAGCAGCTTGATTCTACACGCAATAACTCTTGTTTTGAATGATGACTTCTGAATAATGCATAATAAATACTTTGAAAATAGCCAACAAGTGCCAATAATTACTGTAAAGAGATAACTTATTAATAATGTTCTGTAATATTCCATACATACTACAAAAGTGTTTAGTAACTAGCCAATGAATGTCAATGATTACTGTAATGAGATGATTTATGCATAAATGCTATGCCAATAATTATTGTAAAGATATGACTTATGAATAATGTTTTGTAATATTCCATACATACTACATAAATGTTTAGTAACTAGCCAATGATTGCCAATAATTATTCAGATCGGTTGATACACTAGTGTAATTCTGAATAATGACTAGCGTAAGACTTAATTTCATTCACCTTCTGAACTAATTACCACCAATTACTGCAATATCCGTATGTCCTGTCCATCCTCATGATCATGGAGCGCTATATTTGGTTTTTGCACTAATTCTTCTTTGATGTACGAGTATGGATTCGACAAGAATGTGGTGTTGACATATCAAGCTGTCCACTGCCTTGAACGATGGAGATGTTATTATGGTCCTACTGTTTGGTGTACCTAATGTACTACCAAAATGATAACATACAATATTATTACAATATTTCAGTGTTCGCTACACTGATAAATACTTCAGGGAAGAGAACTTCAGATTGTCTCACTTGGTGTTGTGCTTCTGTAGAAAGATATGGACTTTCAGTGCTGCTACATGTAACACACTGTGCTACAACCATGATGCTATCCTTCCAATTCCTTTCCCAGTTCTTGTAAAATGCTAAATACTTCTACAGTGCGAGTGCACTTTATTTCACTCCTTGATATGTTTAATTCATGTGAAAATGCTAAAGGCTTTTACAGTGCTGTGCACTTTATTTCATTTCTTAATGTATTCAGTTCTTGTAAAAAATGCTAAAGACTTTTACAGTGCGTGTGCACTTTCTTTCATTTCTTAATGTATTCAGTTCATGTAAACATGTATAGACATATACAGTGCTTGTGCACTTTGTCATTTGTTAATATATTTTGTACTCAGTACGTGTACACCCTATTTCATTTCTTAATATGTTCTGTACTCAGTGCGTGTGCACCCTATTTCATTTCTTAATATGTTCTGTACCT
Organism: Schistocerca gregaria; assembly: GCF_023897955.1. Taxonomy (NCBI): domain Eukaryota; kingdom Metazoa; phylum Arthropoda; class Insecta; order Orthoptera; family Acrididae; genus Schistocerca; species Schistocerca gregaria. The sequence goes on along the minus strand of NC_064922.1, from coordinate 610,209,922 downwards.
ACATTATTTATCAATAATGGTATAGATGTGTATTTAATCTGTGACTAGACTTAGTAAACTAAGTAGATTATAGAAAAATTTGTTGCTCATGGCAGATCCAATTGACTTAGCATAGCTGCCAAATTTTTTGCCTCCCCCCCCCCCCCCTAGTGGAGGGTTATGTAAGAGATCCATAACTAAGGAATTTGTTGTTGCGCACTCGAGCAGATGTAATTTCGATGGATTGCTCATGCGCTGCTGCGATATGTAAGTTATAAGAGAATCTCAGACCAGAGTAGCTGCAGTAGGAACTGTGTGACTGTAGGAGTAAGTAGTAGCTAGGAGTCTGGTCTATGGAGTTGGCTGGGCCGGTCGTGGGGAACGATGGCGGTGCCTGAGCGTTGTAGTATAAGGTAAAAGCAGTCTCGGGCATATGTACTATTGTAATATCAAATACCACGTAAATATTTTTAAAAAATCTCTTAATAATAATCTTTCTTATAAAAATTAACTTTTGACAATCATTCATGTCAATTTAAGGAATTTGCTGATTTCTCCATCCATGGTCATCCCGATTATTGTAAAGAATAATCAGTTGTTTATTTCTACACATGACAAATCTATCGGCCAGCATTGCACTGGGCGATGCCAGAAAAATTTCTTATAGGAGCAGATATATATCCGTTATCCGGCAACCTTATTGAGGTAAGAATTTCATTTTATTTAGAATGATCATTCAGGGCCATGACGCAGCACTGCTGACGTCCAAATTTATCAGTTTAAATTCACAGTCAATTATTGAAAGGTTGTAAGTGAGCCACAATTCTATTGTGAGGTTAGTCACGTTGTTATTGCAAGGTTACGGAATAATAAACTGTTGGAAGGTTACATTGAATGTGAATGATATAAATATTTTATCTATGGGGAGGGTACATTGAATGTGAATGTTATATAATTATATTTTTTATCTGTTTGGATGTTACAGTAAATGTAAATGCAATATACATTTTTTTCTGTTTGGAGGTTACAGTCAGTTGTTGCTGGAGGAGACTATTGCAGATGTAGGCACATAGTCTGAAAAAGCCAAGGCCAAAGTTCGCTAGAGACGTAAATCCTGTCAACGCTGATCGCGAAGTGCCTCGTCTGGTAAGTATGTCCAGGTTGCGTCGCCGTGCCGAACTTTCCAAGTGTGCGGAGTAGCTCCATTCACATTGCAACCATGGAGTATGTTCGACGTCGACATGCAGTAACCACTTACACAAGGCAGGTGGCACCATTAGGAGTGGAGAGTACACGGGGTGACTTTTTCCCCTGTACACAAACTCCAGGAATTGATCAACGAGAGAGTACAGAACAAAAAAGCTCTAATGAAATTATGTTCGGAAATGGGTGGTTTTCATGCTAGAGGCCATTTATTCAGTTATAAATTTTTACAGAGACTGCGGTCTAATACCCTCTGTACCAGTATGTGTTGGAAATGATTACCATGTGCCTCAACGCATGCGTGTACGCGGCGTAGCATGTCCTGTCTCACAAGTCACATCGGCCAGGCTGCATCCGAACACTGTCAAAGGCGGTATGAATACGCTGTTAAAGAGTCTCCACATCCGGAATGGGCTCGGCATACACAATACTTTTGAGTTGGCTCCTTAACCAGAAACCGCAGGGGATGAGATCCGGTGAACGAGCAGGCCATGCAAATGGACCCCTTCGTCCGATCCATCGTCAAGTGAACACACGATTGAGATGCGTCCGGACGTTAACCGGAGCTCCATCATGTAGCAGCCACATAACCCTTCGGATCATCAATGGCACTTCTTCTAGCAGGGGAGGCAAAGTCACCTACCAGAAACGCCGATAGTTCCGGTCTATTAGGCGACGTGGAAGGAAGATTGGTCCCAAGATATCTCGGCCCACTATTCCGGCTGCACCGATGATATTGATTCGTTGTCACCAGAACATGGGAATTCTGCATATTATCCCACAGACGACTGTTATGAAAGTTGTCTGCATAAATGTGGCGTCATCCGCGGAGAGGATGGATGACACAAATGATGTAATCGTAGTTGCCTGGTGAAGAAACCATTGACAGAACTGTTCCTGATGTGGGAAGTCTGTGTCTATTAAGCCCTGCACACGCTGTAAGTGGCAAGGGCAGTAGCAATTGTCACGGATAAAGTTCCACACAGTCGCGTGACTTACACTGTGCTGGTGGGATAACAGCCTGGTACTGACACGGCGGTCGCCTTCCACAGTGTTAATCACGTTTTCCTCCAAGTCTGGAGTCCGAACATTTCAGGTACGTCCTTCATGATTTCCTGCTGCCTGAAACGACCCTGTCTCAAACAAATGGCGAAACGCTTGCAAACGTTGAATGCTGTGGTTGTTGTCGCTGGGCACAGGTCTCCTGATATAAGCTTGCTGTCCTCCGCCGGTTGCCATTTGCCTTTCCGTAAATAAGCACCACGTCGGCAAACTCTCGATTCGAATACGGAACGTTGTATATAACACTGTATCACATCCGCTACAAGATGAGTCAACAAGAGAAGTGAATTACAAATAACATTATCAATGACTGTGGCCTGGGAGAACGTTAGGCCATGGCGTATGAGGAACAGTACCACCGTCTAGGAGGGTGACCGCAAGGTACAGCGCGTCGGAGGAAGCGGAAAACAGTCCAATCGTCGTTGTAACGCGTAAAAGTAGCGATTCATCTGACGCTTAAAAGTGCATGTATCAACACCTGTGTCGGTACGTTCCAGAACCTCACTGACTGTTCCTTCGTATCCGCATTGCAAAACGCATTTATCCAGCCTGTTGAAAGGTGGTCACATTAATGTGACTGGATTTCGCGTAATTTGCGTACACCATTGAAAAATGCTGTGTTTGTTAATGGAGCTGTGGTTTCTGAGCTTTCGTTTTCGATTATGGTAGTTTACTTCGCGGCACTATTCTTCTAAAGCGCACTGAAAATTCTGTTTTATTGCATTGGGATAATAATGAAAACAGGATTTCATTCGTCACCAGGACTCCAAGTGGGCAACTCTGACATTTGCTACACCTCTAAGCCGTAGTTGTATTTCGAAATATCGATTATGAAGAAGAATAAGGAAACTTTTTTAGAGCTGTATTCTGTACGAAATGCGTAGTTAATTACTTCCCAGTAAATACAAAATGTAGCAACTAACTCCGATACGAATTAGTACCCTAGAAACAAAAAAAAAAATTAAAGAGGTAACAAAAGCCACCTTGCCGAAGCCGAACAGTGCCACACAGTAGGCTGTAGTAGAAAACGCAACTGTCAGACTAAAAATAAACTACTTTCTCTTGGGAAGTTTCCAAAATCATAACTCTGCATGCTTGCCGCTTACCACTTGTCTAATGGCTCGTGGTGACGCATTAAAACAACAAACCTTCTAGTTGTAAACGAGCTATTTATACTCGCGAGTTGTGGTATTTATACAGCGCCATTACAGACTATGTTCGAATTTAATTGAAAATCCTTTCTCTCATGTGGCCCGCGCTTCAGCTACTTTGTTTTACAATGTTTGCAGTTACCTTTGGCTCTGTTGCTGTTTGATCGTTCGCTGCTAGAATCAACAAAAGATGCAGAGGAAAGGGCAGATGAGAGATGACTGACCTTTACACAAGAGTATCGTGCTCTTTTGGCACTCAAACTGATGAAAGAATACTGCTACAGGCGGATACCGCTACTCTATGGGCAGGCCAGAGTATATGAAAGTGTCAAAGAGACATTCTGCTCCAATACCCTGATATCTCCAGATACGTTATTTTAGAGTACCTTCAGCATTCGAAACTTCCTAGCAGATTAAATCTCTGCGTCGGACCAGGATGAAACCAGAACCAGTCCTTTAATCATGCACAGCAGTGTTGTTACAGAAGTAAATAAATAACTAACAAAATGGATACCTCAGTCGGTAAGAGCATTGCCCACGACAGGCGGGGTTCCTGCTTAAAGTTATGATCAGGAACACCTTTTTAACCTGTCAGGAAGTACCATAAAAGTGCTCACTCCGCTGCAAAGTGGAATATTCATTTCGAGAAGTAATTATTGACAATAGAGCTCTATGACCAACAATGTTGTTCTCTAGACTGTAAGAGATATTTTAAAAAAATAACTTGTATAAAACGTTACAAGCAAGTCATCTACTTCTTCTTCGTCATCATCTTCTCCTCCTCAATCCGAAGGAAGGTGGGATCGTTCACGTTTTAGTCCTGTCATGTGCGAGTGTGTGCTGAAAATAAATGCCTCCGAACTTTTTTACGTGAAAACTCTTAAAGAATTTTAAACAAAACAGGCATTGTTAACAAAAAAAATGGCCCTGAGCACTATGGAACTCAACATCTGAGGTCATCAGTCCCCTAGAACTTAGAACTACGTAAACCTAACTAACCTAAGGACATCACACACATCCATGCCCGAGGCAGGATTCGAACCTGCGACCGTAGCGGTCGCGCGGTTCCAAACTGTAGCGCCTAGAACCGCTTGGCCACACCGGCCGGCGCATTGTTAACATTTAACTCTTTTATTCTTCATGTCTGCATGTCTGTAGCCCCCTGACGCTAGAGGGCCTCAAACTGCAGCGTATAAAATGGCAGTGTGTAGTGTTACTATGTTGCTGTCAGAGAAACAACTTGCTGTAATCGAGTTTCAAATTCGAAGAGTTCGTCTACACATGGAGTACCCTCTAGTTCAGCAAGGCAGTGCCAGATCAAACACGAAAGCTGCGACATCTGCGGCAATCCGACATCTTGGGATCACTGTCATCGAGCATACTCCATGCAGTCCCGACTTGGCCTCATCCGTTTTTCATCTGTTTCAAAAACGTAAACAACACTGTCGACGACCCCTTTTGATAGTGATAAAGCGGTGTTGTGGCTCCGTCAACGAAGTCAAACGTTCTAGATTGACGGATCAACAAATTGGTCTCTCGTTGGGAAAAATGTGTTCGTCGCCAGGCTGACTGTGTTGAAAGAAAAAATATAGACATGTGAAATAAAGATGCAGATTGTAAATAACGTTTGCTTATTTACTATGCTTGAAGAGTTTTCACATTAAAAATTCGGAGGCTTATCTTTTAATCACGCATTCGTCTCTCTGCAACGGAACTTATGCACTTTCTAGCAGCAGTTTGTCGTAGCTTGCTGGAGCAACGAAGCTTTCCAGGCAATTGTGTAAACGTGTAGATAACTGCTCCTTTCAACAAGGGTCGACGGACATGTTAGCACAACTGTAGACCTAAGAATGCCCTTCAAAAAAAGTAAGTTACACATTATTATGACGGGCCAAATAACTTTTATTGTATGCTGCACTACACTTCAAAGTGACATGACAATATTTTTTAACAAAGTCACCAAGTCTCTGTAAACAACAGTCGAAACGTTGTACCAAAAAAAATGGTTCAAATGGCTCTGCGCACTATGGGACTTAATATCTGAAGTCATCAGTCCCCTAGAACTTAGAACTACTTAAACCTAACTAACCTAAGCACATTACACACATTCATGCCCGAGGCAGGATTCGAGCCTGCGACCGTAGCAGCAGCGCGGTTCCAGACTGAAGCGCCTAGAACCTCTCCGCCACACCGGCCGGCCGAACGTTGTACCAATCGTTCAGTTCTTCGACCATGGAAATCCGCTCCTTGACCGCAGAGCCATTTGCGAACGTCCTCATCGTTGGGAAGTCTGCGACTGGTGTGAATCAGTCACAGTTCTTCGGATACGATGGACACTGTCGTCTGTGGTCGACGTCGATGACCTCTCCTCCCGATCAACATCCCCCACCTCTTTATAGATTTAGTCAAATTTTTGGCACCATTTCACTACGGCTTGACACAAAATTGCGTGCCGTATGTGGGCCGCCAGAGTTTCACGGTCAATTTGTATGGATATTACGAGTTTTGCCCGCAAGAATCGTACTGTCACGTGTACTTGAACTTTTCACTACGTTTCCAATTGCCGTATCGTTTCATTCGTACACTGTGATTTACCTCTTAACCGTTCCGCAACAGAATTGTGTCTGCGGGAAACCCAGAACACATACTTTGTCGTGACAATGCGTTAGGCTCGTTGCGCACTGGTCCTAGCGTGAGACGACGTGTCAAGTAGTGGATTCCCTGCAATATACTGTGTCGCCTTGTATATCCCTGACGCCAATCTGTTGTGATACGTGTTTAACGCCATCTCTCTCCCCAAATCCACCACTGCTGGCGGCTCACCCTCAACTGCGCAACGCTGCGCGCTGTTAACAGGCAATTGCCCAAAACTACAATAGCAAACACCAATGAAAACCAGCCACAGACTGCACACAGCACAGCCAGTGATTTTCGTACAGAGCGCTACGTGGCGCTACCAACATAAAAACCTAAACAGCCTACTTACAAGCTGTCATAGAGAAGGACATGGCAGCATTAGGAATTTCCACAGGGTGGAGAGAGACTGCGAGAGATACAAGGTGGTGGAAGTAGTTGATGCAGCGCGTGGTCTACGTGGCCTGTGATCGCTGAGGAGAAGGAGAAGAAAACATCGGAAGAATGGGACCTCGACGCAGGTCACTACCATACCCGCCGACGACGATCATGCAGGGCAGTACACAACAGTTCATCGTGGAACTCGGTGCGATGCCATTCATCGACAATCCACTGTTCCTGGTCACGGCACTACTCCGAACGCAGCCGTTTGTGTTGTGGCGTTGCCGGCAGGCTACGCGTGGACGATAATTCTCTAGACCGGCTGCACCAGTTGTGCGGGATGACACAGTATATTGCAGGGAATCCACTACTTGACATCTTCAACTTTTGTAGTCCTGTCTTCCTCAGTTGCGTGTAATATTACGGTATATTGATAATTTTTACTTATGGACCATCCGACAGCAACTGAATAAAACACAATTTTAGTGCCATATGCGTTTCGCCTTTATTTTCTGCAAGGCATCATCAGTGGCCTGGAATATGTACATATGTTAGCTATTTAATTTACATTTTTGTCACAGTGCCTGTAGGTTATAAACAGTTCTGGTCGTTGGTATTTCCTATTAAGTAGTAATGTTTTGAACTGTACTTACAGATTGCGTGGACGATTTCTTACATATTACGCTCCTGTTGCATTTTTGGTGTTGTTCTTCTTCTTATGAACGCCAATTTGCGGTTTTTTCCACATTCCACAGCACTTTGCTCTGAACACTTGTTTTAATGCAATGTTTTGGTTTCTGTTGCCGACTGTCAAATGTTTTGGCCAAAGATCGAATTTTATTGCCAAACTTATAAGTGGAACTATTGAAGTATCTGTGGTCTGTTCGTGTATGCATTTGTGTGTGTGTGTGTTAGACCTGTTAGAGAGAATCGCAACTGTAATCATTTACATACCCGCCGATTGAGTGTACATGTACGAAGCTATATTGGTACCCTCGCGTGTCTTCTGCGTGCTTCACTTGCTTTGTGAGGGAGTGCACCACACAGAGTCTTTTTGCCAGCACCACAAACAGACAACTGCAAAACATTACACTGAAGGTCGATAAGCGACCGAATGAGTTGATGCGCTGATGAAAACAATGCCTTTGTATTCGGAAGGATATGGGTCCACTTTCCATCCAACCACTAAATTTTTTTGTCTTTACTTCAAGTACAGATCTGGCATGTGGTAGGATCGTGCCTTAAACAAGGCCGAGGCCAATTTAATTCTTCATCCTGTCGATCTATGATAGTGTTATGATCTTATTTTTCTAAAATCTGGGGCGAATGTAAGCTTCTCTTTCGCTATTTCGTATGGTTATTAGCTGTCTGAAAATTTAATTGAAGGCGGTCGGAACTTACTTAGTTGAGAAATGAGGAACTCACATGCTGGTAAACAACGGAAGGCTAAAAGCTATAACCTCGTGTCTACCAATCCCACGTCCATCTTTCTATTTCAATATTCTATTACACTGCAGTTTCATAGATGACAGGATGTACACGATTTACGTTCACTAATTCCTCTGAACAAACTTGAAATTATGGCCGCTCTTTGTCAGATAAAATCTTTCTGTCGTAAGAAAATTCGGTCGGCACTTGCTATATTCGCCACTTTCAAAATACTATTTTCAGTCTGGTTAGTGTCTTCTGGAATATAGCGCATGACAATTACTAAAGCTTAAATCGCATATCGTACCGGACAATCATTGTTTCTTACAATCTACGAGCGATTGTTAGCTTAAACATCTGAGCCACACAAATTCAAAGAGGAATTACTTAACCTGTTACATCTTTTCGTCTGAATTCCCTAATTAATGATCTTCCTCTCTTCAAATTTCCACTTCATACCTACTGCAAACATTTCAGCTATTTCACTTCTAATATTCACTGATATCCCATTTAATCCTGTGCCATTCTCTGTTTTGCACACCTCCACTGTCGACCTACAACGTAATGGCTCACTCGATTCTCTCTGAAAAAAGAAAGGTTCTTTTTCAGCAGAAGGAAGAGAGCAAGGATGCTCAACGTTCCGTCGGCAAGTAGGTCGTTATAGAGCACAAGCCAGCAGGAAAACAACGTGGAAAATTCAGTTCGTGGCTTTATTGTAGGCACCATATCCCCAACCGTTTGATGTGATGTACGGAAAGGAAGGAAATGTACCACTGAGGAAAAGCTTGACATCTAGTAACTTCATTGTCGATCCCACATTAAATCCTAATTCTGGTTTCCTTTCTCCAGCGTCTTCTCCAGTGCTCCATCTTGCCCGCTTGGGCGACAGTGTGCAAGACATAAAGGCTCATCATTTTCGAATTTTATGTGTTCAGGGCGATGAAGCATAATAATAATCACTTGCGACAGTCACGAGGGGGAAGTAAGCATGTGGTACTTCCAATGAAGCAGCTTGTATCAAGTTTTAGATTCGCAAATTTCCGCTACATCGAGGTTTCGGTGTCGTCTGTCTGAGTCTGTGTTTGGTGTTGTAAAATATTAACTTTCAGGCCGAAAAAAATCACACTTATTAAAATCTTCAGGCCTACAATACTACGGTCAGATGAACTTCTTACGGAAACGCAACTTTCGTCCCCTTTTGCGGAGGACAGCTGCAAGAGGAGGTGTAAAGATATACAGAGAGGTAATAGAGGGTACTAAACACCCCAACAATTTTAATCGGAAAAACGAATGTGTAAAACTAGATAGTATCTGGAGTCCGATGCTGAAGAAGATATGTACCAGGCCTTCGCCACAGAGTGATAGCAACAGCGTGCGATAGCAACCGGCAATGGACAACTGCGCTTGAGTTTTGAAAACATATGCGTCACGCCTCTGCGAGTGGGGTCAACGGAATAGACGGGCCCTGTGTCGTCACACTAGTCGTCTCGTCCGCCGAACTTCGCGAACGCTCGGTTCCGTCCAGGGCACACGGCAAATTGGTATTTAACTGAAAAGGCAACCACTTAAGGTCTTAATTTTGTCGTGTGATATCGAGAGCCTGAATGCATTTAAATATGCAGTGAAGAAGTATTAAACTCATCTAAAATAGACGGCTGTTGGCACTCGTGCTGTGGCGTACCTGTCGCGACCTTTTTTTCTCGTGGGCCCGGTCTGCACGAGAGCTCGCGGAAGCGGAATTTTATTTCTGCTAGGGTGTGTATCGCACATTCGAAAAAGCTGAAGTCTACCCCGAACGTTTCCTCCGCAGTCGTGGAGGAAGCATTGATTTCAGTAACAAATTGATCCGATCACTGCATAAAAGCCCGGAAGATTTTAATGAGTGCCGTTGCTTACTGTCTGCTCCCATTCACTTTTTGGTAGTCTTTGGAATTTCTCACAGGTAATGAAGAGAGAATCAACTTTCAACACACAATCTCAGGTTCTGCTAGAGCACCGTCCAAAGTTTAAGGAGCGGCAGAGTATAAGGAGAGAACGCGCGGTATCTAGGACATCCTTTAGATCACCAGTTCACGGAACGGTGTCAAATCTGTGCCTTGAGTTGTGATGTGAAGGCGTCAGCTTCTGTTATCTCAGCTGTTTTCGCGGGCGGGCGCTGGCTCAAACATGCAGAGCAAGCGGCCGCGGCCTTGCAATGTTTTCTGGCTCTCGCGCTAACAAGTGTCAACACACGGTATCTCTTCGGTACACACAGTAATAAACTGGTTTCTCTTTTGGAAGGCCGCTTATCTGCTCGGAAAATCTCTAACCTGTTAGTCCGAAGAAAACGTCACGATTTACAATGCTGATTATTAATACTACAGCAAGATGAAACAAGCATGCAATAAACGTCAAATTGACATGAGGATACTACAAACTGGGATTGCAAATCGTTAGTATTTCAGCGGAAGAGCACACAACAGCCAGGAGTAACGCCATCTACATACATGTGTATACAGTGTGAAACCAAACTCCATCGATAAAAATCCAAATATTTTTCTGGGATATTATCTGAATATTTTCGTGCAAGACACCCGTGTATTCTGGTGGCTCACTACAGAGGGATTGCGTTTCTTTTGATTTATTAACCTCATTTATCTTTGAATCTATATTGCACTGACAATACCTGCACAACATGGCAAATCTTAACCAACTTGTTACGTTCTCTCAGCCCGCCGCTGTGGCCGAGTGGTTCTAGGCGCTTCAGTCCGCAACCGCGCTGCTGGTACGGTCCCAGGTTCGAATCCTGCCTCGGGCATGGATGTGTGTGATGTCCTTAGGTTAGTTGGGTTTAAGTAGTTCCAAGTCTAGGGGACTGATGACCTCAGATGTTAAGTCCCATAGTTCTTAGAGCCATTTTAAACATTCACTCACGGTATGCCAAGCAACAGTAACGTCCACTACACTCTACGTCCTCAAGCCTGCCACGGACCTATTTTTCCACTGCTGTTTTCCCTCCAGTGTTATTCCATTACTTTGCTTCGGAATTTTCTCTGTTATAAACTTTTTTCAAAGATACAAAGATAAGTGGTGTAACAAATAGAACAAATCATAATTACATTATTAGCCTGTAACAAGCAAATATAATCCCCGTGCCCGTTATAAACTACTAAAATATCTCCAAAGAACCTGCGGAATTTTGTTGGTTGATTTCGAAGTCAGCTTGTATAAGAAAAATTTATAGACTGTGTATCTCACTCAGGTGCTGTATTTGAAGAGTGGTTGTACTGTCTGGAAATTCATGCTGTTCCTTTATTAGTAGTAACTTCGAAATTCTCTCAACGTGAGGCAGTTGTCTACGATGGACAACTATCTGAAAAATCTAAATAAATTTCCAGTAAAACCTTGATGAGACTGAAAATGGAGCAAATACTGGAAATTTCCTTTAAGTGTGGAGAAATCCAAAAATGTGCACTTTGTAATGGTACTTGAATTACGTAACCATTACGGCACCTCACCTCAACCTCTCGATACCAGCAATATTCTACTGTTTTTCTGTAAAATAGTTAACATATTTCTGTGATAACATTTAGATTTGATTTCATTAATTTAGAGGTACTTCGATACATCGATATGTATATATTGCAATGATATTATTCTTAAATGTATTCTTTCTTCTGTCACTATGATCTTTGACGTACTTGTAACTCTGATTTTTGGGCGCTAAGCGATTATTAGAGATTCAAGTTTTGGTCGTCATTTTAAAAAGACGCAAATTGATGTCAGTTTATGAAATGTGAACTTTAACAGTGAGGAAGATATTTTCAAGTATGTTTTATATTGTGAAGTGATGATTTGTAAGGAGTTACGTTATATTGCAACAAAAGTAATAAAAAATAAAAGTGTAACTTAAATTCGGAGTGCTGATTACTTTTTTTCATCACCATTATCCTAACATGCAAAAGTTTAATCTTCAAGAATGGTTTATGAAACACATCTATAAAACTTTTGAATATCGCAGAATAACACCTTGGCCACTTTGCATTCGAGCTTGGAATCATCACTACCGTCATTTTCGACGATTGAGCCATGAGTTCACGAGACCAGAGTAGGAAACACGAAAAGATGAGTACCTAGTTTATCAATTATTTCAAGAAATGACTTTATTAACTGTGCTCTAATGACACCCGCCACAAAATATAACTTTGTTGTTGCCCGAAAATCGAATATGTAGCAGCGTGAGCAACACTACAATCATAATTAATTTTTGACCTTTGTTGTGGTAGAACTTGACTAACCGCACAATAGGTGTGTCCTATGACTGTAACGTCAAGGAGTTGAGACTGGAATCAATAAACTCATACGGATACCTGGGTGTAACAAACTGTGGGAAAATGAAGCGCAATGATCACAGTGGCTTAGTCGTAACTAAAGCAGGTGCTAGAATTTTCTTCGTTGGCAAGATGCTGGGAAATGCAGTCATTTTACAAAGGAGACTAATTACCAATCACTTTTACGTCCCTTCTTAGAATATTGTTCAAATGTTTGACACCCATACCAGATAGGAGTAGCACGGAATATCAAGCGTATACAAAGAAGGGCGACACGAATGGTCACTAGTTTCACTTGAAGAAGAGCATCATGGAGATGCCGAGAAACCTGGATTGTCAGCCGCTTGAAGATAGTCTTCATCTATCACACGTAAATCTACTTACAATCTTTGTAGAACCAGTATTGAGTGAAGAGTCCAGAGATATTCTTCAGACCCTCTTCTGCAAGCATCGCAAAAACAAGATGAGACTAAGTACAGCGTAACAGAGGCGTTTGATCAGTCAGTTCTTCCGCGCTACATACACTATTGGTACGATCAGAAACCCTCATAAGTGTCACAACTGACACGCACTTCACAGTGGTTTGCAGAGTAGGTAAGCAGATGTAGATGTAATGTGAAGAAGAACGTCTACAAGTAAGTACAAAAATTCGCCATCGTGTGATGTTTCGTTACCCGGTGTTGCTGCTAACGGTCAGAATCTCATAGCTGTGATGCGAACATTGAAATGAATTAGAAGGGCCATACCCAACGCCGGGCGGGATCTCAACGTCCCCATGCAAGTAGCGTCTGATAGAGACATTGTTCGCCCAACTGTGCAGGATCGTACAGCTAAGTCACGTATCTTGAGTCTTCCGTGCGTGTCTCAAGGAGCAAACATTGTAAAATAACTAAAAGAAACTTTTACGAATCGATGTTGACACAAAATTCGTTGCTTTCGCCTCATAGCCACTGATTTCGAGTCCAGCTCGACAAGACAGATTTTTTGAATGCTTATTCTGACCTCTTAATACACTGACGGAGAAAAAATAGCAACACCAAGAAGGAGTTCTGCGACGTAAATGAAAGTTGGTAGGCATGTTTCTACATGTGAAAGACGATGTCTAGTCAAATTTCGTGCCAATCGCAAAAGAGTGGCGCTAATAGCGCCAATATGAGGATGCAAATCAGATTAGCATTAAATACAAGCCGTAGCGGTCGTGAGCGTTAGTTACCTTTGAAATTGGACGTGGCGAGTTGAAGTTAGTCAAGAATGCCTTTAAGGTGACAACGACGCCATTATCAGTATCTCACTAAGATTGAACGAGGTCGTGTGTTAGGCTAGGAGAAACTGGACGTTCCCTTCTGCGAATTTGCAGAAACACCTGGCAGGATTGTAGCCACTGTTCATGATTGCTGGAAGCAGTGGTCACGAGAATGTACGGTCGTTAGAAGACCGGGCTCTGGGGGCCACGGGGAACTACAAAGACGGAAGACAATCGTGCTCGCTGTATGGCTCTGGCGCATTCTACTCCACCTGTAGCACCAACTTGAACATCAGTTGGCACTACCGTGACACAACGAACTGTTACAAATCGGTTACTTCAAGGGCGGCTTCGATCCAGACGCTCTGTAGCATGAATTCCATTGACCTCAAATCACCACCATTGTGACTTCAGTGGTGTCAATTGGAGGGCAGGGTGGAGGTCTATTGGGCTTCCTGATGAAAGCTGGTTCTGCCTCGGTACCAGTGATGGCAGTGTGTTGATTAGAAGCGGGCCAGTTGATGACCTGCTGAAACGTCCCCTTAGAAAAATTATACATGACTGTGCTTAAACTGACACAGAAAATTTTTTAGCGCAACGCAATCTGACTTTCAATAATCCCTACAATAGTATGGCCCTGACTAACAATAACCTGTACGTTTCACAAATCAATTACCTCACAAAAATCTTCGTTACTCGAACTACTGCAATACAACCAACACCATTACTGCCAGATAAATAAAAGATTCAAATTACTGAAGGCACTAACTACTGATATGCATAGTTAGCAAATGAAAATTTTGATTGAGAGCAAGCAATGTATTTACCTTAATAGTGTTCAAAAGTCACACATATATATATATATATATATATATATATATATATATATATATATATATATATATATATATATACTCCTGGAAATGGAAAAAAGAACACATTGACACCGGTGTGTCAGACCCACCATACTTGCTCCGGACACTGCGAGAGGGCTGTACGAGCAATGATCACACGCACGGCACAGCGGACACACCAGGGACCGCGGTGTTGGCCGTCGAATGGCGCTAGCTGCGCAGCATTTGTGCACCGCCGCCGTCAGTATCAGCCAGTTTGCCGTGGCATACGGAGCTCCATCGCAGTCTTTAACACTGGTAGCATGCAACCGTATGTGCAGTTGACGGACTTTGAGCGAGGGCGTATAGTGGGCATGCGGGAGGCCGGGTGGACGTACCGCCGAATTGCTCAACACGTGGGGCGTGAGGTCTCCACAGTACATCGATGTTGTCGCCAGTGGTCGGCGGAAGGTGCACGTGCCCGTCGACCTGGGACCGGACCGCAGCGACGCACGGATGCACGCCAAGACCGTAGGATCCTACGCAGTGCCGTAGGGGACCGCACCGCCACTTCCCAGCAAATTAGGGACACTGTTGCTCCTGGGGTATCGGCGAGGACCATTCGCAACCGTCTCCATGAAGCTGGGCTACGGTCCCGCACACCGTTAGGCCGTCTTTCGCTCACGCCCCAACATCGTGCAGCCCGCCTCCAGTGGTCTCGCGACAGGCGTGAATGGAGGGACGAATGGAGACGTGTCGTCTTCAGCGATGAGAGTCGCTTCTGCCTTGGTGCCAATGATGGTCGTATGCGTGTTTGGCGCCGTGCAGGTGAGCGCCACATCAGGACTGCATACGACTGAGGCACACAGGGCCAACATCCGGCATCATGGTGTGGGGAGCGATCTCCTACACTGGCCGTACACCTCTGGTGATGGTCGAGGGGACACTGAATAGTGAACGGTACATCCAAACCGTCATCGAACCCATCGTTCTACCATTCCTAGACCGGCAAGGGAACTTGCTGTTCCAACAGGACAATGCACGTCCGTAAGTATCCCGTGCCACCCAACGTGCTCTAGAAGGTGTAAGTCAACTACCCTGGCCAGCAAGATCTCCGGATCTGTCCCCCATTGAGCATGTTTGGGACTGGATGAAGCGTCGTCTCACGCGGTCTGCACGTCCAGCACGAACGCTGGTCCAACTGAGGCGCCAGTTGGAAATGGCATGGCAAGCCGTTCCACAGGACTACATCCAGCATCTCTACGATCGTCTCCATGGGAGAATAGCAGCCTGCATTGCTGCGAAAGGTGGATATACACTGTACTAGTGCCGACATTGTGTATGCTCTGTTGCCTGTGTCTATGTGCCTGTGGTTCTGTCAGTGTGATCATGTGATGTATCTGACCCCAGGAATGTGTCAATAAAGGTTCCCCTTGCTGGGACAATGAATTCACGGTGTTCTTATTTCAATTTCCAGTCCATGATATCCAATATTACAAATTTACTCTTTCTGATGGACACACGTCCAGATCGTCCGTTCTCAAAACTCCATTTCGCTCCCCACATCCACCACTGCTGGCGGCTCACCTCCAACTGCGCAACGCTACGCGCTGTTAACATCTAAGTGCCCAACACTACAATAGCAATACTGCAACAATGCAGACCAGCCACAGACTTCACACAGCACAGTCCGTGATTTTCATATGGAGCTCTATGTGGCGTTACCAACATAAAAACCTAAACAGCCTACTTACACTGCTACCAACTTGTCTGCCCGCTGGACACACTAGACCCACACCTCGAGCTAGGGTCTGGAGTGCAGGAGCACTCACGTGTTATCCCGCGCACCCTGACTGCAAATTTGTACGTCAATCCGGTAATACAACTTGTTGTGCTGTATTTCGCAAACAGCACTGCAGAGATGTTTTGCAAAAGGAGGACCTCGCCCACATACCGCCGTTGTAGTCCAACATGCTCTACAGTCTACGTATTGCCTTGGCCTGCTCGATCACCATATCTGTCTGCAATTGAGCACATATGGAACACCATCGGACGACAACTCCGGAGTCACCTAGAAACAGCATTAAACCGTTCCTGCACGACCTACCGAGTGCATCAGGCATGGAACTCCATATTACAAACTGACATCTGGCGCCTGTACAACATACTGCCTGCACGTTTGTATGTTGCATTCAACATTTTGGCTGTTACACTGGTTATTAATGTACCAGCATTTCACATTTGAAATGGTATATCTCGCACTTAAATTAACCTGTGATCTTGCAATGTTAATTACTTAAATATATTACCTAGACACATGCATCCTCGAAATTTCATTAGTGTACGTTAGACAGATTTTGATGCTGTGATTTCTTTCCGTTAGTGCAGTTTGCTGGTATTAAGTTCTGACATGTACTTTTACAGAATATTGAGGACATTTTAAGAGTAAAAAAAATATATAGTAGCATGTACCTCCTACATCTAGTGCGTATATGGAAGCTCCACAGCCTGTGCTGAAAATTCCCATATTTTCTCTGTGTACTGACTTTTCTCCATGTAGCTATAAATCAGTGTATTGTTACTAAAGCGACAATTATAAAGGATTCTGACGTACAGGTGTAGGAAACTAATTATAACTGTAATATGGTAGCAAAACCACATATATTCCATGCTATACATCCCACAGCTGCCTTGAGTCGTTACTAGGTTAGCAGCGAACAAGTTGCCTCTGGTGAGCTAGTCCCATATCCCAGTGCCTATGTTACCAGATGATGCGGAATTGTGCAGTAACGTGTCTAAATGATTAACAATAGTACCTGCAGGGCATAAAGCTATAGTTATACCCCATTAGAAGATGCTCTTTGTCAACAAATGGTGACTTGTCTGACAATTCTATGTTTTGAGACTAAAATCATGGTTCTTTGAAGTTCGTCAGTCTTTTCAAAAGGAATGTTATGATCACACGGTAATCATAGCCATCGTATTAATAGCTGACATACCTAGGTATTATCTGTCTCAGTAGAGAGTGTCTCATTTTAACGAAAAAAGTTACATCCCTTACGCACTTTGCTAATTATATAAAAGGATTTGTGTCTGTGTCTCTCTAATGAAATGTATGCTACAGAGACTAACGAAAACATCTGCTTACGTTCTGTGTCTCTCATGTCCGAAGGTATCATGTAAACTAGTCCATATTGCTATATGTCACACTAGCACGGCATTTTATTGCAGGAAAACGTAGAGGTAACAAATGTACTGAAGAGACTACATACACTAGGTTGCCATTGTATGCTATGTTATCCCCTTTTCTGTGACCTTTTTCCACTGTATTTAATTTCGTGTTTTATTTTTCTTATAAAGAAACAATGAATTCTGTTATTGTGGCCGGACATCTTGATAAACTTGTAATTGACAAAGTTAAGTCAGACTGTGGAAGAGTTTTGAAATGTGATTGTGACTGATAAACGTTAGGAATTGTTACAACAGATTTTAAGTAAATATGGTATTAAGTTCCAGGTACACGTTGACGGTTTTTCTTGCAATTTTCTGAACCTCAGTTTTCATGGTTAAAAATTTATTTCTACACAAGTTGTCGGGACGTGTGAAGGATGTCAGGTTAAACAGAGGTTGCATCACAGTCTTTGCTCTTTGAGCAAAACATTTGATTACGTAATTTCATTTCATGAGTGTAGCTAGTTAATAACCTGTTCACTCTCTACGCAGAGCGGCGCAGTGGCACAGATGCTGCGGACTCCCTGCTACATATAATCACGGACGGGAGAGTGAACGCTTTTGATACTGTGGTACGATTAGTGCATTTCAATTCAGAAGCAGCACAGCTTCGCTGAACATACGAAATCACATTCATCTAGAGAAGGTATTCAGATTCGATTTCAATTGGACAAAGAGGTTTCAATAGTAATTTATTGAACTGAGGTGACTAGTGCACAGTTACACTATGTGTGTCAAATTATAAAATTATTGTTGTAGAAATACAATAACGCATACTGTCAATTGCTACTCCAAAATATTCACTTAAGGCAGGAGTGTGCAAATAGCGGCCCGCAGGCCGCATGCGGCCCGCCGAGAGAGTCAGAAAAATCAGACATGAACCGAGATTTCCTTCCCGTGCACGACCGAGGATTTCCACTAGGGCAGTGGTAGCGGGAAGTGTCAAGATGTCTCACTCCACCATGCTAAGCACACTTCATCCATTAGGGAGGAAGATGAGACCAAACGATGAACGCTTTCGTGTTTGGTTATTAAGGAAACTGTATAATCTTGTTATGATTTTGGCAACAGAAATTACACCAATAATGTCACCCTACTTAGCAAGAAGGATTTCAGTCTGCTTACACCCATTGCAGAACCGTTTTGTCACTATATTATGGTGGTTAAATTGTGTAATCAAGTGGATTGTCGAGGACAACTGGATAATGCTAAACAAGGAAATTTGTGGTACAATTAACAACTATCTGTGCAGCAAATTCTAGAAGCTCCCCTTCGCCAGTTAATACGGCAGCAAGAGAATTAGGGAAAAATTGACAAGAAAGCAGTGGCAACCATTTCGAGGCAATATGTAAATTCTTCTTCTGGATAGTGTAAAGTGAAACTGACTGGCGTTAAACTGGATCTTCTAAGGGACCAACTGCCTGGAATATTGCAAGAACTTCTTGTAGACGACTATTACCTTACTGACCTGAATATAACGTAAGATTTTACTGAGATTTTTAAGAATATGAAGACGTGTAGCTACCAAACATTAAACTTCTGTGTTCAAGAAGATTACTAAGGAAGTAGTAAAGTTATTGTAAACAACGATGAGACAACTGGAATAGACTGTTTAATGTGGTCGACTTACAACTGTAGACTAAAGATATATAACAAATTTATATGTGCAACCACAAGCCCAGGAGTGAACAAAGTTATCGGTAACCATATTATTGACGTTACTAACTGATCTGATGTGGGTCTACAAGAAACTTTTATATCTTCCTTGGCTGAACAACATGGCATAATGAAAACGAAGCTACGATTTATAATTATAGAATGGAAGATGTGTTTGACAGTTTCAATGTATTAAACACAAACAAACAGTGTTCACAATATACTCCGCTGTACTGTGTGCTTTTCACTTCTATGAGATGTAAGTTATCATACCGCTTACATTATCATACCGCTTACGAAACAGCGGCAATGTTGTGTTTACCCGTGTTTTGCAATTTGTCTTCTGTCCAATAAGAACAAATCACAAGTGACTGGTGCAGAAGTAAAACTTCTGTACAGTCGATAACGAGAAAAGTTTATGATGTAGGTTCTGTCTGCCTACAGCTTTAATTATTTATCTGTAAACTATGTGGAGTTGTTCACACAAACTCCAACAATGACAATATACGTACTAAAGCTAGACAATCATATTTTTTCTCCATCCAGGACGTTATTCTCCACAATACTGTCAAATAAAGGTTTACCAAATTAGGATTGGTTCCCAGTTCTTTAGAAAAACAGCCATGTGTCAAACAGAAATAAACCACTCCCTCTTAAAGAAACTATTCCTTTAAGTACCGGTATAGCAAATGTGCTAATGTGTACAACTGAAAATGGGAGAGGTCAAAGTCAAAAAATGAAAAGTGGAGTATATAGTGAAAACGACTGCCGCGAAGGAAGAATATAAAATGATACTAAAAAAAAAAAAAACCGGCCAATGAAGATGCACAAGCCAGGCTTACAAATTTCTTAAAATGTCGTATATGTAAAAATCTGGATGCGGCAGGAAGACAAGATATCTGCATCTAGTGTATGAGTAAACAGCAATGGAAAGTGGACACACATTAGAGATCTTGCAGAAAATAGTGATTTCCGGGATCTTTATTATGTTAAAGGACACACAAAAAATCTGTGTAGAAACTTCCATTCCCATTTAGATTTGTTTCAAATGGATGACTACGCTGTATTTAAATATTGTGGGGTGGATATTGTGCTTCTAGCAATAAGAAAGCTGTCTGTGGACTTTAAAGCTAAGGGAGTATTATATTTAATGGTAGTTTGCTTGCAAAATTTGTAAATCTAAAGCTCTATATGGAAATTTCACAAGAATATAAAGGAGAAGAGTTGTCAGTATACACCCAAGTAAAGCTGGAATGCTTTAGCAATAGCGCAATGCAGGAAACAAAAACGCAAAATTAAAATCCTTGTATGCTCTCAGCAAGAAGAATTTTCAGGAAGTAACAGAGCTAACTGTTAAAAGGATAAGGCAAATAAATGAGACATATGTCAGAATTCGAGTAGGTGCTTTCTTTGTGTGTACTGAATTATGAGTTGGAAAAAGAATTAAATGAACTATAAGTTAAAAATTAAGCTGGGTATTATCAATACCGTGACACACAAACATAAAGAAAGAATAGTTTTCTGTGTGTAAATTTATATACAAGAGTTAATAAAGATTTTGTACAGGAATATGTGTTTCCACATTCATTATCTTACCAGGTGTGGATTGGTTTCCTTGGCATCCAACTGTGATTTGGATTCGCCAATCCAGCCTGAGTATCTACAAATTGTTTGCAAGAGCATTTCTTCTTCTTCCTCCAAATGTCTACCTAGAAAAACTTCCGTCACTGCATGCGACCTGTTAAACTAACCTTACATGCGTTACAGTATGAACTGTGGTGGAGGTGCAGTGCATTACAATGTTATTACATTGTAGCCAGGTGCTCTGTCTTTAGCTATCCTAAATACATCTTTATGCATTCTGTTACGTAAAAAATTTCGTTCCATGACCGCCTAAAGGCGGTCACTCATGTAACTGCATGTTTGACACGAAAAAAATGTGCAAATGTGTGTGAAATCTTATGGGACTTAACTGCTAAGGTTATCAGTCCCTAATCTCACACACTACTTAACCTAAATTATCCTAAGGACAAACACACACGCTCATGACCGAGGGAGGACTCGAACCTCCGCTGGGACCAGCCGCACAGTCCATGACTGCAGCGCGTAAGACCGCTCGGCTAATCCCGCGAGGCCATGTTTGACACGCACGCTTGCACAAACATGCTTGCTCAAGCATGCTTGAGTGTGTGTAGAATAAATATGTGCAAGGACCAGGACTGAACGAGCAGCTTCATGCTTGATCGAGATTCGATTGTGCGTGCTTGTGCAAGAGTTCAAGTGTGTGTATACTAAAGTGTGTGTACCAACAATAGTGAGGCTTGTACAAGCATTTTTCAGTGATCTAGGTAATTACATTCTGTACAAATGCTGTACTATACTGTACTGTAGGTCAAGTCAAAGAATACAGTATTATATGGAGAAAGGGAGAAGAAAAACCAACAGTACTGCCAGACAGTTGCCATAGCATGTCTGCCATGAGTAGTTAATATAGGAATAATGATTTCGTTTCTTTAACTGCTCTCTACTTCACATATCATGTATTATGACCTTTTTTTATTTTGTCAAAGCTAGTTCATCGTCATCTGAGTTCAACATTTTCTGGTAAACAAACTAATACTTGTACAAGTAAGCTTGCACAGCGTGCAGGCGCCATGAATTTGTATATTGTTACTCAAGCACACTTGTGCAAGCGTGCTTGTCAAGCATGCAGTTATGTGTGTGGCACCTTAACAAAGGCGACACCCATATTTTTACTTTCTCCTATGGTGATACCCAGACTACTGCTCAACTGTGACTATCAAGCAGCATAATATACTACAAAGATCCAAGTTATGCGTAACAGATGGCAATAATGTAAAGTCGTTCAGCCAAATGGTATAATATGACACTGCACGTGATAGCAATATCCAGACCGATAGTACAACACAACAGCTAAATGGTGTGGTGTGGCATTACACCTGGTATTGATATCTGGACAGTACAGTACGGTACATTAGCCAGACGTTGCAGTATAGCACTGTACCCAAACACCATGCTGTATGGCACTGTATCTGATTGTAAAAAAAAAAAAATGGTTCAAATGGCTCTGAGCACTATGGGACTTCACTTCTTAGGTCATCAGTCCCCTAGAACTTAGAACTACTAAAGCATAACTAACCTAAGGATATCGCACACATCCATGCCCGAGGCAGGATTCGAACCTGCGACCGTAGCGGTCACGCGGTTCTAGACTGAAGCGTCTAGAACCGCACGGCCACACCGGCCGGCTATCTGTAGCAGTAGGGTAATGCGGTGGGGAATCGGATGGTACATACAAGGGACAGTCTACCTCTGTCACATAGACACCTTGTACAATTCACCTGACGATCAGTGGCAGGGTGGCAAAATAGCTTTTCTTCTATTTGCAGTCACTATTTTCCTTTTAAATACAGTGTGCATTTCGACCAATACATAACATCATATTAATATCCACTAATAGGTGCCGAGATACTTTTGATCTGATATTGTACACACAATCTTGATCACACATGCTTATCCATATGCGCTACTGGCAGGTCCCTGAGGCTCGTGCAGTCTCTGGGCCAGGGGCCATCAGTCGACGAGCGGCAACCGTCTCCTACACAGCTCTGTGCTGTGCTTTGCCATTGGTGGGTAGCACTCTCTGGCCGCATTGAAATATTACTGTATAACAAAGATATCTTAATAGGTCCATCCTTCCCACAACATTGGCCAGTGAAGAGGACGTAACAGGAATTGCAACACAATCTGTCAGGGCTCTAACACTACTCTTATAAATTCATGTCGTTGGCGGGAAAGCGGCGTGGTTGCGTGCAGTGCACTGCGTGTGTGTGCTAACCTCGCATAGCACAGCCACCCATATAAACTGGAGTGGCACATTGTATAATACAAAAAACAATGGTCGCCTCGTGCAGCTACAGCTGGAGACGCGAACACAGTGTGACTCATGCTGTGTTCTCTTAGCTCCAGTAATCTCTGTGCAGTTTGATTTTTTTTTCAAGTGTGCAAATGTTTTAAACCGTTAAGCAAAGCATTCAACTAGCACAGATAATGCAGTCTGCTGCAAACGCAAGCCATTTACACTGAGGTGGTAAGAGTCATGAGATACCCCCTAATGTTATGAGGACTTCCTTTTGCCTATCGTAAGGCAGCAATTCTGCATAGCCTGGACTCAACAAACCATTGGAAGATCCCTGCCTCTATAGCCATTCATAATTGCGAAGGTGTTACCAGTGCACAAACGGACCTTTCGATTATTTTCCATAAATGTTTGATGGGATTCATGTCGGGCGATATGGATGACCAAACCATTTGATCGAATTGCTAATAAAGTTCTCCAAACCCCAGTCGTGAACAACTGTGGCCTGATGACATGGCACATGGTCATCCATAAAAAAATCCATCATTTTTTTGTAACATGAAGTCCATGAATGGCTGCACATTGTCTCCAAGTAGCGACTTCCAATCAATGACAGATGCAGTTGGACCAGAGGACCCAGTCCATTCCTTGTAAACACAACCCACAGCATTATGGAGACACTACCAGCTTGCACAGTGGATCGTTGACAAACTGCATCCATTGCTTCGTGGGATCTGGGTCATATTCGAACCCTACCATCATCTCTTGTCAACTGCAATCGGGACTCATCTGAGAAGGCTGCAGTTTTCTAGTTGTCTAGGGTCCAACCGACGGTCGTTAAGTGAAGACCATTGGCCACTGTGTTGTCCATGGTAAGAAGTACTGCATGAAAGTTGATATTCACTGCACACACTTTACCCTGTGGATCTCGGACTCCTGAATTCTCTAACAATTTTCGAAAAGGAATGTCCCATGTGTCTAGCTCCATCTATTATTCCATGTTCAAAGTCTGTTAACTTCTGCCGTGCAGTCACAGTCACGTCGGAAACGTTTTCACATGAATCACCATAGTACAAATGACAACTCCGCCAATGCCTTGCCCTATTATACATTGCACACGTGGTACTAGCACCGTCTGTATATCTGTGTATTGCTATCGCCTGACGTTTGTCACCTCAGTGCTCAGTGTACAGTGGCTATGTTATTTAAATAGTTCCTGAGTCTAGATTGACTACGTGAAAATATTATAACACGTCAGTATTAGTTAACTAACTTGCATTTCATGCCATTTTATACTTAGCGCAGCACTGATGATATCTGTACTGTATTTTTTACCCTCTTGAGCAACCACAATTTGATTGTGGCGGCCATATTCAGTCGTAAGTTACACTTTTAAAGTTAGGATATCTCAGAAGAAGATCGAATGGCCCTACTGGATGTTAAATTATAGTGATAAAGATAAGGTAACATAATTATATAGTTATCATGGTAGTGAGAACGATAATTAATTGGATGATAAATTAAATCCTTAAAAAAGCACTAATATCTGGTAGATCCTAAATAAAAATAGAATCGCAGACCAAGTGCCCTACTGGGATAGTGGAAGAGGTGGGCGGGGGTGAGAAGAAGAGGCGGATAACAGGCGTGGTTTGTTTACATAACGGTCATAAATTATTGATCCCGGATTGGTACTGCTCCATGACTCATGTTCCACAGATCAGCACTGTGGGAAGCTGATTGCTAAGCTCCACCCACTGCTGCAAATAGCGCCTGACTTTTCTGTGGGATTAAGAGGGAGTGATCGAGGCGCATAGGGTGACTGAGTGTACGCCACAGCGAATGTGCGCAGCTGTGTGCACGTAGCTTTGTCAGCAGGAAGACGTAGAGGAACGGGGAACGCTTGGTCATTGAGAATGTTAAAATAAACGTCGTGGTACATGTTCACTGCAACCTGAGAGAGTAGACAAAACGACCACATTGAGAGAAACAGAGCAATTAGGGCTCATATAGCGTTTTATAGTCATTCTTCCCACGCACAATTCACAGGCAGAATTGGGGCGGTGTAAACGATAATGGTGCTTTAAGTATTCTACGTCACACACTATTAGGTGGCTTTTGGTACATAGATGTAGATACCGATGCAGAAATGTAACACAAACGGCGCCAGACAGTTCTTAGGAGAGGTACCCGTAAGTGACACAAAGACCCAGCGATATTGAAAGCTAAGCAAAATCCTTGGTGAAAGCAGTTAATCTGGAAACAATAGACTACGCATCACTTTGCCTCTCTGCCCCCTACACCCAAACACACACACACAAACACACACACACACACACACACACACACACACACACACACACACACAATCTTGTGACTACTAACATATGCTGACTAGCTGGCACGGAAGCTACTGATGAGAACAATAACAGATATGTTTGACGTAGTTCCAAAAGAACGACTGACGTGGAATGGGCACCGTCAGTCATTAAGGAACAAGAACGTAGATGTCTAAAGCTATATACAGGAATGATTGCTAACAGCTGTGGAAATCAAAGCTATTTTGACCAGTGCTCTTCTCACTTCGTTTTTAGCCTGAGGAGGACCTTTGCTGCAAGCTTAAGGCACTGTACTGTGCTTCGCACAACAGTGTCTATTTCTATCATTACTGATACACTTCAGATTTTCGTATAAGGTGTGCTCAAATGAGGACTACAGTTATATGTAAAGAAATTGTAGATTATAATTATATTTCATGTGGGACAACACAGCTGGACGTAACTGCCATTGACATTGATCCCAGCGCGTAGGAAGAGTCAGAGCCCTGAATGCGCGTGGCCTACCCGCGTGGCTCGCTCGTTACTGGTGTGTCGAGAGAGGGAAATACCCGTGATAACACAGCCGCATGAGCGCTTCTTGACAGCCATATAGAGTGTGGTTTTCGGCATATTGATAAACATCCCAACACACAGCTGGAAAGCCATCGACAACAGATGCTCGTGAGTAAGTTGAATAACGATAAATGTAGTGAGTAAGGGAAACAGTGTGTTTTCCTTTCTTGTATGCAGTGAATGTGGAGCAGTGGTGGAGCCGGTGAGAAAAGAACCAGTAAAAATGGCATTACAACCATTGGTCGTCCGGGAGTCATTTTTGCCATGGTGCAGCGAGTACCTGAATCCTAGAGCCATGAAGTAAACGACGCACCAACAAGGGCGTAATGAACAACTGAAGAGCGGTAGTTGATTTTCTGTTTTTTTCTTTTTTTTCAGATCCTACAGTACGCATGTATAGACGTGTGGTATTACCGTAGCATACACGCGGTCCTTCACGAATCCCCACAAGAAGAGATCCAGCAGGGAATGTCGAGGAGACATGGTGGTCAGGCAATAGGTCCCCGACTCAGATTCAGCGATTGTGAAATTTCGTACCCAGGAACTTGCGAACCACCGTTGACGAATGCGATGGAGCTCCATCTTGTTGAGAGATAATCTTGGGTTTTAAGTCTTATGTCTGAGTGTATAAAAACTGCTCCAACGTATCCAGATTCACTGACCCAGTCACTGAGCTTTCTGTGAAAAAGAAGGGTCTAATAAACCTGTCGTGCAATTAGCCCACACCTTGCGTTCTGTTTGGAGCTATCACGAACATTTTAGTAATAGTATGTGAAAGATATGAGCTCAAAATCCGAACATTATGCCGATCAATCGATCCTGATACATGAAATATTGCGTCATCTGACAACAAATATCTTTCCAGATAGCAGGCCGTCTTGTCAATGCGCTGTAGGACCTCCACAGGAAAATGTTGTCGACATGGTTTGTCGTTCGGCATCAATGTTGCAGAACTTGAACTATGTACGCATACAAACGAAGGCGCTGGAGCCGGCCGCTGTGACAGAGCGATTCCAGGCGCTTCAGTCTAGAACCGCGCGACCGCTGTGGTCGCAGGTTCGAATCCTGCCTCGGGCATGGATGTGTGCGTTGTCCTTAGGTTAGTTAGGT
Source organism: Schistocerca gregaria (assembly GCF_023897955.1). Classification (NCBI taxonomy): domain Eukaryota; kingdom Metazoa; phylum Arthropoda; class Insecta; order Orthoptera; family Acrididae; genus Schistocerca; species Schistocerca gregaria. Next base: position 610,182,933 of record NC_064922.1, on the reverse strand, counting down.
TTAAGTAGTTCTAAGTTCTAGGGGACTGATGACCTCAGATGTTAAGTCACATAGTGCTCGGAGCCATTTGAACCATTTGAAGACGCTGATGCACTGCAACATGAAATATTAAGTTGCCTAGGTGTCTGCCGATTTGACTCGCGTGCGCTTTATTCGAAATGATCATTTCCTTCTGGATGGGTCCCATAGCCTCAATGAATTTGAAAAAAGGGCACTATTCCACCGGACTGTGTTTTAAAATATTTTATATGTACTACCAGTTTCGGACACTATTTTCAAGTGTATCTGTAGTAACAGATGTGGAAATTTCGTCATCTGTTTGCTTAAAAATCGCATACCATGCATATTTGTGCACATTTTGTCTAATGTAGTTCTCTAGCTCTCCCGAAACTCTATGGTGTGCACCGCCAGAAGGTTACAGAGTACTTACAGTTGTCACAAGCTTACGATACCATTTCTTAACTGTTTCCATTCCATGCTAATCACCTCCATACAACCTTTGATAGTTTCTTTGCACAGTAATCGACGATGTTTCTGCAAGCGTCACTGCTGCTTGCACGACCTGCTGTGGAGTCGCTATTTTCACTTCATGCAGTCATGGTACACTTTGAGGACAACAGCTGGCACGTATTACGAGGGAATATAAGTTCTTTGAAATGCTGTAGCACAGGGGTAGTTAACGTCTTTTACCTCTCGTCCAGTTTCGTTTGTCAATTAGTATACTAAACTTTTTTAACCGCCCACCGGTCCCACAGTAATGGTTAATAATAAATTCGGAAGTAACTTAACTTTATAAAATTTATAAAGCAGAGTTACAGCAAGTTAAAACATATGATAATAATTACATACCAAATATTTAATGTGAAAATATTGTGAAAACTTAACAAATTTATTTAACCCCTTTTGCCTACCTGTCACCGTGTACGCTGGACCGCCCAGTAGTATGCGGAAGCGATCAGGCAGACCATCCATCACTGGCGGTCTATCATGCAACGAAATGAATAAAGTCATGGGATAGCAATATGTACATATACAGACGGCGGCAGTATCTCGTACACAAGGTGTAAAAGGGCAGTGCACCGGCGGAACTGTCATTTGTACCCTGATAATTTCTTGCAAAAAGGTGTCCTACGTAATGGAGGTCGCACGACGGGAATTAACAGGCTTTTACTGCACTTTACACACTTAGCAGCAGGTGGCTAAGTGCACGAGGCGCACTAAAATTAACGTCACTAGAAAACATTCATTATGTTTTCCAGAATACTGTGTGCACTAACAACCGACCAACGAATACTAATAACTCTACACGAGTCTTATATTGCTGCAGACAGTCAGACATAAGATGGCACATGTTTACCGCTAGGCAGTTCGAAAGTAATAATGTGTTAGTAAATCTGAAGAATAAAACAAATGTCTACAGGTTGCAGTAATTTCAAGAAACCTTTATTCACCATAGCCACAGTGATCTTCATCCATAATGGATAAAAGTTTTATAGAAATATTGAATTGGGTAACATGGGTGGATGTTTTTTTCATAATAAAGCCTTTTAAAGATCCCCTTTAATACCGTGTGATCAAAAAGTCAGTATAAATTTGAAAACTGTATAAGTCACGGAATAATGTAGATAGAGAGGTACAAATTGACACACATGCTTGGAATGACATGGGGTTTTATTAGAACGAAAAAAATACAAACTTTCAAAAAATGTCGGACAGATGGCGCTTCATCTGATCAGAACAGCAATAATTAGCATAACAAAGTAAGACGAAGTAAAGGTGATGTTCTTTACAGGAAATGCTCAATATGTCCACCATCATTCCTCAACAATAGCTGTAGCCGAAGAACAATGTTGCGAACACCACTGTAAAGCATGTCCGGAGTTATGGCGGGGCATTGGCGTCGGATGTTGTCTTTCAGCATCCCTAGAGATGTCGGTCGATCACGATACACTTACGACTTCAGGTAACCCCAAAGCCAATAATCGCACGGACTGAGGTCTGGGGACCTGGGAGGCCTAGCATGACAGAAAGTGGCGGCTGAGCACACGATCATTACCAAACGACGCGCGCAAGATATCTTTCACGCATGTAGCAATATGTTGTGTGTGTATTTTTTTTGTTCTAATAAAACCCCATGTCATTCCAAGCAGGTGTGTCAATTTTTACCTTTCTATCTACATTATTTCGTGGTTTATTAAGTTTTCAAATTTATGCTGACTTTTTGATCACCCGGTATTAAAGAGGATCTTTAAAAGACTTTATTATGAAAAAACACCTACCCATGTTACCTAATTCAATATTTCTATAAACTTTTATCCAATATGGATGAAGATCACTGTGACTATGGTGAATAAAGGTTTCTTGAAATTACTGCAACCTGTAGACATTTGTTTTATTCTTCAGTTTTACTATGCCATTATTCCTTTCGAACCGCCTGGCGGTAAACATGTACCATCTTATGTCTGACTGTCTGCAGCAATGTGAAAGTCGTGTAGAGTTATTATTTGATCACCCGGTATATCTGAGAGCCCCTCCCCTTTGATAAAACCCTGATTACGCCGTCGAGTGCGTATGAGACAGTTGCACGTTTTTTAGGTACGGCCGGTCTGCGCGGCGTCGCGAAAGGACTGCGTGCTCGCCAGATCTCGGCGCTGGGTACGCCTCGGATAGCGGAGAAGGCGCTCTCAGATAACGCTGCGAAGTTCACGGCTTATCGCAGCTGCGCTGCGCGGCAGAATTTCGCTCGTGTTCCGAGTGACACCAGGAAGCAACAAAGGCGAAGGAGAGTTGCAGGAAGTAGGGACTGATAAACCGCTTAGTTGGCGCCCGTAGCACGTGCCCGCCGTCCGGTGGCCTCGCACGCGGCCTTCGAGAGGCACGGCCGAGTGGCGCTCCAACCTTGGCACTGCACTGGCCTGGGCCGGCTGGAACTCTATGCGGCGGCGCAGGCCGCGCCAGCCTGTGGGACAGCCGCGCTCCCGACACACCCCAGCAGGGGCGCCGCCTGCGCTGCGGTACACGCGTCTTGCAGAGCGGTACCGAGCTGATCCTACGTCCTTGCCACAAGTGCCAGAGCTCAGCCCTGCCCTCTCCTCCCCCAGAATAACCGATACCTTCTACAGTTTTTTCTACCCAGATTAACGAAATTTTGTTATTTGTTAAGGCAGGTATCACAAAATTGAAGCGATATTGAAAAATACTACTTAACTGAGCTATACAGACGAAAAAAAATTGCACAAAAATTAATTTACTAACTGTACAAAGTTTCTAAAATAACTGAAACTAAAACAAAACCTACGTCCTACCCTTTGATGTATAATAAGGTATATATTTCATTTGGTCCAGTTAATTATTAACTGAGTACAGGTCATTAACAGGAAATAAAAGAAAAATGGCTGTAATTAAGTGTTGAAAACACATTCCTTTCCAAGAACTGTGTGCTGTCTGCTGTGACGTAGCATGTACACTACTGGCCATTAAAATTGCTGCACCACGAAGATGACGTGCTACAGACGCGAAATTTAACCGACAGCAAGAAGATGCTGTGATATACAAATGATTAGCGTTTCAGGGCATTCACACAAGGTTGGCGCCGGTGGCGACACCTAGAACGTGCTCATGTTGAAAGTTTCCAACCGATTTCTCATACACAAACATCAACTGACCACCGTTGCTTGGTGAAACGTTGTTGTGATGCCTCGTGTAAGGAGGAGAAATGCGTACCATCATGTTTCCGACTTTGGTAAAGGTCGGAGTGTAGCCTGTTGCGATTGCGGTTTATCGTATCGTGATATTGCTGCTCGCGTTGGTCGAGATCCAATGACTGTTAGCAGAATATGGAATCGGTGGGTTCTGGAGGGTAAAACGGAACGCCGTGCTGGATCCCAACGGCCTCGTATCACCAGCATTCGAGAAGACAGACATCTTATCCGATGGCTGTAACGCATCCTGCAGCCACGTCTCGATCCCTGATTCAACAGATGGGGACGTTTGCAAGTCAACAATCATCTGCACGAACAGTTGACTACGTTTGCAGCAGCATGGACTATCAGCTCTGAGACCATAGCTGCGGTTACCCTTGACGCTGCATCACACACAGGAGAGCCTGAAATGCTGTACTCAATGACGAAACTGGGTGCACGAATGGCAAAACGTCATTTTTTCGAATGAATCCAGGTTCTGTTTACAGCATCGTGATGGTCGCATCCGTGTTGGCGACATCGCGGTGAACGCACATTGGAAGCGTGCGTGTATTCGTCATCGCCATACTGGCGTATCACCCGGCGTGATGGTATGAGGTGCCATTGGTTACACGTCTCGGTCACCTCTTGTTCGCATTGACAGCACTTGGAGCAGTGGATGTTACATTTTAGATGTGTTACGACCCGTGGCTCTACCCTTCGCTCGACCCCTGCGAAACCCTACATTTCAGCAGGATAATCCACTGCCGCATGTTGCAGGTACTGACGGGCCTTTCTGGATACAGAAAATGTTCGACTGCTGCCCTGACCAGCACATTCTCCAGATCTCACACCAATTGAAAACGTCTGGTCAATGGTAGGCGAGCAACTGGCTCGTCACAATAAGCCAGTCACTACTCTTGATGAAGTGTGGAATCGTGTTGAAGCTGCATGGGTAGCTGTACCTGTACACACCACCCAAGCTATGTTTGACTCAATGCCCAGGCGTATCAAGGCCGTTATTACGGCCAGAGTTGGTTGTTCTGGGTACTGATTTCTCAGGATCTATGCACCCAAATTGCGTCAAAATGTATTCACATGTCAGTTCTAGTATAATATATTTGTCCAATGAATACCCGTTTATCATCTGCATTTCTTCTTGGTGTAGTAATTTTAATGGTCAGCCGGCCTGGGTGGCCGAGTGGTTCTACACGCTATAGTCTGGAACCGAGCGTCCGCTACGGTCGCCGGTTCGAATCCAGCCTCGGGCACGGATGTGTGTGGTGTCCTTAGGTTAGTTAGGTGTAAGTAGTTCTAAGATCTAGGGGACTGTGATGTCCTCAGCAGTTGAGTCCCATAGTGCTCAGAGCCATTTGAGCCATTTTTAATGGCCAGTAGTGTAGAATGTCTATCTGTATGAATCGTGTTACTGTATTAATGTATTGTAAAGACATGCACACGCTGTATCGTACGAATCTGATAAAGCTTGTTTGTGTACAGTAAATCTTTGGATGTGGGCCTAGTTTAATATTGTTTGCGTAATATGTTACGTGATACTTTCAAAATATACAAATATACATTGAAAACGATCTGCGAGGATCTTGAATGTATTAAAAAGCAGGTAGCTAACTTTATTTCTGAAAGTTCCTTTAAATTGAAGCAGCGTGCACGTATGTAATAGCAGTTCTCCTTGGTGATAAAATTCTATTAAGAGATTCAGGTGGATGTAGGCTCCAGTACGTACTGGGTGATGAAGAAGCTTGCACAGGACAGAGTAGCATGGAGACCTGAATCAAACCAGTCTCAGGACTGAAGACCACAACAACAACAACAATTATTCATCTGCATTATCAGAAAATACATCTGACCTACACGAACACCTACACGCACAAACTACAACCACCGCGATATCAAACTTGGTGGGTCGAGCTATAAGTTCCGGCTAGTAAGCTCTCGGGGCTACCTTTTTATTAAAGACCAAATACACTTCTTTAAAAAAAAATATCCAGTCATCATGGGTTGCGTTCTAGATGAGCAACTGCATGTACCATGTATATTTGAAACTTCACTCGATAAATACTTGCTTCTTTAAGTATTGATAAAACATTGTCTTTGCCACAGACCCTTTCAGCACACACAAGCGAGATGTTTTTACGTAAAATTTCTTAGAAATCAGCAAAATACCTATCGACTTTAAAGGAGTATTACTACTATTATTTTTTTAAACAAGTCTAAGTTGAACGTTATTAATCAGCTCAGAATATACTGAAATAACGTTATCGGTCTTACGAAGGCCGACAACAATATGAATAGTATCTTTGCCTCTCGCGCGTTGTATAAATATTCACAGAAACTTTTTAAGGCATAGCCTGGTGAGGTTAGCAAATACTACAATAAGATAGTACAAAATTAAGTAAAATATCATCTATTGCTTGAAATTGCCAAATTACACTTACAGCAATCATGTCTGGCCAACAGCATGCTCAGAACACAACATAAGAAGAAGAAGTGAGAACAAAAAAATCATCAGAGCATTTTGGTAAACATTTTTGGAATACAGTGATCAATAGATTATTATATTTTGACTAAAGTTCAGTCTTGATCACACCATTTATGTCTGAATGATATAGGTAACCGGCTTCGGTTATTTTTACATAACCATCATCAGATCCATGGCTTCCGTAGGATGGTAGGCGGAGCTCTCCTCAGCTGCTACGAAGTAAAACTGATCAATTGGGCCATGTAGAGCGAATGTCGGTGGATCGAACTGTCAAAAAGGTTAACACCGGAAATCCAGGTGGCAAAAGGAGCAAAGGGAGACCCTGGCAAAAAGGAGCAAAGGGAGATCCTGGCAACGATGGCTGGAGGATGTCAAAAATGATTTGAGAAATATTGGAGTCAGAAGATGGAGGAAGCGAGCGAGAATCATCAGAATTGGGCTGTCATCCAGGGCACTACATGGGCTGTTGCATCAAGGAGTAAGTGAGTAAGGTCATATTTCGTAGTATCTGATGCAAAGTCGTCGACTAAAACAGAAGTGTTATACGCCATCTGCTGCTTCTAACCTACATATACGATTTAGGAGACAATTTGAGCAATCATCTTAAATTGTTTGCAGATGATGCTGTTACTTACTACCTAGTACAATTATCAGAGGAACAAAACCAATTACAAAATGATTCAGACATCTGTACGGTGCGACAAGTGGCAGTTAACCCTAAATAATGAAAAGCGTGAGCTCATAAACTTTAGTGCGAAAAGGAATCCGCTAAATTTCGGTTACACCTAAATCACACAAATCTGAAGGATGTCAATTTAACTAAGTCATAGGGATTACGATTACGAACAACTTAAACTGGAATCACCACACAGAAAATGTTGTGGGGAAAGTGAACCAAAGACTGACTTTTATTGGCAGAACACTTAGAAGATGCAACGGGTCTACTAAAGAGATTGCCTACGTAACGCTTGTCCGTCCTGTGCTAGACAGCTGGAGTATTGACGGAGGACATTGAAGAATTTTAAAGAAGGGCAACTCGTTTTGTACTATCTTGAAGTAGAGGAGAGAGTGTCACGGGTAGGAGAGGCTAGTTGGGGTGCCAATCATTAAAACAAAGACATTTCTCGTTGCGGCAAGATGCTTTCATGAAATTTCAATCAACAATGCTCCCCTCTGAATGCGAAGACATTTCATTGACACTTACCTATGTAGGTAGACATCATCACTGTAATAAAATAAGAGAAATCAGAGCTCCCAAGGGAAGATTTAAGGGTTTGTTTGTTTGATTAAGAAATGGAGTAAAAGTGGTTTGATGACCCCTTTGCCAGGCACTTAAGTGTGAATTGCAGAGTAGTCATGTAGATGTAGATATTCTATACCTCCTTTTATTTATTTATATTATATACTTTGTTTAAAAAGTAAAATAAAATGCCGCGGATCCTTCTTTTCCGAACTTTCTATTATTTTCTTCTAATTATTAAATTTTGTTTAACACCCTACGTTTCCCATAACTAATTTAATTTGTAATTCATTGCTATTACTTTTATTTGTTTTGCTGAAAACAATATTTGACTCTAATACGGAACAATTTATAACATTACACGAAAAATTTAAAATATGCAACGTGTTCACACAATGTCAGGCAACAGGTTTTCAAATAAACAGTAAATCAAATGAATAATTTCTCTAACAAATAAACACATTGGACGAAAAATTACACACCCACAGAGGTAGTCATGCTGATACCGCGTTACAACGCCTCTAGCATTGATTTTCTCCTTAGTTTGGCAAAGAATAGTCTGCAAGTTACTTCAGGAATGGCCCAGTCACCTGAAGTCAATCGTTGATGATTGGATCCCATAGACTTATCAAAACTGCAGCCACGTCTGTAAGGTGGCTATAATTTTGTACCTTATAAGCACGCATCTACATACTTAGCCAGGATTTACAACCGGAATTAGGTATTATTTTATAGGTTGTACATCGTATATATGAATATTTATAGAAGACTGACATTGTCACGTACACCTTGTAAATAGTTGTTAACGCTTATTGCATGAAAGGTGACGGAGTGTCTTTATTATCAAAACGGCCTGTACTAGTAGAGGTTGGAACGCCAGTGGAAATGAAACGGGAGGCGTAACTCAAGCCCTGGGTGGAAAAGTCCGCACAGGTGTGTTGGTCCTGCTTAACACAGGAAGTAGCCAAGTCGGACGGGGTATCCGAGCGGTTCTAGGCGCTACAGTCTCGAACCGCGCGACCGCTACGGTCGCAGCTTCGAATCCTGCCTCGGGCATGGATGTGTGTAATTTCCTTAGGTTAGTTAGGTTTAAGTAGTTCTAAATCTAGGGGACTGATGACTTCAGATGTTAAGACCCATAGTGCGTAGAGCCATTTGAACCATTTTGAGTCAAATTAAAGCTCTCCATGCTATTCTATCCTGTGCAAGCTTCTTCATCTCCCAGTACGTACTGCAGCCTACATCCTTCTGAATCTGCTTATTGTATTCATCTCTTAATAGAATCTTATCACCAAGGAGACTGCTATTACGTACGTGCACGCTGCTTCAATGTAAAGGAAACTTAAGAGGTAAAGCTAGCTACCTGCATTTTAATACATTCAAGATCCTCGCAGATCGTTTTCAATGTATATTTGTATATTTTGAAAGTATCACGTAACATATTACGCAAACAATATTAAACTGGGCCCACATCCAAAGATTTACTCTACACAGACAAGCTTTATCAGATTCGTACGATACAGCGTGTGCATGTCTTTACAATACATTAATACAACATCCGGGGTAAGTGGCCGAGCGGTTCTAGGCGCTTCAGTCTGGAACCGCGCGACCGCTATGGTCGCAGGTTCGAATCCTCTTCGGGCATGGCTGTCCTTAGTTAGGGTTAAGTAGTTCTAAGTTCTAGGGGACTGATGACGTCAGAAGTTAAGTCCCATAGTGCTCAGAGTCATTTGAACCATATTTGAAGTAGCCAAGACATACGGTCGGGGCATCTGAGCACGAAGCACAAAACAGCGGCGGCCGGCCGGTTTGTAGCTGAGCCGGAAGGATCCGGTATTATCCAGTTAGATAATACTTCTAGCTCCCTTAGTTCCCTTAATCATTCATTTACGTTAAGATATAATTTATATGTTATAGAGGAAGATGGAAGAAATAATATCACAACTAAGAGATTCTAAGATCTGCCTCAGGGGGTAGTCGGACAGGGCCAAATCTTGATTTTCGCGTTCAGTATTTTCCGTTACGCACATTAATTTTGCATCCGGCTGGTCGTATGTAAAGTACACAAGCGGCAAGACGCAGTCAATATCTTCGCTGCGCAGTGCCGATGGTACTGTTATCGACGACTGTGCCGCTAAAGCGAAGTTATTGAACGCAGTTTTCCGAAATTCGTTCACCAGGGAAGACGAATGGAATATTCCAGAATTTGAAACACGAACATCTGCTAGCATGAGTTTCTTAGAAGTAGATACCTTAGGGGTTGCGAAGCAACTCAAATCGCTTGATACGGGCAAGTCTTCAGGTCCAGATTGTATACCGATTAGGTTCCTTTCAGATTACGCTGATACTATAGCTCCCTACTTAGCACTCATATACAACCGCTCGCTCACCGATAGATCTGTACCTACAGATTGGAAAATTGCGCAGGTCGCACCAGTGTTCAAGAAGGGTAGTAGGAGTAATCCATTTAACTACAGACCTATATCATTGACGTCGGTTTGCAGTAGGGTTTTGGAGCATATACTGTATTCAAACATTATGAATCACCTCGAAGGGAACGATCTATTGACACGTAATCAGCATGGCTTCAGAAAACATCGCTCTTGTGCAACGCAGCTAGCTCTTTATTCGCACGAAGTAATGGCCGCTATCGACAGGGGATCTCAAGTTGATTCCGTATTTCTAGATTTCCGGAAAGCTTTTGACACCGTTCCTCACAAGCGACTTCTAATCAAGCTGCGGAGCTATGGGGTATCGTCTCAGTTGTGCGACTGGATTCGTGATTTCCTGTCAGGAAGGTCGCAGTTCGTAGTAAAATCATCGAGTAAAACTGAAGTGATATCAGGTGTTCCCCAGGGAAGCGTCCTGGGACCTCTACTATTCCTGATCTATATAAATGACCTGGGTGACAATCTGAGCAGTTCTCTTAGGTTGTTCGCAGATGATGCTGTAATTTACCGTCTAGTAAGGTCATCCGAAGACCAGTATCAGCTGCAAAGCGATTTAGAAAAGATTGCTGTATGGTGTGTCAGGTGGCAGTTGACGCTAAATAACGAAAAGTGTGAGATGATCCACATGAGTTCGAAAAGAAATCCGTTGGAATTCGATTACTCGATAAATAGTACAATTCTCAAGGCTGTCAATTCAACTAAGTACCTGGGTGTTAAAATTACGAACAACTTCAGTTGGAAGTAGCACATAGATAATATTGTCGGGAAGGCGAGCCAAAGGTTGCCTTTCATTGGCAGGACACTTAGAAGATGCAACAAGTCCACTAAAGAGACAGCTTACACTACACTCGTTCGTCCTCTGTTAGAATATTGCTGCGCGGTGTGGGATCCTTACCAGGTGGGATTGACGGAGGACATCGAGAGGGTGCAAAGAAGGGCAGCTCGTTTTGTATTATCGCGTTATAGGGGAGAGAGTGTGGCAGATATGATACACGAGTTGGGATGGAAGTCATTACAGCATAGACGTTTTTCGTCGCGGCGAGAGCTTTTTACGAAATTTCAGTCACCAACTCTCTCTTCCGAATGCGAAAATATTTTGTTGAGCCCAACCTACATAGGTAGGAATGATCATCAAAATAAAATAAGAGAATTCAGAGCTCGAACAGAAAGGTTTAGGTGTTCGTTTTTCCCGCTCGCTGTTCGGGAGTGGAGTAGTAGAGAGATAGTATGATTGTGGTTCGATGAACCCTCTGCCAAGCACTTAAATGTGAATTGCAGAGTAGTCATGTAGATGTAGATGTAGATGTAGATGTAGAAGTAGCATCTTGGACGTCGGTTGTTACGTTTCACCTGCTTTTCCAAACAGTTCGGGACAGTTTCTATGAGTTTAAGCTCAGCTTATTTCGTGGGTCAATCGAGGTGCGATACGGTGTCTGCATCTTCGTCGTAACAGAAACGTGTGAGTGCAGCGCTGTCATCGTTGAGGACGGTAGACTTAACGTGGCATACTCATCATTAATATATACGAGAGAGGGCAACGCTTTCGACTGTTTTTGCCTGTTGTCCTCATTGATACTGGCAGGATATCGGTTAGAGAATCCAAAAACTTTCAAGGATGTTTTAATTTTTTGTTTAGAGTTGGATAGCAAATGATGATATATTAACAAATTAACAATTTTCTGTTGTTTTCTTCCTTTACTTGTACTATGAAATCTTGCTTCTTGCCAAATTACGTGATTTTAGGACAACGGGAAATAACCTATAGGGTTTAATGGGTGAGATGCAAGTATTAAAATATGTGACATAAATGGCCATATCTTTTGATAGAATCTTTTTAGAAGCTTAACTTTTTTACTCCACCAAGAGACTCTTAACCTTAATATGTGACATAAATTTCAACGTGATACGTCTACCCGTTCCTGAGAAACAGGCGTCTTAAACAAACAGAGAGACAGTCAGGTAAAAAATGACAAAAAATCCTTTTTCGCGTGATATATTTACTAATTACCAGTTTCGAATTTTACCCCTTACTTGTCCTGTTAAGCCTTACTTCTTACCAAATGCGATACAAATGGCCGTGTCTTTTACAGCTTTGGCTTGTTAGCCCACATATATTACAGTGTTAGGAAGTCGTTTCTGAGAGTATTTGTATGGAGTGTAGCCATCCATGTATGGAAGTGAAACGTGGACGATAAATAGTTTAGACAAGAAGAGAATAGAAGCTCTCGAAATGTGGTGCTACAGAAGAATGCTGAAGATTAGATGGGTAGATCACATAACTAATGACGAGATATTGAATAGAATTGGGGAGAAGAGGAGTTTGTGGCACAACTCGACTAGAAGAAGGGATCGGTTGGTAGGACATGTTCTGAGGCATCAAGGGATCACCAATTTAGTACTGGAGGGCAGCGTGGAGGGTATAAATCGTAGAGGGAGACCAAGAGATGAATACACTAAGCAGATTCAGAAGGATGTAGGCTGCAGTAGGTACTGGGAGATGAGGAAGCCTGCACAGGATAGAGTAGCATGGGGAGCTACATCAAACCAGTCTCAGGACTGAAGCCCACAGCAACAACAATATTACATCGCCGAGGCACCATAGAGTTTAGTACATGACATGAATTTCAGTACGATACGTCATCCATACCCGACAACAAGCACTCTTACCAGATGGACGCAGACAGTCGGATAACAAGTGACAAATTTTATTTCGTGTCAGATAATTACAAATTAACACTTTATGCATTTTTTTTTACGTTAGCGAAACCTTGATCCTTGCCAAATTTAATAATTATAGGCCAACGGGAAGTACCTTGTAAGGATTTGATGAGTGAGTTCGCGAGTATCAAAACAAGTGACATAAATGGCCGTGCCTTAAGTTTTTTTACACTATCAAGTGACCGTAGACTTTAACATGCGACATAAATTTCAACTTGATACGTCTACTCAGTCCTGGAGAAAAGTGTTTTTAACAATCGGATAGGCAGAGACGGGCAACAAAGTGATCCCATAATGGTTCTGTATTTACCGATATACACTCCTGGAAATTGAAATAAGAACACCGTGAATTCATTGTCCCAGGAAGGGGAAACTTTATTGACACATTCCTGGGGTCAGATACATCACATGATCACACTGACAGAACCACAGGCACATAGACACAGGCAACAGAGCATGCACAATGTCGGCACTAGTACAGTGTATATCCACCTTTCGCAGCAATGCAGGCTGCTATTCTCCCATGGAGACGATCGTAGAGATGCTGGATGTAGTCCTGTGGAACGGCTTGCCATGCCATTTCCACCTGGCGCCTCAGTTGGACCAGCGTTCGTGCTGGACGTGCAGACCGCGTGAGACGACGCTTCATCCAGTCCCAAACATGCTCAATGGGGGACAGATCCGGAGATCTTGCTGGCCAGGGTAGTTGACTTACACCTTCTAGAGCACGTTGGGTGGCTCGGGATACATGCGGACATGCATTGTCCTGTTGGAACAGCAAGTTCCCTTGCCGGTCTAGGAATGGTAGAACGATGGGTTCGATGACGGTTTGGATGTACCATGCACTATTCAGTGTCTTCTCGACGATCACCACAGGTGTACGGCCAGTGTAGGAGATCGCTCCCCACACCATGATGCCGGGTGTTGGCCCTGTGTGCCTCGGTCGTATGCAGTCCTGATTGTGGCGCTCACCTGCACGGCGCCAAACACACATACGACCATCATTGGCACCAAGGCAGAAGCGACTCTCATCGCTGAAGACGACACGTCTCCATTCGTCCATCCATTCATGCCTGTCGCGACACCACTGGAGGCGGGCTGCACGATGTTGGGGCATGAATGGAAGACGGCCTAACGGTGTGCGGGACCGTAGCCCAGCTTCATGGAGACGGTTGCGAATGGTCCTCGCCGATACCCGAGGAGCAACAGTGTCCCTAATTTGCTGGGAAGTGGCGATGCGGTCCCCTACGGCACTGCGTAAGATCCTACGGTCTTGGCGTGCATCCGTGCGTCACTGCGGTCCGGTCCCAGGTCGACGGGCACGTGCACCTTCCGCATACTACTGGAGACAACATCGATGTACTGTGGAGACCTCACGCCCCACGTGTTGAGCAATTCGGCGGTACGTCCACCCGGCCTCCCGCATGCCCACTATACGCCCTCGCTCAAAGTCCGTCAACTGCACATACGGTTCACGTCCACGCTGTCGCGGCATGCTACCAGTGTTAAAGACTGCGATGGCGCTCCGTATGCCACGGCAAACTGGCTGACACTGACGGCGGCGGTGCACAAATGCTGCGCAGCTAGCGCCATTCGACGGCCAACACCGCGGTTCCTGGTGTGTCCGCTGTGCCGTGCGTGTGATCATTGCTTGTACAGCCCTCTCGCAGTGTCCGGAGCAAGTATGGTGGGTCTGACACACCGGTGTCAATGTGTTCTTTTTTCCATTTCCAGGAGTGTAGGTACGGAACCCTAGAGACGACCACAATTTTTCATAATGTCAACACCGGCCTGAACCATACCTTCCGCACACTGCGGTTTAAATTCCTCATTGGGCCATGGGTGTGTTCGAAGACTTGCATCATTTCAAAAGAGGCTACATCGCGATTCGTCGAAACATGCCATACGGCTACCACTGAAGACGTGCAGCTGTGAGCAAGAACTTTGTCCAGAGTAAATGTCTACTGCATGCAGTTCCCTTTGCGATGTTCGCTCCTGTCGATTTCGAAATCGATTGTTGCTACAAGGCGTGTCATTCGTCTCCGGTACCTGTCGATTAGGACCTTCTTACGACTATTGTTGTTAAGCTGTGTTACTCAGCTGCAACCAGTACACCATTCCTTGCAGGCACATTGAATAGCCTGCCTTGATACACCAACGAATCGGGCAAATTCATTTGCTGTGTGGTCATGGGAAAGCGTAAGCACGGTAGCTCTCTCCTGCCATTCTGTCACGTGGCCACGTCGAACAGTCTTACTGCGCAGATTCCGTACAAGCGAGTGGCTCGCACGCGCGCGCACACACACACACACACACACACACACACACACACACACACGGACAGACACCAGTGCCACGCCATGACTTACATCACAGGTGGCGGGTCACCTGACCGCTTGATAACCAGTTCTGCACGAACTACAGAGCTGCAAGCCTACCAATGTGCTCTAAATGGACTGGTAACATATTCTCCTGTAAGATATGTAAACTTCTTCATATTTATTATAAACTAGCGATTTCGGCAAAGTTTCGCAGTTGCTACATATGTGTGGTAATTGAATGTACGTCCTAATCTGCTTCTCTCTCCTCTTCTATGCCTTTCCTCCTCCCCCCCTCCTTTTGTCCATCTCCTCCTTCTCTCCCCTACCTCTGCCCATCACCTTCGCCCCCACACCCTGTACATCCCTTAAACCACACATCTGCTCCTCTATCTCTCTGTCCACACCCTCCTTCCCCTCCTTTATGTATTTCCTTCGACCTTCTCGTATCCATTTCCTCTCCCCTTCTCTGTCTATCTCCTCCTCCCCTCTCTCTCTCACCTTATTTGTTATTATGTACAGAACCTTGACTGGGAGTAAAAGTCAAAAGGAATGGTTAAATCGGTTGGAATAATTAGTAACGGGTTATGGGAGAGACGTATCCCACTACTGGATCTTTGAGGATAGTACCTTTAATAACAGTATTTCGCATGGCTTTAATGTATGACAGGTAGCCGTAAACACAACTTTCTTGTTTCTATTAAAAATGACCGAAGAAAGGGAAACAAAACCGCACTTTTCCATAGCACAGCTTAACAAGTTCTCTCTCGTAGCTGGTTTAACAGAAAGTGTTTATTGTGTAGTTATTATTCGATACGCCTCCAAACGTTGTTTACGCTGTTCATTATTGGTATTGACCCTACGACCATGTAGCTGGCCTCCGTTGCGCGAACGCCGATCGATATTTCGATGCCTCACTGGTAGCATTTTTGCAAAATAATAAATCACGAACTGAAATCAACTGAGTGTTTGTAACACACCAAATTACTACGAACTGACTTTAATCCAATTTTTTCAGTACACCAAAGATATGACCATCACCGATACCACAATAATATACCGATTTCAGTTGTATTATTTTTCGAAAAATATTGATATTCAATACGAAATTTATTGTTGTTATGAAAACTTGTGACAGCAGAACTGTCAAAGCGATTGTCAAATTTCTTTCATTGACATTTTCAGACAAAAAGGAATCCAAATTTTCGACTTTTCCGGAGGATTTTCCAAAAATTTTCGTTCATAAAAATCTTCTCATGTCAGTTACGAACAGACACACACACGCACACACACACACACACACACACACACACACACACACACATACACACACACAATCTGCCAAATCAATCAAGTTGTTCTCAAACGATAATCTTTCGTATATGCGTTAAGTGATTTTTATTTACACAGGGTGATTTTCTCCACCGTTTACAAACTCTAGGGACTGATCGACGAGATGATATGGAACAAAAAATGCCTTATGAACTTATGTCCGGAAATGCATGGTTTCTATGCTAGAGAGCATTTATTCAATCATACATTGTTACAGAGGCTGCGGTCTAATACGCTTTGTACCATGCAACCACAGTTAGAGTATGCGTTGGAAATGGTTTCCATGTGCCTCAACGCAAGCGTGTACGAGCCGTAGCATGTTCGGTGTCACACATCCACATCGATCTGACTGCATGCAAATAGTGTCAAAGGCAACATGAATAGGCAGCTTCTGTCTCCACATCTGCAATGGGCTCTGCATACACGATACTTTTGAGATGGCCCCATAGCCAGAAATCGCACGGGTTGAGATCTGGCGAACGAGCAGGCTGTGCAACTGTACCTCCTCGTCCAATCCATCGACCAGGGAAGACACGATTGAGATGCGTCCGGACTTTAACGGCGAAGTGGGCTGGAGCGTCATCAGTCACGTAGCAGCCACATAACCCTTCGGATCACCAGTCGTCTTCCAGCAGAGGGGCAAAGTCACTCGCAAGAAACGCCGATAGTTCCGGCCTGTTAGGCGACATTAAAGGAGGACTGGTTCCTAAATATGGTTCCAATTATCCCGGCCCAAAAATGCTGGCTGCACCGATGCTGATGGTTCGCTATTACCATACCATGGGGGTTCTGCGTACTATCCCAGAGACGAGTGTCATGAAAGTTAATGTGTAACACACCACCCGTCACTTGTCTGGTTTTGGCGTGTGTTCAATCCAGCTAATTGACTAACAGATCAACAGAGAGTGCAAAACTGCCTCTATATCGGATAACCCAATGAAAGTAATAAGGTCCTGTGACTCCTGATTGAACTGCAGTGACAGTGTTGACATTAATTGATCCAGAACTGATCCCTTTTTAATTAAAAATGGGTTCACATTGATGTTATATTCAGCTATCGAAAACCAGATGGAAATGTTGAACATAAAATTAATTAAGAAAATGACTTGGGATTTCAACTACTTGATTGAAAAGAGATGCAGTCGATCGCACAAATTTATTTTAACTCACGACCTTCAATCATCACATTACATGACTCTCGTAACAGGCAGCGGGAATAAATTGCGTTTACGTGGAGGAAACCGCGATAAATCAAAATTCATTCCTATCGATTGACCCAGTCGTAACGCGAAGATCAAGAATTCTACAATACACGGCCCATGAAACCCTCGTGGAAAGTTTGCCCACGTGATCCAACAAATTAATCAGTGGGCTAACTCAAGCCGGAGCGGGCGCAATATAACCGAATTCAGCGTGGCGGGGCGGCGTCGTTGTGCGGACGTCGGCCGGCCTCGTGGTGCTGCAAGGCTGCGCTCGTCGATTCACTTCTAGCTATCTTGCTCAGTACATAGCTGAACCAAAACTTCCTATCTCCAAGCTCAATCGTTCCGTTTGCTAAGTCCTAAACTGCAGAGATGCTCACTCTCTCTCAGGCAAGCTGAGTAAAGAACCCCACGTCCGCACTCTGGGCAAGCTGGGAAGACCTCTACGGAGACTTCTGCCAGTCCGCTCTTCACCTCTGTTTCCCCTCAAGCAGCATCACTTACGCCAATTCCAGCGCAAGTCGCGTTAATTATGCGCCGCTTCCCAGCGCCGACCGTTGCCTGCTCCGGGAAGTGAACAAATTCTCACAAAAATTCCCTTCCTCTCAACTTCTGTTATTTAGCTCCTCCCAGGCCACCCATCACGGTTAGCGTCTGCATAAAACACATTTTTTTTTCTCGAAATTCCGACTCCCAGGAGAGTACTTCAAGTTCCTTGGTCCTACGTTCCCATCAGAGGCCGGCGTATTTCATTCTGTCGCTCTTCACCTGATTTACTTCAGACTCTGCGGACCGAGAATTCAACGTGAAGTTGCTACAGTCACGAACACGCATATTTTGGCCTCGGTTGACCACTCCACCGTAGCTCTGCGCGGCTTTCTCGCATGTTTCACTGAAAACGGGACAACGGACATTTATCAACAGGCGTACCATTTTCCATCTGCTTCCAGTGCTTTGTTGACAACGTGGGTCCATGGCGTCGTGGAATTTGCGCCATTCTCGAACCCTACCAACCGCTCTAGCCAACTGAGCTCGGGACTCATCTGCCCAGCCGTCTAGGATCTAACTGGTATGATCACGAGCCCAGGAGGGGCGCTGTGGGCGATCACGTGCTGTTAGCAGAGGCAGTCACCTCGCTCGTCTGCTACCGTAGCGCTACCGTAGTGCCAAATTTCGCCGCACTGTCCTAACGGAAACGTTCGTTGTACGTCCCATATTGGTTTCTGGTGGTACTTCACGTAGTGTTGCTTGTCTGCTAGCATTGACATCACTACGGAAACGCTGCTGCTTTGCCTGAAATGTGGTATTTTCCGCGCAGTCTTTACACTGTGGATCGCGGAATACTGAATTCCCTAAGGATTTCCGAAATGGAATGTTCCATGCGTCCATCTACCACTCCGCATTCAATGTAAGTTATTCCTGTCGTGCGGCCATAACAATGTCGGAAACCTTTTCATACGAATCTCCTGAGTACATGTGAAATCTCCGCCAATGCACTGCTCTTTTATACTTCGTGTCCATGGTACTACCACCATCTTTATAGCTGCATATCGCTGTCCCATGACTTTTGTCACCTCAGTGTAGATAACAAATACTTTAAACCTGACCGTATGTACAAGGAACGTGACAATACAAAGAAATACTTGAAATATGCATTTGTTCCCCAAGAAAGGATGGAAGCAGTGAAGACGATCAGCTTAATGTTTTTGGTATTGGAAATGAGACAGAAGACTTTCTTTCAATTAAAGCCATGAATGCCGTGGTGAAGGAAAAAGTTGCTTAAGACACTCAAGGAAACAAATGGAAGAATATTAGCAGTATCGGAACAGTAACAGGATCAGGCTCTAAAAATGCAGTTAATGAGTTCACTAAAGCGTGATCTAGGGTTAATGTAAGCAGATTTTCGGGGGTACAATATTGGTCACCAATCAATACCTCTTCTGCAGCCTTTGCAACAAAATATGTATGAATCAAAACTTAAGAAGTGGTAGGAAATAAAGAACGAGAACGACATTCCTCCAATTTATCATCATTTGTGTAACAATGTATCCCATTCTAAGACAGCAGTTACCACGGGTGTAAAAAGAAGAAAAGGAGAAAGAAGAAGGCGTGGACAAAGAAGGGGACAAAGAAGGATGAAAAATGCACAATTCAATGGTACAGTGTAGCGCCAGGAAGAACATTCTTTAAGTGATGCCACAGGAGTAAATGACTAATTTTATATTGAGGCGCTAGCTATGGGAGGATTATAGAAAGTGGCAATGAATGATCTCTCATATGTGTTGGAACCGCAGCAATATATTTTCGGTTTGGTATTTTTATTTTATTCGCTAATTGCGTGTTTTTTCAGCTTGTATTATTTTTTTATTAATTACGCACATATTCTTGTTTTATAACGAACGTGTACTATGCGTGTCATGTGCGTCTACCAAAATACTCTTCAGAAAAAAGCACATTAAATTTTTTTTGCATCTGTAAATTAAACAGATAGTATGAGATTATCACAAATATCTTGTGCGCACTTGCGATGAACATTTTTCCTTAAAGGGGAACGACAGGGTGACGGACGAAAATACTGCTCAAGTTCAGGATTTTTTTCTCCGTAGTGGAATGTAGTAGACAAATGGAGTATGCTGCAACGAATAAAGCATACATTAAAGTTTTTATTGGTATTTTTCAGTAAAAAATATTAATATCTTCACTGTGTAGCTGGGATTTTCCCGACGCAGCTCTCAAAGGAGGTATATCGACGGTTGTCGCTGTAACTACGGTTGTGTTTATCTGAAAAGTGAAATTAACATATAATCCTGATCCTTAGAGACGTCATTTTAGTGCGTCGTACGGATTTGCAAATAAATAGATAAATAAAATAAATCGGCGAAATTATAGATATTTGAAAAAAGTCGCCATATCAGCTTTAAAAAAAATCGGCTACGCTGAACTGAAGCTTCAAGGGACACCAAAAATCATTCAAAACGGATGGAAATTGTAGTGTGGGCGACGACAACTACGCCGAAAAAAATGGTTCGAGAAAACGCTTTTAATTTTTGAGAAGCATTTATCATATAAAAAGGGACAAAGCTTGAAACTACCCTGTATCATCGATGCCTGGTCCATAATAACTATCGGCCCGGCTAGTGGATGGCCGCTTTCTGCTACTTTGACCTGATAAGCTATCACTTTCGTCCTCAAAGACCTTTTCGTCGCTGAGTGCATCGCCGATTTTGATTTGAGCGGCATTTGTCACGTGCATTAATGCGGTATGGTCTACATTCAATAGACATACGGTCAAATTTGAAGCAATGTTGGCCAGCCTCTCTGACTGAGCGGTTCTAGGCGCTTCAGTCGGGAACCGCGCTGCTGCAACGGTCGCAGGTTCGAATCGGAGTGGTTGCGTGTGACGTCCTTAGGTTAGGTAGGTTTAAGTAGTTCTAAGTTCTAGGAGACTGATGACCTCAGATTTTAAGTGCCATTTTTTTTCTTTTTTTTTTCTTTTTTTTAAAGCAAAGTTGACAGTTTCGCTTCGGTGGAAATTTATTTTTGGAGCCTGTCTCCAAATGAGGCTACTGAAACTTTCTTTCACATTGTGAGTAAAACCGCCCAAACAACGCTCCACCAAATCAGGTTTGTTGGCCGGCGGGGTAGCCGAGCGGTTCTAGGCGCTACAGTCTGGAACCGCGAGACCGCAACGGTCGCAGGTTCGAATCCTGCCTCGGGCATGGATGTGTGTGTGATGTCCTTAGGTTAGTTAGGTTTAAGTAGTTCTAAGTTCTAGGGGACTGATCACCTCTGAAGTTAAGTGCCATAGTGCTCAGAGCCATTTGAGCCAGGTTTGTTCAGATCGTTACAAATAGGAGTGATGACATTGATAACGACTTATGACAATGGATTTTTGTGTTTATAACTTTACAGTTCACCATTTCCTTTAGCTTCAAAGGCTCACAGAATCGTTGCTTTCTGGGGTTCGAGCATAGTATTTTGGGGAGTAATTATTCAATGTGTATACATTTGAATTTCGTAATTAAAAATCGAGGTTTTTCGACCGTCACCCTGTCGTAACCCTTAAGGAACAAGCCATGACGTGGTAGCAGCCACAACAAAGTGATCTCTTCCTCGCCAACTAGCATGGATCCGTTGGCAAGATACAGCCAGTCAGTGTGGCCGAGCGGTTTTAGGCGCTTCAGTCGGGAACCGCACTGGTGCTACGGTCGCAGGTTCGAATCCTACCTCGGGATTTATGTGTGTGGTGTCCTTAGATTAGTTAGGATTAAGTAGTCCTAAGTTTAGGGGACTGATGACCTTAGATGTTAAGTCCCATAGTGCTTACAGCCATTTGAACCATTTGGTAAAAGACATGCTAAGATATCAAGCAACAACAAGCTGGCAATGGATGAAAATGTCAGGGGTGAAAATTATAGAGGGAGACCTAGTTGTGAATATTGTAAGGTGGCAACGGCCTTGCAGCTTACATGAGTCCATTTAACGTGACACTTTCAGTTTTGTTGGAGTAATACTCTAAATTACGGTGTAGGAAATCTATGTGGAAACGCATCGGCACGCGAGAATGACGCGATTTTGTAATTATAAGATTTTGTAGAAAGGCAGCACGCGAGACAGAGCTCGGCTACCTCTCCGCCTAGGCGCCGAAGGCCACAGCCTAACGGTATGAATGGTTTTAACTCGAGGATTTCTGTAATCTGTTTGGAGAGGCCACAGCGGTCGCCAACCTCTGAAGGGCGTGCGGCTGCAGGTGTTCAAGTGCTTACCAAAACAGAGCAATGGATAGCTGGACGGGCTTTCCTGTGCAAGCTCTCGCCTATGTCCCGCTAATTTTACGCCTTCGTGTAACTCAAGTGGGGTAGGCCAGGAGTTCCGAATAACAAACTTTCAATGCAAGAGTCTGTGTTCGCTACGATCGGAAATCTTGCCGGGCGGTCTCGAGTGGTCTCTTGGGAGAAAACTTCCCGTAAACGTGTTATTGCCCACAGCTGTGATTCTTCCCAGCCGGCGAGGGCGAGTTTACTTTTGAAATTTTGTAGAAATTAAAGAATTGTGGAAAAGAGTTCTGTTCCCAGGCCGTACATTGGTCGGAACTAGAAAACTGGGTATTTTGAGAACTTCTACTGATGTGATTCGCTCGGTAAAAGTTGAGGGGAGAAAACAAAGGTGAAGAGCGATCTTGCTGGACTCTCGGTAATGGTCTTCCGTTCTGGGCTCTCGTGCTGAGAGGACGTTAGCCAAGTCGTCTCCCGTCTTGATCTTTCGTTCGGAGTGGATCGTTGCAAATAGAGAAGTTTATGGACAGCGGTCTGTTGTCCGAGTACTGTTGGAGTGTACTTTCCGAGACGCCACACGCCAACCGCATAGCCGCGCCATCGCCGTCGGAGGCAGCCGCTGCAACAGCAACATTACGGTGAGATCGCTCCCGCTTCGGCCTGTGTTAAGAGTAACGTTAAACAGTTGGATGAAGTGCAATTGCTGTTTCCACAGACGTTTCACAGTACTTTGGGGTGTAGCGGTTCTTCGTATTTTACGTTTTATGTCGATGTCAGCCAAGTTATAAGAGATCGCGTTTCGGACCAATTTTAACACAGTTCACTGCCAATGCAAGTCAGGAGGATAATTTGTAAATTGTTCATTGTGTTTTATTCAGCATTGATCTGAAGGTTATAATAAAATTATTGTGATTCAGTAGAGCCTTTACTTTCAGTAGTTGATCCTGAATTCACCCTTTTGTTTTATTTTACTTTTTTGTATGTGTTTGATGTCATTGAACACTCTAAGTGTTCGTGATCGTTCATGTTTGGAAGTAAAAACAGGTGTGATTCATCGTCAACACTACCACCGCAGATTAATTAGGGGTGACAGTGCCACATTTAAATCTAGCGTTATCCATTTTTGCGTACAGTTCCACTCCCAATTTCTCTGTAAGTTGTTTATCAGGAGCAAACACACACAAAAAGCGGACAAGCAATGGGTGGAGTGTTACAATATAATAAGCAGGTTCAGGTGGATGTACAGTGCGACAGTTATTCAGAGATGAAGAGGTTGGGATGGGATAGGATGGCGTGAAATGCTGCGTCGAACCATTTTTCGAACTGAAGATGCCAACAACAACAGAAAGTTCCTTTGCAGACAACTGAGACGACTATCTCTTATCATCATGAAATTTAATTAGTATGAGAACGAGAAAAGACCGACAGTGCGGAAGGAAAGCAAAATACTGAAGTTGAGTAAGTGAGGGGAGTGAAAAATAACAAGAAGAGGATCACTATGCCAAGCAGAGTGACCCAAGAAGAAAAAGTAGCAAAGTACACGTTATATCTCATTGGCAGTGTGGATAAATGCGTTGTTAGCCAGCATATTTTGTACAAAGAAAGAAAAAATTAAACGCCAGCTTCGCAAAAAATTGACACCCTTAGTTGCACGTAACTGGGCAACAAAACTAGAAAGCAGATTCTGAGAAAAATAGTTCTATACATGGGATTTGGTTTCAAAAGGTGCCACAAGAAGCAAGTCATAATGTGCTAACGGCATGTCAGTATCAAAAGAGATACATTGCATTAGATTGTTTCGAAAAAGAATGGAGTATGGAAATTAAAGCTCCTAACTGTTTATTCCGGTACACTACACTGTGAATAAAATTTAGTGGATTTGTTCATAAATAAATTTTATGTTACCAGTCACGATTTTCTTTTATTCATATTTTAGGCGACGCACTCAGGGAAATTATTCCCATTTCTAAGTGAGTCTTCTCTTTGTATTATGCCATTTTTGCGTAATCTTTTCAACGTCTGAGGTTCTGCTTTGTTTTGTTGAATTTATTGTAATACATAAAAAACGAGCAATTCTTAGTTGGTCATTGATTTTTATTCGTTGTTAGTGTCGAAATTTGGGACAACTTGTACTTACAGTTGTCTTATGCTCCATTTTTAGTGTACACCGAGAAAAAAAATTCATAAACAAATAGTTGCAAAGATGTCTATAGATGTAGTTGACAGAGACAATGTTACAGGTCTTCCACAGAGTGTCATATGCCTTTGTACAGAGAGTATTTATCTTAACACCATGGATCATAATTTACTTACATCTATTTTGAAATGATGCTTATTTTTATGTGTTACTATTTTTCACATTATAGAAAATACGAATGTTAAACGAAAAATTTGAAAGTGAATCAGTGAATTTCTTCAAATGCTTAGAAAATATACTCAAATAAAAATAATACTGTTAAGATATAAATGCTCTCTGTATAAAAGCATATCACATTTTGTGGAAGACCTGTAACATTATCTCTGATCAAATACATTTAAAAATATCTTTATAGCTGTTTGTTTACTTACGTTATTCTCGAGGTACACAGTGCACTGAAAATCGTGTGTGATGTTTAATATGTGTGTGACGCTGCACAAATGGACCATAAGAAAACTGTAAGTACAATTTGTCCCAAATTTCGGCACTAACTACATACACTGAAGCGCCAAAGTAGCTGCTATAGGCATGCGCATTCAAATTCAGAGCTGTGTAAACAGGCAGAATACGGCGATATGGGCTTTCGGAGCCGAAGACCTATTCGTGTACCGTTGATGACTTCACGACACAAAGGCTTACGCGTCGCCTGGGCCCCTCAGCACCCACAATCGACTGTTGATGACATGTTGCCTGGTCGGACGAGTCTCGTTTCAAATTGTATCGAGTGGATGGACGTGTACGGGTATGGAGACAACCTCTTGAATCCATGGACCGTGCATGCCAGCAGCGGGCTGTTCAAGCTGGTGGAGGCTGTGTAGTGGTGTGGGGTGTGTGTGCAGTTGCAGTGATATGGAACCCCTGATATGTCTAGATACGACTCTGACACGTGACACGTAAGCATCCTGTCTGATCACCTGCATCCATTCATGTCCATCTTCTGAGTTTAAACACACCCGCAGGCCGCGAAGCTCCCCAAATGCGAACTTTATTGAGCACATGTGGGATGCCTTGCAACGTGCTGTTGAGAAGAGCTCTCCACCCCCTCGTACTCTTGCGGATTCATGGACAGGCCTGCAGGTTTCATGGTGTCAGTTCCCTGGAGTCCATGCCACGTCGTGTTGCGGCACTTCTGCATGGTCGCGTGGGTGCTACACGATATTAGTCAGGTGTACCAGTTTCTCTGCCTCTTCAGTGTATAAAAATCGATAGCTTACTAAGAATTGCAGTAAAGTCAACAAGCCCGCATCTCGTGGTCGTGCGGTAGCGTTCTCGCTTCCCACGCCCGGGTTCCCGGGTTCGATTCCCGGCGGGGTCAGGGATTTTCTCTGCCTCGTGATGGCTGGGTGTTGTGTAATGTCCTTAGGTTAGTTAGGTTTAAGTAGTTCTAAGTACTAGGGGACTGATGACCATAGATGTTAAGTCCCATAGTGCTCAGAGCCATTTTTTAAAGTCAACAAAACAAACGAGAACTTCAAACATCGAAAACATTACGTAAAAATGGCTTAGTATGAAGAGAAAACACACTCGAAAATGGGTATCATTTCGTGTAAAAGATGAATAAAATAAAGTCGTGATAGGCAGCAGAAAAGTTGTTTATGAAAAAACTCACTGTTTTCACAGCCACAGGCGTTCACAGAACCGTTTATAAAGGACAAAATCAGATAATATTTAATGTAGTCGCAACGATAGCGTGCGTAGAGCATTGTTAAAAGGAAGTGCCGGTCAGTGTTTAATGGTTGCGCTGTGCAGGGCACTGGCTCAGAGACGTGTAGCGTGCGGCTGTGCTCCACTTGTATGAATACCAGAGTGTACAGGGCCGGCTCGAGAAGATTTCTTCGCAAAGGCGACTTATCATTTGGTGCCGTCCTCATTCTTCCTTGTCCCTCGCACACGTGTCGGTTTTCGCTACTGTTTGTAATACGCGCTCTATAGGAATCTTACACTTGAGCACCTCTGACGCTCCCCTCTCCTCAGCGCTCCTAAGTGGCCACTAGTAAACGCGATACGTCCTGTACGGAAATCTTGCAGTTGTGGCGCATCTGGCGTCCTCTCAGCTCGGGGCCCTAAGTGGCGTCTTGCTTTATCGAGTAATTTGTGCTGTTCCAGAGTCATGTGCAGTGGAGATACACATGTCCGAGTGCCCGCTAACCCGAATTCCTTTGCTACAGGAAACTGTAAAAGCGCTGAGCGTGCAATCTGCGGGTCGGCTTCCTCCGCGGCGCGAGACTGCCTGACGCGATATAATTGTGTCCCGATACTGCGCGCGAACACGCCACGGCCACCGGAACCCAGCGGAGATCAACTGCGGCTCCCGGACGCGCTCCAATCAACTTCGCGACCACCGAAGTGGCTACACCTATGCAGGCGCGCATTCTCTACCCTTCCGTCACTCCAAAAATTAATATTTTATTCTAAGAATCTATGTTTTTACATGTATTAATGTACAACTTTCTCAGCTAATTTTCAGATCTTAAAGTAGTCTCAAAAATGGCAAGAAATTCTAGACAGTTACTGAATATTTCTCAGTTGATTTCCCAAGGTCTATCCCACCGTGGATTGGGATGCGTTCCTGTCTGCCTGTGGAGAAAATTCTAGCCAGGTAAAGTCACCCATTCAGAGGCTGACTTGCTACGTGGGCTTCCTGACCGTGGTGTTGCCGACGCTTTTTGCACTACTGGCCATTAAAATTGCTACACCACGAAGATGACGTGCCACAGAAGCGAAATTCAACCGACAGGAAGAAGATGCTGTGTTATGCAAATGATTATCTTTTCAGAGCAGTCACACAAGGCTGGCGCCGGTGGCGACACCTACAACGTGCTGACATGAGTTTCCAACCCATTTCTCATACACAAACAGCAGTTGACCGGCGTTGCCTGGTGAAACGTTGATGTGATGCCTCGTGTAAAGAGGAGAAATGCGTACCATCACGTTTCCGACTTTGGTAAAGGTCGGATTGTAGCCTATAGCGTTGGTCGAGATCCAATGACTGTTAGCAGAATATGGAATCAGTGGGTTCAGGAGGGTAATACGGAACGCCGTGCTGGATCCCAACTGCCTCGTATCACTAGCAGTCGAGATGACAGGCATCTTATCCGCATGGCTGTAACGGATCGTGCAGCCACGTATCGATCTATGAGTCAACAGATGGGGACGTTTGCAAGACAACAACCATCTGCACGAACAGTTCGACGACGTTTGCAGTAGCATGGACTATCAGCTCGGAGACCATGGCTGCCGTTACCGTTGACGTTGCATCAAAGACAGGAGTGCCTGCGATGGTGTACTCAACGACGAACCTGGGTGCACGAATGGCAAAACGTCATTTTTTCCGATGAATCCAGGTTCTGTTTACAGCATCATGATGGTCACATTCTTGTTTGGCGACATCGCGGTGAACGCACATTGGAAGCGTGTATTCGTCATCGCCATACTGGCGTATCACCCGGCGTAATGGTATGATGTGCCTTTGGTTACACGTCTCGGTCAGCTCTTGTTCGCATTGACGGTACTTTGAACAGTAGACGTTACATTTCAGATGTGTTACGATCCATGGCTCTACCCTTCATTCGATCGCTGCGAAACCCTACATTGCAGCAGGATAATGCAGGACTGCATGTTGCAGGTCCTGTACGGGCCTTTCTGGATACAGAAAATGTTCGACTGCTGCCCCGGCCAGCACATTCTCCAGATCTCTCAGCAATTGAAAACGTCTGGTCAGTGGTGGCCGAGCAACTGGCTCGTCACAATACGCCAGTCACTACTCTTGATGAACTGTGGTATGTGTTGAAGCTGCATGGGCAGCTGTACCTGTGCACGCCATCCAAGCTCCACAGGAAAATAGTCGAAGGAGAAAAAACTCAATGCCCAGCTCTGTTTGACTCAATGGCGAGGCGTATCAAGGCCGTTATTACGGCCAGAGGTGGTTGTTCTGATAAATGATTTCTCAGGATTTATGCGCCCAATTTGCGTGAAAATGTAATCACATGTCGGTTCTAGTATAATATGTTTGTCCAGTGAATACCGGTTTATCATTTGCATTTCTTCTTGGTGTAGCAATTGTAATGGCCAGTGGTGTAGGTGCCATAGGTACCGTGGGACTTCCTACCAATCACTTTCGCATGCGGAGTTTTCCGACCAGAGCCTCCCATATTGTCGAATGTTGCCAGTGGTTCACCAGCAGCAGATGTGTTCTCACTGTCAGTCAGACAGTGCCCTCGCCGACAGCCTTCGTCTCCATAAAGTTTCTTAGGCCTAAGCTTATTGAGTTCTGTACAGTAATACTGGAAATAATTACAGCAACGACAGGGAAGTCGTGTCTTCTCAAGGACGGCCATCGCTACCGAATACACAGAAAATATAATGAGTATACACACTGAATAACAACATTCTTGCCCAACTGACGAACCAGATGTTCAGATTAAGAAACCGCAGGAAAAGAGTCGAAGGAGAGAAAACAGTTCCTGTTTTCCAAATGCTTAAAGAGGAATTTCAAGATCAGAAAGATTTAGATTCCGTCGCAGATATATCAAATTATGAGAACTCCAAGGCTACATTGTGTACAGCAAGAAGGGAAGCTATTGTAACGACCCAGAAACCTGACACTAGTTCGGAAATTCAGCTGAGCGAAGGCATTTTGAAATTAACTGAAGGTAATCTTTTTGTAAACTCAAGATAGGTTTCTTCCTGACGAAAGAATCCTCATGTTCGGTTGTGAAGGATCGGAGAAAATCCTGTATCGAAATGCAACTGTTCTGATGGACGGGATATTTAACAGCTGCTCAAAAAAATCAAACAGCTGTACACAAAACAATTTTAAATTGGAAGCAGAGAAAAGGAGGAGAAGGTACTTCCTGTTTTATTTGCTTGCTCTCAGATAAAAGTTAAAATACATACGTCAGACTTGTGGCTTGAAAAATAACAAGCCTGGGTGATCACAGAAAACTGAAGTGCTGGAACTTGAAATGGCGTCCACCTGCTTAGCTGGGTGGTAACGTGCTCCCCTCCCATGCAAGCGCGCCCGGGTTCGATTCCCGGCCGGGTTGGAGATTTTTTCCGCTCGTGGACTGGGTTTTGTGTTGTCCTCATCATCATCTCATCCTCATCACCGGTGCGCAAGTTGTCCAGCGTGGCGTCTACTTAAATAAGACTTACACTTGGCGGCCGAACTTCCCCGAAAAGGAGCCTCCCGGCCAACGATGCCATACGCTCATTTCCATTTTCCATTTGAAATGGCTACGATTAAAGGTGTGAATGCAGTGTTTTCCGAGACATTCCTTTCCCGTTGCAATTTTAACTTCAACCAGTGTCTGTGGAACAAAGTACAAGAAGAATGGAGGCTGAGAAAAAGAGTACGATGTTTTGACGAGTGTGTGTTGCAGCGGCAGATCTTCCATCAGTGCTGATGAACTGGCGTCGTGATAATGGAGGAAATGTCCGTGGAGAAAAGGCCATAAAATTCGCAGACTGTATGATCAGTCAATGGACGGCAAATTCTAGTGTGGGGCGGCAGGTAATAATCAAATGATCTGTGTTTTTCGTTACGTCGCTATGAAAAGACCCTTAAACTGCCTGTACGCGCTTTCCATCTATCTTCGCCGTCTACATGAGCCTAAAAACTATTTTTGCGTTCAGCCAAAAGGCGATGAGGTACATACTGCCCATAATTTCCAGTCAGCAAGTCCACATTACTCTTTACGTTCACTGAAAGAAAATGTTGCTACTTGCTATTTAATCAGCGGAATCAAGAACTATGACTGCAAATAAATGTTTTGAGTCTTAAGTGATTGATGTTGTTGTTGTTGTGGTCTTCAGTCCTGAGACTGATTTGATGCAGCTCTCCATGCTACTCTATCCTGTGCAAGCTTCTTCATCTCCCAGTACTTACTGCAACCTACATCCTTCTGAATCTGCTTAGTGTATTTATCTCTTGGTCTCCCTCTACGATTTTTACCCTCCACGCTGCCCTCCAATGCTAAATTTGTGATCCCTTGATGCCTCAAAACATGTCCTACCAACCGGTCCCTTCTTTTTGTCAAGTTGTGCCACAAACTCCTCTTCTCCCCAATTCTATTCAATACCTCCTCATTAGTTATGTGATCTACCCATCTAATCTTCAGCATTCTTCTGTAGCACCACATTTCAAAAGCTTCTATTCTCTTCTTGTCCAAACAATTTATCGTCCATGTTTCACTTCCTTACATGGCTACACTCCATACAAATACTTTCAGAAACGACATCCTGACACTTAAATCTATACTCGATGTTAACAAATTTCTCTTCTTCAAAAACGCTTTCCTTGCCATTGCCAGTCTACATTTTATCTACTTCGACCATCATTAGTTATTTTACTCCCTAAATAGCAAAACTCCTTTACTACTTTAAGTGTCTCATTTCCTAATCTAATTCCCTCAGCATAACCCGATTTAATTCGACTACGTTCCATTACCCTCGTTTTGCTTTTGTTGATGTTCATCTTATACCCTCCTTTCAAGACACTGTCCATTCCATTCAATTGCTCTTCCAAGTCCTTTGCTGTCTCTGACAGAATTACAATGTCATCGGCGAACCTCAAAGTTTTTATTTCTTCTCACTGGATTTTAATACCTACTCCAAATTTTTCTTTTGTTTCCTTTACTGCTGGCTCAATATAAAGATTGAATAAAATCGCAACCCTGTCTCACTACCTTTCCAACCACTGCTTCCCTTTCATGCCCCTCGACTCTTATAACTGCCATCTGGTTTCTGTACAAATTGTAAATTGCCTTTCGCACCCTGTATTTTACCCCTGCCACCTTCAGAATTTGAAAGAGAGTATTACAGTTAACATTGTCAAAATCTTTCTCTAAATCTACAAATGCTAGAAACGTAGGTTTGCATTTTCTTAATCTTTCTTCTAAGATACGTCGTAAGGTTAGTATTGCCTCACGTGTTCCAACATTTCTGCGGGATCCGAACTGATCTTCCCCAAGGTCCGCTTCTACCAGCTTTTCCATTCGTCTGTAAAGAATTCGCGTTAGTATTTTGCAGCTGTGACTTATTAAACTGATACTTTGGTAATTTTCACATCTGTCAACACCTGCTTTCTTTGGGATTGGAATTATTACATTCTTCTTGAAGTCTGAGGGTATTTCGCCTGTCTCATACATCATGCTCACCAGATGGTAGAGTTTTGTCATGACTGGCTCTCCCACGGCCGTCAGTAGTTCTAATGGAATGTTTTCTACTCCCGAGGTCTTGTTTCGACTCAGGTCTTTCAGTGCTCTGTCAAACTCTTCACGCAGTATCATATTTCCCATTTCATCTTCATCTACATCCTCTTCCATTTCCATAATATTGTCCTCAAGTACGTCGCCCTTGTATTGACCCTCTATATACTCCTTCCACCATTTTGCTTTCCCTTCTTTGCTTAGATCTGGGTTTCCATCAAAGCTCTTGATATTCATGCAAGTGGTTCTCCTTTCTCCAAAGGTCTCTTTAATTTTCCTGTAGGCAGTATCTATCTTACCCCAAGTGAGATAAGCCTCTACATTCTTACATTTGTCCTCTAGCCATCCCTGCTTAGCCATTTTGCACTTCCTGTCGATCTCATTTTTGAGAGGTTTGTATTCCTTTTTGCCTGCTTCGTTTACTGCATTTTTATATTTTCTCCTTTCATCAATTAAATTCAATATTTCTTCTGATACCCAAGGATTTCTATTAGCCCTCGTCTTTTTACCTACTTGATCTTCTGCTGCGTTCACTACTTCATCCCTCAAACCTTCCCTCTTCTTCTACTGTATTTCTTTCCTCCATTCCTGTCAATTGTTCCCTTATGCTCTCCCTGAAACTCTCTACAACCTCTGGTTCTTTCAGTTTATCCAGGTCCCATCTCCTTAAATTAGCACATTTTTGTAGTTTCTTCAGTTTTAATCTACAGTTCATAACCAATAGATTGTGGTCAGAGTCCACATCTGCTCCTGGAAATGTCTTACAATTTAAAAACTGGTTCCTAAATCTCTGTCTTACCACTATATAATCTATCTGATACCTTTTAGTACCTCCAGGATTCTTCCATGTATACAACCTTCTTTTATGATTCTTGAACCAACTGATTGATATATTCACTAAAATTTCACACGTACAAAATATAAGTTTTACTATTGTAACTAATATCCCTATCAAAACAGCACTATTGGCAGTTCAGGGGCCACCTATGTAGTAAGTTCCAAGTAAAGTGGTATATCTCCCTGACGTCTAATCACCAACAATTAATTGCTAGCTTTGAAAGTGGAAAACAATGTTGCCAATTGTCAAGTGGTTTTGTCAACATTACGAGTGACACGCAAACAGTTACATCCGTGAAATGTAAGTAAACCAGGATGCTGTACAGTCCTCGCGAGTTCGCTTCCTATTTTTACCGGAAACGAATTAAAATCTGTCCAGTCCTGACGTCATCCGAGGCACAACGCACGTGGGCGTTTGATTGACGTGGGCAGTTTGATATCTCTGTGCAAAAGGTTTCTTTCCACTGCCTCTCTGGCTATATTTATACTGGGGCGCAGCGGACCGTCAGACGGAAAATCTGCTATTAGCCGCCCAACAGGCAGGTGGCAGCATCTGAATGGCCCATTTCTCGGACACTTATAATAACTAATAGCTCTGTCATTCAACAACTCACAATCTTATTAATTTTTATATAAGTAGAGTTTGTTTTACTTACCGAAAAAGTTTTAGCTCGATTGCATTTAAACGTTGCCAGCTACAATTTTTAGAGCAGAACCGACAGTAGAAAACAACCTCTGAACTGCCTGTTTAAGATTCCTTGTTGTTGTTGTTGTTGTTGTTGTTGTTGTTGTTGTGGTCTTCAGTCCTGAGAATGGTTTGATGCAGCTCTCTATGCTACCCTATCCTGTGCAAGTTTTTTCATCTCCCAGTGCCTACTGCTACCTACATCCTTCTGAATCTGCTTAGTGTATTTATCTCTTGGTCTCCCTCTACGATTTTTACCCTCCACGCTGCCTTCCAATGCTAAATTTGTGATCCCTTGATGCCTCAAAACATGTCCTACCAACCGGTCCCTTCTTCTCGTCAAGTTGTGCCACAAACTCCTCTTCTCCCCAATTCTATTCAATACATCTTCATTAGTTATCTGATCTACCCATTTAATCTTCAGCATTCTTCTGTAGCACCACATTTCGAAAGCTTCTATTCTCTTCTTGTCCAAACTATTTATCGTCCATGTTTCACTTCCATACAGGGCTACACTCCATACAAATACTTTCAGAAACGACTTCCTGACACTTAAATCTATACTCGATGTTAACAAATTTCAATTCTTCAAAAACGCTTTTCTTGCCATTGCCAGTCTACATTTGATATCTTCTCTACTTCGACCATCATTAGTTATTTTGCTCCCCAAATAGCAAAACTCCTTTACTACTTTAAGCGTCTCATTTCCTAATCTAATTCCCTCAGCATCACCCGACTTAATTCGACTTCATTCCATTATCCTCATTTTGCTTTTGTTGATGTTCATCTTATACCCTCCTTTCAAGACACTGTCCTTTCCCTTCAACAGCTCTTCCAAGTCCTTTGCTGTCTGTAACAGAATTACAATGTCATCGGCAAACCTCAAAGTTTTTATTTCTTCTCCATGGATTTTAATACCTACTCCGAACTTTTCTTTTGTTTGCTTTACTGCTTGCTCAATATACACATAGAACAACATCGGGGAAGGCTACAACCCTGTCTCACTCCCTTCCCAACCACTGCTTCCCTTTCATGCCCCTCGATTCCTTGTAACCGTTGTTATTTAAAATACAGTCTTGAAACTTGGGACTGCTATATTACTGCATGAATGTAATCGAGTGTTGTAACTGGAACTTTTTATTACAAATACAAATGATACCTAACCTAACATGAATCAGGACATTTTCTTTCCACCTTATTGGTGTCACATATTTAATGTTTTTGCATGAAACTAAGGCTAGATACGAATTTTCAGCTTTCTGAATTTAATATTTAGGGGCTTCAATTTTTCTTAAAAATGCCGATTTTAACCAACATATTGCTCTGATCAATTTGAGACGTGTAACTTTTATTTGAAACGTTCATTTACATGTTCTGAACAACTTTTAGCTTTGTAGTTTTGTTATTCAGCGCAACTTATTTTTTCTTAAGATCGTAGATTGTGCCTAACATGTTCATTTGATTATTTTGAGACAATACACTGTTAACATTGATGTACTTATGCGTACACTGACAATGTTTGAATGAGTTATTTTAATTTTTAATTTCACTCTTAAGTTATGGTGCAGTCCTTCGTATGTTAAGCACACACGCTCGCCTCTGTAGCTCTTATGATGACACAGCGTTAGTTTTGCGTCATTACTGCACCAACTGAAATGTGAAAAGTTTTCATCCACAGGCAGATGACCACGAATACTGTCGGACGGTTGGCGTAAGAAACTAAACTTCTCAGTAGAACAAAAATACATTCTGATAAATAATCTGAAGGAGGAAGAAATAAATGCTATATTTCAAATTAAAAATAGAATCCATCGGTCTGCCTCTTCGAAAAAAAACCCCACAGATGTTGACGAAAGGTTAAAAGACGTCATATGAATATACAAGGTGATGCCGTAAAGACTTTCACGGACGATGGAGAGGCTACCATATTGGCTCACTCTCTTTTCAGATACTAATGACTTCGCTTTCTTTAGTATCCTATTGACTCAGAACACCTGTAAATACCATGTGGAAAATGTCTACAGTGTGATTTGTCAACTATTTTATAGCTATGTCTGTCTTCGTTACGATGGTGCATTCAAGAAAATGTGCTGTAATGTACAAAAATATCTTTTGTGTCATTACTTCAGTCCAGACATCCAGTGGTAAATTAAGGTACAGTTCTTGGTGTATCCTCCGTTTCATGTTAGTTGACGCAGCTTCATATTATAGACAGAACCGTGCTTCGACTACCATTACCAAAGTGATTTTACAAGACGCCACCAGTTCCTCGAGAAGTCTCTTGAAATCTTGTCTTTCAAGTATTTCGAAAGGTCGGTTACTCTTACAAGAGAAATACAGAGAGCAGTTCACAATGTTTGCATGGCGCGTACAAATCTCAACTATGCAGATAGTTTGTGAAAAGTCTCGTTAAAGGGGATATCAAGGCTTCTAGTGCAGGTGGGAAAGAATAATACTTTTCAGTTTGTGATTCACCTCGTATTTCTACCCGCTGCAACTTCTTATACGTCCCGGGAAGAATGATTGCTTAAGTGTCTGTGTGCCCGTTAGAATTTGTTTTTGCTGGAGCAATACTCGTATGTAGGGACGAGGGCCAAGTGTATTTGCAGATTCTTCACTTACTACTCGCCCTCGAAACTTTGTAAGTAGGCTTTCACGGGGTAACTGACGTTTGTCTACAAGCGTTCGCCTGGTTAGGTATTCAGCATTTCCATGACGCTCTACCCTGAGTCAAAAAGACAAAAAGACAAGTGACTATCCATGTTGCCCTTCCTTGAAGACGCTCAACATCCTCTATTAGTACTATTTGGTACGGCCCACATACTTGAGCAACATTTTAAGATGGAACCCACAAGTGTTCTCTGACCTGTTTCCTTTCTAGAGTGACTGCAAGTTCCCAGTACCCTGCTAATGAACGGAAGTGTGATGCCTGTTTTACCTATTACTAAGCCTGTGTGATCATTCCATTTCATATCTATACAACTTGTTACACCTTGGTATCTGTATGAATTGGCATGTTCCATTTGTTAACTGTATACCATATGCGAAAAGTCTGAGATTATCGTTAATATTGTTTACCAGCCCGTTTATACACAATATGAGCAACAGGGGTGCAATACATTTAATTTTACTTTTACTGGTAAGCTCCATCCAAAATAACTCCCCCCCCCCCCCCCCCCCCACACACACACACCACCATCCAAATAATATAAGTTATAATGAAGCACCCTTGAGGCTTACAATCGTTTTAGTATTAGAAAAGTAAACGATTGATTGTTGTGTTCACACTGATACAAACGCTCGGCAAATACTCTGAGCAGAAGCTAAGTCACTAGTGCTGAGACCAGACCGTCACCCGTGTGCTAAGATTTCGAGAAGAGCGAAAATCTGGGACTTTGTCATGTGACTGCCAGTGTGGGAGGGATTCTGCTTCAGCTGCTGCAAATGGAAAGGGGGTTCCCAGACTCCCAGTACTTAAGAAGCTGAGAGCAGGAGAAGGTTCTTGCAACATACAGAACGCCTTCCCTCACCTATATTTAACTCACGTTCTATAATGTCTACTAGGAGCTCTGAATTAACTGATAGGGTGAGATACATTCAAATGCGTGTCATTAGTCATTTGTCGGTAAGGTAAATAATCAGATTATACTGATTCTTCCTCATTATTACTTCTTAGGGTCGAACAGTTTAATTGCACAAGATTACACAGAGTTGATGCATGAATGAGGGAAAACACAATCATTAATCCAGTATCCTTATGGGTTTACTGTTACAACAAATCACAATCTCACGTGTGTGGAGCAGGAAGAACAAGGGAGGAGAAAGAATTTAAAGGCATCACCTCTAATAAGAGGATCACAAGATTTGTTTTATGTCGGCAGTAGCAAAAACAATAGCATCGACTGACGTATTAGCATTGAAAATTAAGTTAGTTACGCACGGAAAAGGAGAGCAGTTCTTTCAAAATGAGCAAACCGAAGGTAAAGAATTTTACTGATTTTGCTAAAGTTAAACTGAATAAATGCACTTGTCTCGAGGTTGTATTACCAGAATGAACAATAACTAACCACGCCAATCATCTCACCTAGCAAAGTAGAGCTTACCCTCTGAAGAGCCGAAGCCACGTCTCAGACGAGCTTTGTCTCCCACCAGAACCTGTTTTCCTCCAAGACCAACTCCAGGAGTTAGCTGACTTCTAACATCAGCATAACCAGATCGGCCTCCATCAGAGTCTGACACTAGAAATGGAATACTGCACCTGCTTCCTTTCACCAGAGCGCTTCCTTCCACTTCAATTGTGAACTCCACCTAGGCTCTGCATAAGAAAAACCGTAGGCTAATTTGCTTCCTGATCACGTACAATCAAACAATTGTTCTGCAGTCAGACGAGAGGCTGTTTTCGGTTCACATCTACGCCAAGTGAAATTTTAATGAGTAGTCAATGGGACAGACAGAGGCCGACTTTCTGTGGAGTATTTCCGCATAAGACTAAACAGAGAAGGAGACAAGGCTCGAAGGGGGTAGTGCGCGTTTGCGCAACCAACTCCTTGGCGGCAGCTTATCGGGCAATTCTGGAATCTTTTAGAATATATATTGCTGTTAGACTTGGGGCGGAAGCTGCAAAGAGGGCTTCTCTTTCTACTGTTTGATCCAGAACCGGTCCGAGCATCTAGAGGGGGAGCTACTCCCTTGCTGAGCATTTTCTCTCTAGGCGCCACAGCGCTGCACTGCGAAACAAGCGCCATTTGCTAGACAGTAGGAAACTCTGTATAAATCATTCTCGGACTTCTTGCCGAGTCAGTTCAGGGTAAAACCTCGAGCTTTCGACGATTACGTTCATCGTCTTTGTCAGTACCAACCGATTACTTTAACTTTTGCTGTGATGGCCTTATATAACGCACACACGTTTCGTGATTGTTCGGCAGTTACGTAATGGTGTCGCAGATGGTGTCAACGTCTGCGCTGGTGACGCCGTCACCCCTGTAGTAGCGTGAACATTGTGACGAATATCTCTGCCTCTTCTCTGTTTCGAGAGCTCATTTCCATTCACGCTAAGATTATATCCGCTGTCACGGTTGAAGTTCTCGCACATTCTTATTGCTACAGCCTCTTTAATTACACTACTGGCCATTAAAATTTCTATACCAAGAAGAAATGCAGATGATAAACCGGTATTCATTGGACACATACACTCCTGGAAATTGAAATAAGAACACCGTGAATTCATTGTCCCAGGAAGGGGAAACTTTATTGACACATTCCTGGGGCCAGATACATCACATGATCACACTGACAGAACCACAGGCACATAGACACAGGCAACAGAGCATGCACAATGTCGGCACTAGTACAGTGTATATCCACCTTTCGCAGCAATGCAGGCTGCTATTCTCCCATGGAGACGATCGTAGAGATGCTGTATGTAGTCCTGGGGAACGACTTGCCATGCCATTTCCACCTGGCGCCTCAGCTGGACCAGCGTTCGTGCTGGACGTGCAGACCGCGTGAGACGACGCTTCATCCAGTCCCAAACATGCTCAATGGGGGACAGATCCGGAGATCTTGCTGGCCAGGGTAGTTGACTTACACCTTCTAGAGCACGTTGGGTGGCACGGGATACATGCGGACGTGCATTGTCCTGTTGGAACAGCAAGTTCCCTTGCCGGTCTAGGAATGGTAGAACGATGGGTTCGATGACGGTTTGGATGTACCGTGAACTATTCAGTGTCCCCTCGACGATCACCAGAGGTGTACGGCCAGTGTAGGAGATCGCTCCCCACACCATGATGCCGGGTGTTGGCCCTGTGTGCCTCGGTCGTATGCAGTCCTGATTGTGGTGCTAACGTGCATGGCGCCAAACACGCATACGACCATCATTGGCACCAAGGCAGAAGCGACTCTCATCGCTCAAGACGACACGTCTCCATTCGTCCCTCCATTCAAACCTGTCGCGACACCACTGTAGGCAGGCTGCACGATGTTGGGGCATGAGAGGAAGACGGCCTAACGGTGTGCGGGACCATAGCCCAGCTTCATGGAGACGGTTGCGAATGGTCCTCGCCGATACCCCAGGAGCAACAGTGTCCCTAATTTGCTGGGAAGTGGCGGTGCGGTCCCCTACGTCACTGCGTAGGATCCTACGGTCTTGGCGTGCATCCGTGCGTCGCTGCGGTCCGGTCCCAGGTCGACGGGCACGTGCACCTTCCGCCAACCACTGGCGACAACATAGATGTACTGTGGAGACCTCACGCCCCACGTGTTGAGCAATTCGGCGGTACGTCCACCCGGCCTCCCGCATGCCCACTATACGCCCTCGCTCAAAGTCCATCAACTGCACATACGGTTCACGTCCACGTTGTCACGGCATGCTTCCCGTGTTAAAGACTGCGATGGAGCTCCGTATGCCACGGCAAACTGGCTGACACTGACGGCGGCGGTGCACAAATGCTGTGCAGCTAGCGCCATTCGACGGCCAACACCGCGGTTCCTGGCGTGTCCGCTGTGCCGTGCATGTGATCATTGCTTGTACAGCCCTCTCGCAGTGTCCGGAGCAAGTATGGTGGGTCTGACACACCGGTGTCAATGTGTTCTTTTTTACATTTCCAGGAGTGTATATTATACTAGAACTGACATGTGATTATATTTTCACGCAATTTGGGTGCACAGATCCTGAGAAATCAGTACCCACAACAACCACCTCCGGCGGTAATAACTGCCTTGATACGCCTGGGCATTGGGTCAACATAGCTTGGATAGCGTGTACAGGTAGGGCAGCTTCAACACGATACAATAGTTCGTCAAGAGTAGTGACTGGCGTATTGTGACTTGACAGTTGCTCGGCCACCACTGAAAGAATGTTTTCAATCGGTGAGAGATCTGGAGAATGTGCTGGCCAGGGAAGCAGTCGAACATTTTCTGTATCCAGAAATGCCCGTACAGTACCTGCAACATGCAGTCCTGCTTTATCCTGCTGCAATGTAGGGTTTC
This sequence comes from Schistocerca gregaria, assembly GCF_023897955.1. NCBI lineage: Eukaryota > Metazoa > Arthropoda > Insecta > Orthoptera > Acrididae > Schistocerca > Schistocerca gregaria. The sequence continues at coordinate 610,142,804 of NC_064922.1, read as the reverse complement.
GCAGCGATCGAATGAAGGGTAGAGCCACGGGTCGTAACACATCTGAAATGTAACGTCCACAGTTCAAAGCACCGTCAATCCGAACCAGAGCTGACCGAGACGTGTAACCAATGGCACCCCATACCATCACGCCGGGTGATACGCCAGTATGGCGATGACAAATACACGCTTCCAATGTGCGTTCACAGCGATGTCGCCAAACACGGATGCGACCATCATGATGCAGTAAACAGAACCCGGATTCATCCGAAAAAATGACGTTTTGCCATTCGTGCACCCAGGTTCGCCGTTGAGTACACCATCGCAGGCGCTCCTGTCTGTGATGCAGCGTCAAGGGTAACTGCAGCCATGGTCTCCGAGCTGGTAGTCCATGCTGCTGCAGACGTCGTTGAACTTTTCGTGCAGATGGTTGTTGTCTTGCAAACGTCCCCATCTGTTACTCAGGGATCGAGACGTGGCTGCACGATCCGTTACAGCCATGCAGATAAGATGCCTGTCATCTCAACTGCTAGTGATACGAGGCAGTTGGGATCCATCACGGCGTTCTGTATTACCCTCCTGAACCCACCGAATCCATATTCTGCTAACAGTCACTGGATCTCGACGAACGCGAGCAGCAGCGTCGCGATACGATAAACTGCAATCGCGATAGGCTACAATCCGACCTTTACCAAAGTCGGAAACGTGATGGTACGCATTTCTCCTCCTTACACGAGGCATCACAACAATGTTTCACCAGGCAACGTCGGTCAACTACTGTTTGTGTATGAGAAATCGGCTGGAAACTTTCCTCATTTCAGCAAGTTGTAGGTGTCGCCACCGGCGCCAACCTTGTGTGAATGCTCTGAAAAGCTAATCATTTGCATATCACAGCATCTTCTTCCTGTCGGTTAAATTTCGCTTCTGTAGCACGTCATCTTCGTGGTGTAGCAATTTTAATGGCTAGTAGTCAGCCATAGTGCCAGTGTCGCCCTAGCCGCCGTCTGCTTCACGTCTGCTGTGCAGCGAGCTACCTTAATTTAAGTATTATTTGTATTTTTCTTACTTGTCACTTCTTCTTCTGTGTGTTTTTGCTTTTAGGAAGCTTTAATAGTCGAGTGCTATTAAGTGTTCCATAGATTTCGTGTTTGTTTTGAATACAGTCAGAGAGAGTCCCTTTAGTCAGCCATAGTGCTAGTAGTGCTAGTGTTTGTTTTCAATACAGTGCAGAGACAGGTAGTGCCATTTTCATTGTTTTCTACAAGATGTGGTTAGCAATCACAGTTTAGTCAGTAATCAGCCGCCTTTAGTGAATTAGCAGTCTAGTTAAAAGTTGATTAACACTCTATAGTAAATTGATTTCTTAGGATGGATAGGATGTGTGGCTGCTGTGTACGGACGCAGGAGGAGCTGGCCAATCTTCGCGAACAGCTGAGCGTGTTGATGGCCGCGGCCAGCCGTCTTCAGGCTGCTGCCTCGGAGTGTAGCGGCAGTGGGGAGTCTGGTGCGTCGCAAGGTACACCCCAGGTGTTACATGCTTCACCCACTGTCCCTGCTGTCGAGACATCTTCGCGGGTACCAGGTGCGGTTGGGCCACCCTTTCCCCAAGGGGAGTGGCGGGTTCAGCGGCGTTCGCAGCGCACGAGGCGGAGGGTCAATGTGAAGGCTGGCCGTGTGGCGTCGCCCGCTCTGCCTGTGAGTGGACATGTGGCTGCTCCTTCAGCAAGGTCCGAGCAGGCACACGGGGGGAGGGGTTTATTAGTTATTGGGAGCTCCAACGTTAGGCGGGTGATGGAGCCCCTTAGGGAAATAGCGGAAAGGTCGGGTAAGAAGGCCAGTGTTCACTCTGTCTGCCTGCCGGGGGATCTCATCCGAGATGTGGAGGAGGCCCTACCGGCTGCGATAGAGAGCACTGGGTGCACCCGACTGCAAATTGTTGCTCATGTCGGCACCAATGACTCCTGCCGTCTGGGTTCTGAGGTCATCCTCAGTTCGTACAGGCGGTTGGCGGAGTTGGTGAAGGCGGAAAGCCTCACTCGCGGGGTGGAATCAGAGCTAACTATTTGTAGTATCGTTCCCAGAACCGATCGCGGTCCTCTGGTTTGGAGCCGAGTGGAAGGCTTAAACCAGAGGCTCAGACGATTCTGCGGAGAGCTGGGGTGCAAATTTCTCGACCTCCGCTATCGGGTGGAGAAATGTAGGGTCCCCCTGAATAGGTCAGGCGTGCACTACACGCCGGAAGCGGTTACGAGGGTAGCGGAGTACGTGTGGAGTGCACATGGGGTTTTTTTAGGTTAGAGAATTCCCTCCCTAGGCCCGACAAGACGCCTCCTGAGACGCGGCAAGGCAGGAGTAGGCAAAATGCAACAAGGAATAACAATATTAATGTGCTAATAGAAACTGCAGGAGCGTCTATAGAAAGGTCCCAGAACTGCTCTCATTAATAAACGGTCACAACGCCCATATAGTACTAGGAACAGAAAGTTGGCTGAAACCAGACGTAAACAGTAATGAAATCCTAAACTCTGATTGGAATGTATACCGCAGAGATAGGCTGGACAGTGAAGGGGGAGGCGTGTTTATAGCGATAAGAAGTGCAATAGTATCGAAGGAAATTGACGGAGATTGGAATTGTGAAATGATTTGGGTGAAGGTCACGGTTAAAGCAGGCTCAGACATGGTAATTGGATGTCTCTATAGGCCCCCGGGCTCAGCAGCTGTTGTGGCTCAGCACCTGAAGAATAATTTGGAAAATATTTCGAGTAGATTTCCCCACCTTGTTATAGTTCTGGGTGGAGATTTTAATTTGCCGGATATAGACTGGGAGACTCAAACGTTCATAACTTGTGGCAGGGACAAAAAATCCAGTGAAATATTTTTAAGTGCTTTATCTGAAAACTACCTTGAGCAGTTAAACAGAAAACCGACTCGTGGCGATAACATATTAGACCGTCTGGTGACAAACAGACCCGAACTATTTGAATCAGTTAATGCAGAACAGGGAATCAGCGATCATAAAGCGGTTACTGCATCGATGATTTCAGCCGTAAATAGAAATATTAAAAAAGGTAGGAAGATTTTTCTGTTTAGCAAAAGTGACAAGAAGCAGATTACAGAGTACCTGACGGCTCAACACAAAAGTTTTGTCTCAAGTGCAGATAGTGTTGAGGATCAGTGGACAAAGTTCAAAACCATGGTACAATATGCGTTAGATGAGTATGTGCCAAGCAAGATCGTAAGAGATGGAAAGAGCCACCGTGGTACGACAACCGAGTTAGAAAACTGCTGCGGAAGCAAAGGGAACTTCACAGCAAACATAAACATAGCCAAAGCCTTGCAGACAAACAAAAATTACGCGAAGCGAAATGTAGTGTGAGGAGGGCTATGCGAGAGGCTTTCAATGAATTCGAAAGTAAAGTTCTATGTACTGACTTGGCAGAAAATCCTAAGAAATTTTGGTCCTATGTCAAAGCGGTAGGTGAATCAAAACAAAATGTCCAGACACTCTGTGACCAAAATGGTACTGAAACAGAGGATGACAGACTAAAGGCCGAAATACTAAATGTCTTCTTCCAAAGCTGTTTCACAGAGGAAGACTGCACTGTGCTTCCTTCTCTAGATTGTCGCACAGTTGAGAAAATGGTAGATATCGAAGTAGACGACAGAGGGATAGAGAAACAATTAAAATCGCTCAAAAGAGGAAAGGCCGCTGGTCCTGATGGGATACCAGTTCGATTTTACACAGAGTACGCGAAGGAACTTGCCCCCCTTCTTGCAGCGGTGTACCGTAGTTCTCTAGAAGAGCGAAGCGTTCCAAAGGATTGGAAAAGGGCACAGGTCATCCCCGTTTTCAAGAAGGGACGTCGAACAGATGTGCAGAACTATAGACCTATATCTCTAACGTCGATCAGTTGTAGAATTTTGGAACACGTATTATGTTCGAGTATAATGTCTTTGCTGGAGACTAGAAATCTACTCTGTAGGAATCAGCATGGGTTTCGAAAAAGACGGTCGTGTGAAACCCAGCTCGCGCTATTCGTCCACGAGACTCAGAGGGCCTTAGACACGGGTTCACAGGTAGATGCCGTGTTTCTTGACTTCCGCAAGGCGTTTGACACCGTTCCCCACAGTCGTTTAATGAACAAAGTAAGAGCATCCGGACTATCAGATCAATTGTGTGATTGGATTGAGGAGTTCCTAGATAACAGAACGCAGCATGTCATTCTCAATGGAGAAAAGTCTTCCGAAGTAAGAGTGATTTCAGGTGTGCCGCAGGGGAGTGTCATAGGACCATTGCTATTCACAATATACATGAATGACCTGGTGGATGACATCCGAAGTTCACTGAGGCTTTTTGCAGATGATGCTGTGGTGTATCGAGAGGTTGCAACAATGGAAAATTGTGCTGAAATGCAGGAGGATCTGCAGCGAATTGACGCATGGTGCACGAAATGGCAATTGAATCTCAATGTAGACAAGTGTAATGTGATGCGAATACATAGAAAGATAGATCCCTTATCATTTAGCTATAAAATAGCAGGTCAGCAACTGGAAGCAGTTAATTCCATAAATTATCTGGGAGTACGCATTAGGAGTGATTTAAAATGGAATGATCATATAAAGTTGATCGTCGGTAAAGCAGATGCCAGACTGAGATTCATTGGAAGAATCCTAAGGAAATGCAATCCGACAACAAAGGAAGTAGGTTACAGTACGCTTGTTCGCCCAATGCTTGAATACTGCTCAGCAGTGTGGGATCCGCACCAGGTAGGGTTGATAGAAGAGATAGAGAAGATCCAACGGAGAGCAGCGCGCTTCGTTACAGGATCATTTAGTAATTGCGAAAGCGTTACGGAGATGATAGATAAACTCCAGTGGAAGACTCCGCAGGAGAGACGCTCAGTAGCTCGGTACGGGCTTTTGTTAAAGTTTCGAGAACATACCTTCACCGAAGAGTCAAGCAGTATATTGCTCCCTCCTACGTATATCTCGCGAAGAGACCATGAGGATAAAATCAGAGAGATTAGAGCCCACACAGAAGCATACCGACAGTCCTTCTTTCCACGTACAATATGAGACTGGAATAGAAGGGAGAACCGATAGAGGTACTCAGGGTACCCTCCGCCACACACCGTCAGGTGGCTTGCGGAGTATGGATGTAGATGTAGATGTAGTGAACTAAATTCCAGTATGTATCAGCCTGGCACAAAACTTTTGTTTCGGTAAGCAACATTTTGTATTTGTTTGTAAGGCTGTGCTCAGCAACTGCCGATTTTTCCAGTTCTCGATTTTTAATACATCTCGGTTTTAATATGCCGTTGATAATCTGCACAACGGTCGGATATGTTACTTATGGATTGACCGATCTAATCGCTTCCACACTCACAAGGGATGTTGTAAACCCCAGGGATCCTGAGACCGAGGCTGTCCTTTAACAGGGCGTAGCATCTCTTTTATCTTCTTAGGAGGTCAGAAAACAGGTCTTATATCTCGTCTTCCCAGGACTTTGCCTATATTGCTGGATGTAGCGTCACAGGAAGGAAGTGATACAGTCGGCGGCTCATCATGTAAATGTTCTACATTTTCATGTTTTCTTTTCTTGGAGAATGCTGAATTTACATCACATGAACCATAGCCGTTCAATCGGAACACGCACTTCAGATGATTCATTTCGGAGTCCAAGTGGTCCTCGTCAGAAACGTTTTTGGTCTCTGTACCAACGTATTTAAAACTGCTGCACTGGATGATGAAAACTGTGGGTGCTACTATATAAATCAGTATTCTTCGATTTGCATTAAACTGAGTCGCCGAGGCGTCCATCCGATTTTCGTTGCACCAAAACATATAAAAATTGCAACCTTCTTGCTTTCTCTGTCTCGACACTGAGCTGGATGTTTGGATACATGCTGTTAATATGTTCAGGGAAGAGCTTATACACGGTGTGGCAAGACCATAAAAGTATCGACACCATAGCGATAGGAGCCAACTTGAACGCACGTTCCTCAAAATAGGCAGTAGAAGTAACAACGCATCAGAAGACAGCGAACATAATCTAATAGGTGCATGGAAGCGAGCTCTTGATGCAGAGAAGAGGAAGAGATATTCGTCGCAATGTTTATTCTACTACGGAAGCTATGGCGCTACCAGCGCAGACGTTGATGCCATCTGGACAGCAATACGTAACTGCCGAACAATCACAAGCCGCCTATGGACGACGCACTGAGGTAGCAAAAATCATGGCATATCGACATACACATATACGGATGGCCGTATTATCACGTTGTAAGGTGGCTATAATTTCCCATCTTACAAGCACCAATCCATATACTCTACCGTGATCTACAACACATTAGGTATTATTTGATGGGTAGTACATCATAATATGAATATATAAAGGAGACTGACATTGTCACGTACACCTTGTAAATAATAGCAAACGCTTATTGCATGAAAGGTGACGGAGTGTCTTTATTATCATACTAGTAGAGGTTGGAACGACAGTGGAAAAGAAACGGCAGGCAGAACTCAAGCCCTGGGTGGAAGGCCCACACAGGTGTGTTGGTCCTGCTTAAACACAGGAAGTAGCAAGACGGACGTTGGGACACCTGAGCGCTGGGGCACAATAGAGTCGGAACCGGCTGGTTTGTAGCCGGACGGGAAGGATTATACTTCGGAAACTACGAAAATCTTGGACACAGCTGAGAGGAAGAGGAAGCGCCACCTCGGAAACACGCAGGCTGAGTTATTACCAAACGATTTTTACTCAGAAGCGTACCATTGTACGACTAAAGGTTTTTCCTCGCAAACTTTCCGCGCTGGGCGACAAAAGACTAAAATATGGTTGGTCGACATTCGGAAGGATCTGTAGAGAGGGAGAATATTCCGTGGTTTTGGGAACTTGATTCGTTTTCGGAATTACGAAGGTGGGTAGCCGAACCTTGCTGGGAGGCCAGCGGTGGAAAGACGAGGTCTTCCATTGTGAGCGTCTGTGGTCGACGGTCGCTCGATATCAGCTTTGTTGGTACAGACGGACTTGCTGTCCTTGCTCTCAGGAGAGTTTATAGTTACAACAGTTAGACACTGTACTATTGTGAACCTATACGATTCTGGACTTCACCTCCGGGTTGGAAGTCGTCGTTGAGTACACAGCATTCAGTAATTGAGAGCACTTCCTCTGCCTACACTTACGTTGAGACGTTATCTGAAGTCCGTCCTTGTGTCTGGGAGTTCGCGTTTCTCGTCTGTAGAACACAGAGAGGAGAACACAGTATTAGAGTATATTAGTCAGAGGGCCGCCTTCTGCCGTCCTAGTGTTTGCAGGAGTTTATTTGTGGCTGGAGCTCTTCCATCGTCCCAGATGAGTAAGAGAACCATCACTTGGACGCACCGGACGCAGTACTTACGGTGATATCCCAAATTGCTTCGGCTTATTGGGGCTATAAAGCTAAACAGCTGTGATCACGTTACTTTATTTCCGCTCAGGTTCCACACCCCGTCGATCATCTTTGAAAGTAGTGTCTTTTAGTGTCTGGTACGAAGATGATGTCAGTCATTTCGCTTTATTGATATTAGATCGCGCAGTCATAATAAGGGGCAGAGTTGGGCAATTGATTAGTAATTTTGCTTAAGAAATGTAAACTTTACAATATAAAGTTTTTTTTTCAATCGACTATAAATATATAAGCAGGAAGAAGTTTGTCATTTAGTAGCATTAGTTGCTTTCATCATTCATTGATGTTTAGATTGTAATTTATAGAATTAAGAGATCCTAGGATCTCCTCCAGGGGGTAGTCAGACAGGACCAAATCTTCATTTTTGCATTCAGTATTTTCCGTTGCGCACATTCATTTTACAACCACCTGGAGTAGCATCTTGGAATGTACGCAAGGCGTAGAAGGGCAGTGCAGCGGAGGTGCGGTCATTTATACTCTGGTGATATCTGTGAAAAGGTTTCCGACGTGATTACTGCCGCACGACGGCAATTAACACTCTTTGAACGCGGAATGGTTGTTGGAGCGTGGGACGTTCCATTTCGGAAATCGTTTGGGAAATCCAATATTTCGAGATTCAAAGTATCAAGAGTGTGTCGAGATTACCACATTTCAGGCATTACCTCTCACCACCGACAACACAGTGGCCGAGGCCCTTTACTTAACAACAGAGAGCAGCGGCGTTTTCAGTGGTAACAGACGAGTAACATTGCGTGAAGCAACCAGAGAAACATATCCATTATGACAGCGCGGGCGTCGCGAAATTTGACGTTAATGGGCTACGGCAGCAGACAACCGACGCCACTGCCTTTGCTAACAGCACAACATCACCTGCAGAGCCTCCCTTGGTCTCGTGGCCATGTAAGTTGGACGACACACGACTGGAAAACCGTGGTCTGATCAAATGAGTTTCGATTTCAGTTGGCAAGAGCGGATGGTAGGGCTTCAAATGTGGCGCAGATTCACCGAAGCTATGGACACAGGTTGTCAAGAAGGCACAATATAAGCTGGTGGCTTCTCAGTATTAGTGTGGGCTCTGTTTACATGGATTGGAGTGGGTCCTTCGGATGTCTGGGCACCGGGAAACTTCATGTTCTCAAACAACAATGGACTTTTAAGACGACAATGAGCCCTGTCACTGGGTCATAATTGTTCGCGACTACCTTGAAGAACATTCTGGACAATTCGAGCGAATAATTTGGCCAACTAGATTGTCCGACGTGAATTTCATCGAACATTTATGGGACACAATCGAAAGGTTAGTTCGTACACATAATCCTGCACCGGCAACACTTTTGCAATTACGGACAGCTATAGAGGCAGCATGGCTCAGTATATCTGCAAGGAACTTCGAACGACTTGAATCCATTTCAACTCGAGATGCTGCAAAAAAAAAAAAAAAAAAAAAAAAAAAAAAAAAAAAAAAAAGGTTCAAATGGCGCTAAGCACTAAGGGACTTAATATCTGAGGTCATCAGTCGCCTAGACTTAGAACTACTTAAACCTAACTAACCTAAGGACGTCACACACGTCCATGCCCGAGGCAGGACTCGAACCTGCGACCGTAGCAGCAGCGCGGTTCCGAACGGAAGCGCCTAGAGCAACTCGGCCACAGCGGCCTGCCCGAGTCGCTCCACTGCGGCAGGCAAAAGGAAGTCCGACATGATATTACTAGGTATCCCATGACTTTTGTCACCTTATTGTATGAGGCAACCACAGCAGCAGTTTAGGCAATCAGTTGCTCCTGACGAACACGACGGAGGTAATGGCCGAAAGGTTGAGGTTTTACCCTGAACTGACGCAGCAAGAAGTCCGAGAATGTTTTATACAACAGTGTCGTCGCGAAAGACATCGTTCTCATATAGGAAGGAGCGTAACTACAGCTTGGCCTCTTGCATTTGCGCCACCAGCCAGCCGCGTCCCTGTCAAAGAATTTCTATTTTCAGCTCGCCTCAGACCCCATATAAAGGCCGCAACTTTTCTCTTTTTGTCAGAGCGATTTCCCGTGGAGTACCGCAGCGACAACACCTTACAGTGCCTTAGAGTGGGAGATAACGTGTCTTCCGTGATTGATGCTTCCCACTACACCAGAGGCTCACCAGCCGTTGCATGGCTCAGGACTGAAGTGAGGAACTAACTTTACATTAACAGTTAAAAATTTATTCCTTTATTGAATGAAATTTCTCATGATGACAATTGAGAAGGAGCGATCTGTTTTACTTGGGAAAAAACTTTCTATAGCCAAGACTGCACAAATAGTTATTTATTTTCGACAACCGGTTTCGACAGGCTTTGCTGACATCTTCTGGTCTTCAGAAATTATTGTTACAAAGATCGTTCATTGCGAGCTGGAACCTCATGCCAAGTTGTCATGTTAGGAATAAAATGTAGCACATTATGCAAACGTTCGTCGGAAATAAAACGTTTGCAATCAAAAAGCTCCTTGTGCACATGACCTATGTCCGTATATGTAGCGTTCGCATATGATTTTTAAGTCTTAAAAAACACAATATACAGTAAAATGTAGAATAGTACATCTGATTACGTTAGCTTAATATGTTTCATTCATTGACGCATCATCTTACGCGGCGTATGTGGTACAACTCTTATCCTGAGTAATAAGAACTGCTCATATTCTGCCTGTACCATAAAACGTAAATACATCACAACTGGAAGCTGGGATAAGGGACTTCTTCCTTATTGACATTCTCTATTTGTTTTTGTTATAGATTAAGGCTTTGATCACTCCCATATTATTAGAGGGGTGTATAATTAACTAATAACCAGGAACAGATGTTTATTTTAATGAAGCCACCCAGCTACCAATTGCTACGAACCGTTTCAATAGATATAAACAAGTCACTTTTCCAATCTAGTGGATATATAATCAATATTACTTGTATATGTTGCAGAAAGCTAATGTGTTTATTACAGGCAGCAGTTCGTATGCGATTTTCATGACTGCATTTGTGTTTATTCCACATAACCTGCTGCAACATTTTTATTCTAATTAAATTAGTGGTCGAAGGGTACTTTTTCCATTACGCCATTTAGTACCTTTGATACGAATATTTTGGTATTTCTTAGATTCTTCTTACATTATTGATTTTTTGTGCCGATACCGACATCAGAGATAGTGACAAAAGGTATCAATACATAGCTCTCATCATTAATATCGAAAAGTCCCTTCTTCTGTTGTCTAGGAGACGAGCAGTAAAGGTGTGAAGAAGCAAATTTGAATAATTCAAAGGGAAGTTTTAGTTCAGTGAACACACTTGCAAGCAATTTGATTTATTTCATGAACTGATATACATCTTGCGTTGATTCTGAAGCGTGTTGTCGACAGGCATCTAGATATTCAGGATCCATTAATCATGAATCTTGCCGAGGTCGGGTGCTGGCGTGCATCAGCGATATAAAGAGCCGTACCGTAGGTGCAACCAAAACAGAGGGGTGTATCGAGACGCCAGACAAATATGTTATTACTGAGGACGGGCAACTGTCTCTTCAGTTGTCGCAGCCACAACGGTCTAGATAATGGCTTTGCGAGATTAGGCAACATGGCCTTGTTGCTGAAAACAAGGAGAAACTATAACCTTTATTTTTTTCACGTGGTTTCTTGATGTGATTAGAAAATTAGAAATACGGTTTCACACAGAAAATTTTTCTGAAAATATGTTGAATGAATAAGCAGAGTTCAATAGCCACAGTTTTTTCACCAACTTTTAAGCTTTCGTTATTCCTAAAGAAACGATTACTGAATAACTGCAACCATTTTAGCACAAGGTCACATCCGATCTCGGCAAAAATAGTTGTTCTGCAAATGACAGCTGTGTATAAATAATAATGTAACGTCTTTCTATTATGTTAGACGTAACACCACTTGTGTATGTGTAGATAAGCGACATCTTTATATTTGGATATTCTTTGACTTGTTTGAAGTTTGCTTACTAAGGTGCTCTGAGATGAAAGGTGTGTATATACATGTAAATATATCTACTCATACAGTAATTACAATCTACGAAACCACTTCTGGAAACAGAAAGTAATTTTTCGGTTTTGTATTAATTTCGTACTGGTAGTAATCACACTGTGAGACGTTCTAATATACATATGTTCTCTCATCAGGTCCAATAGTAACCTAAATTTGAAAAATGATTTTGATTGATGAAGCACCTGAACCAAAACCCACAGCGCTCGAAATACTTCGTGTACTGAAATAAAAATCCCGATTTGTGACTGAAGGCTGCTTTCTTCCATTTTAATAATTCATGTTGTTGTTGTTGTGGCACTGGTTTGATGCAGCTCTCCATGCTACTCTATCCTCTGCAAGCTTCTTCATCTCCCAGTACTTACTGCAACCTACATCCTTCTGAATCTGCTTAGTGTATTTATCTCTTGGTCTCCCTCTACGATTTTTACCCTCCACGCTGCCCTCCAGTACTAAATTGGTGATCCCTCGATGTCCCAGAACATGTCCTACCAACCGATCCCTTCTTCTAATCAAGCTGTGCCACAAGCTCCTCTTCTCCCCAATTCTATTCAATACCTTCTCTTTGGTTACGTGATCTACCTATCTAATCTTCAGTATTCTTCTGTAGCACCACATTTCAAAAGCTTCTATTCTCTTTTTGTCTAAACTATTTATCGTCTACGTTTCACTTCCATACATGGCTACACTCCATAAAAATACTTTCAGAAACGACTTCCTGACATTTAAATCTATACTCGATGTTAACAAATTTCTCTTCTTCAGAAACGCTTTTCTTGCCATTGCGTCTACATTTTATATCCTCTCTACTTCGACCATCATCAGTTATTTTGCTCCCCAAGTAGCAAAACTCCTTTACTACTTTAAGTGTCTCATTTCCTAACCTAATTCCCTCAGCATCATCCGATTTAATTCGACTACATTCAATTATCCTCGTTATGCTTTTGTTGATGTTCATCTTACATCCTCCTTTCAAGACACTGTCCATTTCGTTCAGCTGCTCTTCCAAGTCCTTTCCTGTTTCTAACAGAATTACAATGTCATCAGCGAACCTAAACGTTTTTTTTTTCTTCTCCATGGATTTTAATACCTACTCCGCACTTTTCTTTTGTTTCCTTTATTGCTTGCTCAATATACAGATTGATTAACATCGGGTATAGACTACAACCCTGTCTCACTCCCTTCCCAACCACTGCTTCCCTTTCATACCCTTCGACTCTAATAACTGCCATCTGGTTTCTGTACAAATTGTAAATAGCCCTTCGCTCTCTGTATTTTACCCCTGCCCCCTACAGAATTTGAAAGAGAGTATTCCAATCAACATTGTCAAAAGCTTTCTCTAAATCTACAAATCCTAGAAATGTAGGTCTGCCTTTCCTGAATCTTTTTTCTAAGATAAGTTGTAGGGTCAGTATTGCCTCACGTGTTCCAACAGTTCTACGGAATCCAAACTGATATTCCCCGAGATCGGCTTCTATCAGTTTTTCCATTCGCCTGTAAAGAATTCGCGTTAGTATTTTGCAGCTCTGCCTTATTAAACTGATAGTTCGGTAATTTTCACATCTCTCAACACCTGCTTTCTTTGGGATTGGAAGTATTATAGTCTTCTTGAAGTCTGAGGGTATTTCGCCTGTCTCATAAATCTTGCACACCAGATTGTAGAGTTTTGTCAGGACTTGCTCTCCCAAGGCTGTCAGTAGTTCTAATGGAACGTTGTATACTCCGGGGGCCTTGTTTCGACTCAGGTCCTTCAGTGCTCTGTCAAACTCTTCACGCAGTATTGCATCTCCCATTTCGTCTTCATCTACATTCTCTTACATTTCCAGAATATTGTCCTCAAGTACGTCACCCTTGTATAGACCCTCTATATACTCCTTCCACCTTTCTGTTTTCCCTTCTTTGCTTAGAACTGGGTTTCCATCAAAGCTCTTGATATTCATGCAAGTGGTTCTCCTTTCTCCAAAGGTCTCTTTAATTTTCCTGTAGGCAGTATCTATCTTACCCCTAGTGAGATAAGCCTCTACATCCTTAAATTTGTCTTCTAGGCATCCCTGCTTAGCCATTTTGCACTTCCTGTCGATATCATTTTTGAGACGTTTGTATTCCTTTTTGCCAGCTTCATTTACTGCATTTTTATATTTTCTCCTTTCATCAGTTAAATTCAATATTTCTTCTGTTACCCAAGGGTTTCCACTAGCCCTCCTCTTTTTACGTATTTGATCCTCTGCTGCCTTCACTATTTAATCCCTAAAAGCTACCCATTCGTCTTCTACTGTATTTCTTTCCCCCCCTTCCTGTCAATTGTTCCCTTATGCTCTCCCTGAAACTCTGTACAACCTCTGGTTTAGTCAGTTTATCCAGGTCCCATCTCCTTAATTTCCCACCTTTTTGCAGTTTCTTCAGTTTTAATCTACAGTTCATGACCAATAATACAGAGTCCACATCTGCCCCTGGAAATGTCTTACACTTTAAAAGCTGGTTCTTAAATCTCTGTCCTACCATTATAAATCTACCTGATACCTTTTAGTATCTCCAGGATTCTTCCATGTATACCACCTTCTTTTATGATTCTTGAACCAAGTGTTAGCTATGATTAAGTTATGCTCTGCGTAAAATTCTACCAGGCGGCTTCCTGTTTCATTTCTTAGCCCCAATCCATGTTGACCTACTATGTTTCCTTCTCTCCCTTTTCCTACTCTTGCATTCCAGTCACCCATGACTATTAAATTTTCATTTCCCTTCACTACCTGAATAATTTCTTTTATGTCATCATACATTTCATCAATTTCTTCGTCATCTGCAGAGCTAGTTGGCATATAAACTTGTACTACGGAAGTAGGCGTGGGCTTCGTGTCTATCTTGGCCGCAATAATACGTTCACTGTTTTTTTAGTAGCTTACCCGTACTCCTATTTTTTTATTCATCATTAAACCTACTCCTGCATTACCCCTATTTGATTTTGTATTTATAACCCTGCTTTCTTTGGGATTGGAAGTATTATAGTCTTCTTGAAGTCTGAGGGTATTTCGCCTGTCTCATAAATCTTGCACACCAGATGGTAGAGTTTTGTCAGGACTTGCTCTCCCAAGGCTGTCAGTAGTTCTAATGGAACGTTGTATACTCCGGGGGCCTTGTTTCGACTCAGGTCCTTCAGTGCTCTGTCAAACTCTTCACGCAGTATTGCATCTCCCATTTCGTCTTCATCTACATTCTCTTACATTTCCAGAATATTGTCCTCAAGTACGTCACCCTTGTATAGACCCTCTATATACTCCTTCCACCTTTCTGTTTTCCCTTCTTTGCTTAGAACTGGGTTTCCATCAAAGCTCTTGATATTCATGCAAGTGGTTCTCCTTTCTCCAAAGGTCTCTTTAATTTTCCTGTAGGCAGTATCTATCTTACCCCTAGTGAGATAAGCCTCTACATCCTTAAATTTGTCTTCTAGGCATCCCTGCTTAGCCATTTTGCACTTCCTGTCGATATCATTTTTGAGACGTTTGTATTCCTTTTTGCCAGCTTCATTTACTGCATTTTTATATTTTCTCCTTTCATCAGTTAAATTCAATATTTCTTCTGTTACCCAAGGGTTTCCACTAGCCCTCCTCTTTTTACGTATTTGATCCTCTGCTGCCTTCACTATTTAATCCCTAAAAGCTACCCATTCGTCTTCTACTGTATTTCTTTCCCCCCCTTCCTGTCAATTGTTCCCTTATGCTCTCCCTGAAACTCTGTACAACCTCTGGTTTAGTCAGTTTATCCAGGTCCCATCTCCTTAATTTCCCACCTTTTTGCAGTTTCTTCAGTTTTAATCTACAGTTCATGACCAATAATACAGAGTCCACATCTGCCCCTGGAAATGTCTTACACTTTAAAAGCTGGTTCTTAAATCTCTGTCCTACCATTATAAATCTACCTGATACCTTTTAGTATCTCCAGGATTCTTCCATGTATACCACCTTCTTTTATGATTCTTGAACCAAGTGTTAGCTATGATTAAGTTATGCTCTGCGTAAAATTCTACCAGGCGGCTTCCTGTTTCATTTCTTAGCCCCAATCCATGTTGACCTACTATGTTTCCTTCTCTCCCTTTTCCTACTCTTGCATTCCAGTCACCCATGACTATTAAATTTTCATTTCCCTTCACTACCTGAATAATTTCTTTTATGTCATCATACATTTCATCAATTTCTTCGTCATCTGCAGAGCTAGTTGGCATATAAACTTGTACTACGGAAGTAGGCGTGGGCTTCGTGTCTATCTTGGCCGCAATAATACGTTCACTGTTTTTTTAGTAGCTTACCCGTACTCCTATTTTTTTATTCATCATTAAACCTACTCCTGCATTACCCCTATTTGATTTTGTATTTATAACCCTGTATTCACCTGACCAAAAGTCTTGTTCCTCCTGCCACCGAACTTCACTAATTCCCACTATATCTTACTTTAACCTATCCATTTCCCTTTTTAAATTTTCTAACCTACCTGCCAGATTAAGGGATCTGACATTCCACGTTCCGATACGTAGAACGCCAGTTTTCTTTCTCCTGATAACGACGTCCTCTTGAGTAGCCCCCGCCCGGAGATCCGAATGGGGGACTATTTTACCTCCTGAATATTTTACCCAAGAGGACGCCATCATTTAATCATACAGTAAAGCTGCATGCCCTTGGAAAAAATTACGGCCGTAGTTTCCCCTTGCTTTCAGCCGTTCGCAGTACCAGAACAGCAAGGCCATTTTGGTTAGTGTTACAAGGCCAGATCAGTCAATCATCCAGACTGTTGCCTCAGCAACTACTGAAAAGGCTGCTGCCCCTCTTCAGGAACCACACGTTTGTCTGGCCGCTCATCAGATACCCCTCCGTTGTGGTTGCACCTACGGTACGGCTACCTGTATCGTTGAGGCATGCAAGCCTCCCCACTAACGGCAAGGTCCATGGTTTATAGGGGAGGGGGGGGGGGGGGATTGATAGGGTCTTTAAAAGAGATTATAAGGTGAACATCATCAACAGTAAGACAAGGGTAATGGACTATGGTCAAAATAACTCATCCAGTGCTGCAGGAACTAGATTAGAAAACAAGAGACTATGTTGTGACAGTTACTCAGAGATGAAGATCCCTGAACAGGACAGACTAGTGTGAAGAGCGGCATCAAACCAGTCGCCCGTCTGAAGAACAGAACAGCGTTTAGTCATATATTTGGATGAAAGCTGGACACATCCAAACAATGTGGTACTTGTAGTACAATTGCCACAGATACTACTACGACGCCGCGCCAACACAAGGTTGGCAGACCGTCGTCTGCCGAGAACAGCGCACTCTAGCGGGCTGTGCAGCTCGACGGAACTGGAGTGTGCCTCGTTCACTTCTTAGCTAGATTTCAATTTAGGCTGACACACTTTCATAATCAGCCCTCTGCCAGTTCTGTAATGTTTGCATTGATTCTCAGAGGACGGCCCATCAGGCTTGGTCCCTGAGAATATGTTGTATTAGTTTACGAGATTGTCATTTCATAGCCGCAATTGCAGTCCTACAAACTACTGAAGATAAGTAATTTCATTGCACTATGTGTTTCTTGAATACTAAGCCTTTTCTCGAAGAGTGTGCCGTACCGCATATTATTGCAACCTGGACTCCTTCAGCTTCTCTCAACTCGGCCTCCTACTCATTTGCATTTAGTAACGAGCTGTAAACACCCATGCATTTTGTGCCCCTAAACAGTGAGTCACAATAGTACTTGCAGCAAAGAACATAGTTATATTGTCAAAGTAATTACTAGTGTGGGATTATGGGCCCGCCCTGCTAGTTGCGTGGTCTAACGCAATGATTTCCGGGTGGGAAGGCGTACCGGTCCCCAGCACGTATCCACCCGGCGAGTTAGTGTTGAGGTCCTGTGTGCCACCAGACTGTGGGTGGTTTTTAAGGCGCTTTTCCATCTAGCTCGGTGAATGCGGGCTGGTTCCCCTTATTCCGCCTCGGCTATTGCTGCGCAAACGCTGTCTCCGCATACTTGTTCACCATAATTACTCTACCACGCAAACATTTGGGGTTACACACATTTGGTGTGAGACGTTTCCAGGGGAGGTCTACTGGGGGCCGAACCGCACAATAACACTGGATTAGGTGTGGGGCGGAGGTGTGTTGAGTGGACTGCTGTAGCCTGTTGTGTGATTGTGAACCACTGAGGGTTACAGAAGGGACGAAGCCTCTCCGTCGTTTCTAGGTCCCCAGTTCAATACAATACAATGGGATTGTGGAATACCGTTTCTCTCCTTCTCCTCCTTCTCTCTCTCTCTCTCTCTCTCTCTCTCTCTCTCTCTCTCTCTCTCTCTCTTCCCCTGTCTCAGGTGCAGCCATACTACAGTAGATGACCGTAATAAATGTATATTAGGCATTGGGGGCAGTGTTTATTGTCGTGAACACTGCTACATGTTTAGAACCATTCCTAAAAAGCTCCTGATCCTAATCATGTTGGAAAATATCAGGTTGTAGCCAGCCTCGTGTTTCATTTTTTTCTTCTTCTACTTCTACTTCTACAACAACAACAACAACAACTACTACTACTACTACTACTACTAACACTACTACGTGATCAGGCCCAGTGGACCGCACGCATCTACAAGTTTCCTCCTCCACTGTATTCTGCCCATTGCTGCTATCCGCCATTCGTCCATATCTATTGACACTTGGTTTAAATCTTCATGGAGTCCATCCCTCCAACGCTTCTTGGGTCTCCCTGGTGGTCTCTTTCCTGTAAGTGTGAAATCCAAGAGCTTCCGAGGCCATATGTGATCCTCCATCCGATCCACATGGCCGGCCCACTGCATTCGTTTGGCTTTGACAGTTCCTGCTATGTTGGGCTGCTGGTATAGTTCCTCAAGCTCTTGGTTGTATCTGATCCTCCATTCCCCTGTATCTGCATCCAGAACCGGACCGAAGATCTTCCGAAGCACTTTTCTCTCAAAAACAAGGAGCTTATGGAAGTCCTGTGTCCGGATACTCCATGTCTCACAGCCATATAGAACAACAGGCTGGATCAGGGTTTTGTACAGTCGAATCTTGAACTGTCTGGAGAGAGATTTGGACCGAAGCAGTTGTGGTAGGCTGTGGTAATATCGGTGTCCTGCTTGTATTCTGGCATTGATCTCTGCTTCACATGACGAGTTCTCAGGGAAAAGTGCCCCTAGGTATTTGAATTCTTGCGTTCTCCTGTAGGAATGGTCCCCAACCTGCAGTGATTGTAGATGATCAGCAGTCTGACAATGACCACGCGTCATAACGAGGTACTCTGTCTTGGCTTCCTTTATGTTTAGCCCAAATTTGCTGGCAGCCTCCTTTAGTGCTTTGGTCATTTGCTGCAACTCCTCTTCCGACCTAGAGAGTAAACAGATGTCGTCTGCATAGGCTAAGTATGCCAGTGTCTTTCCTTCGATTTCAATCCCTTCGTTCTCTTGGAAGGTCTCGCGTACGATCTTCTCGAGGGGCAAAGTTGAACAGGATAGGGGACAACCCAACTCCTTGCCTGAGTCCTGTCACAATTTCAAACTCCTCAGCTACGCGATTTCCCATCTTCACCTTTGCACGTGTTTCGTTCAGATAGATCTTTATCAGATTGATGAGTTTCTCTGCTATGCCAGACTTCCTTAAACAGTTGAGCAGGCTCTTGGGATGTATGTAATCATAGGCCTTCTTAAAATCAACGAATAAAATATGCAAATATTTACCATATTCACCCTGTTTCTCAGTGAGCTGCCGGAGACTGAAGATGTGATCTACTGTTGACCGTCCTGGCCGGAAACCTCCCTGGTACTCCCCAATCACCGATTCTGCCACTGGCTGAATTCTATGTATGAGGCAATTGGACAGGATCTTATAGCAGACGTTAAGCAGGGCGATTCCTCGATATTTGTCACATTTCAGTTTGTCGCCCTTATTATGTATTGGACAAATCAGAGCTGTTTTCCATTCTCCTTTCTTTTCTTCGGCACACTTAATTCCTCGCCATGATAGGTCTAATTAATCGATAAATTCCGATGTAAAGCGGTATTATCTGTGTGAGTGAGTGGTGGTAGTAGGGGATTTTCTTTAATTTCTATTATTTCTAAAGTTCATGTTGAATTCATTCTTCCGTAGTTAGCGGGGAGTGAAGGCATGGACGGTACAGTTTCCACTCGCCTCGGCCAGCCCTCAGCTAGCGAGGCGAGGCAAGTGATCCGATACGCAGCGCAGGGGCACACACACAGGCCACCGGAGCCATTGTGAACAGCCGCCCGCTGTCGCATTCACTGCATTGACAACATTAGCAATGCTCGAGGAAGAAAGCGGTTACATGCCGAGTTCAGTGAACTCGCCCAGGCCTCACCGTAGAGGCGAATGTGAATACGGAGTTTCCTCCGAAGGAACAGACCATTCACGCAAGTGGCGTGTCACATTCGGTAGCATCGCACTTTCGTGAAGCAGCTAAGGGGTGCATCCACAGACGAGTGTTTTGTTCCGTGCTGCGAGCCTAAACATTGAGAAGAAAAGGTTACAGAAAGTTTTGGCGGAACGCACTTTGATAGGTCGGAACTCGCATTCTTTGGGAGCTGCGATTTGTCACAGGGCGGCACTGCCAAACGTTGGAACGAGGAGGTCAAAGTTCGCAATCTTTCGAGAAGCAACGCCGAACTTTCCAGAACAAAAATATTGGGAGTTTCGGATTGGAGAAATAAGGTACACGATCTCAGATTGGCTACAAGACAGTTTTGGTGGGCTCACACCGAGAAGGAACAGGAGAGCAAAGCATCAGACATTTCTTCTCCAGGGGCCATAGAGAAGACACTTCATTTTCATCGTCACACGGAAGAGAGAACGGACTTCTTCGCAGCTAATTGTAGAGGGAGGAACGGATGTGGAGGGGAGCAGTCGACTAACGAGCAAATAAACTGCGCCAGGCTAGCGTCCCCCTCCACCTGTGGCGTCGCCGTGCCTTGCCACCCGCAATTTATGTGAGTTTCGCAGTTAAACGGGTGCGAACTCGTACAGCTTGATAGGTGCGTGGTTTCAAATTGATTAATCACTAACTGCTTGGTGACCACTCAGCCATGATTACGCTTTTCACCAACCTTCCAATGCAGTCATCATCACCAATTCAGTTTCGCGATTAGTAGTCAGTTAATACGATTTCTTGTCCATTTGGTCTATACTATCAGAACTTTTCTGGTACTTTTACTTTCCTTCTGAAGATCCACAATTATCACATGTTCACATGCAGTCATTCTGTGCCGGCCGCTGTGGCCGAGCGGTTCTAGGCGCTTCAATCTAGAACCGCGCTGCTGCTACGGTCGCACTTTCTAAACCTGCCTCGGGCATGGATGTGTGAGATGTCCATAGGTTAGTTAGGTTTAGGTAGTTCTCAGTCTTGGGGACTCATGACTTCAGACGTTAAGTCACATAGTGATCAGAGCCATTTGAACCATTTGAGCACTCATTCTTCTTTGATGAGTATTTGACCCGTGTTTGTTTAGAGCAATCATTGAAGCCATAACAATAAATATACTGTAAGTAATTTGAAACTCTTATTTCATTACATTAGCTGAGAGTGTCCGCCACTACTTAGCAATTACTAATGTTTAATCAGGGCACAGAACTACGACCCACGGGTTAGAACTAAAGGTTTACTTCCTTTTCCTTGAGCACAATTCCCTTACATAGACCTGCATGAGCGGTGATACGCAGTGCATCTCAGAGTCTAATCATATTGACTATAGCCAACCCCAGTAGCGCCTTGCAATAGGAGTATTTCCTTTTCATTAACGATTAAGGTAAAAGTGATTTGGATACAACAGATCATGTCTGACGGAAATATCTCGTATGTACACTGGGTGGCAGACTCTAAGGGTTACAGGAAAAAGCGAATTTGTGTTTAGTGTAGAGTGTGAGTGCGTCATTTATTCGGTAAAGAAAAGAGGCCTGCACACGAACCAGAGAACGAGAAGGACTCTACTCGGAGTACTTGTAGCAAGCAACGGAGATGAGTAGTACATGACACTAAAAGATCAATCAGCCTTTATAACAAGAATTTGTCTCTGATCTATCGCAATGTGATATGGTTGCAGCAGGATAACAAGGGAACCCTCCACTCATATAGCGTCAGAGATGTTAATACATACAGGTTCTTCAGGCATGTTTTCCGGCTCGACTCTGTAATAAGGATTTATTCGGTTTTACAGCAATTACCCTAGTTCCTGTGGAAATTTCACGGCAACGTAGTTTCGTTGTGCTGCTGTGCCACCGTATTCATTGAACCCATGCACAAGGTGCATATCAACCATCTCATCGGTAAACTTCTGCACGCTGCTGTGTATCACCGTTACCGTACAACTAACACTGCAGAAAAAAGAAGCCCGGAGCAGGACCGAGCAGTAATGAATGCACGATCGAGAGCGGAGAGTAAAGTGGTGCTGGTATTGTGAGAAGAATGTGCCGCGTGTGGATGGAACAATTTTGTTTCGAACCAAGAATCACAGCTTACGCTGTCTACACATACAAAAAATGTTCATATGTGTGTGAAATCTTATGGGACTTAACTGCTAAGGTCATCAGTCCCTAAGCTTACAAACTACTTAACCTAAAATATCCTAAGGACAAACACACACACCAATGCCCGAGGGAGGACTCGAACCTCCGTCGGGACCAGCCGCTCAGTCCGTGACTGCAGCGCCTGAGACCGCGCTGCCAATCCCGCGCGGCTCTACACTTACGGCGATGTGTATACAGGGTGGTCCACTGATAGTGACCGGATCAAATATCTCACGAAATAAGCATCAAACGAAATAAGCATCAAACGAAAACCTACAAAGAACGAAATTCGCCTAGCTCGAAGGGGGAAACCAGATGGCGCTGCGGTTGGCCCGCTAGATGGCGCTGTCATAGGTCAAATGGATGTCAACTGCGTTTTTTTTAATGGAAATCCCAATTTTTATTACATATTCGTGTAGTACGTAAAGAAATATGAATGTTTTAGTTAGGCCACTTTTTTGGGTTTGTGATAGATGGCGCTATAATAGTCACAAACGTATAAGTGGACGGTATTTGCTTCGTGATACATTACCCGTGTTAAAATGGACCGTTTACCAACTGCGGAAAAGGTCGATATCGTTTTTATGTATGGCTATTGGGATCAAAATGCCCAAAGTGCGTGTGCTATGTATGCTGCTGGGTATCCTGGACGACACCATCCAAGTGTTCGGACCATTCGCCGGATAGTTACGTTATTTAAGGAAACAGGAAGAGTTCAGCCACATATGAAACGTCAACCACGACCTGCAATAAATGATGATCCCCAAGTAGGGGTTTTAGCTGCTGTCGCGGCTAGTCCGCACATCAGTGGAGACAAATTGCGCGAGAATCGGGAATCTCAAAAACGTCGGTGTTGAGAATGCTACATCAACATCGATTGCACCCGTACCGTATTTCTATGCACCAGGAATTGCATGGCGGCGACTTTGAACGACGTGTACAGTTCTGCCACTGGGCACAAGAGAAATTAAGAGACGATGACAGATTTTTTGCACGCGTCCTATTTAGTGACGAAGCGTCACTCACCAACAGCGGTAGCGTAAACCGGCATAATGTGCACTATTGGGCATCTATCACAAAGCGAAAAAAGTGGTCCATCTAAAACATCAATGTTTAGTTACGTACTACACGAATATACAGGGTGAGTCACCTAACGTTACAGCTGGATATATTTCGTAAACCACATCAAATACTGACGAACCGATTCCACAGACCAAATGTAAGGAGAGGGGCTAGAGTAATTGTTTAATACAAACCATACAAAAATGCATGGAAGTACGTTTTTTAACACAAACCTACGTTTTTTTAAATGGTACCACGTTAGTTTTGTTAGCACATCGGAACACATAAACAAATACGTAATCAGTGCCGTTTGTTGCATTGTAAAATGTTAATTACATCCGGAGATATTGTAACCTAAAGCTGACGCTTGAAACCTCCGACGTTCAGTTGCGTGTTGTAACAAACACGGGCCACGGTCGGCGAGCAGCATCTGCAGGGACATGTTTACGATGACGAGCGTGTTTACGAGTGTGGCTGTAGTGCACTGTTGTGGTTTGGTCTAGCTGCCGCAGTGTCCGCATGTAACGCTTGCTGCTATTGTTATTCTGCATTCGTCTCCGCAGGCAGACCAACTGTAGTACACCGTGTTACCAGACGTCTGTGATAGTGTAGTGTTGTAGGAACTGTGACCATGGTGTATTCGAACTCTGAAAAGGCGGAGATGATACTCATCTATGGCGAGTGTCGACGAAATGCAGCTGAAGCCTGCAGGGTGTATGCAGAACGGTACCCGGACAGAGAGCATCCAACGTGCCGCACATTACAAAACATCTATCGCCAACTGTATGCAACAGGTATGGTCGTAGCACGCAAACGGGTCCGTAACAGGCCCGTCACATGAGAAGCGGGTGCAGCTGGTGTGTTAGCTGCTGTTGCCATGAACCCACACATGAATACACGGGACACTGCGAGAGCCGGCGGACTGAGTCAAAGTAGTGTCATGTGCATACTGCATCGTCACCGCTTTCACCCGTTTCATGTGTCGCTACATCAGCAATTACATGGTGATGACTTTAATCATCGAGTGCAATTCTGTCAATGGGCATTAACAGAGAATGCGTTACAGCTCTACCTGTTTACCGATGAAGCGGGTTTCACAAACCACGGGGCAGTGAATCTACGGAACATGCATTACTGGTCCGTGGACAATCCTCGCTGGCTCAGACAGGTAGAGTGACAGCGACCGTGGACTGTAAAAGTATGGTGCGGAATCATTGGCGACCATCTCATTGGTCCTCACTTAATTGCAGGGTCCTAAACAGCTGCAACATACATCGTGTTTCTACAGAATGATCTGCCAACGTTGCTCGAAAATGTCCCACTGGAAACGCGTCGACGTATGTGGTATCAGCATGATGGTGCACCTGCACATTCCGCAATTAACACTAGGCTGACCCTTGACAGGATGTTCGACGGACGTTTCATAGGACGTGGAGGACGCATAAATTGGCCAGCCCGTTCTCCTGATCTTACACCTCTGGACTTCTTTCCGTGGGGTACGTTAGAGGAGAATGTGTACCGTGATGTGCCTACAACCGCAGAGGATATGAAACAACGTATTGTGGCAGCCTGCGGCGACATTGCACCAGAAGTACTGCGGCGTGTACGACATTCATTACGCCAGAGATTGCAATTGTGTGCAGCAAACGATGGCCACCACATTGAACATCTATTGGCCTGACATGTCGGGACACAGTCTATTCCACTCCGTAATAGAAAACGGAAACCACGTGTGTACGTGTACCTCACCCCTCATGGTAATGTACATGTGCGTCAGTGAAAAAGACCAAGAAAAAGGTGTTAGCATGTGGACGTAATGTGCTGTTCCAGTCTCTTCTGTACCTAAGGTCGATCACCGTTCCCTTTGGAGCCCTACGTAATTCGGTGCTCTCCGATACGCATGATCGAACAGCGGAGGAGTGGTACTCAAGCGCCAACTTTAGGTTACAATATCTTCGGATGTAATTAACATTTTACAATGCAACAAACGGCACTGATTACGTATTTGTTTATATGTTCAGATTTCCTAACAAAACTAACGGGGTTCCATTTAAAAAAAACGTAGGTTTGTGTTAAAAACCGTACTTCCGTGCATTTTTTTATGGTTTGTATTAACCAATTACACTAGCCCCTCTCCTCACGTTCGGTCTGTGGAATCGATTCGTCAGTATTTGATGTGGTTTACGAAATATATCCAGCAGTAATGTTAGGTGACTCATCCTGTATAATAAAAAATGGGGGTTCCTTTTAAAAAAAACGCAGTTGATATCCGTTTGACCTATGGCAGCGCCATCAAGCTATACAAGTTTCGTTCTTTGTAGTTTTTCGTAAGACGCATATTTCGTGAGATATCTGGCCCTGTCACGATCAATGGACCACCCTGTATAAACAGTCAGTTAATACAGATACAAAGATAAATGGAGCTTGGATCAAAAGAAATACAATTTCTGCGTGCCTAACCATCGGAAAGCAGGTGCCCCTTGCGCCAAAATACCCAGAAAATGTCCCTGGGCAAACTCTGAAATTTTATCGGAAGAATTGACGTTCACCCTGTAAGGCGGTTACTCTATTTAATAATTCAGCAACTAGTACATGTAGAGCCGCAAAGCCCCGATTTGCATTAAATGTATTCACAATTGTGAACATCAGGTGGACAATCATCAGCTGTAGAATGGAATAATGACGATGAAAATCTGTGCCGGACCGGGACTCGAACCCGGATTTCCTGCTTATTGAGAGCTGTCATCTTACCGTTTGGTTATCCGTGGACGACTCACTGCCGGACCCAAACAACCATATTTCGCGAATCGAACATGTACAACTTATACTCGTACATCCATTATGTATATTCCCATACAAGGGAGACATCTTTCTTGAAAGACGATTGCCCGGTGTCAGGGCTAAATACGATCTTACAGTGCCTGTGTTATTCAGAAATACTGTGCAAACATTTCCGAAGGATCTTAGCATCGTATGTTTAAATAACCACAGGCGCTTCAGTACCATATACAAGCCCCGATTTGGTGGAACTATGCCTTGTTATGATGAAATTCATGACAGATTGGCAACGTGCCGCGAGTAATGAGTATAATGGGCGGGGGCACTACGAATGTAGTGTGGGACTATACGTTGAGAAAGTTGGTTTCGCGGGTGGCGTGCCAGAGATAAATCTCTGAGGTCGCGCTATCCTCTCTCCCCTCGATGGCTCAGATGGATAGAGTGTCTGCTATGTAAGCAGGAGAACCCGTGTTCCAGTCCCGGTTGGGGCACACATTTTAATCTGTCCCCGTTGACGTATGTCAACGCCTGTAAGCAGCTAAGGGTGTTAATTTCAATGTAAGTAATACCTAACCAATGTTGTAACGCTATCTGACTTCCATAATGAATAAGCAAATTGGATCAGTCGCTCGCATTTACATAAATCGTGCAGCCTTATGAATGGTTGCCATAGTATGAACAACTGAACATCAACGAATGTGAAAATGACTCTTCGTATCCTCTAAAAATTACTAAAAGTGTAATAGTGACAAGCTTGCAGTCGACCAGTTGGCAATGGAGATCGCGGCCCTTTTCTGTCATTGCGGTAGTCAAATACGAAAACTGATTCATTAACACCTGCCTTCACAGCTGCAATTACACGCAAAAAACGAGGTATTTGTTGCTGTAAATAGAAGAAGCTATCTGAGAAATGAAATACTTCGAGAGCTTGGTCATGAGCTACGATTAGATGCACTAAACGTGGCACCTTGCAATACGTACACACGAAATGGTGGTAGACAAAGCACACACCAAAATGTACGAAATATTCGATAAATGACTTCGGAAGCATAGCTAGTTATATCTTATAATTGTTTCCAAAATCGAGTGAACACCGGACACAAGCCACTTGGCTTCCGAGAAGAACGTGCGCGTGAACTGAAAGAACCAGCAGTCACAAAGACTCAAATTCGATTGCACAACTTCAAGAAAAACATGTTGTTGTTGTTGTGGTCTTCAGTCCTCAGACTGGTTTGATACGGCTCTCCATGCTACTCTATCCTGTGCAAGCTTCTTCATCTCCCAGCACTTACTGCAACCTACATCCTTCTGGATCTGCTTAGTGTATTCATCTCTTGGTCTCCCTCTACGATTTTTACCTTCCACGCTTCCCTCCAATGCTAAATTTGTGATCCCTTGATGCCTCACAACATGTCCTACCAACCGGTCCCTTCCTGTTGTCAAGTTGTGCCACAAACTCCTCTACTCCCCAATTCTATTCGACACCTCCTCATTAGTTATGTGATCTACCGATCTAATCTTCAGTAGCACCACATTTCGAAAGCTTCTATTCTCTTCTTGTCCAAACTAGTTATCGTCCATGTTTCACTTCCATACATGGCTACACTCCATACAAATACTTTCAGAAACGACTTCCTGACATTTAAATCTATACTCGATGTTAACAAATTTCTCTTCTTCAGAAACGCTTTCCTTGCCATTGCCAGTCTACATTTTATATCCTCTCTACTTCCACCATCATCAGTTATTTTGCTCCCCAAATAGCAAAACTCCTGTACTATTTTAAGTGTCTCATATCCTAATCTAATTCCATAACTCCATCAGCATCACCCGATTTTATTTGACTACATTCCATTATCCTCGTTTTGCTTTTGTTGATGTTCATCTTATATCCTCCTTTCAAGACACTGTCCATTCTGTTCAACTGCTCTTCCAAGTCCTTTGCTGTCTCTGACAGAATTACAATGTCATCGGCGAACCTCAAAGTTTTTATTTCTTCTCCATGAATTTTAATACCTACTCCAAATTTTTCTTTTGTTTCCTTTACTGCTTGTTCAATATACAGATTGAATAACATCGGGGAGAGGCTACAACCCTGTCTCACTCCTTTCCCAACCACTGCTTCCCTTTCATGCCCCTCGACTCTTATGACTGTCATCTGGTTTCTGTACAAATTGTAAATAGGCTTACGCTCCCTGTATTTTACCCCTGCCACCTTTAGAATTTGAAAAAGAGTATTCCAGTCAACATTGTCAAAAGCTTTCTCTAAGTCTACAAATGCTAGAAACGTAGGGTCTGCCTTTCCTGAATCTTTCTTCTAAGATAAGTCGTAAGGTTAGTATTGCCTCACGTGTTCCAACATTTCTACAGAATCCAAACTGATCTTCCCCAACGTCCGCTTCTACCAGCTTTTCCATTCGGCTGTAAAGAATTCGCGTTAGTATTTTGCAGCTGTGACTTATTAAACTGATATTCGGTAATTTTCACATCTGTCAACACCTGCTTTCTTTGGGATTGGAATTATTATATTCTTCTTGAAGTCTGAGGGTATTTCGCCTGTCTCATACATCTTGCTCACCAGATGGTAGAGTTTTGTCATGACTGGCTCTCCCACGGCCGTCAGTAGTTCTAATGGAATGTTGTCTACTGGGGCCTTGTTTCGACTCAGGTCTTTCAGTGCTCTGTCAAACTCTTCCCGCAGTATCGTATCTCCCATTTCATCTTCATCTGCATCCTCTTCCATTTCCAGTACATCGCCCTTGTATAAACCTTCTATATACTCCTTCCACCTTTCCGCCATCCCTTCTTTGCTTAGAACTGGGTTTCCATCTGAGCTCTTGATATTCATACAAGTGGCTCTCTTTTCTCCAAAGGTCTCTTTAATTTTCCTGTAGGCAGTATCTATCTTACCCCTAGTGAGATAAGCCTCTACGTCCTTACATGTGTCCTCTAGCCATCCCTGCTTAGCCATTTTGCACTTCCTGTCGATCTCATTTTTGAGACGTTTGTATTCCCTTTTGCCTGCTTCATTTACTGCATTTTTATATTTTCTCCTTTCATCAATTAAATTCAATGTTTCTTCTGTTACCCACGGATTTCTATTAGCCCTCGTCTTTTTACCTACTTTATCTTCTGCTGCCTTCACTACTTCATCCCTCAGAGCTACCCATTCTTCTTCTACTGTATTTATTTCCTCCATTCCTGTCAATTGTTCCCTTATGCTCTCCCTGAAACTCTCTACAACCTCTGGTTCTTTCAGTTTATCCAGGTCCCATCTCCTTAAATTAGCACCTTTTTGTAGTTTCTTCAGTTTTAATCTACAGTTCATAATCAATAGATTGTGGTCAGAGTCCACATCTGCCCCTGAAAATGTCTTACAAATTAATACTTGATTCATAAATCTCTGTCTTACCATTATAAAATCTATCTGATACCTTTTAGTATCTCCAGGATTCTTCCATGTATACAACCTTCTTTTATGATTCTTGAACCAAGTATTAGCTATGATTAAGTTATGCTCTGTGCAAAATTCTACCAGACGGCTTCCTCTTTCATTTCATTTCTTCCCCCCAATCCATATTCACCTACTATGTTTCCTTCTCTCCCTTTTTCTACTGACGAATTCCAGTCACCCATGACTGTTAAATTTTCGTCTCCCTTCGCTACCTGAATAATTTGTTTTATCTCATCATACATTTCCTCAATTTCTTCATCATCTGGAGAGCTAGTTGGCATATAAACTTGTACTATTGTAGTAGTCGTGGGCTTTGTGTCTATTTTGGCCACAATAATGCGTTCACTATGCTGTTTGTAGTAGCTTACCCGCACTCCTATTTTTTTATTCATTATTAAACCTACTCCTGCATTACCCCTATTTGATTTTGTATTTATAACCCTGTATTCACCTGACCAAAAGTCTTGTTCCTCCTGCCACCGAGCCGGCCGCGGTGGTCTCGCGGTTCTAGGCGCGCAGTCCGGAACCATGAGACTGCTGCGGTCGCAGGTTCGAATCCTGCCTCGGGCATGGATGTGTGTGATGTCCTTAGGTTAGTTAGGTTTAATTAGTTCTAAGTTCTAGGGGACTAATGACCACAGCAGTTGAGTCCCATAGTGCTCAGAGCCATTTGAACCATTTTGAACCTGCCACCGAACTTCGCTAATTCCCACTATATCTAACTTTAACCTATCCATTTTCCTTTTTAATTTTTGTAACCTACCTGCCCGGTTAAGGGATCTGACATTCCATACTCCGATGCGTAGAACGCCAGTTTTCTTTCTCCTGATAACGACGTCCTCTTGAGTAGTCCCCCCCGGAGATCCGAATGGGGGACTATTTTACCTCTGGAATATTTTACCCAAGAGGACGCCATCATCATTTAACCATACAGTAAAGCTGCATGCCCTCGTGAAAAATTACGGCTGTAGTTTCCCCTTACTTTCAGTCGTTCGCAATACCAGCACAGCAAGGCCGTTTTGGTTAGTGTTACAAGGCCAGATCAGTCCATCATCCAGACTGTTGCCTCTGCAACTACTGAAAAGGCTGCTGCCACTCTTCAGGAACCACGCATTTGTCTGGCCTCTCAACAGATACCCCTCCGTTGTGGTTGTACCTACGGTACGGCCATCTGTATCGCTGAGGCACGCAAGCCTCCCCACCAACGGCAAGGTCCATGGTTCATGGGGGGGAAGAACATAACTTGAGCTAAACTGATGAGGAGAGTGATTGAGTTGACTGCGTAATGTTTCGGACTGAATGTGAGGAGCTATTTTCTGTAACCAGTTCCAAGCCTAATGATTTCATGAAGACGCGGAAATTTTGTAACATCACCCATACGGATGTAAATCATGTCGAGTTTAGCAAGCAAAATTAATGAAGACAGATTAAGAGTGTCCCAATTGATAAGATTCCGAACGGATACTTTAGCGCACCGAAGACGACGCACTAGCGGGCGCTGTCTCTGGCACACGCTTGCCGCTACAGCCGCTGCTCGGGAGGAAAGAAGGGCGGGAGGGGGAGAGAACCGGGCCGCGCAAGCACCAAGTGCTCGAGTTGGTGTGGCCTGGATTAAAGGATGACATCGGTACAGTTCAGAGCCGGGCTGCTAGATTTGTTACCGGTAGTTTCGAGCAACACGTGCTACGGAGATGCTTCGGAAAGTCAAAGGGAAATTCCCGGAGGGCAAATGACGTTCTTTTCGAGGAACACTATTGAGAAAATTTGGAGATCTGGTATTTAAAGCCGACTGCCGAACCATTCTACTGCCGACAACATACTTTGCGCGTAAGGACCGCAAAGATACGATACGAGAAATTAGGGCTCAAACGGAGGCATACAGATAGTCGTTTTCCCCTCGCTCTGTCTGCGAGCGAAACAGGAAAGAAAATGAGGAGTACTGGTGCAGTACTATGCAGAAGTAGGTGTAGCTGGGCACCACTCCTTTGATGCTGGTGCTTTATATCTCTAACTTACTGCCACCAGATCAATGAATATCAGAAGTAGTTTGCATCTTCTAAGCGAAACAAG
The DNA here is from genome assembly GCF_023897955.1 of Schistocerca gregaria. Taxonomy (NCBI): domain Eukaryota; kingdom Metazoa; phylum Arthropoda; class Insecta; order Orthoptera; family Acrididae; genus Schistocerca; species Schistocerca gregaria. The sequence goes on along the minus strand of NC_064922.1, from coordinate 610,111,424 downwards.
TCAAATAAATCAAATAATACGCAGCTAGTCATGGTTTAGCTGTACTTAATAATAAATAAACTTCTATGATTTTAGTTCCTCAAGTGGCAGATGTGTACGAATTTACTGGACGCACTTCAATGTACAGAAAACTTTTGAATTTGTGTAAGAGTTACTGCCATCAAAGATAGTAGTAAAATGATGTACGTGTGATGTATGTATCCTCATCACATATTAGACATTTCTCAGTTGTGATGATGCTTGGTGGTAGATACCACTACGTGACCGGATGTGCCCTTTTTTGTATTGTATTCAAATACTATCAATTTTCTGTTACAAAATTATGCTTGTTACAGAAAAGACCGTCTCAACTGCCACGAGAAATGAGGCTAATGATCAAGGGGCACTACAGTAGTACTGTGTGGATAATAATCTGGTAATTTGGGTCTGACGGGAGGCGTGCTAGGGTAGCTCGTAAACATGTCCCTATTAAGCAGGAGACTCGAGTTCGAATCCCGGTTCAGCACAAAGATTTAAATCAATGCCCAGTAGCAGCGAATATCTGTAATTTCTTTGTGTTTTACCGGCTGCTGGATCAAAAAATATCCGTCCTTTCGGCCGTGTCCGAAAGGAAAAGTGTTTCGCGAAAATAGCGGCTTCTTCCCTACACGATTTCCCATTCGTGTTCACAAATCATCTCCGTAATACTCCGTGTGGTGACCAAACCTGCCGCTTCTTAGTTGCTTCCAATTTTTCCTTTAAAGCGAGCTGGTACGAATGTCAAACACTCGAGCAATGCTCAAGAATGGGTCTCGTCTGTGAATGACTACATTCTCACAATAAACCGAAGTTTATCATCGCCTTCCTAACTATCGTCCTTACCTACTCGCTCCACATGATATCGTTTTGCAAAGTTGCGCCTAAATACTTATCGACATGACTGTGTCAAGTAGCACACTATTAATGCTGTATTCGAATATTGCGTGTTGGTTTCTCCACTCATCTGCAGTAACTTACATTTATCTACATTTAGAGCTATTTGCCATTAGTCATCTGGCATCCTCCTACTCTCACTCAACGACGATACCTTCCCATACACCATAGCATCAACAACAAACAGCTACAGAATGCCTCTAACCCTGTCAGCCAGAACATTTATGTATACAGAAAATAACAGCGGTCCTACCACACTTCGCTGGGGCTCCCCTTATGGTACCGTTGTCTCTGATAAGGACAACGTAGGTACTGGCTGGGACATTCATCCGGTATTTGGGAATGAAGGTACTTAGTGACTTCCAACAAACTTTATACATAACTTAAAACTTTCACGAAACTTGTTCTTGCTGATGCCCGCTCCCACAAAATCATGAAAGGATACAAGTTTATCGCTTATTACATTTTGGCCTTTCATGCAGCGAAACTACTCCATCAGGCATGACGTTTTAATTCATCACTAACTCTGTTCGTCACACTCACCTTGCAGTCAGTATCCACCTACACCACTGCATGTATCTGAAAATTAGTATCACTGTACGACTGTTAGTTAAGAAGATATGACGTCATGAACGTTTAGATACGTGAAAAACTAGCCTTTGCTTAAAACAGAGCACAAATTTTCCATGCTGTGCTCATCAAGTGTGTGATAAAGGGAGCGATTACCGATTTCCAACAAACTTTAGAAATAATTGAATACCTTTTCTAACATTTTTCTCGCTTACTTACTTAACGTCAAATATTTAACACATTAACACATTTCTAAAGTAAGTAGACATTAGAAGCTGTTTTACATATGGGTGTTCATTTCTGAAAAGATAGGGGGTGAGGGGTTCACAGCTAAGAACAAAACAGTAATAGTGGGAAACAGCAAATATCTCACTTCCGTTATCATTCGCTTTATATATCTTTAATCACGAAAAATCACCTTGTAGATCACAAGAATTTTCAGTAAGTCACTTCGCCAATCGACAAGGCTACCCAAAACCGCATATCGTACAAAATATGTCTCACGTGACATAGTGAAAACAATCTTGAAGAAGCAACTTCAGATAACAGAGATAGTAGCTTAAAAACTCTGTTCTTGCTTCAGTGGTTAAGTGATTCTTCCATTTGGTCACGTTCATGTGTCTACTTTTATAAGGCTGCATCATTATTCGACTCATCATATCACTCGACATTCGTTCAGTATTGGAGTCGACTGAACTGTGAATAACCGGAAATTGATAAACGGCCACTCTTTTCCAGTGCCTGAAAAAAAGAAAAAATAAAGAAAATTACGCGCTGTCGAGATCTCTCTCTCTCTCTCTCTCTCTCTCTCTCTCTCTCTCTCTCTCTCTGTGTCTCACACACACACACACACACACACACACACACACACACACACACACACACAGTAGGAGACGATCTCTCTCTCTCTCTCTCTCTCTCTCTAGCACACACACAAACACACACACAGCAGTAGACGAATAGGAATTGTTACATTATGCTGTGATTTGCTAATGCTAAGACGACGCAGAGGTCAGAAACTGGTGGGGTCTGCACATGTGATATCTGCTTATCACGCCAACTCCAATCTCCCTCCTCCCCCCCCCCCCCCCCTCCACATCACATCTGGGCAGAATGCAGGCACTTACCGTAGCCTCAGATACTCAGATATTGTGGTCTGTTTTCTTCTCTCTGGGACAACTGCTTGCTGATAACTCAACATTCAAAATTTCTACACTCTTAAGACTTAGTGGAGAGCAGGCATGTAGCAAGTGTCTTACATCAATATAAGGAATTTAAATTATATGTCTTCAAAATTTAGATGGAGGCATTAGTTTTCCGCCCACAATCGTACTGACAAATACCGTATCTCTTATTTTCATTCACGTTGCCGAAATAAATTTAATTTTTAGTAGTCTGCTATCTGCAAAGTACACGATATCCTTCCCTTTGTTTTGATCGGTAAAACATGTGTCGGAACTTATGTATCGTTTTCTGAAGGACTCTGTTTCTTCGGAAAAAAACCAGTACTGTTGTTCACCAAATATCACGTTTAGGCTTCAGTCTATGTGTGCATATATTTTCGCTGTTGTATAGTATGGACGTACTGTCGTGGACACATGTGAAAAACACAAATGTTTACTAAAACATAACATGCAAGACACGAGGTGATAGTCGATACATTGGCAATGTTCTAGGTGATTATATTTGTATTTCCAACAAACAGAAATGACATCTGAGTGTGTCACTGTTTACCTACTGACTACGCCAGTAAGACTTCACAATGCACTTACGAACACCACCCTATAAATAGATGAAACTAGTAAGTTAATAAGAACAACAAAAATATGCGTACAATGATATTCAAAAGCATCTAAATTGTACTGCATCATGTAAGAAATAATAAGTCTCCTCGGAGGAGGGTTCATAAACTTTGCAATATATTTCAGTCGACGAAAAGAAAGAAAAAACTGCATTTTACAGGGAGAGGATTTATAGAAATCAAATTTTCGCTACCTGTGAACGTTGAAAAGCGAGGTGTACTTACACAAAAATCTGGCTGAGCTATACGGTACACTGTGAGCAGTTTCTCCGCAGTTTAGACTTCGCTTTACGTAGTGCAGAAGGACGGAAAGTGATCAGGAGGAAATCAAAGGTGTGGATGTAAGCCATATTCTACGCCAGACTCTGCTACCAAGCAATTGGCAGTCCTCTAGCACAGTGAACATGTTGAGGTTGAGATTGACTTTGCCAGAGCCGATTCAACATTTGCTACACAGCAGCACACAATGGAAATTTACTGCCCCTTGGTAAAAATGAAATCAAATCTTTTGCTACAAGAAACTTAAATAATTGTAATTATAAGTGTACGACGAACAATCCTACTTACTGCAGTCTGACAACTACGATCGTACTGCACATATATCCATGTGGAAAGAAGCATACGACTGACAAAGCCTCGCTATAAGCAAGAAAACGACGTATATCTAACACCACAATCCCTTCCAAAAAATTTGCAAATGTTCTCTGCATCTAACCCGCACAAAACTAAATTGTCATGAACAAGAATGATGTGGAAGAAGAGCTGAACATTTTAAAGCAATTACTCTTTGATAAATTTTTCAATTCAGTGATCGACAAGATACCAAAGGAATTGGAATCAAACAGGGAAAGTTGTGACTCGACAGGTCAGAATACAGGAGAAATTATTTCACCGTTAACCAATAAATCGGAGTAATTATTGAAGTAAGGAATTTACGAAATTTATCCAAAGTTTCTGAAGGTCAAACTAGAAGACGGTTTATACTAGATGATAAAAATCTTGTGGCTTGCATAATCAATTTATCAGATGAGCTATAGTAACACTAACAGTGAAACACTGGACATGCATGTAAAGTAACGTATCTAATCAAAGAGCCGGAAATTTATGTACATTGCAAAGAATAATTTGAGAGTGAGTCCAGCAATATCTTCAAATATTTGTTTTATGTATAACGAACACAAGTATGAGAAAAGAATTTTATGTAATAGTTAATTATAAACTACAGGTTTAGCGTCCCCTCAGCAACGACATGATTAGAGTTTATTATTGACTTAAACTTCATTACAATATGTTGTCTCAGCCTCTCTCCCGCAACGTATATTTTTGTATTTGTTCTTTCGCATTTAATGAACCATTCTTGTGTTGAGTATATAATCTGATGCAAAAATAGTTTGTGGGTGATGGATGCATGCGTGAGTCTATTTGTGGGGAAGATTACAAGGTCTGTCAATAATTTTCAGTGTAACAGTAAGTTTTTTGCACATTACTAAAAATTCCCCGAATTTTCCTAGTGACCGTAAAGATACGAAGGACGACAGCACTAAAATTTAGAATTCGGCACGTAGAGAAGTCGTATTCCTGCCAGTATAGCTCACACAGCACTCAAGAGTAACAATGAACGTAAATATGTCATCTTATTAACCTGCTTTATGAAAGTATTTTGTTTCACCGCACTAGTTTCGAGCGTTGCCCATCATCAGCTGTTTGTTATATGTGATGTCCTCTAGCGTACCCAAGACAGTATTTCGTAATGATCCTGTAATAATACGATTGCATGGTTTGCTAGCCCGGTGAAATAAAATATTACTATAAAGCAGCTTTTGTCGAACAATTAATTATAAGACACATTTACAATTTCTAGCGCTACAGAGCAGCAAAAGTTCAAGACGTTCTAACAATGAATGCTTCTTAATTGACACGAACAGAGAATTCATGCAGCAGTTCAGTATTTTCTTGATTGGTTGGAACTTGCGTTAATGAGAGCCTCCCGAAAATGTGACATTCTACGTCATGGGTCCTTCAGTAGTCTACGGTGAAACTAGACAGTTGGTCAGCCAGTGCGAAATAATGTCATTGATATTTATAATGAAGAAGAATGAAGGCACAACTTGTTTCCTTTAAAATGTGTATTCGAAAATGAATCTTTCACTCTGCACTGGAATGTGCTCTGTTTTGAAACATATTGTCAAAGTAACACTGTGTGCCGGATCGAGATTCGAACCCGGAAATTGGCCTTTCTGGAGGCAACAATTTAACATACTGAGCTATCCAGGTACGAATCACGACCTGCCTGACACAGCAGTTATATCAGTCCCTCTTTTCTATTTTCCGAACTTCGCAATATCTCTCCTTAGTACCTAGCGTAACTAACATTCCTGGAAGAAAGTATATCGCAGCGAAAAAGCCCGGCCACAGCCTGTACACGCATTGATCGAGAAGGGCAAGGTTTGGATTTCAGTTCGCAGAGCGGCACTATGTCTTGCTTTCCCAAGAAGTTTGAAGATGCGTATAAGTTCTGTTTGTGATTCAACCAGTTCTGGCCAGGTTTAGCCACCATGAATCCAATATTTGTGTCTATGTTGCTACTGAGTATCCAAACTGTCGATGCAGCCTCAATGATTCAATTTTGTCAGTACCTTTCTTTGTCCGCTATCACTGCACTTAGATAATGCGCTCCCAGTAGATGGACTGAGATCCTGTTCAGACGAGGTGCAGATGCACAGCACAATATCCTGGACCCTGTAGAACACAGAGATACAGATAAAGGTTTGGATGCATTTGGAGTTGTCATGTAGTGTTGCTGTTCGTGATGATCTATAAGAAGGACTTGTTGGAAACGACGCACGTTTTCGGAAGGACACTGAACAAATTTTAATTGTAGAACAATATTGCATTGTCATTTAGAGACTGATAGCTGGTTCAGATATACAGGATATTTGTAGCTACGAGGACCATCAGACGTAACATGCAGCAGCCTTAACCACGAGACTTATGCATTACTGCTGGAAACACTTGTATCACGCGTTTAACTGTTTATGGCGTTCTGATACTTCAGATTTTTATCTTTGCGCTAAGTGGAGGCGAGTGTCATTGGCAACTGCCAGAGTGACATCTCATCACTCTTGGGAACAAGGAGGACAAGCTATTATGATTCGGTCTCCCACGACACGCCTGCCATGCAGACAATAGAATGCAAAACAAGTGGAACGCGCTTTACATATGAGTCAAAGCCGCCTGAGCCATTGTGCGAATGTAGGCCAGGTCGGCGAACCAATGGACACGTATTTCCCGACAGTAGCGTGTCAGTGTGTTATATCTTTGTCTTCTATTAATAACACAAATACATTATAAAGAGCATGTATAGTGAGATGTCATACTAATACATTATAAACAAAATGTGTAGTGGAATGTCAGTATCCATGTTTGAACCAAGGGTAGAATGCAAAAACAGTTCATCATAGGATGTAACGAAACATTATGTCTAACACGCCCTTCAAGGTGCCTTTTAAAATTCAGATAGAGAAAATAATTCACTTATTAGCACAAGTAAGATAATTTTCATGCATGAGACCATTGAGCCTGGGCATGCCCTAACTAGTGTCTCCTGGAGAATATTACTGTGTGACTCGTACCAGACAATTCTCGAGAACAATTGCAGAGAGATTGTATAATATTCTGCAGCAGCTGACTCATTGATTCCCAAATCCGATAGCGCCGATGAGATTATTTTATCAGCAGGGTATCGTTTTTGTTACTTCCCATGTCACAATATGAAGCCCGAAGCAATGTGCCCCAGTGATTAAGATACTGGACTTGTGTTGTGGAGGAACACCGTCCATATTACAGCTTTTCTGATTTTCTTTAGGCGAAGGGAAGAGTGGGTGCTTAAAGAAGGTAACGGCCGCATACTTTACGATACAACACATATAGAGAAAGATTTAAACACGACAGGCATATGATGAGCGGGAAATGTCCCTGTTTTTGGGCAATATGTGTTTCTGTTATGACCTACAAAAAAAAAAAAAAAAAAAAAGACTGATAAGTTCAAGGAGCGAAAGGAAAATCTGTATCCCCTGATAAGACGGTAAAGTAGACAGATTTTATGGAATTAAATGCAATTTTCCACATGTAGCAGGATAACTGTGTAAGGGGTGGCGCAACATGCAGAAAATTACGAACACTATACGTGCATCATACGGAGACATTCATCTACAACTACATCGTACACAAGTTTTTTTATGTCCATAGTGAATCGTTTCATTTATATTTTTTAGTGCATAGACAGATAGCGATCCCTTCTTGCAAAAATGTTCAAATGTGTGTGAATTGCTAAGAGACCAAACTGCTCAGGTCACCGGTTTCTAGACTTACACACTACTTAAATTAACTTATGTTAAGAAGAACACACACACGCTTGCAACCTCTGGAGGGAGAGGCCGCGAAATCTGTGACATGGCGCCTCTAACCTCGCAGCCACTCCGCGCGGCTTCCTGCTCGCATATTTTAGCGTTTGCTCAGCCCATCTTAGGTTATCGTCCAATGCGATCCTTAGCTGACAAGAGACTTATACGATGAGTACCATAATTAATGGCATAAACGCATACAGTTTTAAAGTACACGATACTACAAGCAAAAAAAGTCTAGTATACATGGGATTTAAATACCTAAAGAGCTAAGGGGACTTCCTTATCATCGATACTGTGAAACAAATCTCTTTTTATTACAAGCTCTTTTTTTCTATATTTTGGATTTTGGGAGGAGGTGGTACGGAACGAAACAATGCTCAAGTAAATATGGGCTTCCTTTAAAGCTGTGCGCACTTGTTCAGTAGAATAGATGTGTTTCACACTGGCGAAGATGACGTTTTCATAGGTCGTAAGGTATGCACTTCAGAGCCCAGGTTTACCGGACTTTTCTTTCTTTGTCCATGAGCCTACTACTGCCTTTCGAAATATGGGAAGCAAATAGCGTGCTGTAGAATAGATGAGTTTTACAGTATCGGAGATGAAGAAGTTCCTACAGCTCTTCAGTTATGCATTTTAGAGCCGAGTTTAATAGGCATTTTTGCTTCTTGTAGAGTGTACTTCTAATTGTATACCTTTACGCCATTAATTATAGTACACTTTGCATTTGTTCCTTCACAGGCAAATGGGTCTCGAATCATAACCAAAGAGCCTAGGATTTTCGATGGACCGCTCTTTATTCCATATCCACTGTGATAACGAATATAAGTCTTTATTTACATTTCTGTTGCCCATCATCATATTAATCGGTTTTTCACTCAAGTATAGCTTAAGATTGACAACAGACAGCTGGTATTTGCAGTGGGATGGAACTGATGAGGTTGTTGACCTATAACAAATGTACAAGATCACGAGGCTAATTTAGTAGCCTATGCAGCTTATCCTTTAATTAAAGCAGAAAATGTCTGTAAACTCATTCTCTAAACAGCCGTATGGTCTCACAGAAGATACTTTATGCTTAAATGTACGAGGTGTGGTCATAAAGATTGAAACGGCCTCTTTGAAAATTGAAGAATGACAATGCTGGAAAAATTATTACGTTATTTGATTTTCAAACAAAACTCAACGTACTCAAACAGTTGTCTCTTTACTTATTCTGATCATGACTAAATTGAAACACAGTATTTTTATCGCAACGCAATCTGACTTTTAATAATGCATACAAAACAATGGCCTTGACTAACATAACCTATACCTTTCACGAATCACTTACCTCACAAAAATCTTCGTCAACTACTGCAATACAGGGAGCACCAATACTGCCAGCTAAATAAAAGATTCCAACTACTGAAAACACTAACTACTGATAGGCCTAGTTAGCAAATAAATGATTACCTTAATAGTATTCAAAAATTATTGTATATATACATGGTGTTACAAAAAGGTACGGTCAAACTTTCAGGAAACATTCCTCACACACAAAGAAAGAAAATATGTTATATGGACATGTGTCCGGAAACGCTTACTTTCCCTGTTAGAGCTTATTTTATTACTTAATCATGGAATGGAAACACACAGCAACAGAACGTACCAGCGTGACTTCAAACACTTTGTTACAGGAAATGTTCAAAATGTCCTCCGTTAGCGAGGATACATGCATCCATCCTCCGTCGCATGGAATTTTGAAGAAGGCTGAGCTATCCCGGCTGAAACCTAGGTAAATTCTAGGTAAACGGTGCAACTGAGACAGTTGATTATTAAAATTAAAATTAATATTTATACAGTTGCTGACAGGACCACGAAATGTTGAAGATATTATGTTGTTGTCTTCAGTCCTGAGACTGGTTTGATGCAGCTGTCCATGCTACTCTATCCTGTGCAAGCTTCTTCATCTCCCAGTACCTACTGCAACCTACATCCTTTTGAATCTGCTTAGTGTATCCATCTCTTGGTCTCCCTCTACGATTTTTATCCTCCACGCTGCCCTCCAATACTAAATTGGTGATCCCTTGATGCCTCAGAACATGTCCTACCAACCGATCCCTTCTTCTGGTCAAGTTGTACCACAGACTTCTCTTCTCCCCAATTCTGTTCAATACTTCCTCATTAGTTATGTGATCTACCCATCTAACCTTCAGCATTCTTCTGTAGCACTACATTTCGAAAGCTTCTATTCTCTTCTTGTCCAAACTATTTATCGTCCATGTTTCGCTTCCATACATGGCTACACTCCATACAAATACTTTCAGAAATGACTTCCTGACAATTAAATCCATACTCGATGTTAACAAATTTCTCTTCTTCAGAAACTCTTTCCTTGCCATTGCCAGTCTACATTTTATATACTCTCTACTTCGACCATCATCAGTTATTTTGCTCCCCAAATAGCAAAACTCCTTTACTACTTTAAGAGTCTCATTTCCTAATCTAATTCCCTCAGCATCACCCGACTTAATTCGACTACATTCCATTATTCTCGTTTTGCTTTTGGTGATGTTCATCTTATATCCTCCTTTCAAGACACTGTCCATTCCGTTCAACTGCTCTTCCAAGTCCTTTGCTGTCTCTGACAGAATTACAATGTCATCGGCGAACCTCAAAGTTTTTATTTCTTCTCCATGGATTTTAATACCTACTCCGAATTTTTCTTTTGTTTCCTTTACTGCTTGCTCAATATACAGATTGAATAACATCGGGGAAAGGCTGCAACCCTGTCTTACTCCCTTCCCAACCACTGCTTCCCTTTGATGTCCCTCGACTCTTATAACTGCCATCTGGTTTCTGTACAAATTGTAAATAGCCTTTCGCTCCCTGTATTTCACCCCTGCCGCCTTTAGAATTGGAGAGAGAGTATTCCAGTCAACATTATCAAAAGCGTTTGGTAAACACTGCTGTCACAATTAGAAGCGAAAATTGACACGGTTGAAATAGTGCGAGGGAAATCGAGGGAGAGGGGAGGAGGGGATGGCGCCAAATGACCAGTCATTCGTGTGGTAAAATGTTCTCGAACCTGCCCTTAGTATATATTTCAAGTCATTGTATACATCACTACGCCCCAGTATCCTAGAACGCCGCTAGAGGATCCGAAGTAAAATGTTGCAGCATGTTGATCCAGTTGGAGTATCGTGCAGAAATTCATTTCGTGCATTTAGGGAGGAACGCCGCTGGTACAATTCCTGCTGAGTTAGTGAACGTGTACGGCAAAATAATTTGACACGACGGTCAGGTGGAGCACCCGCTTTCCAGCTAGTTATAAAAGTCTGGATCACGAAGAACGAATTGGCAGACCATCTCTCTGTGGGCACAGAGAATCACAAGAGAAGTGAAGGCGCTGATGTTCGAAGACCGGTGTATTACAGTCGATGGATAATACGAAAAAGCGAAAATCGGTCACGAATCAATTTCAAGTTTCTTGCACGACGTTTTCAGTATGACAATGGTCGCCGCCCGCTTGATTTCGCGACTGTTCAGATTCATTCAAAAAGGTGACCGGACCGAAGCAGCAACGGAAATGTTGAAGCTGCGTCAGGCCAACGCAGATGACTTCTTTAGCACCGAGAATGTGCGCTGTGTGTGTCACTATGACCCCGAGACAAAGAAACAAAGCAAGCAGTGCAAATGTGTGGATTCGCCACCGCCGAAAAAGACGAAGATTCAAAAAATGGCTCCGGCCCCTAGCTCTGAGCACTATGGGACTTAACATCTGAGGTCATCAGTCCCCTAGAACTTAGAACTACTTAAACCTAACTAACGTAAGGATATTACACACATCTATGCCCGAGGCAGGATTCGAACCTGCGACCGTAGCGGTCACGCGGTTCCAGACTGTAGCGCCTAGAACCGCTCGCCCACCCCGCCCGGCAAAAGACGAAGACCCAACGATAATGGGCCAAATGATTTTTTTTTTGTGGTGGTGGTGGGGGGGGGGGGAATTGTCATGGTGTGTTGCTAAAAGATTACGCTTGCAAGAGGCAAATCGTCACAGGAGCACACTGCCGAAATCTCTTGATTAGGTTGCTGGAGGCTATCAAGACAAAGCGTCGCTGGAAGCTGTCCAAGGTGGTGCTTTTGCTGTACTCCAAACAACCCTCACCCCCACCCCCCTCTCCCAGCTCATAGTGTACAGGACCGTGGACGCACGGCAAAAATTTATCCAGATGTAAGGGGGCGGGGTAGGACTAATGCTGTCATTTTTAATATGAATGATTTGCGCTAGCTGCGATATATTCGCAGCAAGGTTTCCCAACGATCTGGGAAATATTTGTTTTGCTATAAATCCAGTCGTGGAGCACTACCAAATTTACGAACGAGGTAATTAATTTCGGTCAGCTATGACCGTTTTCAGACCTAAGTGAATCCAATACATTACGTCATTCGTGTCATTGCGTATATAGACGGCACAGTGTATGGCTCATTGATGTGACTGTACCATCTGCATACACAGTGACATGTATTACACGATGTACTGGATTTACTCAGGTCTGAGGATGGTCACTATTCACCCAAGTTAAATACCTGGTAAGTAAAAATTTTTGTGGTACGCGATTGGATACATATAAGCATAAATGAGCTGGTTAGTTACGAGACTTCTCATGTCTTAAGAACTAAATTTTATTGCTGTCACAAAACATTTATTACATCCCAGAGAATTGATTGTTATCCACCATGTATATGAATGACAGCTCTGTACTCCAAATTCCAGGAGGAGACAAATGTTCCCATAGGGCCACTTCCTGCTTTTAGCGAGTGGTCGCCTTAACTACTTCGGCTATCCGTGCACGTTCTCGAGACTGACCCAAACTTAGGTATGTCACACTGTCTACATCCCTGAATCGTAGTCCACTAAGCTCATCTCCTATTGGTTCTAGATATATACCTAATATAGCTGCTGTCAATGAATTCGCTGTCACCAAATTCATTTCGAAGTATTTCGCACCGCTGTGGAACGTCAACAGTGTCTATTCTTTCAGACATGCATGCATGTTTGTAGGAAGTCGATTAATGCTCTCATTCTCAAATACTGGATGAATATAGTGTGGGTAATCAGCACGCCAGTAGCTACGCTGCCACAACACATATACACAGTTTGTAACATCCCAACAGAAAAATAATATAATAACCTCCCAACAGTAAAATATATAAGTATAGCATTCACATTTAACGTAACCTCCTAATAATAAAAGTATGGCTCATTTATAACCTTTCAATAATTGACTCTGATTTTAAACTGGTAAATTTAAACGTCAGCAGCGCTGCGTCATGGCCCTGAAAGATCATTCTGAATAAACTGAAATTCTTACCTCAATAAGGTCGCCGGATAACGCATATATATCTGCTCCTATAAGAAATTTTTCTGGCACAGTGCAGTGCAATGCTGGCCGATAGATTTGTCATGTATAAAAAGAAACAACTGATTTTTCTTTACAATAATTGGGATTGGAGAAATTAGTAAATTCTTTAAATTGAGATGAATGATTGTCAAAAGTTAATTTTTATAAGAAAGATTATTATTAAGAGATCTTTAAGAAACATTTACATGGGACTTGACATAAGAATACTACATTTGCGCGAGGCTACTTCTACCTTATACTACAACGCTCAGGCACCGCCATCGCTCCACACGACCGTCCCAGCCAACTCCATACACCACACTGCTTGCTACTACTACTACTACATCTTCTACTCAGTTCCTACTACTGTCAACACTGCTCTCTGGTCTGAGATTCTCTTATAGCTTACATATCGCAGGCAGCGCGTGAGTAATCCATCGAAACTACATCGGCTCGAGTGCGCGAGCAACAAATTCCTTAATCGTGGACCTCTTACAAGTTTATAATTGTAAAATCACTTCTTGTCTTGAACATTTAACATAAAATTATAGCTCTTACGTTTTATGTTAATATGAAATATTTTATTGCCCTTGTAAGCCGTTAGATAGGCAACTTGCAACTGGGACCGTGCCTCGGGTTAGCCGTTTAGTGATATTCAGGGTGATTCCGTAATGATGTTACAAACTTTCAAGGGTGATAGAGAATGGTAAATGTATAAAACTCAGGTAAGGGACCCTGGCCTGGAAACGCCAGAGTCGAAAGTTATGGGGATTTGTCGAAGATTATGTCTTCCAAGCGACTCTACATGACATCAGTGATTTGAGGATCGGAGGTCGATGATCCCAAGGCGACAGCTGTTGTGTTTAGAAGGAATTTGGATACAGATTAGATATGTGTGCTATGACTGAAACAGACTTTTAAAACAATGAACAAAGCCTACACAATTATAAGTGCTCATGACCGTACTCTAACATTCTACGTGGTGTCTGTTTGTTCTATATCGCGTCTCCCTACCAGTTTCGCGCAACGACGCTCTGAGCGTGTTTTTTAGGGAATTGACTAGTTTGAACCTGGGACCTGTTACTGGTAAGGAGACGCCAGACCACACATGACATGTATAATTCAGAAGAGTTCAGTGAGAGTAGCGATGATATAACCAAATACTTAATGATTTCAGCGTCAGCTCCACTGCACTCCCTGTAAAAGAATCTTAATACTAACTAAATTTAGTGGAAGGGGTTCCTATTTTTAGTTAGCTGGTAAAATAAAGTCGAAAAATCAGTTAAGTTTACCATTGGAAATTTTATTCTACTCACAAAACATCGTTTATAAATTGTACTATTGATAAAAGGAAATGTTTTAATACAGAATGGTAAAAACCAACTGCGTTCAACAAAAATGTGAACGAATATTCCCTGAATGGGATTCCAAGTTCTACAATGGATCGAAGGATGACCTATGCCATATCACATCTATAATCTAGGTTTAAATTAAGTCTCACAAAACAGAAAACTATCAAAATTGTCACAGTGACCCTCAATTATCTTTAATTACTTATCTAACTTGTTGTAAATTACAGTGGCTGATGTGGCTTCTCAATAACTACACTCCTGGAAATTGAAATAAGAACACCGTGAATTCATTGCCCCAGGAAGGGGAAACTTTATTGACACATTCCTGGGGTCAGATACATCACATGATCACATTGACAGAACCACAGGCACATAGACACAGGCAACAGAGCATGCACAATGTCGGCACTAGTACAGTGTATATCCACCTTTCGCAGCAATGCAGGCTGCTATTCTCCCATGGAGACGATCGTAGAGATGCTGGATGTAGTCCTGTGGAACGGCTTGCCATGCCATTTCCACCTGGCGCCTCAGTTGGACCAGCGTTCGTGCTGGACGTGCAGACCGCGTGAGACGACGCTTCATCCAGTCCCAAACATGCTCAATGGGGGACAGATCCGGAGATCTTGCTGGCCAGGGTAGTTGACTTACACCTTCTAGAGCACGTTGGGTGGCAAGGGATACATGCGGACGTGCATTGTCCTGTTGGAACAGCAAGTTCCCTTGCCGGTCTAGGAATGGTAGAACGATGGGTTCGATGACGGTTTGGATGTACCGTGCACTATTCAGTGTCCCCTCGACGATCACCAGAGGTGTACGGCCAGTGTAGGAGATCGCTCCCCACACCATGATGCCGGGTGTTGGCGCTGTGTGCCTCGGTCGTATGCAGTCCTGATTGTGGCGCTCACCTGCACGGCGCCAAACACGCATACGACCATCATTGGCACCAAGGCAGAAGCGACTCTCATCGCTGAAGACGACACGTCTCCATTCGTCCCTCCATTCACGCCTGTCGCGACACCACTGGAGGCGGGCTGCACGATGTTGGGGCGTGAGCGGAAGACGGCCTAACGGTGTGCGGGACCGTAGCCCAGCTTCATGGAGACGGTTGCGAATGGTCCTCGCCGATACCCCAGGAGCAACAGTGTCCCTAATTTGCTGGGAAGTGGCGGTGCGGTCCCCTACGTCACTGCGTAGGATCCTACGGTCTTGGCGTGCATCCGTGCGTCGCTGCGGTCCGGTCCCAGGTCGACGGGCACGTGCGCCTTCCGCCGACCACTGGCGACAACATCGATGTACTGTGGAGACCTCACGCCCCACGTGTTGAGCAATTCGGCGGTACGTCCACCCGGACTCCCGCATGCCCACTATACGCCCTCGCTCAAAGTCCGTCAACTGCACATACGGTTCACGTCCACGCTGTCGCGGCATGCTACCAGTGTTAAAGACTGCGATGGAGCTCCATATTCCACGGCAAACTGGCTGACACTGACGGCGGCGGTGCACAAATGCTGCGCAGCTAGCGCCATTCGACGGCCAACACCGCGGTTCCTGGTGTGTCCGCTGTGCCGTGCGTGTGATCATTGCCTGTACAGCCCTCTCGCAGTGTCCGGAGCAAGTATGGTGGGTCTGACACACCGGTGTCAATGTGTTCTTTTTTCCATTTCCAGGAGTGTATATAACAGAAAAATCATCGCGTTTCAGATTTTTACTTCAAGTGGCATATGTGAACACCATGAGCTTTAATTGACGATCGACACTAGTATTACGCAAAAAGGGGGTGTAACAGATCAGACTTCTGCAGTTCTGAGTGAAGCTTTATGCGCTGTTATGCGGCATCGCGTGCGTTCATTACCTTGTCAGTGTTCTTCAGGGGGTGGCGGGCAGCACAGCTCGGCTCACATCGCCATCTCGGAAGCAACTCTCACCTAAGTTCTCCTTACTACAATTTACCGAAGTTGGTTTAAAAAAATTATCTGGCTGTGTTTTCAACTGACCAATCAGGGTCTCAATGTTAACCTTAAGCTCCGCCTACAAAAATTCTGTCTATCCAATGAGAAACTTTATACTTTTCGTGGTGTGGCAATGTTTTTAAAGTTTGCAATGTAATAGAGACGCGAAAAAGTCTCACACTAAAACTTGCGGGTTTTGTGGCCCTTTTTGTGTTGTCGTAAGATCTATACTGTTCTTCTGGAGGGCTCTAGCTTTTAACATGGGCTGGGGGGTGGTCCTAACGGTTAGCTGGAGACGTGGGTGTCCGTCCCTTATCGTAGGACCTTCTAACTTAACACGGTTCTGCTATCGGCTTCTGTTCTCGTTTCTCCCCTCGGAACTGCGTCTGTCTCACGGTGGGAAGGTATGACATGCATTTCGTCATTCTTGTGTTTGTCTGTGGTATTCCATTTGCTCACTCATTACTCATATGACTTTGGTTAATTTAATGTCTCGATTTGTTCGGAGCTATGTGACATACTACTGGATTTGCTTATCATGTCAGGGTTTTCATGGAAGGTGTTGGATTTGCCTGACACCTTACACTACAAATGGAGAAAAAAAATTTAACAGAAATAAAGGAAGAGGTAGATACAATTTGGACGCTTCTCGAACAAACTAAGGACAGAGTAAATGAAATGAATATAAAAATCTTAGTGGAAGGCTTCAATGCCCGGCTGGGAAAAGAAAGGAAGAATAAAGATGTAACTGGAAAATGGAGTCAACATAACTTTACAAACAAGTAGGTAAAAAAACTCTGCAGAAAAGCCAACCTTATATCTAAATCAACAAACTTCCATAGGAAGTCAAATAAACTTAAAACATGGAAACACCCAGACTGGTGAGAAGAGGGAGTGGCAGCTACACCATGTCTGTATACACAAAAATTTTCCTAAGGAAATATATAATGATAAAGTATTGAGAGGAGCATACACAGGCTCAGACCACTACTTACTTAAAATTAAAATCAAAGTCACTCCATTAAAGAAAAAGAATGAAAAAACTAATAAAACAAGAAGGAGGTACGACCCACATCAACTAATTAAAAATGACAAACACAAACAAATAACACGAATCATTAAAGTAACAGATAATCTAGAAGAACTGGTACCAAGTCTCAAGAAACACGGTCCCTTGAACCCATGAAAGGATCATGCATGGTGAACTCCAGAATGTCACAAATTCCATGAAGAAAGACATCAAGAGTGGTTATAGTTTCAAAGTTATAGTTTCAAACAAACAACCCAGAAGAAACTTCCATCAACCTCAAAACAGCAAGGAAAAAATACACACAAAACATTAGGAGAAATTAGAAAGGATTTCGAAAAGACATAATAGAATCTATAGAAGATAATTACCATAAAACCAATTCCAGGAACTACTACAAAATCTTTGGGAAACTAACTACAACGACATAACCCACCAACACTATCACTGAAAGATGAAGATAGAAGAATGACACAGAATAACAAAGAAGATTCTGAAATTATAGCAAAAGCATTTAATAAACTTTAGAATTGTGAAGAACCCATAGAACTCTCAGAGATCGAGTAAATACCCGAATTAAAAACGAACCTAACGACTTAGACCCCCCCCCCCCAAATTTCCAAGAGGTAGAAAGAGTCCTCAAAGGAAAAAAAAGTTTTAAGGCCTGTGGAGAAGATCAGGTTTTTGTTGAAATATGGAAATATTCAAGTGACATAGCCGAGATCTCCTTACACAAGGCCCTGTAAAAAATTTGGATTACAGAGCAATTCCTTGAACATTGGACTAAGGCCATCATACACCCACTACACAAGAAGGGGGATAAGAGCAATCGAGACAACCACAGAGGAATCTCTCTGCTAGACCGTACATACACGATTTTATCCAATATCTTACAGGGAAGAACCAAGGAACAACTAGAACGGAAGTTAGGGAAATACCAGAGAGTTTTCAACCATGGAGAAGCTGTGCAGAGCAGATCATTAGTTGACAACTAATTATGACATACTACACGAAACGGAACAAACCTCTCACAATAACATTTGTATATTTCAAGAAGGCATATGCCTGGTCCATAGACCTTGATTCTAAAAATACTCTGGGACTCCATCCAAAAACAATTAAATTAATAGGAGTTCTCCCACAAGTACCAAATCAGAAGTTAAGTTTAGAGGAGAAATTTGTGAACCATTTCTTACAAGAACAGGGTTAAGACGAGCTGACTATCACCATTACTGTTTAACTGTGTGCTGGAATGCATAATGACAGAATGCTACAAGGATAACCTAAAGAACATAAGAATGGAAGAGCTAAAAATATAAGATTGAACTGCTTGGGATTTACTGGAGATCTTGCTCTCTCAGCCATCAGTGTTAAATATACCAGGGAATAAGCTAAATCTCTACAAGAAAAAGTACAGAAAATTGGCCTCACAATGCCACTTGAAAAAACAGAGATTATCTTAATTGACCCACCACCTGCAAACAAAGTAACAAAAGGAGAAAAAGAAATCAAAATTGTTAATAAATTTGAACATTTTGTAAAATCGTAACTTACAATCTAAATGAGAAACCATCATGGCAAAAAGAATAAAAAGCTAAACAAAAAAGATTACACCACAAAAACACATATAACAAAAAAGGACTATCCAAAGATGCTAAATTAAGAGATTACAAAACATTTACACAACAGGGAATAACTTACACAGCTGAAACCATCTTCAAAATAACTAATACAGCAGAAATTTACAAAATACTAAAGATAAAAAAAGTAATTAGGGCACATATAAATAAACAATATCAAGTAAATGGGAATTGGAGAATAGTGTACAAGAAAATAGAACCAGTAATCAACACGCTCAGGAAGAAGCATATCACATTCGTTGGACATCTGATGAGAACACCAGAAAACAGAATTGGTACGGGAGTAATAGAAAAATTGTGGAATATTAAGAGCTACATTAAATGGATCACAGAAATAAAGAAACAAAACAGAAAAAAAAGAATACTGCAAGAGACACAAACCAGGCTACAAGCGAAAACCAATAAAAGGGTTACAGGAAGAGTGATCCCAGACGAAGAAAGAGGGAAAATATCTGAAAGAATGAAGAAGCACTCAGCAGACAGAAGAACAAAACACCATTCATACGATAATAAATTATAATAATTGCTGTACAACCACTGCACAATTGAATTTTCTTACTGAAGTATTATTGAATTATATTGTATTATTGAATAACAACAAACATTATAAAAGTTTATTTAACTGACTCGAGTGGTCCAATGAAGGCAAAAACATAAAAAATAAAATAAGATAACTGAAACAGACTGAGTAGCTTTCTAAATTTGTTAACTACCTTAGTCAAAATCGCCTCTCTAAATTATTTAAATGACATTTTCTGCTGTTGGTTATAACTATTTTTAATGTGCTATTGAAATTTCTGCCTGTGTGCCATTGCCAGGCATAAAAATAACAGCGCCCGTCTGGGCTATGTCCACCTTTATAGTAATGGACATAACGGTTTACTGACAACAGGGGGACAGCATTACAAGGACTATGCCATCGAATTTTATGCTTGACAAAGGCGCATTGATCGAACTGGAAATAGGACAGTAAATAAGTTACGGCCAAAAGCGAAAATAACGTCATTTAAAGCCCATATATGTTGCTCAGTCCAGATGCAATAATCTACTTTCACTAAAACCAGTTTAATTCAGTGTCATGGCGTATGAAGATCTATTACCAGTATAGCCTACGTGGCGGTATCACAAAACATTAACTCTGAAAAAATAACACTGTTTCTGTGCACCGAATATTTTTATAGATTCTTTTTGACAATATATTATGTGTCCACGAACGAAACGTAATTTCATTTGCTTCTGATAAATCCTTCAGCGTGTTACATTTTTCATAGACAGCAGTGATGGCCAAGAGCTACCAGGAACCGCATCTGGAACAAGTTTGCGTCTTGGTCGCTTTTCACAGCCGCGTCATTGGCATGCTGACCACATAATTACCAGGAGCAAGTTTGTGGTCTGCGGTACTTCTGCTCTTGCAAGGGATAGCGACGCTATTGCCATCTCTACATCTACAACATCCTCTGCAAGCCACCTAATGGTGTGTGGCAGAGGGTACTTCTGGCACAAATAACTGATTCACCCTACCCTGTTCCATTTGCGAACGGCGCGTGGGAGAACGTTTCAACCCAAATATGTACTGCACTACGTGGTTAAAATGATGTCCATGAACACGAACACCTTGACTTTCTCGACTTTCGTAATGTTGCAGGCTCCGTTCATCTCAATGTGCGGTTATTTTCAGTTCGCTGCTGCACTACATTCTCAACTGCAACACCATACCCGAGCCCCTTGAGACAACCCCAAAAGTAGAAGTCCAGGAGTTGAGATCCGGAGATCTGGTAGGCCAGACACCTGATCCCGCACGACCTGTACATTTATTGGGATTCCCGACTGAAAAAAGCAACAACAGTCGATATGCAGGAAAACACAACACACGCATTTTACTCTTATTTTGATCAACACATTACATACACGAAGTGTGTGCAGTTAATTTTGAATCACCCTGTTTTGTCCAACTCTTCCTGGCAAGTGCTGTCTCCATATTACAATAGTAAACCTCTCCGTGATGCACAACTTCTCTCTTGTAAAGACTGCCGCAGGAGTTTGTCAAGCATCTTGGTAACGCTCTCACGCCAACTAAACGAACCCATAACGAAACACGCCGCTATTCGCCGGTCTTCTCAGTCTCTTCTATCAGTCCTACCACGTAAGGCTCCCATATTGATGAACAATGCTTAAGGCGTCATAAGCTGCTTTTTTCGTGGATGAATTACATTTTCTTAAGATTCTTCCTATGAATCTCAGTCTGGCATCTGCTTTTCCTACTACTTGTATTATGTGGTCATTCCACTTTAGATCGCTCTGCGTACTTATTCCTAGATATTTTAGATAAATGTAGTTTTCACCAGTTTCTCATCATTATTGTAGCTGTAGATTAGTGGATTTCTTTTCCTGTGTATGCGCAGTGTGTCGCATATATTTACGTTCAAGGTCAACTGACAGAGCCTATGCCATTCATCAATCCTCTGCAGGTCAGTTTGCAAATCGATACTGTCTTCTGGTGTTGCTACTGTCTTATACACAACCCATCATCTGCGGACAGTCTTAAAGAGCTTCCCACGCTTTCTATTAGATCAATTACTTACATTGTGAACAGCAACGCTCCTATCAAGCTTCCTTGGCGTACTCCGGAATTGCCATTACATCTGTCGATTTTGTACCGTTTGGAGCAACGTATTGGGTTCATCCGCAAGCAAGTTTTGAACGCAGTAGGAAATCTGGTCCGATTCTCGGTAAGCTCGTACTTCTTTCACCAAGTGGAAGTGCGGAACGTTGTTAAATATCTTCCTGAAGTCAAAGAACACAGCATCAAGTGATTTCCCTAAATCGCTTCAGGCAAATACCGGGATGGTTCCTTTGAAAGGGCACGGCCGATTTCCTTCCCCATCCTTCCCTCACCCGAGCTTGCGCTCCGTCTCTAATGACCTCGTTGTCGACGGGACGTTAAACACCAATCTCCTCCTCCTCCTCACAACATCAACCTGAGCGCCGTTGTCACAGAGCGCTATGGATCTCATGTCGGAACAGAGCAAGTTGAATTTCGCAAGATCTCTGTTTGCGGAATCCATCTTGATTTTTATAGAAGAGATTTTCGTTCCCCAAAAACGACATAATTCTTTAGCATAAAACATATTCAGTAATTTTACAACAGACTGACGTCAACGATACAGGCCTATAATTATGTGCACCGGTCCTGTGGCTCTTCTTGGGAACGGCAATGACCTACGCTGTTTTTCAGTCGCTAGGTACTCTTCGTTGCTCCAGCGCTATACGATAAACTGCTTCTAGACGAGGAGCAAGCTCTTGCGGATAATATTTGTAGAATCTTATTGGTATCTCATCTAGTCTTGATGCCTACACATTGCGACGTGCGTAAGGTGATTGAAAGGAATGACTGTGTTAACGATCTTCCGCGATGAAACGATTTCAGAAGACCGAAATCAGTATTTCGGCCTTCTCTCTATCTCCCGTTTCGGTGCCATTAAGGTCTCTAAATGAATGTATAGATGCTCGTTGTTCTCCTTCAGCTTCGTTTAGCTTTTGTTTGTCTGCTAGGTTTTGACTTCTCTTGAATCTGTGATAAAGCTCTCTTTGTTTACGTAGCAATTTCTAACCCGGCTATTAAGCCACGTTGGGTCTTTCACATCCCTTAAGATCTTGTTAGGAACATATTTCTCTAAGAAATACTGAACGATACTTCTGAATTTTTCCGTTTGTGCACTGCATATTCGTCCTCATCACTGAATATTTGATGCTGACCACTCAAATAGTCTGCAAGTTGTATTCTATTACTCTTGCTAAGCAGAAATGTCTTCCTACCCTTCTTTCTATTTCTTGTAAAATCCGTATACAGTTGCTATCACAGCTTTATGATCACTGATACGTTCCTCCGTATTAACTGATTTGTTAAGGTCAGGTCTGTTTGTTGGCAGGAGGTCTAAGACATTACCTTCACGAGTTGGTTCTTTATCTGCTCAAACTAATTTTTGGACAAAATATTCAGAATAACGTCACACAAATCCCTGTCTCTAGCACCAGTTTTGATAGCATGACTCTCCCAATCTATACCTGGCAAGTTGCAGTAACCTCCCACTACAACACCATGATCAGGAAAATTATAAGTTAAATTCTGTAAATTCTTTCTGCGGCGGTCTACAACTATAGCTCCTGACCCAGGCGGTCTATGAAAGCATCCGCGTAACCTGATCAGCCTTTGATGCTTGACTTCATCCAGATTAATTCACACTCGAGACCCTTGATAACCTCGTTAGAAGTTATCGGATTATTTACTCCACTAAATACGCCGCCACCGTAGAAGGCTAACCCATCCTTACACACTACATTTGGGATTACTACTTTCATCATTTCCCTACGCTTTCTCGCACAATTTTATTACCCCCTTACTCGTCCTCTGAATTACAAAGGAAAATACTCGCATTCTGGAAAGTTGTTATGATGATACTGGTTTCAGGGAGCTCAAAAGCCTGGGAGTATTTAGTGTTTAGTATAGGAAGGGCTCCGTCTAAATTTTATAAGGCTACTCTTTGCACAGTTTAATTTCATCCCAAACATTTAACGATATTAAGCACTCAAGCCCAGAACGACTGCTACCACTTACTTTTAGCAATGTTTATCCTTCATGGCAGTCTAGTTTTATTTGTAGTATTCCAGTTCCCCATCACAATTAAAGTTTCATCTCTCTTCACTGTCTTCATAATTACATCTGTTTGATGATAGATTTTCTGAATCTCTTCATCATATGCAGAGCTAGCTGCCAAATACAATTTTACTACTGTGGTGGGTGTTGGCTTCGGTCTATGTAGGTTACGATAATGCATTCACTATGCTGTTCGTAGAAGCAATCGGATTTTCTTACTCATTATTAGGTCAACTCCTGCATTACTCCTATTTGCTTTTATATTTATAGCCCTGTGCTGACCTTGTAAGACGTGTATATTTCTATTGTCTATGGTCAAATCACGATTTATGCAGGATGTTTATATTTTATTAATAGTATTAAGTAGGAATAATTAATATTTGTCATGTTGAAAATAATTGTGGTAGCAGGGAATGTCTGCACCAAAGTATTGTTGACAAGAGAGACCGCAAATTGACGTAATTTTAAAAAGGGCGGGAGAGACCACATATGGATACATTTTAAGAAAAGAGCGGGAAAGACCGCGCAGCAGGGATTGTCTGCACCAGAAAGCATTGTTGGCAGGAGAGACCGCACTTCAGCGTTCGTAGGAATCAGTAGTAAGCGAGAAGTGAAGCGAGTCGGTAGCAGGTCTGAAGCGAGAGGTTGAGAGGAGCGGTGTGCCTGCCAGCCACTAGCTACGACTTACAAGAGATTATAGACGGATGTACAGAGACATCATCTAACTATTATAATAAGAGGAACTAATATTATTGAATTAATTTTTTGAGAAACTCAAGACTACTGAAGGTAAGTTTGTACATTGCTAGCTGTAATATTATTTTAAAAAGTAAGTACAATTTGAACGTTTGTAAAATCATTTCATTCAGAAATAATTAACTTTTGCCAGCAATATTGCATTTCTAATTATAATCCATCCCAAATCCCTCAACGTAAAACTTCGCAAAATTTTATTGTTGTCAGGATAAAGTTTTGACTATGAATTGCATAACTTCAGTCAAATTAAGTAAAGAATAACGTCAGCTTTGCTATTAAAGAATAACGCCAGCTTTGGTAATAAATACAGCCACTTATTATGAAATCCCACCAGCGGCTAATAGAGTATAGTAAAACAGAGTAAGTATATTCATGTCGCAGTTCGATGTAGCAATCAGATGGCGATCCAGTAACAGTAAAAAAGGTAAGGAACTGTTTTGAGTTATTGCAGGTAACGACTGAGGGCCACACGAGGACGACACATTCTATGTTTCATCGAAATAATCCGAAAACCACTTTTAAAAAGCAGCAATTAAATTTGTATGCGAAGATTGAGAAAGTGAATAAATTTCAAAGGAAATATTTCATTTGTTATTATTAAGCAAGAGAAAGAAATCCTAAGGGAAGTTTACATAGGTTATCGTAAAAGGGAAGGTTATCGTTAACAAAAGAGGTGCAGAGGAGACGGGAAGGTTTCACTTGGCGACATCCTATCGGTAAGACTCTTTAGCGAATCAAATGTGAAAATGAATATACTGACTCTGACAATTGTATGAATAAGCTAGTGTTAAGTGGCGCAACGCTTATACTAAACTGTATACCTTTAATTCACAGACCATCGGCAATTCTGTTTGCTCTATTGATTCTGCATTGAAAAGTGTTTGTTCAGTGTTGAATCCGCTTTAAACAGTGATATATTTTGTTGCGTGTGCTAATTATAGACAATGTCCCGCAGAATAATTACTCGTTCTGAAAGTGATAAAGGTGTAGAAAATACTGACGAGAAATTCTTTTCAGGAAGAGGCAGAGATAAGACGTGTGAAAAACCCGTTAGTGAAACGTTAGGTGAACAGACATTCGAGACTAGTAATAATATGGAACCTTTTGACGAACAATTAACTTCAGATATGCCAACTGATTATGAGACATTAGTGCAAAATAATTTGTTTGTAAATACAACAGACGCTACACAGCCACAAATTACGCGTAGCAGACATAATAGTTTCAGTAACAAAACCACTATAACGCAGTCAAACAGTGTGACTCCATTACGAGCCGAAACAGATTCAAACGGAACACAGATACACAATCTGCGTAACAGATACCACAGTTTTATTCACAAAAATTCCGAAACCACGGAAGAGGTGACACGATTACAATCGTCTGAGTATGTTCAAATGAACACAGATGTACAACCTTTAACAACGAATACAAATACACATAGAAGTCAGTCCGAAACGGATCCAATAATGGCATTTTTGCTACAAATGAGACAAGACATGAATCAAAATTTAACAGAAGGACACAAGAATCAGCAGACCTAAAAAACGAAATCAAGGCAGAACGCACACACACAGATCAGAAATTAGATAAAAATGTACCAAAATCTAAAACGCGAAATCAAATTAGAAATTCAAGCAGTCGCTTAAAAATCAAACCAAGAATTACACGCCAAGATTCAAGAAATAACAGATAAACAAGAAGCATTCGTGGTAAGCATACGAGAAACAATGACAGAGACCTTTCTAAACAAAACGCTCACATTGATGAACGTTTTAACAATCACACAGAAAACTGTTTGATACGTCACCGCGAACTGGTGCGATCGCAGAATAAATAACGAAAAGAACTATCACAAACAATTAAGAAACAGCGACAGGACGACAAAAAGAAAGTGTATGCTCAGGGAAAACCTTACGTGGACAATCACATACACTCGATTTCGGAAGAAATCGAAACGGTTAAGGAGACAAATATTCAAATACGAGAGAGGCTCACGGAAATCCGATCACATACAATTCAGGCGTTAATTTCTACACACACTGAAATCCAGAATATTAGGGATAAATTATCAGAAGAAGTTCTGACACTAACTGACAAAATGGAACACATAGAAATCAATCAAGACTCAGAAAACTTGAAAGCAGATTTTAAGAAAGTAACCAAAAGTAATCGTAAATTACGAAACGAATTGACAGAAAAGATCAACGAACTCACTACAAGAATAGACCTGTTAGATACAACCAATGACAGTAAATCAGATGACACTACACCACTTTCAGTTCAACAGATTTCTAATAGTAAAGATACGCAAATTACAAATGTGCAACAAACAATCACATACCTAGAATCACGTAATAATTTGTTACATCCGAAAATCAATTCTTTACAGAAAAAGATAGCTGACACACAAGAAACAAATGCAAACAATCAATTCCAACAGAACACACACCATTACGACATGCCTCAGATGCACAATACATATAATGTCGGTAGACTTCAGAGTTTAAGAGATATTAACCAGGCAGAAAGACACACAAACTCATATTCACAACATTACGAAAATAATTACACACAAAGACATGACGGTTTCGACCACAAGCATTTCCTTTCAGTGAGAAAGTTTAAAACATTTAAAAACGACAGGATGCAAATACATCCACTGGACTGGATCCAACAATTCATTGCGGCACTCCCACCATCATGGCCAGTTCAACATAAGCTAGAATTTATTATTAGTTTTGTTGAAGGGGAACCAGCGAGAAGAATGTGACCAATTGCTAAGCAGTGTTCTTCAGTAGAACCATTCCAGGAAGCATTTCTAGCAGCATATTGGTCAGATACCACACAGAGTAGCATTAAAGATCTGCTAATTAGTCTGTCAAATTTCGAGAATTCTACTTTCCCAACAATCACACAATTTTTCGAGTAAATGGTTGAAGAAAACCAATACCTCAATGAGCAATACAGTCAATCCGCATTAATACAGCTGTGTATTTCAAAACTCCCCAGAGCATTAAAAGTGTCATTATTAACAGGCCAGTAAAAGGACAGCGTGACTGAATTTGGAGACACCCTGCAATTGCTAGAGATAGACCAGGCAGATTATGCGTTTGTTAATAAGAACTTCCTACGACATAACGCAAACCAGACAAACAATACTATTTTCGAGCAAACACGATTTGGCAATAACAATAACAATAAACGCTTTCGCAGCGAAAATGAAAACTTTAATCAAGAATACAGACAGGGATTCAATGAACAGCAGTATAATAACAATATACATTACAATTCAAGAGAACAACAAAGCCATCCAAATAACACGACACATATACTACAGCAAATGTCGAACCGGTCAAACTTTCGCATGACTCATCGCAAGGAAAATGCGACAGGTGCAAACAATTACATGGGTCAGCCGCAAAATACACAAAACGAACAAAGACTGCCTTTTCAGAGAAACACGCGTGCCTCGCTGTATAACCACAGTTATGACGACAGAAGGAGAGAAAACGAACACCGACCGCAAAGGACATTCTACAGTGATAATTTTCATAGAAATTGAAACATTTGTACAACAACCAAGTTATCGTATGAATGTACCAGACACAAGATTTCATCCGCCACCTACCGCTAATAATCAAAACGGTAGAAAAGTACAGCTCATAGAAAACACACAGCACTCCCCGACAGAAAATGAAATGTCAGATCTTTTATGACTAGAGATAGCCTGTGATGAATCTCTAAATGACGACACTATGGATAAGGACAGAGAAAATATAACGATAGAGAATGCCATTACATTCGACGACGTGCGAGGCACATTGTTACACGAAAAACCGATTATGCAAAAAACTATATGCCACCCAATAATCTAGATAAATTTAAAGTCACAAAATATTTTAGCAATAATTGATTTAGGCTCACCGATGTGCGTCATTAACGAAGACACATTTAACATATGCAATAGCAATAATGATTACCCAGTATTCTCATTACACAAAACTAAAGTTAAGGGAGCATTTCCAGGAAAAATCATTGAAGTCAAAAGACAGACACAATTAACGTTTGTTTTTGCAGGGCAAACTTTCCACAGCAGTTGTTGGATAGATCCACATTTAACAACTGATATAATATTAGGAATGAATTTTCTCGTAAAGTATGACGCAGAGATTGACTTTAAATCGTCATACCTAACATTACAGAAGGAAGACAGTGAAGTAATAGTGAGATTTCAAAGCACAGTATCCTCAGAAGAACATAATTTGCACAGGATTGAGATTATTGCAGATTCTAAGGATAACGATTGCTATCTCACACTATACAGGAATACACATAATAACGACATGGCAGAGGAAGAGGAGTATAATGTATTAGAGACAATTACACTCAGGGTTGGCGACAGTATAGCAAAAGACGACACAGAGAGCACAGAATTATAAAATATTCTTGTGCAACATAAAACAGTTTTTAACAATGTTCCAGGAACGATGACAGGATTTATGTACGAATTTCAGGCGAAACCACACGAGACTTTCAAAGCAAAATACTATCCAATCCCGCATATATACACAGAAGCAGTTAAGACAGAGTTACGAGCAATGACTGATCAGGGTATGATTGAACCGGCAGCAAGTCAATATATAAATCCATTACACATCGTTGAAAAGAAGGATGGATCACTCCGTTTGGTTTTAGATTCACGTGAGGCTAATAAAATAGTCATTACAGAAACTGACCGACTATAGACGTTAGAAGAGTTACTGCAAAAGTTTCATGGCACCTCTATCTATACCACCCTCGATCTCAAATCAGGATATTGGCAAATCCAGTTGCATCCAAATTGCCGAAAGTATACGGCATTCCTTTGCTTTGGTGAATGTTACCAATTTTGTAAACATCCGTTTGGACTAACGATTTCGTCTGCAGCCTTTATACGAGGCATGAATACAATTCTCCCACAGGATCTTAAAAACAAAATTACTACATATGTAGATGACATTCTAATCGCAGTAGAAAACTGGGAACAGCACAACCACACCTTTCAACAATTACTGAATACATTCGAGCAGAACGGTATAACAATAAACTTCCGTAAATCTGAATTTGGAAAAGCCTCAATAAAATTTCTAGGTCAAATCATTTCACAAACAGGTATTGCACCAGACTCCGACAAATTGCAAGCATTGAAAGATATCAACGTGCCAACAAATAAGAAGGAACTTCGGAACTTTTTAGGGCTTATTAATTATTTTAGAAAATTCATTCATTATAAAGCATTAGACACACCCTTGTTATACCAGCTCACAAGTAAAAACACAATTTACTCATGGAATGAAGACGCTGAAGCTGAATTCGAGAATTTGAAAGAAGCGTGACCAAGGGCACCTTTGTTACCGCATCCTGACCCAACACAAAACTTTTTCATTGCAACAGATAGTTCAACTACAGCACTAGGAGTACATATTTTCCAGGAAGTAGAGGAGGACGGTAAGACAATCGTTAAACATATTGCGTTTGCAAGCAGGATACTTTCTCCAGCAGAGCGCAATTACTCTGTAACAGAATTAGAGACGCTATGCGTAGTATGGGCATCTAAGAGATTCCGTCATTATCTATATGGAAGACACACCACAGTATATACCGATCACCGAGCAATCCAGTTTTTATTATCAGCAAAACTTACACATGATAGATTAAGCCGTTGGAAATTATATCTACAAGAGTTCGACTTTACTATTGTACACATTCCAAGCACGCAGAATATTGTTGCCGACGTACTATCGAGATCTATTTACTATAAACGACTAGAGAAAGAAAATACCTTCTGCTACAACAACCATAGTATTATGTATATCAAACAAATAGCTTTCGAAAACTTTATATCATCAGCATTACAGGACATAGAGAGAGAACAGCAGAAAGATGAAACACTAAAAGAGATTGTAACGCTTTGGCGAGACAAGAGCAACGCAAAAATCAGACATAATTACAGTATACATCAAAATATTCTGTTTATTCACTCGTGCCCAGACGGCAACAATTGGCTTTTATGCATTCCAGAAGGGATCAGAAACAAATTGATATGGTATACGCACCTAAGCTATGCACATTACGGAGCTGGGAAATGCTTCCTAATTCTTCAACAAAATTGGCACTTCAACAATATGGAAAAACACATTCGCAAAGTTATAGCATCCTGCAAGATATGTCAGAAAGATAAATCATCTACAGTATCACATATTCTACCACTGTATCCCATCATGCCGGTTAAGTTAAGACACATGGCAGCAGTAGATCTTTTCGGTCAAATCCCCAGAACAAGTAAAGGTTACAGTTATATTCTAGTAGCCGTAGAACTCACATCCAAATTTGTAACATTTTCTCCAGTAAGGAAAGCAACAGCTAGACCAGTATCAAGAGCATTTGTAACAGATTTTCTGTCAATAGTAGGAC
Source organism: Schistocerca gregaria (assembly GCF_023897955.1). NCBI lineage: Eukaryota > Metazoa > Arthropoda > Insecta > Orthoptera > Acrididae > Schistocerca > Schistocerca gregaria. Next base: position 610,080,511 of record NC_064922.1, on the reverse strand, counting down.
ATGTACAGAAGGTTATTTCAGATAACGGACCGCAGTTTAGGTCAGACATATGGAACAAATGTTAGAGAGTAAGAACATAACACCAATTTACATATCAAGGTATCACAGTTCTTCTAACCCGTCAGAAAGAATAATGAAAGAGATCGGGAAACTTTGTAGAATTTATTGCCACAGAAAGCGTACAACATGGGTCGAATACATTTCACAGTTTCAGGAAGTAATAAATGCAATACCTAATGAGTCGACGATGCTCTCACCAAGTGTAATACTGACGAATAAAGACCCGCCGAATAAACTTACTGAAATGATTACTTTTCCAAAGAAGCGTAGACTTCGTCATTGTGAGATAATATACATGGCACTAGCGAACATTAAACGAGCTCCAGATCGTCGGAAGAGACAACAGAACCAGGTAAGTAGATTACGCAAGTACGAGATTGGCGATAAGGTACTAGTTCGTACCCATCATCTGTCACATAAAGGGAAGAAACGATGCAAAAATTTGAAATTCTATACGCAGGACCTTACAGAATTCGAAATATTCCAAACGCTAGTGTAGTACACATTGAGGCACCCAGAACAAAAAAAAAAAAAAAAAATCGAGAGGAAACCATCATATGTCAAACACAAAGAAATTCTTAAAATAGAAAAACCTTATTACAATGAGCTTTTTGACAGATTCCAGCAAGCCCGAATACAGTGAGCTACTAATGGGTTATTTACGTCCACAACAACAGGTCACCTCGATTCGATTGCAGATAAATACGCTGAACATTAATAGCAGTCTTAGAAGCGTTCTCGCAGGACATTTATTTCACATTATGTAAGGTAAGTGAAGCAATTAACGGGACTACTTTAAAGGTAAATGTATAACACCTACAAATGATTTTCATACAGTAGTAGCAATTAGATGTATTCTTTAACCTGTGCATGCAGCATTGTTGTCATAGTTCAAGAAATAAACGTAGTTTTAATTATAATTATAATATTGAATATGGAGAAATGTGGATAAATGCTTTACAGGTCATGCCGAGAGCTGACGCGATTTTCCAGATGCAGAGAGATGATGAAGTCATGCCATGCGCTGACGATTATTAACTGCGAATATTTTGTTATAGGTAATACAGAGAGATATTGAAGTCATGCCATGCCATGCCATGCGCTGATATTTTACTATAGGCTATGCAGAGAGATGACATGAGGTACAAAGGAGAGAGGAGAATGAAGATGTTAGTATGTAAGGAATATAATTTAGTAATGGTTTATATTGATAACAGGTGACACAGCGCAGTGCAGCACTACGGACGGAGGAACCACATTAAATTGCTTACTATATGTACTTTGTATTCGAAATTTTTTTTCTGCATTGAACATATCTTTTACATCAGATACATACATAGGAAAATCAGATCACACCAAATGTCAGCATACCGATTCGCACTCTACGTAAAATACAAATGTTTTCTCTTAAATAACAATCACGATGTGTGCTACACAACTCAAACGTAATATATAGTCAACTGACAATATGACTCGTAACTGACTAACACATTACCGAACATACTGAAGTCACAGAAAGTGACATATTTTGTCAAAATGTACTTTCATATTTCAAAAACTGTGAATTCACAACCTGTGAAGTAATATAACAGTGTCTTTACGTAATTATTTATATGAGCACCAGATTATGATTTATTTAGAGTCACAGAAAGTGACATAGTTTGTATAAAGGTACTTGTCTATTTTATTTAAAATGTTGATGCCTAACTGTACTACTAAATTCCACTTACAGAAATATTTGTTTATGTTATTGATTGTCACGTAATGTAATATGTATTGTACGCTGAATTCACTACAGATGGAAAATGTGTCTTTTATGTCATTGTTTAAAACTATAAACTTTTTCTACAATCACACAAGGTGACATATTTTGTCCTTTTAAATGTAAAATAAATAATTTTTATGAGCACAGAGGAAAGAGATGATGTAAAATTTGGTAATAACGGTATCAACCATATCGGTGAACCTTTTGACAAAATTATTATACCTGTACCTTAATTCCTGTGCATCTCATGGTTATGGAGCACAATTAAAGTGAATAGTGACCCACGTTACTTCAATGTAAAATGTTTTCTATGGGGTGTCGGCATACCAAGATGCACACCACAGTCACGATGTACATCAATAGGTGCTTGCCTACCAAGATGCACACTATCACTACTAATGGACAATTGGAGTTGGAACTCGTACCTGATGTAGCTGCGGCAACTCAGGCAATTCGATGGTGAACTTAGACTTTGGTTACACTAAAACTATGGATCAAAGAGACGACGGAATCAAATGGCGAAACCTGGTGTTGTGCTATGTGAGGGAAAGAAACGGACTTTTGAGTGCATTCACAGACAGTTGCCAGTGCTTTGACCAAGCTATCCAGTTTCTTTTTTTCCCCTTCCTTGAATATGGTACTAATAGATGCCAATTTATAATGAAACATAAACTATGTTCTAATTTTTGCCGTCCATTACTGTTAGAAATATAAATAACTTTTACTACCTGATGTACACTTCCAACTTACTGACTCATATTATTTGTATATTTTGATGTGTACTCTTTTGAATATTCTCTTTGTTAGACTTAGGAAAACAAATTCTTATTACAGTATATGTATGTGCTTTGTTGAAAGAAATATTCTATCATTAACTTACTTATTACTACACATATTTCTATAATCAAATTTTCTCCTTGTGTCAAGTCCAAATGCCTTAACGGCGTAGGAAAATTTTAAGGAAACCCAGTGGAAGGTATGTAAGACTTGTATGTTTCTATTGTCTATTGTCAAATCACAATTTATGAAAGATGTTTATATTTTATTAATAGGATTAAGTAGGAATAATTAATATTTGTCATGTTGGAAATAATTGTGGTAGCAGGGAATGTCTGCACCAAAGTATTGTTGACAAAAGAGACCGCAACTTGATATAATTTTATAAAGGGCGGGAGAGACCGCATATGAATACATTTTAAGAAAAGAGCAGGAAAGACCGCGCGTTGGCACATTTTGTAATGGTAGCAGGGATTGTCTGCACCAGAAAGCATTGTTGGCAGGAGAGACCGCACTTTAGCGTTCGTAGGAATTAGTAGTAAGTGAGAAGTGAAGCGAGTCGGTAGCAGGTCTGAAGCGAGAGGTTGAGAGGAGCGGTGTGCCTGCCAGCCACTAGCTATGATTTACAAGAGATTATAGACGGATGTACAGAGACATCAGCTAACTATTATAAGAGGAACTAATATTATTGAATTAATTTTTTGAGAAACTCAAGACTACTGAAGGTAAGTTTGTACATTGCTAGCTGTAATATTATTTTAAAAAGTAAGTCCAATTTGAACGTTTGTAAAATCATTTCATTCAGAAATAATTAACTTTTGCCAGCAATATTGCATTTCTAATTATAATCCATCCCAAAAACCCTCAACGTAAAACTTCGCAAAATTTTATTGTTGTCAGGATAAAGTTTTGACTATGAATTGCATAACTTCAGTCAAATTAAGTAAAGAATAACGTCAGCTTTGCTATTAAAGAATAACGCCAGCTTTGGTAATAAATACAGCCACTTATTATGAAATCCCACCAGCGGCTAATAGAGTATAGTAAAACAGAGTAAGTATATTCATGTCGCAGTTCGATGTAGCAGTCAGATGGCCATCCAGTAACAGTAAAAAAGGTAAGGAACTGTTTTGAGTTATTGCAGGTAACGACCGAGGGCCACACGACGACGACACATTCTATGTTTCATCGAAATAATCCGAAAATCACTTTTAAAAAGCAGCAATTAAATTTGTATGCGAAGATTGAGAAAGTGAATAAATTTCAAAGGAAATATTTCATTTGTTATTATTAAGCAAGAGAAAGAAATCCTAAGGGAAGGTTACATAGGTTATTGTAAAAGGGAAGGTTATCGTTAACAGAAGAGGTATAGAGGAGATGGGAAGGTTTCAACCTCACCAGCAGTCCTTTTCTTCCTGTCACTGTACTTCACATAGTCACATTACAACTCCCACGAATAATAGTATCGGAAGGCTGCTAATCCAGAACGATCACAATGTCGTCTGTGACCCTGATGGGAAGGCCGGTATCTTAGCTGATGCCTTCGAAGACAATTTCATGCCAGCGCCAGGTGTCGACGATGCTTATGTCCAACTCGTCACAGACAGGCTACCAACCTTTCTTCCTGCCTGCAATGGTGCAGACGTTATTCCCCCAATCTCTGAGGAGGAAGTCGCCCTCGATCCCTTGGCTCTCGGCAGGCGGAAGGCGCTGTTGGGATCACTAATGTCCTCTTAAAGAACGTGCCAACGGGGCTTCATTGGTTCCTAGCTGATTTGTTCAACCATATCCTACTTTCGCGTGTCTAACTTTCCACATGGAAGCATGTGGAAGTGGTCGCCATCCCGAAGGTCAACGAATAGTCCCAGCTGGCGTCTAGCTACAGGGCCATCAGTCTCCTCTGATGCCTCTCAAAAGTCTTTGAGCAGATAAAACTGTGGTGCCCAATGGCGCACGTCACTGCAGAGCATCTTCTACCAGATGAACAGTTTGGCTTCCGAGGGGGCCACGCCACCTCCCACCAACTGCTACGTCTGGTGAAACCTACTATAAGGGCGCTGGAGACTTGGGAGTACCTTTGAGCGGTACTCCTGGATGTGTCTCAGACCTTCGACTCTGTGTTGCATGACGGCCTTGTGTACAAGCTCCTTGTGCACTGGATGCCAATATCACACTGGATCCTCATCCAATCCTACCTATCTGGCAGGACGTTTCATGTGCGGGCTGACCAGGGCATTTCCACAGTGAGGCAAATACGGGCTGGTGTGCCACAGGGATTGGCCCTTGATCCCATCCTGTATTCCCTTTGTACTGCAGCTGCTCCACAGGTGGCACACGTACAATTGACTCTCTACACTGATGACATGGTGCTGTTCACCCACAGCATAAATGCTATCAACATGGACCACCGTCCTCAACAGTGCTGTGATGTGCTGGGTGCTTGGGCCACACAATGGCGGCTCAAGTTCTACCCTGCTAAGAACCAGGCGATAGTTTTCACCAGAAACCAAGTCCTGTCAGCTATCCCCCAGTCACCATTGTGGGAAGCCCTACCCTGTGGACCAAGACTGTCACCTATCTCGGGGTCAGACTTGATCAGTGGCTCACATGGCTACTGCACATCTGTCAGATCTGTAATAGGGTCCTCGGGTGCCTAAGGGTGCTCTACCCCTTCCTTACCCTGGATTCGATGCTTCACCCTCGTCACGGCATTGCATTATATCTGATTCTGGTCCGACCAATGGTGAAGTATGCGGCTGTGGTGTTGGGGATTGCCACCTACTCCCAAACCGTGCTGAAATTGGGTCTGTACCTCCCCAGGATGTACCAAACTCCATGAAGATGCGGGCCTTGCTGCTGTGGGACAGGTTCCGCAACGGAATTTGTCCCTTCTACAAGAAAACTCCTGCAATCGGCTCGTCAGTGTTTTTTGCCACCAACAGCACCACCGACCAACCACGCATTGGCCGGATCTGTTGTGTGAATAATTACTCCGCAATGCCATGAGGATCAACCCATACATGAAACCTAAGGCTAATCCAATCAGGAAATGTTGGAGTAGTACCTTGGTCATTAGCCTGCACAGGATGGGCTCAGTTTGCTCCCTCATTCAAACGAAGTGAAAAGCTTACCACGTGTTCGCTGTTCAGGCAGTAAAGCGACAGTGTCAGGCATGACTTTTTAATTTATTACACTACTGTCCATTAAAATTGCTACACCAAGAAGAAATGCAGATGATAAATGGGTATTCATTGGACACATATATTATACTAGAATTGACACGTGATTACATTTTCACGCAGTTTGGGTGCATAGATCCTGAGAAATCAGTACCCGGAACAACCACCTCTGGCCGTTATAACGGCCTTGATACGCCTGGACATTTAGTCAAACACAGCTTGGATGACGTGTACAGGGACAGCTGCCCATGCAGCTTCAACACGATATCACAGTTCATCAAGAGTAGGGACTGGCGTATTGTGACGAGCCAGTTGCTCGGCCACCATTGACCAGACGTTTTCAGTTGGTGAGAGATCTGGAGAATGTGCTGGCCAGGGCAGCAATCGAACATTTTCTGTATCCAGAAACCCCTGTACAGGACCTGCAACATGCTGTCGTGCATTATCCTGCTGCAATGTAGGGTTTTGCAGGGATCGAATGAACGGTAGAGCCACGGGTCGTAACACATCTTAAATGTAACGTCCACTGCTCAAAGTTCTGTCAATGCGAACAAGAGGTGACTGAGACGTGTAAAGAATGGCACCCCATACCATCACGTTGGGTGATACACTAGTATGGCGATGACGAATATACGCTTCCAATTTGCGTTAAGATTATTAGATGAGATTGGTTGTCTTGTTCATCTCTGTATCTTTGAACTGTCGTGTATTTTCTTTTCTGTTTGTTTACTTTTGACCGAGCTTGGATGCTTCTTCTAGGGCTTCACAAATAGCTGTATAATCTCTGTTTAAACTTTTCTAGTGAGCACAATATCAGCTGCATACGCTAAACCTTAACTTTATTTCTTTGGAGGATCCAGGCAGGTACTAAATTGAGTTTCCTCGCAGTTTTCTCCAAAGCTACATTAAAGATAAGAGGGGACACATAATTTCCCTGTCTTACTTTTTTTCTGTCTTACTTTCTTTTTAAAGTGGTCAGATTTTACTTCACTTAGCAAAACCTTGCTCATATGATCGTACATACTCATTTTACGAAGATTCATGAGAATAGTTGAAAATCCGATGTCTATCATTATATTCCACAGGCTTCACCTGTGAATGAAGTCATTAGCTTTCCTAAAATCGGCAAATAAGTAATGTATCTGTTGTTATTCCCCCACTTTTTGCTCTCAGATAATTAGCTTGAGAAAATTAATTTCAGTATTCAACTTTCTCAGTTCCTCCTAATCGCTTTGCTTCTCAAGCTATCAGTAATTTGGGAAATTTATGAAATTACAGCCTCCATAACACACTAAGTAACCGCTTTCTGTCGTATCACGAGTATGACACATTTCGCCATAATGCTTCCTCATCAGAGTTGGACGGATAGATTGGCAAGACAGGTCCCATCCAAGGGCGTAGGAACAGAGAGGGTGCAAAAACTGACCAGAATAAAAAAACAAGAAATAAAGATTGTTTGAAAATTAGCTGGTAAAGCTATGTGGTCCAGCCTTCTGCCTGAGAGAAGAAGATTTCCCTCGCCCCGTAAATGTAAATGCATGCCACTGTCATAGTCTCATTTACACAGTGTCATTTCGTCCAAACAGTAACTACCAGTATAACCTGATTCTTTATAGAACTGAACACTTTTGTGTGAAACAGCTTCAAATATCTGTTCAGTGGACTAATGACTTAATGTGTTAAATATTTAACTTTACGCATGTAAGAGAGAAGAAGTTTAGGAAAAGTTTGAAATTAAGTTTAAAGTTTATTGTAAGTTGCTAAGAATTATCATTATCAAACACTTGATAACCTATACTCTGGGTAATTTGAGCTCCATTTCAAGCAGAAGCTAGTTTTTCAGGCATCTAAATGTTTATAGCTTCATATCTCCTACACTATTTGGCATATAATGGCACACTTTTGCAGGTACATTGAGTGATATATGTGGATAATGACCGAAAACTGAGTGGCGAATAGAGTTAGTAGCAAAGAAGTACACTACTGGCCCTTAAAATTGCTACACCACGAAGACGACGTGCTACAGACGCGAAATTTAACCGACAGGAAGAAGATGCTGTGATATACAAACGATTAGCTTTCCAGAGCATTCACACAAGGCTGACGCCGGTGACGACACCTACAACGTGCTGACATGAGGAAAGTTTTCAACCGATTTCTCATATACAAACAGCAGTTGACCGGCGTTGCCTGGCGAAACGTTGTTGTGACGGCTCGTGTAAGGAGGAGAAATGCGTACCATCACGTTTCCGACTTTGATAAAGGTCGGATTGTAGCCTATCGCGATTGTGGTTTATCGTATAGTGACATTTCTGCTCGCGTCGAGATCCAATGACTGTTAGCAGAATATGGAATCGGTGGGTTCAGGAGGGTAATATGGAACGCCGTGCTGGATACCAACGGCCTCGTATCACTAGCAGTCGAGATGACAGGCATCTTATCCGCATGGCTGTAATGGATCGTGCAGCAGCGTCTAGATCCCTGAGTCAACAGATGGGGACGTTTTCAAGACAACAACCATCTGCACGAACAGTTGGACGACGTTTGCAGCAGCATGGACTATCAGCTCGGAGACCCTCGACGCTGCATCACAGACAGGAGCGCCTGCGATGGTGTAGTCAACTACGAATCTGGGTTCACGAATGCCAAAACGTAATTTTTTCAGATGAATCCAGGTTCTGTTTACAGCATCATGATGGTCGCATCCGTGTTTGGCGACATCGCGGTGAGCGCACATTGGAAGCGTGCGTGTATTCGTCATCGCTATACTGGCGTATCACCCGGCGTGATGGTATGGGGTGCCATTGGTTACACGTCTCGGTCACCTCGTGTTCGCATTGACGGCACTTTGAACAGTGGACGTTACATTTCAGATGTGTTACGACCCGTGGCTCTACCCTCCATTCTATCTCTGCAAAACACTACATTTCAGCAGGATAATGTACGATCGCATGTTACAGGCCTGTACGGGTCTTTCTGGATACAGAAAATGTTCGACTGCTGCCCTGGCCAGCACGTTCTCCAGGTCTCTCACCAACTGAAAACGTCTGGTCAATGGTGGCCGAGCAACTGGCTCGTCACAATATGCCAGTCACTACTCTTAATGAACTATGGTACGTGTTGAAGCTGCATGGGAGCTGTACCTGTACACGCCATCCAAGCTCTGTTTGACTCAATGCCCAGGCGTATCAAAATGGTTCAAATGACTCTGAGCACTACGGGACTTTACTTCTGAGGTCATCAGTCGCCTACAACTTAGAATTACTTAAACCTAACTAACCTAAGGACATCACACACATCCTTTACCGAGACAGGACTCGAACCTGCGACCGTAGCGGTCGCGCAGTTCCAAACTGTAGCCATGCGCATCAAGGCCGTTATTACGGCGAGAGGTGGTTGTTCTGGGTACTGATTTCTCAGGATCTATGCACCCAAATTGCGTGAAAATGTAATCACATGTCAGTTCTGGTATAATATATTTGTCCAATGAATACTCGTTTAGCATCTGCATTTCTTCTTGGTGTAGCAATTTTAATGGCCAGTAGTGTAATATTTATTTCGTTAAACATACAGCTATAAATGATATGTCAAATGAGAGAGCAACTCAAACAGTTTTACCAAGAACCTTATAAATGTTCAATGTGAGCTTAATTTGTCACACGGCACACATCAAGTCTATAGCCGACAGCTGGGTAGGCCGAAAGGGGCTGAATGACAGGGCTTGCTTTGCATGCCCTCCACGTTCACCCGACCTAACGCCATGCAATTTTTTCCTTTGGGGCTCCATCAAGGATCTTGTGTACGTGCCTCCGCTAGCAGCAGATCTCCCTGAATTAAGAAACTGGATTTGAAGCAGCTGTTGCTACAATTACTGAAGACACACTTATCAAAGTTTGGGAAGAACTAGGCTACAGACCTGATGTGTGCCGTGAGACAAATGATGCTCACATTGAACATTTATAAAGTTCTTGGTAAAACTGTTTGTGTTGCTCTTTCATCTGACATATCATTTATAACTGTAAGTTTAATATAATAAATATTATAAAGCGTTAAAACCCCGATGTTCATTTATAAACACCCTATATACTCTCTTAACGTCAGTATCCCTGGTGACGTGGTAGCGTCACACCACAGTAGGATATCGACGATTGTACGTTGTTGACGTCTGAGATACAAAGGATTCCCCGAGAGCCAAGGTCGTTGTGAGAGGTGCGACGTTGTCGCGGCCTTGCAGGCGCTCCCGCCGACCGGCGCCCCTTGCGTACTGCGCGCTATTCGCACTCGCAATTGCTGCTGTTCCGAAATAGCCCGGCGGACTTCCGAACTCCGCTAAATTAAGACCGCGCTTAGTTCGCCAGCACCTTGGCCGCATAACACATGTCGGTTACAGGTAGAGGTCTGCGCGGGTAAGAGAAATGCTGTACACATCTGCACCCTTACCCATATCGGCATGTCTTCGATGCACATACGCTGATGTTAAAGTTTTGCCAGATGTTTGAACTCAATCGGTACATCGCATCTCTTACAGTAGACTTGCGCCAGTCCTGATGTATCGTGTTTCGAAGTCCGCACTCAGCTTTGAAACTTCATTGCGATTTAAAGGCAGGACTTCATCGATTACACACGGTGGTTTATTCCTTAAGTTTACAATATTGCATTTGATAAATACCTGTTGGCTAAACATTAAAATTCCAGATGGATGGCTTACACCAAAAGAGCGGCCACAGTTTAAAAAAAGGGAACACTGTAAAACTTCAAGTTATAGATGTTTTAGTATGTTAAATACTGTCTACGAAGTATTTTCAGTTTTATTGAATAACGGATTAAAGAGTATTACAAAAGTGTTACTTCTAGAAGAACAAAGGGGCTACGTAAGAGGAAGGCTATGTGGTGGTAATATATTCACTGTGCGGCAAATAATACAGAAAAGAAACGAATTTAAGTTACCAACCTACCTGGCTATCACAGATTTTGAAGAAAAAAAGTTTGACAGAGTAAATAAAGAGGGGAAACGTGGATACCCAAATATCTTAATAGACTGCATCAAGAGTCAATATGGTGGAACTCACATTATACATCTCGTTCCCAGTTGCAAAGGGGAAAATTTTAATAAACAACGGTGTGGAAGAAGAGTGTTCTTTTCCCGTACTTTTTTAAATATTTATACAGTCGAGTCTTTTCAGATATAGCAAGAAAGAGTGCGAAAAGGGACCTGTATAAACAAGAATAAGTATCTTAACATATATGGTGACGACATTGTATTAATGGCAAAACCTGGCAACGAACTACAAAAATCAGTCCCCCTTGTCAATTTAATGGAAAATATTATAAATTTAATACAGCAATAAATAAAACAACTGAATGTGAATACATGGGGTATACCCTGTGCTAAACAAAACTGTAACTCAAGATCAGATTTTGAAATACTTTTTGTGCTTCAGTAACCTAGGGAACTATACAAAGTTTAATGAAGACAAGGATGTAAGGATATTAAATTACAGAGATATCTGCGTATATGTTGCACAAAGAGAAGCAAAAACGAAATTCTATAGGATAATGGCTGTACCCCTTCTACTGCATGGCGGTAAAACTTGGGTTGTTGTTGTTGTTGTTGCTGTTGTCTTCAGTGCTGAGACTGGTTTGATGCAGCTCTCCATCCTACTCCATCCAGTGCAAGCATTTTCATCACTCAGTACCTACTGCAGCCTACATCCTTCTGAAATTGCTTAGTGTATTCATCTCTTGGTCTCCCTCTACGATTGTTACCCTCCACGCTGCTCTCCAATACTAAATTGGTGATGCCTTGATGCCTCAGAACAAGTCCTATCAACCGATCCCTTCATCTAGTCAAGTTGTGCAACAAACTCCTCTTCTCCCCAATTCTATTCAATACCTCCTCATTAGTTATGTGATCTACCCATCTAATCTTCAGTATTATTCTGTAGCATCACATTTCGAAAGATTCTATTCTCTTCTTGTCTAAACTATTTATCGTCCACGTTTCACTTCCATACATGGATACACTCCATACAAATACTTCCAGAAACGACTTTCTGACATTTAAATCTATACTCGATGTTAACAATTTTTTCTTCTTCAAAAACGCTTTCCTTGCCATTGCCAGTCAACATTTTATATCCTCTCTACTTCGAACATCATCAGTTACTTTGCTCCCCAAACAGCAAAACTCCTTTACTACTTTAAGTCTCTCATTTCCTAATCTAATTCCCTCAGCAGCACCCGACTTAATTCCACTACATTCCATTATCCTCATTTTGCTTTTGTTGATGTTCATCTTCTACCCTCCTTTCAAGACACTGTCCATTCCGTTCAACTGCCCTCCCAAGTCATTTGCTGTCTCTGACAGAATCACAATGTCATCGGCGAACCTCAAAGTTTTTATTTCTTCTCCATGGATTTTAATACCTACTCCCAACTTTTCTTTTGTTTCCTTTATTGCTTGCTCAATATACAGATTGAATAATATCGAGGATAGGCTACAACCCTGTCTCACTCCCTTCCCAACCACTGCTTCCCTTTCATTTCCCTCAACTCTTATAACTGCCATCTGGTTTCTGTATAAATTGTAAATAGCCTTTCGATCAGTGTATTTTACCTCTGCCACCTTCAGAATTTGAAAGATAGTATTCCAATCAACATTGTCAAAAGCTTTCTCTAAGTGTACAATTGCTAGAAACATAGGTTTGCCTTTCCTTAATCTTTCTTCTAAGATTAGTCGTAAGGTCAGTATTGCCTCACGTGTTCCAACATTTCTACGGAATCCAAACAGATCTTCCCCGATATCGGCTTCTATCAGTTTTTCCATTCGTCTGTAGAGAATGCGCGTTAGTATTTTGCAGCTGTGACTTAGTAAATTGAAAGTTCGGTAATTTTCACATCTGTCAACACCTGCTTACTTTGGAATTGGAATTATTATATTCTTCTTGAAGTCTGACGGTATTTCGTCTGTCAGGACTCGCTCTCCCCAGGCAGTCAGTAGTTCTAATTGAATGTTGTCTATTCGAGGGGCCTTGTTTCGACTCAGGTCTTTCAGTGCTCTGTCAAACTCTTCACGCAGAGTCGTATCTCCCATTTCATCTTCATCTACATCCTCTTCCATTTCCATAATATTGTCCTCAAGTACATCGCCCATGTATAGACTCTCTATATACTTCTTCCACCTTCTTGCTTTCCCTTCTTTGCTTAGAACTAGGTTTCCATCAAAGCTCTTGATATTCATGCAAGTGGTTCTCCTTTCTCCAAAGGACTCTTTAATTTTCCTGTAGGCAGTATCTATCTTACCCCTAGTGAGATAAGCCTCTACTACCTTTCATTTGTCCTCTAGCCATCCCTGCTTAGCCATTTAGCACTGCTTGTCGATATCATTTGTGAGACATTTGTATTCCATTTTGCCTGCTTCATTTACTGCATTCTTATATTTTCTCTTTTCATCAATGTATTTCAATATTTCTTCTGTTACCCAAGGGTTTCTACTAGCCCTCGTCTTTTTGCCTATTACATCCTCTGCTGCCTTCACTATTTCATCCCTCAAAGCTACCCATTCTTCTTCTACTGTATTTCTTCCCCCCATTCCTGTCAATTGTTCCCTTATGCTCTACCTGAAACTCTGTACAACCTCTGGTTCTTTCAGTTTATCCAGGTCCCATCTCCTTAAATTCCCACCTTTTTGCAGTTTCTGCAGTTTTAATCTACAGTTCATAACCAATAGATTGTGAACCTGGAAATGTCCTACAATTTAAAACCTGGTTCCTAAATCTCTGTCTTACCATTATATAATGTATCTGATATATTTTAGTATCTCCAGGGTTCTTCCATGTATACAGCCTACTTTCATGATTCTTAAACCAAGTGTTAGCTATGATTAAGTTATGCTCTGCGCAAAATTCTACAAGACGGCTTCGTCTTTCATTTCTTAGCCCCAATCCATATTCACCTACTATGTTTCCTTCCCTCCCTTTTCCTACACTCGAATTCCAGTCACCCATTACTATTAAATTTTCGTCTCCCTTCACTATCTGAATAACTTCTTTTATTTCATCGTACATTTCTTCAATTTCTTCGTCATCTGCAGAGCTAGTTGGCATATAAACTTGTACTACTGTAGTAGGTGTGGGCTTTGTGTCTACCTTGGCCACAATGATGCGTTCACTATGCTGTTTGTAGTAGTTTACCCGTACTCGTATTTTTTAAACTCATTATTAAACCTACTCATGCATTACTCCTATTTGATTTTGTATTTATAACCCTGTATTCGCCTGACCAAAAGTCTTGTTCTACCTGCCACCGAACTTCACTAATTGCCACTATATCTAACTTTAACCTATCCATTTCCCTTCTTAAATTTTCTATCCCACCTGCCCGATTAATGGACCTGACATTCCATGCTCCGATTCGTAGAACGCCTGTTTTCTTTCTCCTGATAACAACGTCCTCCTGAGTAGTCCCCCTCCCGGAGATCCGAATGGGGGACTACTTTACCTCCGGAATATTTTAACCAAGAGGACGCCATCGTCATTTTAGTATACAGTAAAGCTGCATGCCCTCGGGAAAAATTATGGCCGTAGTTTCCCCTTGCTTTCAGCCGTTCGCAGTACCAGAACAGCAAGGCCATTTTGGCTAGTGTTACATGGCCAGATCAGTTAATCATCCAGACTGTTGCCCCTGCAACTACTGAAGAGGCTGCTGCCTTTCATCAGGAACCACACATTTGTCTGGCCTCTCAACAGATACCCCTCCGTTGTGGTTGCACCTACGGTACGGCTATCTGTATCGTTGAGGCACGCAAACCTCCCCACAAACGGCAAGGTCCATGGTTCATGGGGGGAGAAACTTGGGTTATGCAGAGAAAATATTCTGGCCATATTCAGGCGGCTGTATTGAAGCTTTTACGACCAGTCGACGGGTTCACTAAGTTCGAAATGGTTCCTAATGAAAACGTTGGACAAGAACTTAATGTTTTTGTTGTAATTGGCAAAACAGAAGGACATAAACAAAACTGTAAGAAACATCTGAAAGGAATGGAAGAAACAAGCATTCCAGGGATGGCATTACAATGGAAACCCAAAGAAAAGAGGGACGTAGAACAAAGACAGAAGGAAAACAAAAGAAGACATACTTCAGTGTTACACATAACATTTAAAGTCATTTCCCTCTCCATCTAACTGTGGCAAGTCATGTTTGCTCCTTATTTATTGTTAAAGTAATATAGCAGGAGTTCTGCGCAGCGTGGGTTGGAGGAATACTTGGTAGCTTTCCGTAGGTATTTGGCACAGGCCACTCAATTCCCTTAAATTATGATCCAGTGTGTTGCTACGGAACTGGTGCTCTATAACGTCCCAAATGTTTTCTACTTGGTTCGCATTAGGCGAAAGTGGTGACCAAGACATCAGTGTGAGTTCAGTATCACGCTTCTCAGATCACTGCAGCACAATTATGACCTTGTAACACAGATAGTTATACTGCTGCAATGTGCCATCGCTGTCAGGGAAAGGTTTCCGAAACAATGTTCACACAGTACATAGATGTCATGTTGCCTTTGGTTACTGTCGCACGTTCCATAGAGGCTCCACAGCATAACACTGCCCACACAGGTCTGCGTCTAGAGGTGCGGTACAATTTTTGTGCAGCTGTGATACATCGGAGTAAAGGACATGATTTCATTGAACTACGGTACAATCTCAAAGAGCCCCTGTTCACTGCATTCGGAACAGACGACATCGCTTCTTTCAAGATGGGAACGCTTCGGAATCGTCTTCTGGGGTGTCCCCTGTTCAACAATGTGCGAGAACGGAATTCTCCAAAAACACTTGCGCCAGCACCAGTGTTGTGCCCTGTCGTCTGGCACAGACCGCCGCCTATCCTGCTTTAAAGAGCGGACAGGCCTTCACGGTGCGTGATGAAGCGCGGGCGTGCAACACCCCTCTTCTCCTCGCTGTGTCACTTTGTACGGCTGCTCCCGACAGTAGCAAGCCAACAGTCGATCAGCTTCGTCGTTGCCGAGTTGTTTGTTCCCAGGCACCGGGCCATTGCAATTTACCCTTTGTCAAAGTCAGCGTATTTCCAGATTTGCTGCCCGTTTCGCCGCTAGAATGGTCATCCATTCGTCTCTGAACTCCGCTTAATACCTTCCTTACCGCGTCACGTGCACGGAACATCTCCAGGCGGCACTGAATCTCACAGTGAGCAATGGTCATAACGTTTTCGCTTATCAGTGTATGTAAAGCCTTCATAAATAACAGCACTGAGAGGCTCTGTCAAAACGCAGCAGCAAACAGAGAGGCACAGTATGTGGAAGAGTAGGCAGAATCAGCAACAAGGTCCATTGCGGAGGCAAAAGCCAGTTAGTCTGCAACTACGCCTCTGATTGAATGGATGAATCTTGGAGGAATAATAAAGGGAGGCGGCTGTACATTGCTTTGAGGCCGGCACCGCCATGTTTACAGCCCCTATACATTAGCAGATTACGTTTACAGTTGCTTCTTGTCCTTAACTTCCTTCGTGTCCACTTGTTGAAAATAATAAACCTTACAGTACTTTGTGAATACCACAGTGTCAGGAAGCCGTTTCCAAACTTTTTCTGGTCTGAAAGGCATATCTGATTCAGTAACACAGCGCATTTGGCCTCGTTAATGTAACTTTCTTCTGGTTACATTTCGAATAACCAAGAAGCGAATACATGAGGTGAAAAGGCTTCCTTCGCAATCCAGCGTTTTATTTTAAGAGGAATGACAAAACGATGTTAAGTACATGTTCTCTTTCCGAAAATGCTGAGTAGACATTTTACGATGTCTTGGCGGTTTTCATTAGTTCCTTCCACAGTGTTCAACTAGAGTGCCCTTTGAGTTGTACTGACAGGAAATCTATAGTCAAATTACAGAAATAAAACCACCAGAGTAAAAGTGACCAGCGCCCATATAAAAGAAAATACCGCTGGAGCGAGTACACTTACGAATGAAAGGTGATTTCTTTACATTTTGGATGATAATCAGAACGACTAATGCACCGCTAGCCCGCCCGGTTAGCCGAGCAGTATAACGCACGACTTTCTGGAGTGGGAAGGAGCGCCTGGTCCCAGGCACGGATCCGCCTGCAGGCCTTGTGTCGAGGTCCGGTGAGCCGGCCAGTCTGTGGATGGTTTGTGTTGTGTTGGCAGAAGAGCCAATACCGTGTTACTAGAGGAGGCCGAAATGCACGCGTTTTATCTCACGCAGGCTGGCGTGAGGAAGGAAGAACTATACTGACGTGAGGTCTGGAACATGACAAGGAATGAGAATTCAGAAAGCGGACGTAATTAGTTTCATACTTAACTTCAATCCATTAATGATGAACGCCGCTCTTGAAGTTACATGATTCACAATATCAGTCTCAATAGTAACTGAATATGGCGCCTTGCTAGGTCGTAGCAAATGACGTAGCTGAAGGCTATGCTAAACTATCGTCTCTGCAAATGAGAGCGTAAGTAAACAGTGAACCATCGCTAGCAAAGTAGGCTGTACAACTAGGGCGAGTGCTAGTGAGTCTCTCTAGACTAGACCTGCCGTGTGGCGGCGCTCGGTCTGCAATCACTGATAGTGGCGACTCGCGGGTCCGACGTATACTAACGGACCGCGGCCAATTTAAAGGCAACCACCTAGCAAGTGTGGTGTCTGGCGGTGACACCACAGTTTTTAGGCGGTTTTCCATCTGTCTCGGCGAATGCGGGCTGGTTCCGCTTATTCCGCCTCATCTACACTATGTCGGCGACTGTTGCGCAGAGAAGTTCTCTACGTACGCGTACACCACCATTACTCTACCATGCAAACATAGGGGTTACACTCGTCTGGTGTCAGACGTTCCGTGGGGGGTCCACCGGTGGCCGAACCGCACAAAAACCCTGGGTTCGGTGTGGGGCGACGGAGGGGTGAAGCGGGCTGCGGTAGTCGTCGTGGGGTTGTGGACCACTGCGGCTGCCGCGGGGACGGACCCTCTCCGTTGTTTCTAGGCCCCCGATTCACATACAATACAATACATACAATACACCGCTAAATGATACAAGCTCTCAGTTTTTGTCAAAACACTTCCTCCAGACGCTAATAACATGCCGGACGTCGGCTTCAAGTTTGTGGCGTCATAACGAATGAATATTCAGTTTCCGGGAATTGCCGAAAGTTCGGTCAATCGTCTTGGGACTCTTGTAGAGTGCAGAGCTCAGGTTGGTGTCCTGGAGGACACGAAGCTGAGATGTTTTACTTGTTATCAGCTATGGTTTTCTCAAGATGAGTGTATTAGTCCATTCGGATCGGCAGATTAACGTCTCTAGTACATAGAGTTGGTGCAGAATCGCATTGACATTTCTTTTTGTGGGCGAATATTGCCGGATATCCCTCTGGAGAGACCTGATTGTGTTTTCGCCTCAGTTTTTATGCCTGTTGTTACTCTGTAAAGATAATGTCCGACTAGAAAGCGTGTTTAACAAATTGATACACCTAGCTGGGTTTGCAAAAATGGAAAATAATCTTACTGCTTCTGTAAAAACTAAAGCGTTTGAATAATGAGGCTAGAAAAATAATCTTCGTGTTTGTAAACTGGTTAACTCCGAGACAGGCTCTCAAATATATGAACTGTCATCCCGAAACTCTTTGCGTTTTCGAGGATGTTGGTTCAAATGGTTCAAATAGCTCTGAGCACTATGGGACTTAACATCTATGGTCATCAGTCGCCTATAACTTAAAACTACTTAAACCTAAATAACCTAAGGACAACACACAACACCCAGCCATCACGAGGCAGAGAAAATCCCTGACCCGAGGACTTTGCAAGGAGCCATTTGGGAAATACCGGGATGAAAGTTCGTCGTGTTTTGTATTCACTCCAGTGGTCAAGTCTTTTTTTTTTTTTTATTGTGATCAGAGAGCTACCGGGCTTCTGTCAGTCAGCTATTTTAGTTTGCCTGTAACAAAAGAATATCATAAGTATACGTGTACGATAGTGTTTCCGGGTACGCCGATAAATGTTTTCCATGTGGATTCTTGCATAACTATGTCGGGTTTCTAAAGACTTCAGGCACCATTTGGATCAACTGGACAACAATTACCACTGTCCTTTGTGTTTGTATTTGTGTGCAGGTGTGTTTGTGGCTATTCAGATACAATCAGTGTAAACTAAATCATTACTACTTGCCAATTTCGACATTAAAAAGCTTCATTCTTCCGTTTATGTGATAATTAATCATCTCTTGACAAATTAGAGACTATGTTTTTAAATGTTCCAATACTCTTGCGCTCACTGAACAAACTAATAAATATGCCAGACGTAAGTAAAATTGTGAAACTAACAAGGAACCCTTTGAGTGCCAGGTCGCAAAAAGCCAATGATGAAACTTCCTGTCAGATTGAAACTGTGTGCCGGACCGAGACTCGAACTCGGGACATTTGCCTTTCGCGAGTAAGTGCTCTTCGATCTGAGCTACCCAAGCACGCCTCACTACCCTTCCTCAGAGCTTCAATTCTGCCAGTATCTCGTCTCCTACCTTCCAAACTTCATAGAAACTCTTCTGCGAACCTTACAGAACTGTTCTGCAAGGTTCGCAGAAGAACTTCTGTGATGTTTAGAAGGTATGAGACGAGATACTGGCAGAATTGAAGCTGTGAGGGCGGGTCGTGAGTCGTGCTTGGGTAACTCAGATCGAAGAGCACTATCCCACGAAAGGCAAAGGTCCCAAGTTCGAGCCTCGGTCCGGCACACAGTTTTAATCTGACAGGAAGTTTCATATCAGCGCACACTCCGCTGCAGAGTGAAAATCTCATTCTAAAGCTAATGATGTTTGCGGCAGTCGACGGCTCACATATTATATACCTCGCAGCCACAATGATGACTGCTAGTGGTGACAGGGGGTGGGACTGGAGGTATCCAGTGGTGTTCACAGCATGAGGCTACAGAGCACAGTTGAGCTGCTCCTCGTGGAGTAACTCACAACAGTGCTGCAGTGCTAGTGGTGACAGGGGGTGGGACTGGAGGTATCCAGTGGTGTTCACAGCATGAGGCTACAGAGCACAGTTGAGCTGCTCCTCGTGGAGTAACTCACAACAGTGCTGCAGTGCTAGTGGTGACAGGGGGTGGGACTGGAGGTATCCAGTGGTGTTCACAGCATGAGGCTACAGAGCACAGTTGAGCTGCTCCTCGTGGAGTAACTCACAACAGTGCTGCAGTGCTAGTGGTGACAGGGGGTGGGACTGGAGGTATCCAGTGGTGTTCACAGCATGAGGCTACAGAGCGCAGTTGAGCTGCTCCTCGTGGAGTAACTCACAACAGTGCTGCAGTGCTAGTGGTGACAGGGGGTGGGACTGGAGGTATCCAGTGGTGTTCACAGCATGAGGCTACAGAGCACAGTTGAGCTGCTCCTCGTGGAGTAACTCACAACAGTGCTGCAGTGCTAGTGGTGACAGGGGGTGGGACTGGAGGTATCCAGTGGTGTTCACAGCATGAGGCTACAGAGCACAGTTGAGCTGCTCCTCGTGGAGTAACTCACAACAGTGCTGCAGTGCTAGTGGTGACAGGGGATGGGACTGGAGGTATCCAGTGGTGTTAACAGCATGAGGCTACAGAGCACAGTTGAGCTGCTCCTCGTGGAGTAACTCACAACAGTGCTGCAGTGCTAGTGGTGACAGGGGGTGGGACTGGAGGTATCCAGTGGTGTTCACAGCATGAGGCTACAGAGCACAGTTGAGCTGCTCCTCGTGGAGTAACTCACAACAGTGCTGCAGTGCTAGTGGTGACAGGGGGTGGGACTGGAGGTATCCAGTGGTGTTCACAGCATGAGGCTACAGAGCACAGTTGAGCTGCTCCTCGTGGAGTAACTCACAACAGTGCTGCAGTGCTAGTGGTGACAGGGGGTGGGACTGGAGGTATCCAGTGGTGTTCACAGCATGAGGCTACAGAGCACAGTTGAGCTGCTCCTCGTGGAGTAACTCACAACAGTGCTGCAGTGCTAGTGGTGACAGGGGGTGGGACTGGAGGTATCCAGTGGTGTTCACAGCATGAGGCTACAGAGCACAGTTGAGCTGCTCCTCGTGGAGTAACTCACAACAGTGCTGCAGTGCTAGTGGTGACAGGGGGTGGGACTGGAGGTATCCAGTGGTGTTCACAGCATGAGGCTACAGAGCGCAGTTGAGCTGCTCCTCGTGGAGTAACTCACAACAGTGCTGCAGTGCTAGTGGTGACAGGGGGTGGGACTGGAGGTATCCAGTGGTGTTCACAGCATGAGGCTACAGAGCACAGTTGAGCTGCTCCTCGTGGAGTAACTCACAACAGTGCTGCAGTGCTAGTGGTGACAGGGGGTGGGACTGGAGGTATCCAGTGGTGTTCACAGCATGAGGCTACAGAGCACAGTTGAGCTGCTCCTCGTGGAGTAACTCACAACAGTGCTGCAGTGCTAGTGGTGACAGGGGGTGGGACTGGAGGTATCCAGTGGTGTTCACAGCATGAGGCTACAGAGCACAGTTGAGCTGCTCCTCGTGGAGTAACTCACAACAGTGCTGCAGTGCTAGTGGTGACAGGGGGTGGGACTGGAGGTATCCAGTGGTGTTCACAGCATGAGGCTACAGAGCACAGTTGAGCTGCTCCTCGTGGAGTAACTCACAACAGTGCTGCAGTGCTAGTGGTGACAGGGGGTGGGACTGGAGGTATCCAGTGGTGTTCACAGCATGAGGCTACAGAGCTCAGTTGAGCTGCTCCTCGTGGAGTAACTCACAACAGTGCTGCAGTGCTAGTGGTGACAGGGGGTGGGACTGGAGGTATCCAGTGGTGTTCACAGCATGAGGCTACAGAGCACAGTTGAGCTGCTCCTCGTGGAGTAACTCACAACAGTGCTGCAGTGCTATTGGTGACAGGGGGTGGGACTGGAGGTATCCAGTGGTGTTCACAGCATGAGGCTACAGAGCACAGTTGAGCTGCTCCTCGTGGAGTAACTCACAACAGTGCTGCAGTGCTAGTGGTGACAGGGGGTGGGACTGGAGGTATCCAGTGGTGTTCACAGCATGAGGCTACAGAGCACAGTTGAGCTGCTCCTCGTGGAGTAACTCACAACAGTGCTGCAGTGCTAGTGGTGACAGGGGGTGGGACTGGAGGTATCCAGTGGTGTTCACAGCATGAGGCTACAGAGCACAGTTGAGCTGCTCCTCGTGGAGTAACTCACAACAGTGCTGCAGTGCTAGTGGTGACAGGGGGTGGGACTGGAGGTATCCAGTGGTGTTCACAGCATGAGGCTACAGAGCACAGTTGAGCTGCTCCTCGTGGAGTAACTCACAACAGTGCTGCAGTGCTAGTGGTGACAGGGGGTGGGACTGGAGGTATCCAGTGGTGTTCACAGCATGAGGCTACAGAGCGCAGTTGAGCTGCTCCTCGTGGAGTAACTCACAACAGTGCTGCAGTGCTAGTGGTGACAGGGGGTGGGACTGGAGGTATCCAGTGGTGTTCACAGCATGAGGCTACAGAGCACAGTTGAGCTGCTCCTCGTGGAGTAACTCACAACAGTGCTGCAGTGCTAGTGGTGACAGGGGGTGGGACTGGAGGTATCCAGTGGTGTTCACAGCATGAGGCTACAGAGCACAGTTGAGCTGCTCCTCGTGGAGTAACTCACAACAGTGCTGCAGTGCTAGTGGTGTTGATACAAGCAGAGCAATGGCAACGATAAACAAACACTGCATTATGTGCACAGCAACAGTTACCGAAGTTCACATTTGGTCAGGAAGGAAACCAAGGAATTTCGCAGAGTGAAAAAGTGGCAGACGAAATATTAGCCTTTGTGCAAAATGAGTCGGTGGAATGTGTGGTGTGGTATACGATCGACCGAGATGACAATGTACATTAGGAGTACAATGATGACGATACGTGCTTATCAACTGAAGTTGACACTGAAACAGACGACGACCCATGTAGTTCATCATCTTTGTCGGACAGGGACAACAAATCTCGTCACCAGTGAAACGTAGTAAAGGACAAGCATTATCCAAGGAGCAGGTACTAAACATAATTACGTGCATCGATGATCGTCCGCACCATAATAATAATAAAAAAAGAATAAATTTCGACTAATTCCGCAGCAATAAGAAAAATTACTGTTATTCATGGGAGGATAAGGCTTTACAGAAACCAGTGTCTGCGTGTTTCAAGAATGCTCGATACAATTTATAGGATGTGCATGATAGAGATGTACTATGTTAAGCGCATCAAATTGTACGTGACATACACTGCAGTGATTTCAGGGGCAGCAGTGGATGGTTGCATAACTTAGAACAGTGCTACAGTATTGTAAGACTAAGATAAAATTTCAAACAAAATGTTAACCTGACGATGCCTAGCAAGCCGTGAAATCGGGCGGAAAATTCGTAGATGAGATAAACGGACTTATCCCGTCGTTCAGTAAGGAATTTGTTTTCAACTCCGAACAATAGGCATTTGAAGAGAAAATGCATATGAAAAGAACCATGGAAACTAGACGTACCAAGATAATTGTATCAAGATCAACTAACATTTCTGCCAGCCTAGCTGGGTGGTAATGTGCTTGCCTCCCATGCACTGGGCTCCGCTTCGATTCCCGGCCGGGTTGCAGATTTTTTCCGCTCGGGGACTTTGTTTTGTGTTGTCCTCATCATCATTTCCTCCTCATCATTCGCCGCAAGTTGCCCAATGTAGCGCCGACTGAAATAAGACTTCCACTTGGTCGGCCATCAGTGTCGTACGATCATTTTTTCGGCTAACATCAATGCCTTAATGCATTCGTATACAATTATGGCGACTGTTAATTTGGACGATAAATTGGCTTCAAAGTTATTTATTGCGCTACCAGCAGTTGAAGGTGCTTTGCCCCCCACGATTCGTGCTCGTGTGCATGATTTTGCGAAGCAGTAGAGAAAATTTACGTCACAGGATGCAAGAGTGGGAAAATTGGCTTAAGAGAACTACAACTACGTTGTGAACATTGCTTTTGGCCTCTAGATGGTCAAGATTACTTGCTTTTGCTTGATTCCCTATCTGCATATAAAAATCGTACTTGTTTAGAGCAAACTATTCCTCCTGAAAAGTGAGTGACACTGCAGTGTGTCACTGCAGTTCAAACCACCTGGATCCACTGGGCAAATTTAACCTCTGGATGTTAGTTTTTTCATGCCTACAAAACGTATTATGACACTGTGTTCAACTACGACTTAAAGGATAGCCAGTTTCACGATAAGCTCCACGACACACCGTTTCGCATTGGGTTACGTGCCATCGCGTTCCATCGGTTCTTATCACTCCGTTACGCCAATACGATACGATACGCATTCTTTACGAATGGATACCCATTTAAAAGTCCTACAAAATTCGTAATTCACAAGTAATTCACCTTCGAGCTTTATTATGCTAACCTTTTTGATCACTGTGGGTCGCCATTTTTCATTCGGTGTTCATGGTGCAGTTAATGTTTTGTTTTCAACATTTCTTGAATCTCGACGATGTCATTTTTGTGAAGTGTCATACACACATTCCATCGGAAGTTGCTCTATTCATCTCCCGAACACTCATTTTCTAGCGGTTCTAGGCGCTCACTCCGGAACCGCGCGACTGCTACAGTCCCATGTTCGAATCCTGCCTCGGGCATGGATGTGTGTGATGTCCTTAAGTTAGTTAGGTTTAAGTAGTTCTAAGTTCTAGGAGACTGATGACCACAGATGTTAAATCCCATAGTGCTCAGAGCCGTTTGAACCATTTGAACCACTCATTTTCTGCCGCGCTCCTGATGCACATGGTGAGTTATTAGCAGTTAATATTTTTCCTGTTACAACTGTTAACACAACAGTTCCAAATGAGCTTTACTAAAGACTGAACTTGAGACGCTGCATTAAAGGAATTCGTTACAAGTGCCGGCCGCTGGGGCGGAGCGGTTCTAGGCGCTTCAGTTCGGAACCGTTCTGCTGCTACGGTCGCAGGTTCGAATCCTGCCTCGGGAATGGATGTGTGTGATGTTCTTAGGTTGGTTAGGTTTAAGTAGTTCTAAGTCTAGGGGACTGATGACCTCAGATGTTAAGTCCCATAGCGCTTAGAGCCATTTCAACCAATCATATCAACTGTGCATACAGGCAGGAGTTTGTGGTCTACGCCAGGCACTTGCTGCAGGAAAATAACCAGTACATCTGAGTGGTTACGCAACGTGTGTTGCGCGAAAACACTTGCAGAAATGTGCAGCTGAGCAATGAGACAAAGAAGGAAGAAACAGGACTCTCGGTTTACCCAGGCCACATGTATGTCTGTTGACTGTTGTTCATGTAGAATATATGGGTTTGCAGTCCGCAGACTAGTACAGTTAGAATATCTGCGGAGAGGATTTTTAATTAGTCTTAGGACGATGGCTGTGAATTTCTTTAAATAATAAGCTCAGTTTGCGCTGTATAACAGCTAAGGAAAATAGCCTTCGTTAAAGAATAACCTGCGCAATCGCTTCTCAGTTCGCAGTAATCAACCTCAGAAACGATGTCCTCATGTTGCTATCGAAAAGCAGACGCCCATGTGGTAACGTTTCAGTTGAACTGCGCCGACTGTTACTTCTGTATCGCGATCTAGCGTTTACTTTAGCTTGCAGAGGACACCTTTTTCTTAATCCGCAATCTACACGAGGAGATACCTAAACAATAGCAAGTCTCGCTTACGACAATAACCGAGAAACAACTTATACTCAATAGATGAATTCCTAGATAGGAAATAGTAACTGTCAAAAAATTAATTAATTAATTAATTATTTTGTGTTAAGAAAACTTATGTTAAAGAGACACGTTCTCAACATTACGAAATGTCGTCATCATGATCTATGGAACACGTATTAACGTATGTATGTACGTATGCACACTCCTTGTAGGCGTTCAGTCTTTCCAGAGGACACTCCCATCAGCACCGGGGCTGATATCAACTATGTCACATCATTTAGAAAGTACTTATCACAACAATCTCCTTTTTGGCGTATGCCAGTAGTTGGAGAAAAAAACGTTAAAGTCGCCACTTTACTTAGAATGTAAAGTCGTCGAGAAGTGAACAATACCTTTAACATTTTACACTGCCGGAAAAAAATTAGTAATCTCTTTTAAAGGTTTCCACTTCACTCACGATTTATTGTTGGAACAGTGCGTATGGAGTGCATGAAATGAGTCCATTTACAGATCAATAGCACAAGAGATTCAGAGGCACCAGGTATCGCCCGATGCTGAAACATCCATTTGAGTACGTGGTGTAACCTCCACTTGCGACAATGCTGACTGTGGCACCCAGTCGATGGTAAAAAAAATAAAATAAAAATAAAAAATGAAAAGGCCCTGAGCACTATGGGACTTAACGTCTGAGGTCATCAGTCCCCTAGAACTTAGAACTACTTTAACCTAAGGACATCACACACATCCATGCCCAAGGCAGGATTCGAACCTGCGACCGTAGCGGTCACGCGGTTCCAGACTGAAGCGCCTAGAACCGCTCGGCCACACCGGCCGGTCCGATTATACACATGGCGAATACCGTCCTGGGATACGACATGCAACGCCAGCTCGACATTTTCCCGTAGTGCTGTCAGTGGCTTCTAGTCGATTGTTCAGATGGTCAATACTGTCCTGGAATACGTTAATCCCCGTCTGCTCGACCTGTTCGCGTAGTTCTAAGGAACTGTTTGTTGACGAGCCGCACGAGTCACTTCTCGTCCCCTCATGCGCCGCACTATATTCATAGAGCCCCTGCCCATTATACACATTAATCGCGGAATCGGCAAAAAGCCGCGCGTAATGAGTATAATGGGCAGGGGCTCTATGAATATAGTGCGGGACAATAAGTTGGGAATGTAAGTCTCACGCGAGGCGTGCCAGAGATAAGTCCCTGCAGTCGCACTATTCTCTGAGTCCTTGGTGGCTCAGCTGGATGGAGCGTCTGCCATGTAAGCGGGAGATCCTGCGTTGGAGTCCCGATCGGGGCACACATTTTCAACTGTCCCCGTTGACTTACGTCAAAGACTGTATGCACCTAGGGGTATTCATTTCATTGCAGTTCCTTTGAAAATTGCTTGGTTGACTGAAGGAAGTACGAGTGCATGGTTGCCTGCTTGCGTCACACGTTTGCACCACACTGAGCCTTCTGGCTGTGAAGTCTCCCTATTAAATTGTAGATACAGATGGTGTTCTGGTAGCTATGCCACTACGCTGTCTGTTGGAGGACGACGTTGAAAGCGTTATCAGTATATCTGCTATATCACAGGTGGCGTATACCGTCATCTGATCAAAATCGACGTCGACTTTCCAGGTGTACCAATTTTCTTACGGCTGTCTATTTCCTGACAATCGGCGAACGGTGCAGGAAAAAGTTATCACGGGGGGCGAAGTTAGAGGGCGAAAAGTTTAGGGAGGGTGAGTATGGAAGTTAGAGTTAGTTAATCAGGCGACGTCGAAGTTATCATAAGGACAGTTAGAGTCTAACTTCCGTCGACGGCGAAGTCAGTAGAGACCGAACATGGGCTTTCTTAGGACAGGGAAGAAGGCTAGCAGCTACCATCCGGACATTCACGTAAATCAGTTTAAGGAAATGCGGATGGCCGACTGAAATTTTGAACACTGTGTCTTCACATTGTATGTTGCCTGGGTGGAATGGCTCATGTGCCTCTGCGATACAGATAGCCCTGCAATGGATACAACCACTTTGGGGCGGTATCTATGGAGAGATAACGTGCGTACAGGGTAATAAAAACAAATTAAATAGGAATAATGCATTAACAGGTGTAGTGATAAAAAAGAAATTCTTTTAGATATCTCAACTGCTTCAAAATACAAAACTCTTTCTTGAATATCCCCTACAGGGCCTTTAAGAATTAAATTGAAATTGCGATTTAGATCTTTTTCGTACACCATTGTATACGCCATCCATGACGCATATTTTGTCATAGCCATGAGCGCGACGTTTGCTCATATCTAGTTCCTTTCCTTCTGTGGACTTAGTTACGTGTTGTTCTACTATTAATGCAAACTGATCTTCGACCTGGGCAAATGAAATAATCGTATGGCAGGCAGGCAGCTGCCTTATTCTTAGATTTCCAGATAGCGTTTCACACGGTGCTCTTACGGCAGATTGTTGACGAAGGTTCTAGTTTAAGGTTTAGGTTTGTAAACGCAGAGTAGCTCGAAGACTTTTAAGTAACAGAACCCACTACGTCGTCCTCGACGGCGGGTGTTCATCAGAGACAAGGGTATCGTCAGGAGTGTCCCAGGGAAGTGTGACTGGACCTCTCTTATTCTCTATATACATGAATGAGCTGACGGACAAGGCGAGCTGCAGTTTACGGATGTTTTCTGACGATCCTGTCGTCTTTAACTAGCAGTAGCAGTATACAAGATTCCTTAGACAGAATTTCTAGTAGGTGTGATGAACGATAAATTGCTCTTGTTGTTGTGGTCTTCAGTCCTGAGACTGGTTTGATGCAGCCCTCCACGCTTCTCTACCCTGTGCAAGCTTCTTCATCTCCCAGTACGTACTGCAACCTACATCCCTCTGAATCTGCTTAGTGTATTCATCCCTTGGTCTCCATATACGATTTTTACCCTCCACGCTGCCCTCCAATACTAAATAGGTGATCCCTTGATGCCTTAGAACATGTCCTACCAACCGATCCCTTCTTCTAGTCAAGTTGTGAAACAAACTCCTCTTCTCGCCAATCCTATTCAGTACCTCCTCATTAGTTATGTGGCTACCCAGCTGATCTTCAGCATTCTTCTCTAGCACCACATTTCGAAAGCTTATATTCTCTTCTTGTCCAAATTAGTTATCGTCCATCTTTCACTTCCATACATGGCTACACTCCATTATCTACTTTCAGAAACGACTTCCTGTCACTTAAACCTATACTTGATGTTAACAAATTTCTCTTCTTCAGAAACGCTTTCCTAGCCATTGCCAGTCTACATTTTATATTTTCTCTACTTCTACTATCATCAGTTATTTTGCTCCCCAAACAGCAAAACTCCTTCACTACTTTAAGTGTCTCATTTTCTGATCTAATTCCCTCATCATCAGCCGACTTAATTTGACTACATTCCATTACCCTCGTTTTGCTTTTGTTGATGTTCATCTTATATCCTTCTTTCAAGACACTATCCATTTCGTTCAACTGCTCTTCCAAGTCCTTTGCTGTCTCTGACAGAATTACAATGTCATCAGCGAACCTCAAAGTTTTTATTTATTCTCCATGACTTTTAATACCTACTCCGAATTTTTCTTTTGTTTCCTTTACTGCTTGCTCAATATACAGATTGAATAACATCGTGGAGAGGCTACGACCCTGTCTCTCTCCCTTCCCAACCACTGTTTCCCTTTCATGTCCCTCGACTCTTGTAACTGCCATCTGGTTTCTGTACAAATTGTAAATAACCTTTCGCTCAGTGTATTTACCCCTGCCACCTTCAGAACTTGAAAGAGAGTATTCCAGTCAACATTGTCAAAAGTTTTCTCTAAGTCTACAAATGCTAGAAACGTAGGTTTGCCTTTTCTTAATCTAGCTTCTAAAATAAGTGGTAGGGTCAGTATTGCCTCACGTGTTCATCTTAATGCTCTTAATGTAGATGAAAGTAACTTAATGCGAGTGGGTAGGAGGAACAGTCCTGCAACTATCGAACACTGCATTTGTGGGGTGCTGCTTGACACAGTCACGACGATTAAATATCTAGGCGTAACGTCGCAAAGGGAAATGAAATGGAAAAAGCACGTCACTTTGGTAATCGGGAAAGCGAATGGTCGACTTCACTTAATTGGGAGAATTTTGAGAAAGCGTAGAGCATGTATGAAGGTGATGGCGTATAAACGCTAGTGCGATCCATTCTTGAGTAGTGTTCGATTGTTTGGGATCCCCACCTGTTCATATTAAAGGAAGACATCTAAGCAATTCAGTGGGGCAACAAATGTAGCGTGCTGCTACATATCGATCACGACACGTGTACAACAGAGAAGCTTCGTGAACTCAAATGGGAATCCTGGAGAGTAGACGACACTCTTTTGGCGGGACTCTAGTCTGGAAATTTAGAGAAACGGCATTTAAGGAATGCGAGAAACTAGGGCTGCTATTGAGTCATTTAGATAGTCGTTTTTTCCTCGCTCTATTTGTGAGTGGAACACGAAACGAAATGACTAGAAGTGGTATGCGGTACCTTGCGCTATGCACCGTATGTGGCTTGCGGTGCATCTATGTAGACGTAGATAGCATTATTGGCCGTGAGACCCCTTCTGGTATTGGTTCAAATGGCTCTGAACACTATGGGACTTAAGTCCTGAGGTCATCAGTCCCCTATAACTTAGAACTTCTTAAACCTAACTAACCTAAGGACATCACACACATCCATGCTCGAGACAGGATTCGAACCTGCGACCGTAGCGGTCGCGCGGTTCCAGACTGTAGCGCCCAGAACCGCTCGGCCACCCCGGCGGGCTCCCTTCTGGTATTACCCGGCCGCCCGATGCAAGTCTGTCTATTCGACGCCTCATTGTCGACTTGGGCGTCGATGAAGATAATATGAAATGAAATGGACGACACGTACACCCAGTTCGAGAGTGAATAAAAATCTCCATCAGGCCGGGATCCGATCCCGCGACAAGGAGATCTTAAGATAGCGACGCTAATCAGTAGTTCATGACGGTTGCAAAGTGCCACTTAACTGATAATTTTATTTAATTTTTAAATTTTACTTTCCGTTTTATTTTCATTTCCGCTTTCTTTCCTTCTTGTGCCAGTGACCCTTTTTCCTCGAGCTCCAAAGACATTTCCGTGTTTGGCGCAAGCTAGTTACTACCTGCTATTACCACTGAATAGTTTTCTTGATCGGTATGAGATTATTTTCCTCGTGTTTTCTTAGCATGTACAACAAGTTGTGACATGGCGTAATTTTCAACAGTACCAGGGTCTCTCTAGCGCCCCGTGCCGTTGCTTAGCAACAGTTTGAACGAGGTGATTAGCGAGCGGTACGAACGGGGCCATGTAAGGGATCGGAAACTTAAGAAAACGGTGTTGTGCAGGAAGAGCATTGAATAACGATAACAGTTGAAAGGTAAGCCATGAACAAACTTCTGAGATCTGTCAATAAGTGACAGCAAAAAACAGGTGTCAAATCGATTACACCTTTCTGTGCACGCAGAGCATAGTTCACGCAGGTATATAGGATGATTCAAAAGTAGCTGCGCGCACTTCGTAGGTGTAATGTATGCATCAAAATAAGATCAAAACGTTAAAGTTTTGGCTGGAAATACTTTATTTCAGAGATATTCAACAGAGTAGGGATCACAAGCACAAAACAAACATTACGAAATCAATTCTTCTCAGAAAGCAACGACACGAAGGAACCCGATGTGCAACTCAACTATGTACTGTGCGTTAATCCAATAATATGTTGAAAATGACGTCATCACTAACTAATCACTAACCTGTGTGCAGATACATGTTCGTACTTTATGCAAATGCTACAAGTCACTATCACTCACAATATATTTAAGATGTGTTTTGTCAATTTGTTCAGAAATTGTGAATGTCACGGTACAATTATTTAGTAAATATCACGTTCAGTTCAAAAGACTTCGAGTGTGTTGAATCACAACAGTGTTAGCTTGAGACCCATAGTGGAGATTAAGGGTGCAATTTCCGAGACGCAAATATTTCAGGGGACCTACTTACCAGAGGATTTTTTGGGAAGTACCTCTTTCAGCACTGGTAGCAGTAGCGCCGTTTCATAAAGTTTTTGTCGAGGGAAGTGCTACATTTAGGACTTGACCTTTTGGAAGGACATTGGTATGTGACGAGCAGCTATTGATGCTTTTAACTTTGAAGCTGGCGAACGAGCGATGCTAGGCCCCACATGCAAAAAGATGCCAGGACTTAGAATAATCAGTAGGTGCTTCAGTTATTTCAATGGAACTTGGTAGAATTTACGTTTAGTGAGTCAGTAATTGACTCCTGGTCCTACTGATCACTATACTCTGCACTTGTACCAGAAGATAGTGAACAATTAACTGAACATTAATAGTCGAATGTGATGTCTACCACAATTTGAACTCAACCCTACATTATAATTTATAGGTGTTATCGACGAATAATATTTTCAAGAAAAGAGTGCGATGGTGCACAACAACCCCTCTGACACGGATGATCCACAATCAGTAAACAGTTATTCGTGCATTGCGTTCCACTTCCAAGGTAAGACCATCGCCATTAATAAAGTAGAACCAATTTTATTTTAAAACCACTTTTTGCTGAAGATGCCGCATGCGGAGGTATAATTAGAAGTCGATAATCAGTTTTAATTCAAGTCAAATGTCTTCTTGACTTGTGCATCCATATATAGTAAAGTCATTAATCTCTCTCGCGTTTTGTGTTGGTCGAAGATGCCACTTTAGCTGTGTTCTGTAAGACATGTGGCTGTCGACCTGAGCACAAGCTGTGGCCACAGGTCTTGGTCTTAGGTAAACGACTTAGCGGAAACGAGTCAACATCGGGCTGCCTACGAAATCTTGCAGAAACACTCGTGGAGACACTATACTTGTGGGCCCTGCTGTAACAGACCTCGCCGCCGCTGCTGTCGCAGTACCTTGAGGGGGGTGGGAGGGGGGGGGGGGGGGTATGCCACTTGCGCGACTGACCAAGTATTAAGTTTATATCTTTTCTCATTACATATCTCATCTCATTTAATGATTGCACTCAATTCCATTATTAATTCATGAAATTGGTAGTAAAAAACCTGCTGAGCGTCGTTTCTTCAAACCCAAGTGATCCTCATCCACTAGTCAATTTTTGTACAATCTTTATCCTTTATGTCTTAAATGCTTTGCCTTACAGTATTGTTTATCGTACGCCATTTACACAACATGATTTAAATAATGAAAAACTGCACCAGTAACTTATTTTTTTTCATGCTTAGCACAACGTGTTTCGAGAATTTATTCTCACTTTAAGATGAAATTGTTTGTTTATCTTTTGTGATGTTGGCATCTGTGATTTTCTGCCTCTCTGGAACTATCGTTGTTTTTTTCGATGTTGTAAACTATTGTGCCTCCTACATTACACAGAACATAACACACACACACAAATCATCACTTACACTTTGTTTTTGTAATCAGAAATTACTACAGAGATATTACGACTGTCGTAATTTCTCTGTAGAACGCTTTGATATAAAAAAAACAGGCAGTGCAAGTGATGATCTGCGTGTGTATGATATTCTGTGTAATGGAGGAAGCGCAACACTTCGGTGCAAGAAAAGCAAAAAATCACACATGCAAATATCACAAAAAATATTTTATAAACGAAAACTTGAAAATGATAATAAATCCTAGAGACACCTTGTTCTAAGCATGAAAAAATAATTAACTGCTGCAGTTTTTCGTTTTTAAAATCATGAATGACACAGTTGCAGGCATTCCAAAAACATCTATTTTGATGAACAAAGTTAAATTACATATCACTTTAAAAATACAAATAAAATATGTACACAGTGTACAAATTATCACACACATTTTATGCATTCAGACTGAAGTGGCGAGTGAAAATTTTTGCTAAGATGAGGAGTGGAACCCAGGTCTCCGGCTTATTAGGCAAGTGCGTTACCCACGACGCCACCCTGGCACAGCGGGTCACACAGTTCCACGGATGATCCCGGCGCGCCTTCCTCCTCCATCCAAATTCTCAATACCATCCAAACCTACTTTAAATTTCCCTTTACATATGAACAGAATTGTATAGAAGTGCCAGGGTAACCCGTGCAGTCGTGTGAACTGCTGTGCGACTGTGGCTTAGTGGCTAACACACACGCCTACTAAGCAGGAGACACGAGCTCCACTTCCGGTCGTGATATAAATTTTCGCTCGCCTCTTCAGCCGTATATACATAAAGTCATATCTGCAGGAGACCAGTAAAGTCTCTGAAATTGTGTCATTTCATTTATATGAGTTACAGACATATTATTTACATGATTGGTTCCATGTACTGTCCAAGAAGTCCGAGGAGTATCCAAGGTACGAGTTTTGTGGTGGTGGTTAGTGTTTAACGTCCCGTCGACAACGAGGTCATTAGAGACGGAGCGCAAGCTCGGGTTAGGGAAGGATGGGGAAGGAAATCGGCCGTGCCCTTTCAAAGGAACCATCCCGACATTTGCCTGAAACGATTTAGGGAAATCACTGAAAACCTAAATCAGGATGGTCGGAGACGGGATTGAACCGTCGTCCTCCCGAATGCGAGTCCAGTTTGCTAACCACTGCGCCACCTCGCTCGGTCCAAGGTACGAGTTTTGAGGGCATCCTTGAACAGCATATCCGACTGTCTGTCTTGGGAAACCACACATGCACTCCACAGTGATAGTCTTTTCCCATATGTATAGTAAGTCACCGCTTCTCTTATGGTTAGTCCGGATCCTGTTGAGTGTACTCCATTTTCTCATAGCCGGATATATTTACAAGGTTTGTTCCTGGTGTGGTCAAAGCTATGGAGCTCGAGTGGAGCGTTACATTACCATTCTTGCCTCAGAGTTGCGTAGAGATATGAGTTGTGGTCTACCAGGTTGCTAGCTGTTGTGAGTGGTGGTTGTCCGTAGAGGATTTTGATGATTGGGATAGGAGGTATGTACTGATGAATTGGATGCTGCTGTTTGTTGCACATTTTCTTATATTCCCTCAGAAGGGTATTCTTTCTCCTCAGATTAGATGATGGAATGCAGCTCAGGGTAGGTAACCAGAATACTGCAGGGGTCTTAACTGTTGCAGTAACAATCCGCGTTGTCTGATTTAGCTGTGTGTGACAGCTGTTTGACCAGATAGGGCTGTGATATTCTGCCACTGAGTGGACAAGGTCAAGGACAGATGACCCTAAGGTCGGAAATGCAGAGCCCCATGTCGTACCACACTACTTTTTCAGAATATTATTTCTCGGCCTCAATTTAGCTATCGTGTTTCTTAGATGCTGTGTAAATGACACCTTTCTCTCAGGTATAACTCCAAGGTACTGTGTATATTTGTTATGGGACAATCCATTACCCTCAAAAAATTTGTCCAGTTCATGGTTGGCTAGGATGTTACTCACATGAAATCAAGTGGTTTCAGTTTTGTTATGGTTCCCTTGAAGTCCCCATTTACGAAAATATTGTCCCATCATGCTTAAGTCTTTAGCTAATATATCTTCAGTGACCTCGATTCTAGGCGCGCAGGGCGGAACCGCGCGACTGCTACGGTCGCAGGTTCGAATCCTGCCTCGGGCATGCATGTGTGTGATGCCCTTAGGTTAGTTAGGTTTAAGTAGTCCTAAGTTCCAGGGGACTGATGACCACAGATGTTAAGTCCCATAGTGCTCACAGCCATTTGAACCATTTGAAGTGACCTCGATTTGTTTGTGATGTGTTGCTGTCGTACACTCATCAGCATAACCAAACTTTCTGGACTGATTGGCATATTTACAATATACAAGCTAAACAGTAGCGGAGCTGGGACTGAGCCTTGGAGATAGGCTATTGTTAAGCTTCTTTTGGTCACTGGTGGCATTGCTGTCAGTTGAAATATTGTTAAGAAATTGTACTCTTCTTCTACAGGATATTACACGGAGCAGCTGAAAGACAATACCCTCCCTCTACATGATATGGCAAGTTCCAGATAGATCAATAAATACAGCAGAGGTATTTAGCTGTTTCTGGAAGCCAGCTTCTGTGTAAGTCGTCAATGAAAATACTTGATGCACATTGATACGATTTAGTCGGAATCCGGCCTGTTCAACAGGAATCTTTCCAAGTATCTCGATATGTATTCTGTTATACAGCGGACTCTCAAGTAATTTGTGCATCATACTCCGAAATAAAACAGGACAATAAATTAGACGTTTGTTTTAGTTTTCATGTTTTTGAGATGTCAATGTTATTCGTCAATTTTATGTCCAGATATGTGGAGGAAAATTGGGATAGCCTTGCTTGAACATATTTACCACAGTGCAGAAGGAATTCTGTGTGCATACAATCAAAGCCTGGAGTCTTAATTGATTTAATGTCTTGTAAAGCAATTTAAATATCTTCAGGAGTGAATGGGCAAGAATATCGACTGTGATGTGATCATTCTGCCATCTTGGTTATCAGTTCTCGCTTCACTTTCATGGTGTGGGATCGGGAAAGAGATGGTTTAAATGCTGAGACGATGTATGCAGCAACTGTATCGGGTTCGATGATTTGTTGTTGCGTGTTTTTCGAATTCCATTTCCACAGTTGCGTAACAGAGAGCAGGACTTTCTACTTGAGTGTTTCAAACCAACTTTTTCAACTGTGTCCAGCCATTTCTGGAGGCACGTGGCGTCAAGACTATGCAGCAGTTCGTCTGCTGTTGCTTGCTCTCTCCAGTTGAGAGGAAGTCCTCAAACAATTTTTCACTGACCTCACACCACCCAGGAATGTGCTTTTTCCGGTACCTTCCTGGAAATAAAATTACTTGCAGTGCTTATACTGAACTCACAAATTTTCCATAGTTATTACTGAAAGGAGGAATCCATCCCAAGACGCTATCAAGGTTTTGTAGAGACGTCGGATCAGTTTGCTTTCTGAAAGTTCATTCGTGGTCGGGGAATCAAATTCACTAGTGGGATCTACATGCTAGCTTCCAGTGTTACCTTCTGGTGCTAATTAAGTGGAAAGTCAGACAGAACTTTTCGTGTGATTGCGAATCGTTAGAGATTATCGTTTCAAGATACAAAACATAGAGGAGGATTGTAGTCTTGCCTCCACACAACGAATCTAATTCTGTAGCGGTCATTGGCATAACAAATTAGGTGGGGATTGTGTTTCGCCTATTAAATTAAGCTGAGTAGTGATGTGTGTGAAGGACTTGAATGGCCATTGAACAGGTGGAGGTTTGTAGGGTTTGTAGATGATTACAATGTGTAAATCTCCAGTTTTTATAACAACTTCGTGAACATAGTCAGAGGATCCAATTGAGACTAAGAATGCAGTCTGTACCGTATGGTGCACTTATCTGGCGATCTCATAGGCTGCATGGTAAGTTTCACCGAGGAGGTCGAAACCTGGTATTTTACCACTTGGCATGTCT
Organism: Schistocerca gregaria; assembly: GCF_023897955.1. NCBI lineage: Eukaryota > Metazoa > Arthropoda > Insecta > Orthoptera > Acrididae > Schistocerca > Schistocerca gregaria. The sequence goes on along the minus strand of NC_064922.1, from coordinate 610,043,632 downwards.
TGGTCTTTGTCATTTGCATGTGTTTCTTGGATAGCGATCAAGTCAAAATTATTTTCCACACACAGTTTTAATAAATATTGTGATTTAGAGTTCATGATACTCTGTACGTTAATCTGTAAAATTCTAATATTGGGTCAAAAACATGTAGGGTTTAATACGTAAAAGAGGATTCCTGGTAATGTGTTGTGCTAGGTCACAAGGATTGTCTAACAACCAATTTTGTTGCTTGCTAAGCACCACCAAGGGCTCACTTGTAGGGTGTTTTGAGATTATACCTACGCACGTGAAGTAATAATTCCGTGTGTTTCCGCAGATACGATATTTCTTAAATTAGCGTGGCAAGACGTTGGTTGGAATTTGTTGTCTTTGTGTGAGTTCAAATACTGTTATTCTGGTCGCTTCTGGGCCGCGTTGTTCGTAAATATTTGGTGCTCTGTTACGTCGAAACGTGTGCTATAGTCGTAACTTTCTGGAGAGAAAATTCTTGATAAATCTGCGATCTGACTTGTGAGCCCCACGTCCTCTGTATTAGCAGGCAGTCATTAACGAAGCCAGAATCTGAGCGACTTTACGACATACGAATGCTCTCCCGTATGACATCGGAAATTACGGTCATCTGAGTCATCTTGTAGGTGGTGCAAGGGTGCCGCGTGATGTCAACCAAAGGAGCGCCACTACGAAACAGAATGCCACCCCTGACCATCACTCTTGACTGTCGGACTGTACGGTGGGCGACAGTCAGGTCGGAATCCAACTGCTGTCCAGGGCGTCTCCAGACACGTCTTCGATGGTCATCGGGGCTCAGTTCGAAGCGGAAGTCATTACTGCAGATTATCCTACTCCGCATAATGAGATTCCAGGCAGAAGACATATCTGGAGACAGCGGTGGGATACCAATCTGACTCTCGGCTCCCATACGGCCCGACAACTAGGAGTGCCATTTCTTTTCGAAGCAGGACCTCTTTCTACATCTACATGGATACTCCGTAACTCACATTTAAGTGCCTGGCACAGGGTTCATCGAACCACCTTCACAATTCTCTATTATTCCAATATCGTACAGAGCGCGGAAAGGACGAACACGTATATTTTTCCGTACGAGCTCTGATTTCCCTTATTTTATCGTGGTGATCGTTTCTCCCTATGTAGGTCGGTGTCAACAAAATATTTTCGCATTCGGAGGAGAAAATTAGTGATTGGAATTTCGTGAGAAGGTTCCGTCGCAACGAAAAACGCCTTTGTTTTAATGATGTCCATCCCAGATCCTGTATCATTTCTGTGATACTCTCTCCAACATTTCGCGATAATACAAAACGTGCTGCCCTTCTTTGAACTTTTTCGATGTACTCCGTCAGTCCTATCTGGTAAGGATCCCACACCGCGCAGCAGTATTCTCAAAGAGGACGGACAGTAGATCTGTTACATTTTCCAAGTGTCCTGCCAACAAAACCCAGTCTTTGGTTAGCCTTCCCCACAACATTTTCTATGTGTTCCTTCCAATTTAAGTTGTTCCTAATTGTAATACCTAGGTATTTAGTTGAATTTACGGCTTTTAGATTGGACTGATTTATTGTGTAACCGAAGTTTAACGAATTCCTTTTAGCATTCATGTGTATGGCCTCACACTTTTCATTATTTAGGGTCAACTGCCACTTTTCGCACCATTCAGATATTTTTCCTAAATCGTTTTGCAGTTTGTTTTGATCTTCTGATGACTTTATTAGTCGATAAACGACAGCGTCATAGGCAAACAACCGAAGATGGCTGCTCAGATTGTCCCCCAAATCGTTTATACAGATAAGGAACAGCAAAGGGCCTATAACGCTATCTTGGGAACGCCAGAAATCACTTCTGTTTCACTCGATGTCTTTCCGTCAATTACCACGAAATGTGCTCTCTGCCAGGAAATCACAAATCCAGTCACATAACTGAGACGATATTCCATAACCACGCTATTTCACTACGAGCGGCGTGTGTGGTACAGTGTCAAAAGCCTTCCGGAAATACAGAAATACGGAATTGATCTTAAATCCCTTGTCAATAGCACTCAACACTTCATCTCAATAAAGAGATAGTTACGTTTCACAGGAACGATGTTTTCTAAACCCATGTTGACTGTGTGTCAACAGACAGCATTTTTCGAGGTAATTCATAATATTTCAACGCAATATATGTTCCATAACCCTGCTGCATATCGATGTTAACGATATGGCCTGTAATTTATTGAATTACTTCTACTACCTTTCTTGCAAATTGGTGTGATCTGTGCAACTTTCCAATCTTTGGGTACGGATCTTTTGTCGAGTGAACGGTTGTACACTCCTGGAAATTGAAATAAGAACACCGTGAATTCATTGTCCCAGGAAGGGGAAACTTTATTGACACATTCCTAGGGGTCAGATACATCACATGATCACACAGACAGAATCACAGGCACATAGACACAGGCAACAGAGCATGCACAATGTCGGCACTAGTACAGTGTATATCCACCTTTCGCAGCAATGCAGGCTGCTATTCTCCCATGGAGACGATCGTAGAGATGCTGGATGTAGTCCTGTGGAATGGCTTGCCATACCATTTCCACCTGGCGCCTCAGTTGGACCAGCGTTCGTGCTGGACGTGCAGACCGCGTGAGACGACCCTTCATCCAGTCCCAAACATGCTCAATGGGGGACAGATCCGGAGATCTTGCTGGCCAGGGTCGTTGACTTACAGCTTCTAGAGCACGTTGGGTGGCACGGGATACATGCGGACGTGCATTGTCCTGTTGAAACAGCAAGTTCCCTTGCCGGTCTAGGAATGGTAGAACGATGGGTTCGAAGACGGTTTGGATGTACCATGCACTATTCAGTGTCCCCTCGACGATCACCAGAGGTGTACGGCCAGTGTAGGAGATCGCTCCCCACACCATAATGCCGGGTGTTGGCCCTGTGTGCCTCGGTGGTATGCAGTCCTGATTGTGGCGCTCACCTGCACGGCGCCAAACACGCATACGACCATCATTGGCACCAAGGCAGAAGCGACTCTCATCGCTGAAGACGACACGTCTCCATTCGTCCCTCCATTCACGCCTGTCGCGACACCACTGGAAGCGGGCTGCACGATGTTGGGGCGTGAGCGGAAGACGGCCTAACGGTGTGCGGGACCGTAGCCCAGCTTCATGGAGACGGTTGCGAATGGTCCTCGCCGATACCCCAGGAGCAACAGTATCCCTAATTTGCTGGGAAGTGGCGGTGCGGTCCCCTACGGCACTGCGTAGGATCCTACGGTCTTGGCGTGCATCCGTGCGTCGCTGCGGTCCGGTCCCAGGTCGACGGGCACGTGCACTTTCCGCCGACCACTGGCGACAACATCGATGTACTGTGGAGACCTCACGCCCCACGTGTTGAGCAATTCGGCGGTACGTCCACCCGGCCTCCCGCGTGCCCACTATACGCCCTCGCTCAAAGTCCGTCAACTGCACATACGGTTCACGTCCACGCTGTCGCGGCATGCTACCAGTGTTAAAGACTGTGATGGAGCTCCGTATGCCACGGCAAACTGGCTGACACTGACGGCGGCGGTGCACAAATGCTGCGCAGCTAGCGCCATTCGACGGCCAACACTGCGGTTCCTGGTGTGTCCGCTGTGCCGTGCGTGTGATCATTGCTTGTACAGCCCTCTCGCAGCGTCCGGAGCAAGTATGGTGGGTCTGACACACCGGTGTCAATGTGTTCTTTTTTCTATGATTGTTAAGTATGGAGCTAATGCATCAGCATACTCCGAAAGGAACCTAATTGTTATACAGTCTGGACCAAAAGACTTGCTTTTATTAAGTGATTTAAATTGCTTCAGTACTAAGAGGATATTTACTTCTACGTTACTCATGTTGGCAGCTGTTCTCTATTCGAATTCTAGAATATTTACTTCGTCTGCTTTTGTGAAGGCATTTCGGAAGGCTGTGTTTAATAATTCTGGCTTGGCAGCACTGTCTTCGACAGTATCTCCATTGCTATCGCCCAGAGAAGGTACTGATTGTTTCTTGCCGCTAAACTTCACAATTCACATCCGGCCAGAATCTCTTTGGATTTTCTGCCAGGTTTCGAGACAAAGTTTCGTTGTGGAAACTGTTATAAGTATCTCGCATTGAAGTCCGCGCTAAATTTCGAGCTTCTGTAAAAGATCGCCAATCTTGGGGATTTTGCGTCTGTTTAAGTTTGGCATGTTTGTTTCGTTGTTTCTGCAACAGTGTCCTAACCCGTTTTGTGTACCAAGGAGGATGAGCTCTATCGTTTGATACTATTTCTTTGAGTTCAAGCCACATCTGGTCTACACTTATATTATTAATTTGGAATGAGTGGAGATTGTCTCTCAGGAAAGCGTCAAGTGAATTTTTATCTGCTTTTTTGAATAGGTATATTTTTCCCTTATTTTTGGAGGATTTAGGGGTTACAATATTCAATCTCGCTACGACAACCCTGTGTTCACTAATCCCTGTCAAGTGTGTTTTCACAACTATTTACTACTCGCGTGGGCTCATGAACTAACTGCTCGAAATAATTTTCAAAGAATGCGTTTAGCACCATTTCAGATGATATTTAACGCGTACCTCTGGAATTAAACATGTATATTCGCCAACATATCGAGGTAAATTAAAGTCACTACCAACTATTATCGTATGAGTCGGGTACGTGTTTGAAATCATCTGAATTGGGAGGTCTGTAAAAGGATCCTATTATTATTTTTTTCCGGTTGCCAACAATGACCTCTGCCCATATTAACTCACAGGAAATATCTACTTCAATTTTTTGACAAGTTAAACTAACAGTAGCAAACACGCCACCGCCAACCATGTTTAGCCTATCCTTTCGGAACACCGTTAGGTTCTTCGCAAAAATTTCGGCTGAGTTTATATCCGGCTTTAGCCAGCTTTCAGTGCCTATAAAGATTTGAGCACCAGGGCTTCCTTGGAGCTCTAGTACTTTCCTAACACAGCTACGACAGTTTACAACTGTTATACCAATGGTTCCTGTATCTACCTTCTTCCTGTGTTCGGGCTGCACCCTTTGTGACTGAAGCCCTCCTTCTGTTTTCCCGAGACCCTCTAACCAAAAAAACGCCCAGTCCACGCCACGGGCGCAGCCCCGAATCCTCTCGAAACCAGGTAGGTAAGCAGGTAACAGGACCGGATCCTCCCAAACTGACACAATGCGACAGAGCATTGTGTCCGCTATTGACCACAGCTACCTGCGGCCACTTCGCAGTTCGCGGCAGATCGTTGGAGAGTGAATAAGTCCTCAGACGAGCTTACAGTTTCAGTAATAAGAAAGGGAAGGAATTTGTTGGTTTTAAAAGGTAACACCTTCGGTTTTCAAAAACTGCTGAAAGGTGGTCTAGAGTGCGTGAAGAGTTTGACAGAGCACTGAAAGACCTGAGTCGAAACAAGGCCCCCGGAGTAGACAACATTCCATTAGAACTACTGATAGCCTTGGGAGAGCCAGTCCTGACTAAACTCTACCATCTGGTGAGCAAGATGTATGAGACAGGCGAAATACCCTCAGACTTCAAGAAGAATATAATAATTCCAATCCCAAAGAAAGTAGATGTTGACAGATGTGAAAATTACCGAACTATCAGTTTAAGTCACAGCTGCAAAATACTAACGCGAATTCTTTACAGACGAATGGAAAAACTGATAGAAGCCGACCTCAGGGAAGATCAGTTTGGATTCCGTAGAAATGTTGGAACACGTGAGGCAACACTGACCCTATTCCTTATCTTATAAGAAAGATTAAGGAAAGGCAAGCCTACGTTTCTAGCCTTTGTAGACTTAGAGGAAGCTTTTGACAATGTTGACTGGAATACTCTCTTTCAAATTCTGAAGGTGGCAGGGGTAAAATACAGGGAGCGAAAGGCTATTTGCAATTTGTACAGAAAGCAGATGGCAGTTATAAGAGTCGAGGGTCATGAAAGGGAAGCAGTGGTTGGGAAGGGAGTGAGACAGGGCTGTAGCCTATCCCCGATGTTATTCAATCTGTATATTGAGCAAGCAATAAAAGAAACAAAAAAAAGTTCGCAGTAGGTATTAAAATCCATGGAGAAGAAATAAAAACTTTGAGATTCGCCAATGACATTGTAATTCTGGCTGCGACAGCCAAGGACTTGGAAGAGCAGTTGAACGGAATGGACAGTGTCTTGAAAGGAGGATATAACATGAACATCAACAAAAGCAAAACGAGGATAATGGAATGTAGTCGAATTAAGTCGGGTGATGCTGAGGGAATTAGACTAGGAAATGAGACACTTGAAGTAGTAAAGGATATTTATTATTTGGGGAGCAAAATAAGTGATGATGGTCGAAGTAGAGAAGATATAAATGTAGACTGGCAACGGCAAGGAAAGCGTTTCTGAAGAAGTGAAGTTTGTTCACATTGAGTATAGATGGAAGTGTCAGGAAGTCGTTTCTGAAAGTATTTGTATGGAGTGTAGCCATGTATGGAAGTGAAACGTGGACGATAAATAGTTTAGACAAGAAGAGAATAGAAGCTTTCGAAATGTGATGCTACAGAAGAATGCTGAAGATTAGATGGATAGATCACATAACGAATGAGGAGGTATTGAATAGAATTGTGGAGAAGAGGAGCTTGTGGCACAACTTGACGAGAAGAAGGGATCGGTTGGTAGGACATGTTCTGAGACATCGAGGGATCACCACTTTAGTACTGGAGGGCAGCGAAGAGAAAAATCGTAGAGGGAGACCAAGAGAATACAATAAGCAGATTCAGAAGGATGTAGGGTGCAGTAGGTACTGGGAGAAGAAGAAGCTTGCACAGGATAGAGTAGCATGGAGAGCTGCATCAAATCAGTCTCAGGACTGAAGACCGCAACAAAAACGCTGAAAGATGGTCTAGAGCGATGGACGTGCAACATTAATGGCTGCAGAAGTTTTGTTAAAACTATTTCTTTTGAGGAGCTGAATGTCGTGAAGTATGCCTCACAAAAAAATTCAGAGGGAAGAAATCATTTCTGACCTAAAGAGAAAAGCCATAGAGTATATTTGTGAGAGACTGTCAAAAATAATTTACCAGAAGTTAAAAGGAGAAGATACGCAAGATATAACTACGAGAGATTTCAACAGTTTTACAAAGCTAGGCGCAAAATTCTGCCAAAAATTGCCCACAAATGCTGCAGATGTTATCAGCACGCTGAATGTGGAAACCACAGACGGAACAAAGTGTTTATTAAAAATAACACCGAGAAAAAAGTGATCATTTTTTGTGACTCGGCAAAGCTTAAAACATTAGCGCAGTGTGAAACTATATATGTTGATGGTACGTTCAAGTGCTATCCAAAGATTTTTTGTCAGCTATTTACAATACTTGGGTTAGTTAATGTCCTTTACATTCCATTGGTCTTCTCTTTATTGAACGATAGGAAAACTTCGTCGTATCAGTTTGTATTTCAAAGCGTTGTTGATAAATGTAGTGCTATAGGTTTGATCTTTTCGCCATCAACAATGTTATCTAATTCTGAAGAGAGCATACTGAAAGCTGGAAGTGAGGTGTGGTCTGATATTCGAATTGAGGGATGCAAATTTCATTTAACACAGAGCTGGTGGCGAAAAATACAAACATTGGGCCTTGCACATGACTATTACGCAAAAAATGAAATTGGAAGGCTTCTGTCGTACATATTTGCCCATGCTGGTTCCTGATATGGTTGGTGACTGTTTAGTTGATGATTTCATGGCAGAGATACCTGCATCGGAAAAATTGCAAGCCTTTTGTGACTATTTGGTAGAAACTTATATAGGTGGTGGTGGTGGTGGTGGTTAGTGTTTAACGTCCCGTCGACAACGAGGTCATTAGAGACGGAGCGCAAGCTCGGGTTAGGGAAGGATTGGGAAGAAAATCGGCCGTGCCCTTTCAAAGGAACCATCCCGGCATTTGCCTGAAACGATTTAGGGAAATCACGGAAAACCTAAATCAGGATGGCCGGAGACGGGATTGAACCGTCGTCCTCCCGAATGCGAGTCCAGTGTGCTAACCACTGCGCTACCTCGCTCGGTTCGAAACTTACATAGAAGCTTACATAGAAGAGAATGCACTTCTTCCTCCATCCATGTGGCCAGAACGAAGTTGTAACAGACAGCGAACAACTAATGCTTGCGAAAGTTTTCATAGCAAATATAATAGTCAGTTTTGTGCCTGTGCCCCAGCGGTGTGCTGGCTGCAGATGCCAAGCGCCTACCCTCTGGCCAAGCCCTAGCTAGCTACCACACTGGCGTCCCCGCACGGTCTTATGGTAAGACTGTTATAACTCTGCTTCTAGGCTGCTTATAAAGAGGAAATATGTACTAGATTTTACTCTAGACCCAAGACAATATAAGTGTCAAAACAGCATCCAACTTCGTTCATTACTTTTTGCTTCATGCGAGTACAAACAGGCATGCACAAGAAATTATAAAAATATTTCTTGCCGTCTATTGCGCTTCTATAGACCATTCGAATTAAGTTTTGTTAACCATCTCCTATAATCAGACATCGGACACTTATCACTTTGTTGTATGTATAGATTTGCTGGAAATGTAACCATAATTCACAAAATGAACACTGAGATAGAATATGTGTTGCGAAATCATGATTTGCTATTTTGATAAATGAATTATGAAGAAATCAAGGCTATAAATGGTCCCACTTTCTAAAAATAAATATCTAAATAATATAAGAGATAAAACTTTTAAACAAACAATACACACGAAAAAATTTTACGTCTTCTACTGCAACTTCATATGCTTTCCTTTGCCTGCTTGGAGTATTCATAACGTTTAGAACTGCTATCTGCTTCAATCGGGAGGATTCGGCCCCATCGTTTTTCAGACCCTTGTGGGCTTGGGGGGATTCGATATCATTTTTCTCACCGCGGGAGGTTTCGAGGCTGCGCCCCACGCCACACAGCCCCTGCCAGCCGTGTAGCCGCCTCCTGTGTGTAGTGGACACCTGACCTATCCAGCGGAACCCGAAACCCAACCACCCTTTGGCTCAAGTCGAGGAATCTGCAGCCTACACGGTTGCAGAACCGTCTGAGCCTGTAATTCAGACCCTCCACTCGGCTCGGTACCAGAGGTCTGCAATCAGTTCTGTCGACTATGCTGCAAATGGTCAGCTCTGCTTTCATCTTGCAAGCAAGACTGGCAGCCTTTACCACTTTGTTAGCCACTCAAAACCAGAGAGAATCTCTTCTGATCTAAAGTGACACAACATCATTGGTACCGACGTGAGCAACCACCTGCAGTTGGCTGCACCCTGTGCTCTTCGTGGTATCCGGGAGGACCCTTTATACATCTGGAATGACTCCACCCGGTATGCACACGGAGCGCACATTGGTTTTCTTTCCCTTCTTGTCAGCCAAGTCCCTAAGGGGCCCCATAACGCGCCTAACGTTGGAGCTACCAACCATCAATAATCCCACCCACTGTGATTTCCCGGATCTTGCAGGCTGAGTGGTTTCCTCTGAAACAGTACAGGCGACAGCATCTGGCTCAGCGACTGTGTCAGCCACAGACAGCACCTGGAACCTGTTTGCCAGACAAACCGGGGAGGCCTTACATACGGCCGCCTGGGAAGTCTTTCGCCACCTGCTTCGCCCCGGGGCGACCTCCCACTCGACCACAAGTGAGGGGTCAGCCTCAGTGCAATCAGTAACTGGCTTGGCCACCGGTGAGGACCGATCGGAGGTCTCGGACGTGGTGGACGTCCATTGGATCCTCACGGCCGGCCCACAAAAGTGGTACCTATCCACTGCAGCCTCAAGCAGTGGAAGCGAAAAACCATCACAGCTTGAAGCTGAGATCGAAGTGTCACCAACTCGGCTCACATCCACACACAACAATCGCAATCCCTGTCCATACTAAAGACCATGGAAAACTACACTATGCAGATAAACGGACTATTGGCACATGCTGCACAACTCTAGTGTAGAGCCTGATGAAAATGCAGGAACTGTGTCTAATAATACGCAGATATTCAAAAACCTAACTACCGAAGCACTCAGGTGAAACTAAATAATTCGCCCCTGATTAGGAACTTGTAATAGGTCACAAAATCGGTTTACTTTCCGAAGCAAATGAAAACGCGAGAACAGTGGCTATTAGATATTAAATTCCCACTCAGAAACTCAAGAAACTATTAAAACACACAAATGATATAATTGGTATCATTCACGGCACACTTGCAGTACAGAGATGTATCGACCATATTCTACGCCCCGTTTTGTTGCCCTTCATGGCAGACTATCTTGAGCTTACATTTCAGCAAGACAATGCCTGCTCGCAAATGTCGAGAGTTTCTACAGCTTATCTCCGTGCTTGATAAACCATATCGTGACCAGCAAGGTCAGCAGATCTCTCCCCCGCTGAGAACGTTTGGAGTATTATGGGTAGGTCCCTACAACAGCTCGCATTTTGACGATCTATTGCACAAATTGGACAGAGTTTGGCACAGTTTCCCTCAGGAGGACACCCAACAAGTATAGCAATCATCTACATCTACATCTACATGACTACTCTGCAATTCACATTTAAGTGCTTGGTAGAGGGTTCATCGAACCACAATCATACTATCTCTCTACTATTCCACTCCCGAACAGCGAGCGGGAAAAACGAACACCTAAACCTTTCTGTTCGAGCTCTGATTTCTCTTATTTTATTTTGATGATCATTCCTACCTATGTAGGTTGGGCTCAACAAAATATTTTCGCATTCGGAAGAGAAAGTTGGTGACTGAAATTTCGTAAAAAGGTCTCGCCGCGACGAAAAACGTCTATGCTGTAATGACTTGCATCCCAACTCGTGTATCATATCTGCCACACTCTCTTCCCTATAACGTGATAATACAAAACGAGCTGCCCTTTTTTGCACCCCCTCGATGTCCTCCGTCAATCCAACCTGGTAAGGATCCCACACCGCGCAGCAATATTCTAACAGAGGACGAACGAGTGTAGTGTAAGCTGTCTCTTTAGTGGACTTGTTGCATCTTCTAAGTGTCCTGCCAATGAAACGCAACCTTTGGCTCGCCTTCCCGACAATATTATCTATGTGGTCCTTCCAACTGAAGTTGTTCGTAATTTTAACACCCAGGTACTTAGTTGAATTGAAAGCCTTGAGAATTGTACTATTTATCGAGTAATCGAATTCCAACGGATTTCTTTTGGAACTCATGTGGATCATCTCACACTTTTCGTTATTTAGCGTCAACTGCCACCTGACACACCATACAGCAATCTTTTCTAAATCGCTTTGCAGCTGATACTGGTTTTCGGATGACCTTACTAGACGGTAAATTACAGCATCATCTGCGAACAACCTAAGAGAGCTGCTCAGATTGTCACCCAGGTCATTTATATAGATCAGGAACAGCAGAGGTCCCAGGACACTTCCCTGGGGAACACCTGATATCACTTCAGTTTTACTCGATGATTTGCCGTCTATTACTACGAACTGCGACCTTCCTGACAGGAAATCACGAATCCACTCGCACAACTGAGACGATACCCCATAGCTCCGCAGCTTGATTAGAAGTCGCTTATGAGGAACGGTGTCAAAAGCTTTCCGGAAATCTAGAAATACGGAATCAACTTGAGATCCCCTGTCGATAGCGGCCATTACTTCGTGCGAATAAAGAGCTAGCTGCGTTGCACAAGAGCGATGTTTTCTGAAGCCATGCTGATTACGTGTCAATAGATCGTTCCCTTCGAGGTGATTCATAATGTTTGAATACAGTATATGCTCCAAAACCAAGCCAAATAACTGCATGTACAAGGGCCAGAGGTGGACCACCGGGTTTTTGACTTGGTCAATTTGTGAAGCTTTTACTCTCTAACAAATCATCCAATTTGTCTGAAATTGTAATCATTTCTTTTTCTGTACTTGCACATCACATGTACCGAGTTCCGTTCCACTCGAATAATTCCTTCGAGGTGCGTGGCTTTTTGTCTTAGAGGGTATATTCAACATTAGGACCATGTGCTTAAATAATCGATCTTTGTCAGAGGTGCTTTTGTAGTTAGTATTAGTCAAATGTGATTTTATATTCAATGTTAATCAGACGTGTGTAAATATCAAACTTAATAAGTTACTGCCGCAATCTCCATACATCTTTCACCGTTCATCTAGCATGGAGTAGGTGTTTTGCAGTTTATAGAAACAATATTTTGTTTCTGTTCTATAAAATCGTTTAAACGATCGCTACCTCTGTGCGTCACATGTGACTGCATACAAACACAGTTTACGCTCGTTTTATGTGCTGACTGCTCTTTAGAAGTAGTGGCTGTTGAAGGCAAATGACATTGAGCGTACACTACGTGAATATTCGGACCGGAGTCATGATACAGTCGTTATATAGAATTTGCAGCGTCGATTGAAACTACCCAGCTGTTGACAGAAGATGGACATCAGCAACAGCAAACAAACAGTAACAATAAGATAAGTTAGCATTGATTATATTATATTTTATAGCATATATAGGGTAAGCCCGAATCCCGACGACAAAACTTTTGAAGTTTGTTCAAGGATATAATTTAAGTTTTTTGGTACAAGGGACGCACAATATTTGGTAGTTCGTCACAAAGTAATAATGTAATTACGGTATATTCACTTTGTTCCCCCAATTACCTTTTTTCTATAAAATAGATAACCACTAAAACTAACAACACAAAACACATGGTAATGTAACAACATTCACATACAAAAGCACCGTGATGATGTCGCCAGCATAGCGCCGTTAGTCCTCACTTGCATTACATTCATCGAACCCACACACGAGCTGCTTATCGGTCAACTCTCCGCCAGAAATCCTGTCCATACTGCTGTGTGTCACTGATAACGAACAACTAACACTGTCGCAAAAACAGACTCGAGGCAGAACTGAGCAGTACTCAAGATAAGCCTTAGGGCGAAGAGTAAAGTGGACACTATTTTCGTCAACAGCAATTCCCGTGACTGTATAGGGCAAGATTGTTTCCAAACGAGACAAACAGTGCATACCGTTAATATTTTTTCACTGTTGTGCATTATTTTCAGTCAATGCAGATAGAAAGATAAATGGTGGTGAGAAATGAAAAGAAATGTAGCTACTCCAGAACAAGTCACTGGAGACCACAGGTCTCTTAAGTCAAAATACTCTGAAAATGATACTGAACAATGTCCGGAATTTCGTAGGTGGAGTTCGTGCTCGACCTGCGATAGTGTCCTGTGTTACAGTTAAGGAGAATGAGGAACGAGATGATGAGCGATACTCTGACCCATGAAGTGCTATGTGCAGAAAGAGTAAACCTTAATGATAGCAATTTCATCTCAAGATACACAAAAATAAGGCACAAGAGTCATCAACCCAGTGTCTTCATGGGCCTGAAACACTCGTTTTGAACAGAAAGAGACACTGCAGAAATATGAGAGAGAGAGAGAGAGAGAGAGAGAGAGAGAGAGAGAGAGAGAGAGAGAGAGAGATCGAGAACGAATAACAATCAGGAATAATTTAGGTCCAAAATATACTGAAGTAGGAACATACGAGGGTGGTATGAAAAGTCTGGTAAAAAAGCAAGAAAAATGTTTCTTTCGCCAACAGCTCACCTTACTTCTCGACCAAGTCTCCTTTGAGGGAATCCTCCAGATTCTTCATTCATAGGTTCTGAAAAACTATACAAAATACTCGCTGACTCCAACAATCACTTTTGATCAAAATTTCTTCCCACCAAGCCAAAATTTAAGCTTAGGGAACAAGAAAAAGTAACTTTGGTCTACTTCTGGTGAACCGACTGGATGAGGAACCAATTTCATGCCCTTTCGCCACTGTCATTGCTGATGTGTGGGATGGTGCATTATCTTGGCGAATGAGTACTTTTTTGCGTGCCAGTCTTGGTCTTCTTTCAGCCAACGCAAGTTTCAAACGATCCAACAATGAAACAGAATAGGGTCTAGTTATGTTGCTGCCTTTTACAGGTAATCTATGAGGATTATTCCTTACAAAACCATAAAAAGAAAAAGAAAAACAGTGGCCATCACCATAAAAACTGGTCTTTGCCTTCTCCGTTGCCCTTTCACCAGTCTTCCTCCATTGTTGTGACTGCCGTTTTGACTCTGGTGTGTAATGATTGATCAGGTTCCATCTACAGTCACAATTCGACGCAAAAGGTCAATGGTACTACGATTAACCATCGTCAGACGTTGTGTTGTAGTGTTGTGACGGCTGTGCTTTTGGTCAACTGTCTACAGTCGTTGCACCCACGTAGCACACAACTTTTTAAAGCCAATTTTCCATGCAAGGTGTTACGCACTCGCTCGGCTGAGATGCATACAGTCTCAGCAATCTCACGAATTTTTATCTGGCAGTCTTGCATTACAGTATGATGGATTTTGTTAATGGTTCCTTTGTGATGACCTCAATATGACGGCCTGAGTGCGCTCGGTCTTCGGTGCTTGTCCGGCCCCGTTTGAACTCATTAATGCAAAAGTAAATGGTTTTCAGTGATTGTGCGGAGTCCGCGTGATCTACATCGAACTCTGTTTTGATTTGTGCGGCAGTCCAACCCTTCAAATTTAACGTCGTGTGACGAGGGCCTCCCGTTGGGTAGACCGTTCGCCTGGTGCAAGTCTTTCGATTTGACGCCACTTCGGCGACTTGCGCGTCGAGGGGGATGAAGTGATGATGATTAGGACAACACAACACAACACAACACAACACCCAGTCCCTGAGAGGAGAAAATCTGCGACCCAGCCGGGAATCGAACCCGGGCCCTTAGGATTGATAGTCTGTCGCGCTGACCACTCAGCTACCGCGGGCGGACGCCCTTAAAATGAAAATGTTTAATAACAGCACGAAACTCGATTTTCTCCATTTTCAGTCGCTCTCGACACACTGACCAATTCAGAAGGCTGTCAACGATGAACAGTACTTTTTTGAAATTCTTTATACGATCCTTGGAATAATCAAGCTTATCAACCATAAGGGTGCAACAAATATGTTCCGTTCTTTCATTGAAAGTTAGCAGACTTCTCAAATCACCCTCTTTGACTAATAGCACATAAAGAAATTAAAAAGTATACCTACAGTCAAACGAATATGAGAAAATACAGGATAAAATTCTTTGGGCGCACCAAAAGAAAGAACCCTCTCAAAGTAACTACAAAAGTTGTGGAATTCTGCGAAAATCACTGTAAAGCTGAAATAGAAACACTTAAATGAATTGGTGCAGTAAAAGACCAGAATGTAGTAACTTTTTGGAAGTCCATCCTTCTGACTGGAGGTCTGAGGGACCTCTGTCGTTCACTTATGGACTAAAACGTAGGATATTATCTATTATGTGACTGCCAGTTTCGGTGCTTCAGTGCACCATCTTCACGCCTTAACTGACGCTGAGAGGGTTAAGTCCATTCGTTAACACGTTTTATCAGTGGCCAACATCTGTGAACTGGTTTTCGCAGACGACGTGTAGCAACGACGTTGTGTCTCCAACCATCAACTACCAACTCAACTGGTAGTTAATGGCCAGAGACACAACGTCGTTGTTACACGTAGTCTGCGAAAACCAGTTCATAGATGTCGACCACTGATGAATCGTGCATGCGATGATGGTTAACCCCCTCAGCGTCAGTTAAAGCCTGATGATGGTCTGTTGAAGCACCGAAACTCGTAGCCATATAATAAATAACATCGTAAAGAGGGCTGTAGGTGTTTCGTTTTATTACGTGAATGCAATAAAGATAACACAATTTTATAAACCAGTGGAAGGGTCCTGTAGCCACCTTTCTTTACTCCGGTAGCCCATTTTCATTACCATTTCTCTTTCTTTTCCTTGTTTCTCTTTTCTCTTTACTCTCATAGTGGCGTGATTGAATGAATGTGGTTGTGTGTCACGTTGCTAAACGGTGGCGTAGTCTGCTGCAAAAAGTCTGCGATAGTCGTACAGATTAAGCAGGAGTGTACAAAATAGCCAACTCGCGTAGTGGTCAAGTAGCCAAAGAGGGTTTCGCTACTTGTGAGAAATCCACCTGCGTTAGGTTGGTGGCGGAAATGGCATCTTTGGGTGTCCGGGCCACGCGGAGCGTGGAAGAGCCTGGAAAGGAAGCGGGAAGGCTACGGGAAGCGTCCACAGCTGTGCTCCAGTCGAAGAAGGGTGAGTTAGACTGACCGCGTGGCGCGCTATTACTTGGCGAGAGGAGACCTGTTAGCTTTTGGACTTGCTTTTCAAATCTGAAAGATTGCTTTGCCTTGTCGCAGCAAGGAATGCAAAACTTTGGTAGATTTTCCTTTTAGTAAATTTCTATATCAGACTTGGATCCACCGGAAGAGCGCCACACAAAGGTGTAGATAAGAAGTGAGCACTCGCTTCTGTATGAATGCCTTTTTGCCTTCAGTTGTGCCTGTATAAGCTTTCATCTTTCTAAATATTTATAGCTTTGCCTTCTAGTAAATTTTCCTTGCCTTATGTGTCTTCCGTCCGTGGGGAGCCAACAACGTGGTAGAACATTATAGTTGTTGGGCTACTGGCATCACTAACTGTCCGATCGCATGTTTGTTTTAGATAATGTTAACATGATTGTCTGATGTGATATTGTTAGAATTTGGGCACTATACCTAGAAATTGTGTCTCCACAAACCACGTGTTATCAGGAATCGTCTACATGCCTCACATCCTTATCCAAGGAATAAATGATTTTATCTACAATTTTCTCTTGTGTTCCGAGATTACGTTTTTGCACCCAAGCCACTCACCTCGTAACTTTCCCGTTAGCACATCCAATGCGTTTCCTTATGCACAGGTCCAGTGATTAGTCTCCCCTTGTATTTTATAACAAATGCTTTAGATTAAGTCTTATTTTCAGGTGTGTTGCTGGGAGCTGATCTTATGCACTGTTCATGCATTTTCTATTTTATTTTAAATTTTTGACTGTCGTGAACAGTGCACGGGCAATACTATTAACTGCATCGTATCCGCTATGAGCGACCTCACAACGTATGCATTTTTGTGAGTTTTTGGTCTGTGATCAAATTAATTTATTTTCCGACTCGACCAAACCTTCGATTAGTTGTATGGTTAGAGTCGGTGGCGACCCTAATCTTCTCAAGTTAACTTCACAAGCAATAAGTATTTACATTCCCAATAATAACGTAATAACCTGTAGTAACAAGTTAGTTACACCAAACAAAAAAAAAACTATAGATGGGGAATAAAGGCTGGATCGATGACCTGGTAGAAAAACCACGTTGAAAATCGGAAAAACTTGCTCTGCTGAGACGAAAGTAGTCCATTCTCAGAGACTGTAAGTGGTAAGGAAAGCTAAAACAAAACTCTGAGAATTCCCTTTGGAGAGTACATCGGAAGGTTCAATAGTATTGATAAACACCGCTCACGTGTGCATTTAGTTGCTCTTAATTGTCCTTCGCAGAACTTTCTGGGAGCCAAATCCCTTGTTACTGATTAATGTCTCTATCTACTCACAAATACCTGACGATCACATTATTTCAGTTCTGAATTTGAGATATCCTCATAGTGCCACCTGCCCTCATTAGTACACCCAGGTTCAGAAAAAACAGAACATCTTGAACGACTAGAGATAGGACGTTCTGTAAGTAGGCTGTTTAGGTTTTTTTATTTGTAACGCCACCTCTGTATGAAAATCACTGGCTGTGCTGTGTGCAATCCGTGGCTGGTTGGCATTGTTGTAATACTCGCCATTGTAGCGTTGGGCAGTTGGCTGTTAGCGGCGCGTAGCGTTGCGCAGTTGGAGGTGAGGCGCCAACAGTGGTGGACGTGGGGAGAGAGATGGCGGAGTTTTGAAATTTGTAAGACTGGATGTCATGAACTGCTATATATATTATGACTATTAAGGTAAATACATTGTTTGTTCTCTTTTAAAATCTTTCATTCGCTAACTATGCCTATCAGTAGTTAGTGCCTTCCGTAGTTTGAATCTTTTATTTAGTTGGCAGTAGTGGCGCAGTAGCTTGAGTAACCAAGATTTTTGTGAGGTAAGCGATTTGTGAAACGTATAGGTTAATGTTAGTCAGGGCCATTCTCTTGTAGCGATTACTGAAAGTCAGATTGCGGTGCGCTAAAAAAATATTGTGTGTCAGTTTAAGCAGAGTCGTGTATAATTTTTCAAAGGGGACGTTTCAGTTCCTATTCATGTTCTGTAGAAATGATTAACACTTCAGTCACCCCGATTCAGCACGTGTCCTGTTGCCTAGTAGGCACAGCGACCACCATGGGCCCTGATAGCCTTTTCCATGCGTGATGCCATCGACGCGTATAAGGCGCGAATGGCGTTCTGTGATATATTCGTCCATGCTGCATTCACCTGGTTGCAAAGTTCATCTGTCGTTGTCGTTTCACCATATCCCACACATTTTCGATTGACTACATGTCTAGGGCAAAAGGCTGACACTCTGTGACACCAGGAAGGCACGTGTTCAACAGCAACATACCGGCCGCTGTGTTCGAGCGGTTCTAGGCGCTTCAGTCCGGAATCACGCGGCTGATACAGTCGCAAGTTTGAATCCTGCCTCAGGCATGGATGTGTGTGATGTCCTTAGGTTAGTTAGGTTTAAGTAGTTCTAAGTCTAGGGGACTGATGGCCACAGATGTTAAGTCCCATAGTGCTTGAAGCCATTTGAACTATTCGAGCAGCAGCATGTGGTCGCGCATTGTCTTGCTGAAAAATGGCGTCAGCGGTGTTGTGCAGAAAGGGTATGGCTACGGGTTGCAGAATGTCATTCACATAGGTCACACTTGTCACAGCGCCCTGGACAAGCACCAACTGTGATTTGTGGTTGTACTCAATAGCATCTCACACTATAAGGCCTTGAGCTGGCGCTGTATGTCTCGTGCGAATGCAGTCACTGTGGTGCCGCTCCTCCTGTCCACGGACAAAATGCGGTCATCATTTTCAAACAAAAGGATCCTGGATTCGTCCGAAAACATTGTCTGGTGCCATGATGCCATTCCTGTTCCCTGTGACTCGTTCCATACACCACTGCCGTCTAGAATGTTTCTGCACATTCGTCAAATGTAGGCGGAGATAGTGTACGCTTTGCTGCGCTGTTCCACCTTTGCGCCAGAGCAGAGAAGGACGCAGATCTGTCCTGCAATGCCATTCAGGAGGGGCTGGATGGTGCGACCTGCCTCATTTCGTTGCGTTCTAAGGCCTTCCGTGAACCATTCTGCACACACCCATTGCACTACCGAAACACTTTATCTCACACGAGCAGCAGTTTCCCGGATCACATTCTCGCATGCCAATAATGCGCCCTCTTTCAAACTCACTGATTTGACAGTAGATTCGCGCATACGTCTGCGAGGCATCCTATACGTCTGCTCAAGACACAATAAAGCATTACCTTCGGTTTTTAGCGACGATGAAAGTAGCAGGCACATTTTGCTGATAGGTGGCGTTACGCCGCGATATCAATGTTGATACTGAACCCGCAGACCTATATCATTCATACGTTAATCATTTATGCAGAATTTAAGAATGTACAGGGCGACAATTACTGAGCTGTATGAAATAAAATCGTCATCAGTTCTGAACGATTTCCTTTAGGATGTTTAAACAGCACGGTTGGCCGCAGGGAATGGTGGGAATTAATATGCGCATGCGCACGGGCCTTGTTGTTGTCGCCAATTTGCACGTGAAAATGTCACGATACAGCAGGCCTGAGCATATAGCGCTTGTGAAGGCCTAATATGCGAGCAATAACAGCCCAACTGCGGCTTAAAGGAAGTTTACGACCGAGTTCAATCTTAAGACAACCTGTCCAAGTGTGCTAACGATCAAGAATTTGATTCACAAGTTTGAGAGAACGGATAGCGTACGTGATGACAGTGTTGGCAATGTTGGACGTCCAAAAAGAGGGAAAACGCCTGAAAACATCGAGAAGACACGCGCTGTGTTTCAAACCAGCTCCAGGAAATCGATCAGCCGACCTACACAACTGGTGAGAATCAACTGGGAGACACTGCGACAAACTGCTGTTGAAGACCTGCATCTCTTCCCTTACAAAATTCAAACCCATCAGCCATTAAGCCCCAGGGCCATGGAACAGCGATTGTGTTTCGCCAACACTTTTGGCCATACAATTGATAAAAAGTACTTTGATGTGAATATGTTTTGGTTTAGTGACGAAGCCCACTTTCATTTGGATGGGTTCATCAATTACCAAAATAGGCACATTTGGAGGACTGATAATCCGCATTTTGCGATCGAGAACTTTCTTCATCCTCAACAGTTGAATGTGTGGTGTGCAATGTCCAGTCACGGAATAGTGGGTGCGATATTCCTTGATGGTACGGTGAGCACCGAACGGCGCATCAAGGTTTTGGAAGATGATTTCACCTCCATTATCCAAAGTGACCCTGATTTCGACAAGACGGAGCTCGACCCCATCGAAGCAGGAGAGTGATGTCCTGGAGGAGCACTTTGGGAACCGCATTCTGGATCTGGGGTACCTAGGCGCCACTGGCATGGACATCGATTGGCCGCCATGTTCTCCGGATCTGGAGACACGCGACTGCTTTTTGTGGGGCTACGTTAAAGAAAATGTGTCAGCAATAACACCAAAAACATTGCTGAGCTGAAAACAGTCATTCAGGAGATCATCGACAGCATCTATGTTTCGACAGTCTAGCGGGTCATGCAGAATTTCGCTATTGGTCTGCGCCAATGATGAGAGGTATATCGAACATGTTATAACCTAAATACGAATATCTGTGGTGGCGTTTACATGCTGAATGAAGTGTTTGCACGCCGTAGTTTGTAACTAATTTACGTTTTTTCCATATAGTTAAATGATTATCACCCTGTACCAGCCCTGTGAATATGAACGTCGTATTTCTAGTCGTTCGAGGTGTTCTGTTCTTTCTTCTGAACGTGAGTGTAATTCGTCCAGTAGACGATACATCGACTCCATTTGACCAAGCTGCTTCTTCAAGCCGTCTTTCTACACCCTCAGACCCTGCCCCACACGTTCTGCTGCCTCCCGTGCATAGACGACACAAACGGTTTATAGCGCCCGCCATTGGGCAGGTGGTTAATTTTTTTACCAGGATTTTGTAAACGCACACTCAACTTCGTTTTGCCAAATACAACGACATAAAGTCTTTTACGGATATGGGCAAAGTGGAATGTGTGATGTGTAAAGCGTCTGTGCAGTGACTACAGCTAAACCTGCATGCGAGGAAGTTACAATATCGTACGGTTTTCATGGAGAAGGCGAGCAACGCTCTATGAATGAACCAATGTCACGACAGAATGTTACAACGCGACCGCTCAGCTGTTTTCTGCCGACGAAGAGAAACTCGCGATAGCGTACGATGTATAGGGTCGTCGCTTCGCGAAAGAAGAAAGAGAAAGAAATTGTACTGTCCGGAGAAATGATCTGAACTAGTCTTAATGTTTGTGGGATGTTTCGACCTTGATGACATTAGGCAAACACTTGAAGCACCATCTGTCCTCTCTGCTGCACTGAAAATGGGTTGCTGTTTTCGAAAGACTTCCGGGGGGGGGGGGGGAGGGGGGTGGCTTTAATGGGGCGGGGGTGGACGCCCCAAAGTGTTACCAAAGAAGGAAGTCCCAGTCTTATTAAGCTCTCAGTAAATGATCCACAGACAAGCCCTAGCGACTAAAACTTTTACCTAAGAAACTGAACATTGCACTGAAAGAGGCTATCGGTGTAGATAATAAAATTAAGTGATGTACTGTGAATACTCGTTCTTTTCGAGTCTATGTAATGATCTCAGTGGTTAATACCAGTCTTTAATCTTTCAAACACAACTCCGGTGCCTTTCGAAGGCCAGCTTAGGAGGCTGTATGAATTTTGAGTCGAGTGAAAGCTGAGTTTCATCGTTCATTCACTGATGACTGCTTTTTATTTTTCCTAGCATACCTTACAAAGCTATCTGAAACCTCCAGCCGGCCAGAGTGGCCGAGCGGCTCTAGGCGCTACAGTCTGGAGCTGCGCGACCGCTACGGTCACATGTTCGAATCCTGCCTCGGGCATGGATGTGTGTGATGTCCTTAGGTCAGTTAGGTTTAAGTAGTTCTAAGTTCTAGGGGACTGATGACCTCATAAGTTAAGTCTCATAGTGCTCAGAGCCGTTTGAACCATTTTTGAAACCCTGAAGAATCTGTATTTGAAACTACAAGGCAGAAACACCACAATAATAGACACCAATGATGCCTTAAGGGCGGTCTTGGAAAAGATACTACCATGGAAGCATCGTCGGGAATGTTCTATTA
Organism: Schistocerca gregaria; assembly: GCF_023897955.1. Classification (NCBI taxonomy): domain Eukaryota; kingdom Metazoa; phylum Arthropoda; class Insecta; order Orthoptera; family Acrididae; genus Schistocerca; species Schistocerca gregaria. The sequence continues at coordinate 610,021,359 of NC_064922.1, read as the reverse complement.
CTAATTTTTCGTTATTCCCTCGATACAGTTAACTTCTAGATTCGCAACAGTGCGATGTCAACGAGCGGAGAGTTGTCATCGGCGATCACCTGGAATGGCTTCAAGAAGAACTCAGACTTTATTTTCCTCTTTTGTGTTCAGAAGACTGGCAGTGCACATTAGCAGGATCACCCTTCAAAATTGACGTGCATGCGCTTCGTGATGAAATACAAGAGGATGCAATCGAATTAAAATGCATTTCGAGTGCTGAAAAACAGTTTCAGCGAATGGGATTCGAAAAATTTTGGGCCAGCTTCCTTTCTATTTAAATGCACGTACAGTTCCCACCTACACACTTATGCGAGATCGAATTCTCGACACTAGCCATCATGAAAAGAAAACACCGCAGTCCCCTGAAGGTGAAGAGTGATCTTAGAAATGATTTAACTAGTTCGAAATCAAACATTCAGCAGCTGCTCGGAGGAAAACAATTTCATCCGTCTCATTGGTGTTCTGAATATTTTTGTGAAGTACATGATATAAATAAATGGTAGGTGTGAAAAGTGTTGTTCAAGTGAAAACAATATTATTAGCTATTTGAGTAAGACATAAAGACATTTCTGTCTCGGCCATCAAGCCCTCTGAAACACTGTAGTTTTGTATTACTCTACATTTGGCAACCCTAGTTTACTAAATATTTTACTGCAGTTAATTGTGAAACAAAAGTTTTCGATCAACTAAAAAATAAATTAACAAAATAAGTAAAATTAGGGGCATGAAATATTCTGTGACTGGCGCCAGGCAGAAGAGGTTGGGAACCACTGAGATAGATAGTAACCACAACCACAGTAGCCATCAGCAAACATTAACTGCTATTCGAGTTGGCTGCCAAAAATTTTTCAAGCTAGTAGTGTGTTCCTATCAGAAATATTCTTATAAAGTACATAGTGCACTTGTTTCTCAGATATTCAACAGTGCCTCACAACAGGTCATAACCTATTTGTGTGCGGTTTTCATATTCAGATGTGTTTGTAATAAAAGTATCGTTTCTAGGGTGAATCATAAACCTCAGTAAGCAAAAGACGTCTTTCGACGGTGGTATGGAGCATGTGCTCTGTCGACCATTAATGTAGGCTCTCAAAGCCGGAACTGATGTTTTGCCATCAGGCAGATTCATTAGGCTGAGCAGACCCAGTCCCGTCCTTCGTATCAAGAGAGGGCGTTTGACGGTGCTGAAGTCCAACCCGAGACATCATTGTGACCGTGAGATACGCTGGTGGATCAGCTGTGGTGGAGAATAAAAAATTCTGGTCATCACAAAAGTAGAATACGTTTCGCTTTATGAATTTAGAAGCAAAAATCGTTTTAAAGCTGAACTATTTGTGGAAGATAAAGCAGTGCAGAAAGCATAAGCCTCAGCTGCTTCAGGGAGGTCTGCGGCGTTATAGTTCCCCGGTGAAGTTCCTCAGTGCGTATTGGAGAACCAGGCTTCATAGATCCTACGTTGCATTAGACGTTTTATATCGATCTAGTGGTGAGGGGCCTTTGAGATGCGAAGCATAGTCGAATAGACACCTATCCTAACATTTGCTACAAAGTTATGTTGACATATTTCTGAAGCATTTTGACGTGTGGAAATTGATCGAATAGCTGCCAGAGTTTTGTGCTGTGGATACCGGTGGCATGAGGTTGCGCAGTTATCGTTAAAGATTCTGAAACACTTGAATGAGTGGCAACAGCTGTCAGTATTTCTTGTGATTCTGCTATCGTGGTAATAAACATTGAGAAGACACGTTTGTCCTTCTTAGCTCCTCGCTTGCGAGAAGGATTCTCCTTACACATTCTCATACGACTGACAATGATCTTTTAGTGTTTGTGTCTTGCAAAAAAAGTCGCAACTTAGTCACTTTACCGAGAGATTCCTGGACTCTTTGTGCTTGAGACCTACATCAGAGCATCGAATGCGAAGCCAAAAACAGCTTTCACTGTACTGCAGCTTGTGCCTTGTACGACCAGTGTCCCTGTTCCGTTACTCGGACTGGTATAAACAACCTTTCCCTTGTGAAGGTGAACAGCTTTTACACAGTGTCACATTGGTGAGCGACGTCAACATTCACTGGAGCCCACAATTACCGAGATACGACGCGCAAGCTAACTTATTCCACTTTCCAACTACTGCCCATTCTGATGCATTTCAGAGAGAACATCCCAAGCCTTCCAAATTAAAAGTGTAACTGTAGACCAGGTGTGGCTTTAATTCAGAGAAATAGTATCGATAGCAATTGAGAGATTTATACCAAATAAATTAACAAAAGATGGAGCGGGTCCCTCGTGGTATACAAAATAGGTCAGTACACTGTTGCAGAAACAACGGAAAAAGTTTGCTAAATTTAAACGAACGCAAAATCTCCAAGAATGGCGATCGTTTACAGAAGCTCGAAATTTAGCGCGGTCTTCAACGCGAGATATTTGTAATGGTTTACACAACTAAACTTTGTCGCCGGCACGGTAGGTCAGCGTATTCGGTGAGAGGGTTAGCTGACTTCTGTAATAATAATAATAATAATAATAATAAAAACTGAGTGAACGAATTGACGATGAACTTGAACGGATATCATGGGACGTCAGCCCCGAACGAATGCAACAAAACTTCGTCTCGAAACCTGGCAGAAAATCCAAAGAGATTCTGGTCTTATGTAAAATGCTAGTGTCACACACAACGGCGTCTTCGAATTAGGATCAGCTGCCAACATGAGTAACTTAGAAGCAGAAATCTTCGGACTAGTGAAGCAACTTATATCGCTTAATAAAAGCAAATCTTCCAGTCGAGACTGTATACCAGTTAGGTTCCCTTCAGAATATGCTGATGTATTAGCTCCATACATAATAATCATATAGAACCACTTGACGAAACATCCGTACCCGAAGACTAGAAATCTGTACAGGTCACACCAATATTCAAGAAAGGCAATAAGGGTAATCCACTAACTAAAAGACCCATTTCATTCAGGTCTATGTGCAGCAGAATTTTGGAACATACATCGTGTTCGAACATTATGAATTATCTTGAAGAGAACCGTCTATTGACACACAGACAACAGGGATTTAGAAAATATCGTTCTTCTGAAACAAAACTATTGACATGCAGACAACAGGGATTTAGAAAATATCGTTTTTCTGAAACAAAACTATTGACACACTGATAACAGTGATTTAGAAAATATCGTTCTCCTGAAACAAAACTAACACTTTACTCACAAGTTGAGTACTATCGACAAGGGATTTCAAATTGACGCCGTATTTCTAGATTTACAAAAGGCTTTTGACACCGTATATTACAAGGGGCTTGAAATCAGATTGCTTGCTTATGCAATATCGTCTCGGTTACGCCACTGGATTCGTGACTTCCTGTCAAAGAAGTCACAGGTGGCCGGTGTGGCCGTGAGGTTCTAGGCGCTTCAGTCTGGAACCAAGTGACCGCTACAGTCGCAAGGTTCGAATCCTGCCTCGGGCATGGATGTGTGTGATGTCCTTAGGTTAGTTAAGTTTAAGTAGTTCTAAATTCTAGGGGACTGATGACCATAGATGTTAAGTCCCATAGTGCTCAGAGCCATTTGAACCATTTTTTTGAAACAAGACACAGTTCGTTGTAATTGACAGAAGGTCATCAAGTAAAACAGTAACGGTTTCTGGCCTTTTGGCGTTGTTTGCAGATGATGCCGTCGTTTACCGTCTAGTAAAGTCATCAGAAGATCAAAACTATTTTGTTAAGATATCTGTATGGTACGTCTGCTGGCAATTGAGCATAAATAATACAAATTGTGAGGTCATCCACATGAGTGCTAAAAGGTATCCGTTAAACTTTGATTATGCGATAAGTCAATCAAATCTAAATTCCGCAAATTCAACTAAATATCTAGGGACTACTATTACGAACAACTTAAAATGGAAATGACATATAGAAAATGTTGTGAGGGAGACGAACCGAAGACTGCGTTTTATTGGCAGAACAGTTGGAAGATGCAACAGATCTGACCAAGAGACTGCCTACGCCACGCTTGTCCGTCCTGCTTTGGAGTACTGTTGTGCGGTGTGGGGTCTGTACCAGATAGGATTACGGAGCACATCGAGGAAGTTCAAAAAAGGGCAGCACGCTTTGTAATATCGAGTAAACGGGAGGAGAGCATTACCAAAATGATACAGGATTTGGGATGGAAATCATTAAAACAGGCATTTTTGGTCGCGGCGGGATCTTCTCACAAAATTTCAGTTACCCACTTGCTCCACCAAATGCGAAAATATTTTTTTTTTATGCCGGCCTACACAGGGAGAAACCATCATCATAACAAAATAAGGGAAATCAGTGCTCGGAAGGAAAGATACAGCTGCCCTCTGCTCTTTTTTTCTACGCGCTTTTCGACAGAGGAATAATAGAGAATTAGTGTGAAGATGGTGTGATGAACCTTCTGTCAGACACTTAGATGTCACTTGCAGAATTGCCATGTAGACGCATTGTCTATACCATCGAATATAATGTTCCAGGTGACTCCTGCAGATATTTTACTTGACATACGAGTATATTCATCAGTTGGATGCTCCCAACTATGTGACTCGGCCACCAAGGACCCTTCAATAGCTGTAGTAAGCAATGCAAACAATTTGATCACAGATAACCGTGCAGGTCCGAAAGTACTTAGCTGAGTCACTTTCACCTATTATAGGTACTACGTGTGCTGCAAATGGGATCTACTGTGGGCATAACAGGCAAAAGTGTGGGGATTTGTGGCCCGACCTACAGTTCAGCAAGAAAACTTAACCTAACTAGAGCAAGAACACTGAAATTTTCACCCGCCGTTGAGCCCTTTCGAAGACCCGTACAACCACCTGGACATTATCACATTTGGACTTATTTATTTAATCGTATGACTAGGGCACCCGGTGGGCAGACCGTTCGACGGGTGCCGGTCTTCCAATTTGACGTCACTTCGGCGACCTGCAGTCGATGAGAATGATAGGATGATGACGAGGACAGAGCAACACCCAGTCCCTCGGCGGAGAAAATTCCCCAAGCCAGCCGGAAATCGAACCCGGGCCCAGAGGGTTGACAATCCGCCACCCTGACTATTTAGCTACCGGCGGCGAACACATTTGGAGAATCAGCCAGGGAAGTGACTAGATGAACTAACACCTTCAGATCACGGCGCATGTCATAATTTGACGGGAAATTCCAGGAGAGGAGGTGACATACCGTTTCTCAACAGTAATCACCAGATTTCGACCTAATGTTCTATACTACATTCCAAACAACACAACTATGTGAGGATAGAATGTTACTTTCATGGGGATATATCCGGAAGAGGGTGGCGTTAATATCCATTCTTTGATTTGCGATGAAAAAGTGTGTATGTAGAGAATAAATTACAGAAATAACAAATACCGCATATTTTTGTAACGAATTCTTCCTACGATAGTTCTTACGAAACATGCTTCAGCTTATCTGTGCCATCATCAGTGTGTTCTTATTGTACAGAAATCTGAAAATGATGGATTTTAGCAGATTTATCGTGATCCAACCAAGTAGTGCTGAAACAATTCGTGATAGACAGAACAAAATGTCTTCAACTCATAAAAAATCTTATATTTTCCGGATTTCAGTAAAATAATAATTTCATGATTTTTCAAAAAATATTATTATTTTTCTACCATTCACTTTCTACCTGATACCTAGTAATTAAGACAGTTTGTGTTTTCACATTACTAAATTGTAGGCCACATGTACTTTAAGTAAAGCTTATTTGATTTCTTAGTGTTTTAATGAAGTTGTAGCTGTATATACTTGGAAACTTAAAACCAAGTAGGAAATGGAAATGCTTACAATTAACAACTTATGTATTAAGAAGATGGGAAAATAGAAATATAGGAAAGAATCTAATTTGTAAACTGCAATCACTGATGCCGTCGTAACATTTCAGTTAATGAGATTTTCACTCTGCAGCCGAGTGTGCTCTGATATGAAACTTCCTGGCAGATTAAAACTGTGTGCCGGACCGAGACTCGAACTCGGGACCTTTCCCTTTCGCGGACAAGTGCTCTACCATCTGAGCTACCCAAGCACGACTCACGCCCGCTACTCACAGCTTCATTTGGTTCGCAAGAGAGTTTCTCTTAGGTTTGGAAGGTAGGAGACGAGGTACTGGCGGAAATAAAGCTGTCAGGATAGGCCGTGAGTCGTGCTTCGGTAGCTCAGTTGCTGGAGCACTTGCCTGTGAAAGACAAAGGTCCCGAGTTCGAGTGTCGGTCCGGCACACCGTCTTAATTTGCCAGGAAGTTTCTTAATGTTTAGAATACTACACATTAACACGAAGAAACTTACGTCTCTGATCCAGCAGTGTATGCCTGATGAAACAGAGAGGCAGCACGCGTAATTCAAACCTCTGCCATTGCGAACACTTTTGCTCGCTGACTACTATCTCATCGAGGGAGACGAAAATTATCATTATGTCTTGAAACATTCGCCTAGGAAGACACAAGTTTTTTCTACGCTTGATTAAGTCGGCATTTTGTGTATGTAGATTACGGGCCATAAAGCACTAATCTTACTACTGAATTATTTTTGACGTTTAGGTAGGCTCTTCAAATTTTGCCGCCCCTACCGACCTCAGCAATTCGATACCCTACTTCAGAACCATATTAATTGCAATTTTTTGTCAGTGAAATTATAACATAATTTGTGCACTATCATCCTAATTACACCACCTTTCTCCCGCAGTTAGTGTGATTGTAACCTAGGGGATCGATGTGTCAGTTCCCAGATTATTTTCACAGCCCAACGATATGGCTACTATTGCACAGGATTGTTCAATAGATGACTGTTCTTGTTGGACTGCAGAGCTCAAATCCATTTCATATTTTGCACATTGTATTTTGTCAGTGAATGCTCTTGAAGTTCCTGATCTTTCGACACTGCTTCCACTTTCACTTTTAAAGAAAGTGTCAATTTTTATCGTTTTATGGATAATCTCTTCTTGTTCTGCTTTTTTGACTTTGGCCTTCATTTTATACCTAGCCCCAATAAGTCTGGTAGTCCATGTGCCAACTCGCTGAACTGTCCAGCACAGTTATACACGGCAACGGGTGCACACAGATTATGCCGTTTAGCCTGTAGTCTCGGTGCAGCAGTGCCATTACTGTTGAGAATGTCATGTGCATCTTGTTAGCTCTATAGTGTATGGAACGCACGATTTTACAGAAACTTTTAGTCAAAATTTTTGATTTGTGTGTTGTATAGCTATACATGTCAGCTTCATGGTGAAGTGGCCATCATCTCGCTAATGGTCATATTTATTATGGTAGTCATATTTAAGTAAGACGCTGTGAGAATTTCGAAAACGTTTGCAATGAAAAATATGGATCGATATGATAACGCTGTAGATAAGAAAGTTCCGTATATTAACCATATATCAAAACAATCTCCTCTTTTCGTGATATCACTTGCCAAAATCTTGTATCGATTTTTGAAAGATTAACATACATAAGGGATGTTAGGATAATGGAAAGTAGTCAAATTAAATCGGGTGATGCTGAGGGAATTAGATTAGGAAATAAGACACTTAAAGTAGTAAAGGAGTTTTGCTATTTGGGGAGCAAAATAACTGATGATGGTCGAAGTAGAGAGGATATAAAATGTAGACTGGCAATGGCAAGAAAAGCGTTTATGAAGAAGAGAAATTTGTTAACATCGAATATAGATTTATGTATCAGGAAGTCGTTTCTGAAAGTATTTGTATGGAGTGTAGCAATGTGTGGAAGTGAAACATGGACGATAACTAGTTTGGACAAGAAGAGAATAGAAGCTTTCGAAATGTAGTGCTACAGAAGAATGCTGAAGATTAGATGGGTAGATCACATAACTAACGAGGAGGTATTGAATAGGATTGGGGAGAAGAGAAGTTTGTGGCACAACTTGACTAGAAGAAGGGATCGGTTAGTAGGACATGTGTCGAGGCATCAAGGGATCACCAATTTACTATTGGAGGACAGCGTGGAGGGTAAAAATCGTAGAGGGAGACCAAGAGATGAATACACTAAGCAGATTGAGAAGGATGTAGGTTGCAGTAGGTACTGGGAGATGAAGAGGCTTGCACAGGGTAGAGTGGCATGGAGAGCTGCATCAAACCAGTCTCAGGACTGAAGACAACAACAACAACAAGGGATGTTACAGATATTTCATTCTCACAGGGGTGCAGTCAAAAGTAAATGTGCTACATAAATTTTATTTTCTCTTGATTGGAGACAGATAGAGACCTCCTCCCATGTCTAAAAAGAATTCAGTATACTAGCTAAATTTCATTTGCAGCAACGTATGGTGTAATATGCGTCAAACGCAAAATCATAGTGGCTCCTATTTTCCGTTGCGAATTATGAAGTTCGCGCAGTGTCAGACTTAAATCTAAATATCATGTTAAGTGTGACCATTATCGGAATTTTGGACTCTTCACTATGAAGCTGACATATGAAGCTTTAACTTATGTGAAATCAACTTTTTCATGTATTAATTTCTGCGAAATTGTGTGAGGAATATTGCAGGGCGTGCGCCTCGATTCGGCCAGGACCTGGTGCACTGAAATTCAGCAAGGAATATCTCGTCCATTCTGGGTAGCCAGCAGGAGCAGGGCCGCAACAATCTGTGACGACACGCAGCTGCCACTGTGCGTTGACACATTACATAACAATGGGACATTGTCCGTGCTCGCTGAAGCCGCCTCGTGCTGCGCACTCCCGTGCGGGTAGTCCGCTTGCTCTCTGCGCACACCCACATGTAGGAAGATCTGAGGAGGATCGGTGTTTGGTGCAGAGAGTGGTACTTAACCCTCAACATAAACATATGTAATGTATTGAGAATACATAGAAAAGAAGACCCTTCACTGAATGATTACACAATTGCAGAACAATCATTGAAGCAGCTACTTCCATAAAATATCGAGACATATGCATAGGAAGCGATTTGAAATGGAATGGCCACATAAAAGTAACACAGGTAACACAGATGCCACACTGAGATTCACTCGAAGAATCCTCAGGAAATTTAGTCCATCAACAATGGAAGTAGCTTACAAAACACTCGTTCAACCAATACTTGAATACTGCTTGTCGGTATTGGCTCTTTGCCAGACAGGATTAATAGACAAAATAGAGAAGGTCCAAAGAAAAGCAGCGCTTGTCTTTACAAGCTCATTTAGTAAGAATGAAAGTGTCTCAAAGATGATCAAGCAACTGCAGCGCCAGACACTCCAAGAGGGACATTCAGCATCAGGTGTAGGTTTATCGTTTAAGTTCTGAGAACATACGTTCCCAGAGGTCAACTACTACATTGTTTCCTCCTGTGTATATCTCGCAAGAAGACCATGAAGATAAAATCTGAGAGATTCAAGCCCACACGAAGGATTACCGGTAATCATTCTCCCAGTGAACACGTAACACGAAAGGGGGGAAATGACAGTGGTACACAAAGTACCCTCCTCCACACACCGCAAGATGAATTGCGGAGTGTAGATGTTGGGGTGCAGTATATTACAGAAGATAAGTGAAACGAATACGCAATGAGACGAACAGATATGTCACTTTTATTCAAATGCAATGGTTATACTGAAATCAACGCGATTCCTGATCGTCCCCTGGACTTTACAAAAGGTGGGGCATGGATCTTAATAGGAAGAGTGATTACTGCAGGTGGCAGGTGGCACACTTGTGAACTGCTGAGGTCGTTGGAGCATATGGATGAGCTCCAATATGTCTCTCCAACACATCCTGCATGCGTTCTCCACCTGCCCTGTTCGATGCGGTCGTACATTGTCAGCCATAAAAATGGAGTCCGGACCAAATACACCTTTGAAAAGATGCACATGGGAAAGAAGTACTGTGCCACAATAACGTCGATTGCTTTTGAGGTCCAGGTATTATGGCGTGGGGAGGCATAATGTTGCATGGTGGTACTGAGCTCAAAATCTTTGACATTGACATTGGTCTATGTTATTGGGATTCTGTGCTGCTTCCTGATGTGAGTTTTTTCAAGGGTACATCCAGCCCTGACTTCATTTGTGTACATTACAATGCCTTTCTGCATCAAACAGTGCGTGTGGAGGAGTCCTTGGATCGAGAGGGTATTCGGCAAGTGGGCTGACCTGCCCATCCCTCAGACTTAAGTTCCATCAAGCATATGTGGGGTGCGTTTGGGAGACATGTTTGCAGCATGTCAACATGCACCAATGGACATCCACCAGTTGTCAACTGTGTTCATGAAGGAATCGAACACTTTACCACAAGCTCGTGGCCGGCATGGGAGCACATTGCAGAGCATGCACCGCAGTCTGAAGTGATCACATATCCTGTTAAGAACCATGTCCCTTTTTCTTAATGTCCAGGGGACCATCGTGAGTCACGGTGATTTCAGTGTAATTATTTGCTTTGAATTAAAGTGTCATTTCTGTTCATGTCATACGTATTTCTTTCAGTTACCATCTGCACTGTAGTGTAGCAGTTCTTTCTGTGTATGACCAAGCTTCATCGGCTGTGGGTTAATTGGCAGTGACACATCATCCGAAAGTTACTTTCGTCTTTAGCTTCTACATGTCCGTATACTACTACTACTACTACTACTACTACAGCACCACTTTGAGTATCTCGCCCTCAGGTGAAACTGCCCCACCTCTACGTTGGGTTCTAATTCTTTTCATCTGCTCTATGGGTAGTGTATGCTGTCCTCTAATTCTACATTTCTCTTAAAATCTACGAGAGCAATCCCAAAAGTAAGGTCTCCTATTTTTCTATAAGTACAGAACTCTGTTTGTATGGCAGTTGGTCACACTGTTACGAAGAGTGCTTCACGCGCTGTGTATAAACACTCGCACGCCGCGCTCAGGCGCTCTGTCTTGGCTAGGCAGCCGTTGAGAATGGAGCTCTCGTTGGATGTTACCACCAAGTGCGAATTGCGCGCAGTTATTCGGTTTTTGAACGCAAAGGGCACTGTGCCGACTGAAATCCATCGCCAATTGACGGAAGTGTATAGTGAGTCGTGCATGGATGTCAAGAATGTTTGTAAATGCTGTAGGGAGTTTGCAGCTGATCGGACCGAAATTCACGACGAACAATGGAGCGGGAGACCGTCAGTTTCTGAGGAGACAGTGTTGAAGGTTGAGCAAAGCATGCGTGGAGATGAGGTTCATAACTTTCTGAACAGCATGGCGGCGAGCTCGTATGACATGGGCATACAAAAATTGCCACAGCGTCTACAAAAATGCATCGGCAGAAATGACGATTTTATCGAAAAATAAACTGTAAACTGATGTAAACCATTGTAGAAATAAACACACCTATGTACTTCTAAAAAAAATTACTTTTGGGATTACCCTCGCAGTATCACTGTCTGCCGGCCGATGTGGCCGAGCGGTTCTAGGCGCTTCAATCTGGAACCGCGCGACCGCTACGGTCGCAACTTCGAATCCTGCCTCGGGCTTGGATGTGCGTGGTGTCCTTAGGTTAGTTTGGTTAAAGTAGTTCTAGGTTATAGGGGACTAATGACCCCAGATGTTAAGGCCCATAGTGCTCAGAGCCTTTAATTACTGTCTAACGCAAACTTTTTTTCGTTACACTACGGTGAAAATCACCAGTCATGTTTAATCATAATCTTATTGACAATTGTACTAGGCAATGTACTTAGATGTCTACCATGTGTATGTATATATGGATATCTTGTACACTCTCTAATGTAGCAGTTAGCATTGTTCCACGCCTAGGTTATGGGGTACACCCACATAAGTAATTAGCTATTTTAATGTATCATCTAGTCTAAGTTAGTAATTTACATTTTGTTCTTATTCTGTGTCTGTCCATCTTCACTTGTACCACTGTCACCTGATCTGCTACCACTTCTTCTGTGGTCTGTGTTGCTAGTGCTGTCTGTGGAGCCATTTGATGCCAGTGCTCGTACCTGTCTGTATGCTCACCGCTGCAAGTTCTCTTCATGTAGCGCTTTAATATTCTGTCTGCACTGTCTTTAAGACTGGTCCACAAATGCATGGGATATTGTACATGCCTAGTCAGTAAATATGCCATGCCCGAGGTGGAGTAGACATGTTTCGTGCTCACCCCTCCATGATTATCAGGAACAATGCACAAACCCCACGAGTCTCGTTTGAGTTGTTCCTCTCAATTTGCAATTATTTCCCTCTCCAATTTATGAGCTCCTTTAATGTCTTTATTTTCTCCGTTAAGATGGTTCTCACTGTGTCTGGCCTACCATTTCCAGACAGTATGTTACAGGTGTTTCCATACAAGGGCTGGACAATAATATGGAAACACCACAAGGAATGTGGGCTTCAACATAAACGCAGATGCTAGCCAAGCGCGCAGTTCGTGCTGTTGTGTTTGACCACGAATGTCACCTGTGCAATGTCCTCAGTATGTTCAAGTGTTGGGGTCAGAACAGTGTTTTGTGCACTTTTGAGCTAAGTGAATTCGAACGAGGGCAAATAATCTTTTGACGCTTGTATGATGGATGCCACCATAACCAAGGTAGTGGAAATGTTTGGTTTTTCAAGAGGTACCGTATCAAAGATTTACACCGCGTGCAGGGGAAAGGGGAAAAACATAATCCGGTAAGTCACAACGAGGACGAAAATGTATATTGACTGATCGTGACACACGGACATTGAAAAGGATAGTAACGAAAAATAAGGGGAGGACAGCTGCAAAAGACACTCGCAAACCCCGTCAACACCGAAACAACACGAAGGGAGCTCGAGAAGCAGGAAACTGCAGGGCGAACTGGAATTACAAAACCATTCATCAGTGATGCAAATACTCGAAACAAGAAAACTTGGTGCCAAAACCACAAAACGTGAACTACTGATCAATGGAAGAATGTCAGTTAGTCGGATGAGTCTTGGTTCACTCCGTTGGCAACTTCTGACCGAGCTTACATTCCAAGACTGAAACATGGCGGAGATTCGGTGATGATTTGGGCAGCCATACTGTGGTATTCCATCGTTACTCTGCATCACAGCATTACTGCCAAGGATTATGTGACCATTTTAGCTGATCAGGTCCACCCCATGGTACAACGTTTGTTTCCAATGGTGATGCTGTGTTCCAAGGCGAAGGGCCCCTCGTCACACAATTCGCAACACCTAGGACTGGTTTTGTGACCATTAGGATGAATTGTTGTCGGATCTTCCTGGCTACCATAATCAACCAGATCTCAATATTATTAGCCTTTGTGGTCTAATTTGAAAAGAAGGGTTACTGATCACTATCCATCTCCAACATCATTATTTGAACTTTTTACTATTTTCGATGTGGGTAGCCGCGTAGTCTAGGGCGCCTTGCCACGGATCGCGCAGCTCCCCCAGTCGGAGGTTCGAGTCCTCTCTCGGGCATGGGTGTATGTGTTATCCTTAGCTTAAGTTAGTTTAAGTTAGATTAAGTGGTGTGTAAGCCTAGGGTCCGATGACCTTAGCAATTTAGCCCCATAGGAACTCCACTTGCTACTACACTCCTGGAAACTGAAATAAGAACACCGTGAATTCATTGTCCCAGGAAGGGGAAACTTTATTGACACATTCCTGGGGTCAGATACATCACATGATCACACTGACAGAACCACAGACACATAGACACAGGCAACAGAGCATGCACAATGTTGGCACTAGTACAGTGTATATCCACCTGTCGCAGCAATGCAGGCTGCTATTCTCCCATGGAGACGATCGTAGAGATGCTGGATGTAGTCCTGTGGAATGGCTTGCTATGCCATTTCCACCTGGCGCCTCAGTTGGACCAGCGTTCGTGCTGGACGTGCAGACCGCGTGCGACGACGCTTCATCCAGTCCCAAACATGCTCAATGGGGGACAGATCCGGAGATCTTGCTGGCCAGGGTAGTTGACTTACACCTTGTAGAGCATGTTGGGTGGCACGGGATACATGCGGACGTGCATTGTCCTGTTGGAACAGCAAGTTCCCTTGCCGGTCTAGGAATGGTAGAACGATGGGTTCGATGACGGTTTGGATGTACCGTGCACTATTCAGTGTCCCCTCGACGATCACCAGAGGTGTACGGCCAGTGTAGGAGATCGCTCCCCACACCATGATGCCGGGTGTTGGCCCTGTGTGCCTCGGTCGTATGCAGTCCTGATTGTGGCGCTCACCTGCACGGCGCCAAACACGCATACGACCATCATTGGCACCAAGGCAGAAGCGACTCTCATCGCTGAAGACGACACGTCTCCATTCATCCCTCCATTCACGCCTGTCGCGACACCACTGGAGGCGGGCTGCACGATGTTGGGGCGTGAGCGGAAGACGGCCTAACGGTGTGCGGGACCGTAGCCCAGCTTCATGGAGACGGTTGCGAATGGTCGTCGCCGATACCCCAGGAGCAACAGTGTCCCTAATTTGCTGGGAAGTGGCGGTGCGGTCCCCTACGGCACTGCGTAGGATCCTACGGTCTTGGCGTGCATCCGTGCGTCGCTGCGGTCCGGTCCCATGTCGACGGGCACGTGCACCTTCCGCCGACCACTGGCGACAACATCGATGTACTGTGGAGACCTCACGCCCCACGTGTTGAGCAATTCGGCGGTACGTCCACCCGGCCTCCCGCATGCCCACTATACGCCCTCGCTCAAAGTCCGTCAACTGCAAATACGGTTCACTTCCACGCTGTCGCGGCATGCTACCAGTGTTAAAGACTGCGATGGATCTCCGTATGCCACGGCAAACTGGCTGACACTGACGGCGGCGGTGCACAAATGCTGCGCAGCTAGCGCCATTCGACGGCCAACACCGCGGTTCCTGGTGTGTCCGCTGTGCCGTGCGTATGATCATTGCTTGTACAGCCCTCTCGCAGTGTCCGGAGCAAGTATGGTGGGTCTGACACACCGGTATCAATGTGTTCTTTTTTCCATTTCCAGGAGTGTATTTTGCAGAAAGAATATTACAAGATTTCCTTTAAAACCATACAACGCCCGTTTTTATTCAGTTCGAAAGAACTGGAAGCTGTTTCGAATCGAACCGGTTTCCTACGCCGTATTAAACATGGTAATGTATCGTGTTTTTGGTGTTTCATATTTTTATCCACCCTCTGTATGTTGATTGAAGTTTAGTTCCCGGTCCAAGTATATGCCCTTGTTACCATTTCTTTCTGTTATTTCCGTCTAGTTAAGAGTAGTTCCGTCTTAACATAATGTGATTTAATATTTGTTGCAATAATGGATCCATTTCTAGCACATAAACTGCAAATAGTTTGCAGTACTGCTGTTGTTCTCACTTCGAGCTGCACTTAACGAGTTGGCTACTACGCTACGACAGCGAGAAGGTCACAGAAATCCTGAAACATGTGTGGGAATAAAAATAATGCAAAGAAAACTACAGCTTTGAAGAAAAAAGTAAAACAGAAAAAAAAGAAGAGGCATAACATATTAAAAGTACAAGTGGATTAGTAGTGTGTTAAGTGCTTTGTGTTAATGTTAGTTACTCAAAAAAATTTTTGAAACCATAGTCAAATCTTTGCAGATGGTATCATATATGATACGTTAGGACTTAAGCAGGACAATTACACATAGGACTTTTCCCTTTCTTGTTGCTTTATTACAAAAAAATTACACATATTCCTTATATTTGCTGTAGATTTCAACATAAGTAAAAATACGCACATGGTATTAAAACTTTCAACAACTGTAAATAAACAGTTCGAAATACTTAAACAAAATTACCATAGCAAATTTTTTCAAAGTATTTTTGCTTTACCTGATGTTACCACATGGATCAGTAATAATTTAACATTATTTATTCTAATGTAATTTTATTTTTTGTAGAATATGTAAAGCAGTTTCTTTCAGCATTGAAGCAAAGGAATAATTTCCACTGCTCACACAGTACGAAGATAAGGCCTCTGCAGCCTTCTGCCTGGCATTTTGACCTCTTCTTCTTGACATGACAGCCAAGCCTGGTAATCCATCTAAATAAAAATATAGACTCATGTAAACGAAGTTGGCATTAAGCCTCTAACTATAAGACATGATACCCAAAATTTTAAAGCTTATAAATCAGTTATAGCATTAACTTATAGTTGGCAATTAACTGAGGAACGTCTACAATTTATAGTTTGCCGTTAACTGAGGAATGTTATAACTTATAAAGTTGTTAAACCATGTCAAAATACTTGTAATTAGAAAAAGATATGCCTTTACCTTTATTTCGCCAGACATGCTGTGCAGTTGCAGACTCTGAGGTTTGCAATCAATGCCGACAACTTATAGTGCTCGGCAGAAGGACGAAATAGACCAGAAAAGGTTCAGCTACATAGGCCTCTAAGAAAAGAAAAAAAAAAACCTGGAGGTATCACGTATGATACCTGGGGACTGCATAGGATATATTGTGGGGATGTTAAACCCTTTGCTTTTGCTTTTGCTTACGCCTTAGTCCCACAGTTTGCGCAGGGTCGGCGTGGTTACAGTCGTTACAGTTGGCAAGCTTAATTTGAAGGGGTAGCCGGATGCCCTTCCTGCCGCCACCTCGAACCCCCCGGGATGGAATCAGGGTACCCCAGCTGTCTGCGTCCAGTGTAAATCATCAAAGATTGCGAACATGTTTCAAATGTCTGCGAGTCGTCTAGCTGAGACGGGACGTGGGGACCAGCCCGGTATTCACCTAGTGGCATGTGGAAACCGCCTGAAAACCATATCCAGGCTATCCAGCACATCAGTCTTCGTCGTTAATCGGCCGGACGGATTCTATCCGCGGCCGGCGCGCCTACCGGTGTCCAGGAACTAGCGCATTAGCGCTCTCTGCTATCCTGGCAGGTCAGGGACGTTAAACCCTGCTACAGTATGTATCAGAAAGTGAGGACTACTGGATAGGCATTAAGTTACACCACCTCGCTTCCTTCCGTGCCTCTTCTTTATCTCACACTGAAGGATCACTAATCAGAAGACCCTATTTCATTGCAAAGTCTGACCCCAACGTCCAGGAAGATCTCTGCAATTAATCAAACAATGTGTCTATGACTGTTATTACTACATGTCAATGCAACAAAATCTTCATGGATTTCTTGCTGCAGGAGGTGGTAGTGTGAGCGAGACATTCTGGAAATATTAACTGTCTCCTTCCATCTTCTGACGAAGTGCCTGTGCCCAGAGTCCATCACCTTATATAGGTATTAGCTGGGGGCATTTAGATCTATCACATAAACGGCCCCATCTCCAAAAGAAAAAATGTGTACTGTGTTTGACAAAAATTATGTTGTTATTGTTTTGGGATGTGTACACAATCAACGATATATAAGGAAACAAACTTTTTACGATCAGTTTAGAAAATGAAGTAAAGTGAGAAAGTGCAAAATTAAAGATATCACAAAAATAAACATAGTCTTTCTGATACATCTGTTTTCTAAGAAAAAACTCATAAATAAAAAGTTTTCTTTATCGAACACACGTTGGGTAACGTCTGAGCTACACAGGCCTAATATCGCGTAGGGCCCCCGCGGGCAAGCAGAAGTGCCGCAACACGTCGTGGCATGGACTCGACTAACGTTTGAATTTGTGCTGGAGGGAACTGACGCCATGAATCCTGCTGGGCTGCCCATACATCCGTAAGAGTACGAGGTGGCCATTGGAAGAGTGTTCCTGCAGCCACTCTGTAGCAATTCTGGACGTCTGAGGTGTCGCATTGTCCTGTTAGAATTGCCTAAGTCCGTCAGAAAGCACAATGGACATGAATGGATGTAGGCAATCAGACAGTATGTTTATGTATGTGTCACCCGTCAGATTCGTATCTAGACTTATCAGGGGTCCCATATCACTCTAGTTGCACACACCCCACACCATTACAGAGCCTCCACCAGCTGCTGACTTGCACGGTCCATGGATTCATGAGGTTGTCTGCATACTCGTACACGTCGATCCACTGGATACAATTTGAAACGAGACTCAACCGACCAGACAACATGTTTCCAGTCATCAACAGTCCAATGTCAGTGTTAACGGGCCCAGGCGAGGCATAAAGCTTTGTGTCCCGCAACCATCAAGAGTACATAAGTGGGCCTTCTACTCTGATAGCCCATATTGATGATGTTTCGTTGAATAGTTCACACGCTGACAATTGTTGACGGCCCAGCATTGAAATCAGCAGCAATTTGCGGATAGGATGCACTTGTCACGCTGAACGATTCTCTCCAGTTGTTGTTGGTCCCTTTCAAAAATGGCTCTGAGTACTATGGGACAACTTCTGAGGTTATCAGTCCCCTAGAACTTAGAGCTACTTAAACCTAACTAACCTAAGGACATCACACACATCCATGCCCGAGGCAGGATTCGAACCTGTGGCTGAAGCGGTCGCGCGGTTCCAGACTGTAGCGCCTAGAACAGCTTGGCCACCCTGGCCGGCGGGTCACTTTCTTCCAGCCGCAGCGATGTCAGAGATTTGATGTTTTACCGGATTCCTGATATTCACGGTACACTCCAGAAATGTTCATATGGGGAAATCCCCACTTCATTGTTACCTTGGAGATACTGTGTCCCACTGCTTGTGCACCGACAATAACACCACGTTCAAACTCACTTAAATCTTGATAACCTGCCATTGTAGCACCAGTAACTGATCTAGCAATTGCACCAGATACTTGTCGTCTTGTATAATGCCGATCGCAGCGCCGTATTCTGCCTGTTTACATGTCTCTGTATTTGAATTCTCATGCCTATACCAGTTTCTTTGGAGCTTCAGCGAATAAGAAAAAAGCAAATATTTACTTCTATAGGGAACTACATAATAGTGAAAAACCGTCCAAACATGCATGTAAAAGGAGATAATATTTTGGAGTCTTGTAGGTTGCAATACATCCATCAAACACACAATTTTTATCTTCACTTTCAATAACGTGCATCTCATTTTCACGATCAGATTCATCACCAGAAAGTTCCTTGCTGTTTCGTTATCACTTGGAACAGCATTTTCGAAGGTATTGCTGCTCCTGGGATGGCCATCTTAATCTGACAGTCAGCATCACATTCCTCAACATATCTTAGTAACCTTCCTCAAAGTTAGGATCTGTTGCGTTAACTATTTTTGGATTCTCGGACACATTCTCTAAACTGAAAATATCACACTAATTTCGCCGCAGAGCCCAGGGACTTCATAAGTTCGTTGCTTACAATGCTTGTCTTGATAACAGATTATGGCCACCTGAGCACATGGCTTGCTTCCCCATGATAGGAAGGCACTGAACAGTGCACACTCTGTGATTAACAACTTCATACTCCCCTGGAGTCCCAGAGGCTCCACAACGCCGGTGAAGCACTAAACAGCAAGCTGATGCTAGTTTGTCAGCTTTGAGGAGCTATGCATCTTTCTATGAGCATGATCTGGGGTGATGGTAATATCTCACATAGCTGTTTAGACTAGCAGATAGCCGTTAGCTGGATAAGTGAGATGCCTCACGTGAGGCTCTTTGGGTACATTCTGCAACGGCGACTTCTGCCACCTAATGTATCAGGATGACCAAATGTAGCGGGAAGAGGCAGAATGCACTGTATTAAGACTTGTCCGAGCTTTCCAAGTAATTTATTGTTTCCAACTACAGTGCCGTTTTCCCCTCGGTATGCATCACCGGGTCGTGCAATGCTGAGGACATCACTTTGCTATCTGCGAAACAGCTTGGCGCAGAATGACTGCCTCAGCAACCTGTGCACGCACTGTGTGTCGGCCTGGTACACCAGTGGAGTTGCAGTGTTATCAGGAAGCCGGCAGTCGACTCATCGGTCTGCGTCCCTGCCAACTCAGCGCTGCTCGGTGTGAGCCGCAGGTGGCCAGCGGTGTGCTTCTCGCTGGCATGGCTGAGATAGCGGCAACAACAAGCGCCTGCGATCCGGCGTCCAAATCTGCGGCCCTCGCCTCGGAATGCCTCCAGCGTGGGTTGGAAGCCAGGACGACTGCCCGCGGTAGCGAGCCATTGAGTGGCCCACCACTGGCTGCTATGGACCCTGTGTCAGCCTCAGAGGGTCGAACAAGCAATCTGCCGTGGACTGGAACACTGGTGCCCCATCTGCTGCTGCGTGTAGCTGGTGAAGTGACACACCCTGCCGTCCAGGAAAGCTGCCATACTTGAATGATTCTCGTTAGAAACCCGCACCTATTTATAAGCAGCTGTGTGCCTCTGTTTTGCCATACATGCCGCTTCGCGTCACGTACTCATAACATGCTAGGTTGGGCAGTGGGCCCCTTCTGCCTGTGATTTGCGACAAGCAAAACCGCTACATATACTCTTTCAGCAATCTGACTGTCCTGTGGCCTCTATTCTACTTCGCAGCTGCTCATATGCGTAACTCACTGCAATCTGGCCTGCACCTGGCTGTAACTTGTGATCAGAATATTGCACAAAACTAACTTTGCCTATCCTAAGCGATGGTATCGCTACAATTCAGTCAATCAGACGCTATGCCACAAGAGTTCGATTTACACACTAGATTAGATTTCCACACTCTCACCTCTGTCTTCTTTCTGGTGCGTTGCACTGTCGTTGTCTGCCGGTCACCGTGCTGCCTCCACTCACGCTGCTGCTATTCCTGGTGCGACTACTGTGTGCTTTTGGCTTAAGAAAATGCATTGCAGTTGTAATCGGTTACACGCACTTGAGGTGACTTTGTTATTATTTCTGGTGTTGTAATTATGTACGATACGTCATTCACTGCTCTCACGGATTCTGATTCAAGACAGAGCCTAAGTTTTGTGTTTGAGTTTGAATTCTGTGCCCAAGTGGACCAGGATATGCATACGTAGTACTGACATCCTTGTCCATTTTATATGCATGTACTCTGTGTGTATCTTCTCCAGTACATGCAGCATGACTCCAAGCAGAGCACCAAAAATACCTAAATCAGAATTCTTTGTCTTTACCTACGTCTTTTTAGATTCAGCATAAGTCAGTAGGTTCTTTGCTGTATGTACGTAGTGAAAGCAGTGTCCCAATAAATCGGCTATCGTAGTCATGGGCCGTCCTTGACATAATAACAAATGTTGGGAAGACAAAATTCCTACGATAACTAAGGCGTTTCTTCCTTACTCCTAGTTTCCCTTCTCTTCTTTCCTGGCTGCTCAGTAAACCATTCGCTTACAGCTTTCCAAGTCTTGTTCTTCAACCTAGTTTTCCGTTTCTTTTCATTCCTTTCCTTCTTCTACATTTCAGCTTCTTCCAGCTTATTTTCACAGTGTTTACACCTGTTCTAAGTGCACCATTAACCCAGTCTGCCATTGCATAGTAACGTTATCAGATACTGTATCTTAGTGTTATATTCTGAAACCAAACCTGTGCAATCATACAATTAATTACAGGCTTTAGTAACGTACTCAGATAAAAGTAAATCAGTAATACATGTAGGCTTATCTTATTATTTTCTGTCTGCAAAAAAAAAAAAAAAAAAAAAAAAAAAACACGAGCATTCCACAGATTAAATGACGGCCGTCTTCTTGTTCCTGTTTGTTATTTAGAGGAATCGGAAGAGAGGAGCAGTATTCGGAGGTCATCACATTTATCGCAGGCCTCAAATGTTGAATGCATACGGCTATCAGCTACATCCAGTCACCCAACTCTTCCCAAAAACCATTAATTTCAAACTAGCAATATCTTTGCTCCATTTAGGACTGTAGATAAAAACTGAAGAAACTACAAAAAGGTGGGAATTTAAGGAGATGGGACCTGGATAAACTGAAAGAACCAGAGGTTGTAGAGAGTTTCAGCGAGACCATAAGCGAACAATTGACAGGAATGGAGGAAAGAAATACAGTAGAAGAAGAATGGGTAGCTGTGAGGGATGAAGTAGTGAAGGCAGCAGAAGATGAAGAGGTAAAAAGACGAGGGCTAATAGAAATCCGTGGGTAACAGAAGAAATATTGAATTTAATTGTTGAAAGGAGAAAATATAAAAATGCAGTAAATGAAGCAGGCAAAAAGGAATACAAACGTCTCAAAAATGAGATCGACAGGAAGTGCAAAATGGCTAAGCAGGGATGGCTAGAGGCCAAATGTAAGGATGTAGAGGCTTATCTCACTAGGGGTAAGATAGATACTGCCTACAGGAAAATTAAAGAGACCTTTGGGGAAAAGAGAGCCACTTGTATGAATATCAAGAGCTCAGATGGAAACCCAGTTCTAAGCAAAGAAGGGAAGGCGGAAAGGTGGAAGGAGTATATAGAAGGTTTATATAAGGACGATGTACTGGAAATGGAAGAGGATGCAGATGAAGGTGAAATGGGAGATACGACACTGCGGGAAGAGTTTGACAGAGCACTGAAAGACCTGAGTCGAAACAAGGCCCCGGTAGTAGAAAACATTCCATTAGAACTACTGACGGCCTTGGGAGAGTCAGTCATGACAAAACTCTACCATCTGGTGAGCAAGATCTATGAGACAGGCGAAATATCCTCAAACTTCAAGAAGAATATAGTAATTCCAATCCCTAAGAAAGCAGGTGTTGACAGATGTGAAAATTACCGAACTATCAGTTTAATAAGTCAGCTGCAAAATACTAACGCGAATTCTTTACAGACGAATGGAACAACTGGTAGAAGCCGACCTCAGGGAAGACCAGTTTGGATTCTGTAGAAATGTTGGAAAACGTGAGGCAATACTAACCTTACGACTTATCTTATAAGAAAGATTAAGAAAAGGCAAACCTACGTTTCTATCATTTGTAGACTTAGAGAAAGCTTTTCACAATGTTGACTGGAATACTCTCTTTCAAATTCTAAAGGTGGTAGGGGTAAAATACAGGGAGCCTAAGGCTATTTACAATTTGTACAGAAACCAGATGGCAGTTACAAGAGTCGAGGGACATGAAAGGGAAACAGTGGTTGGGAAGGGAGTGAGACAGGGTTGTAGCCTCTCCACGATGTTATTCAGTCTGTATATTGAGCAAGCAGTAAAGGAAACAAAAGAAAATTTTGGAGTAGGTATTAAAATTCACGGAGAAGAAATAAAAACTTTGAGGTTCGCCGATGACATTGTAATTCTGTCAGACACAGCAAAGGACTTGTAAGAGCAGTTGAACGGAATGGACAGTGTCTTAAAAGGAGGATATAAGATGAACATCAACAAAAGCAAAACGAGGATAATGGAATGTAGTCAAATTAAATCGGGTGATGCTGAGGGAATTAGATTAGGAAATGAGACACTGAAAGTAGTAAAGGAGTTTTGCTATTTAGGAAGTAAAATAACTGATGATGGTCGAAGTAGAGAGGATATAAAATGTAGACTGGCAATGGCAAGGAAAGCGTTTCTGAAGAAGAGAAATTTGTTAACATCGAATAAAGATTTATGTATCAGGAAGTCGTTTCTGAAAGTATTTGTTTGGAGTGTAGCCATGTATGGAAGTGAAACATGGACGATAACTAGTTTGTACAAGAAGAGAATAGAAGCGTTCGAAATGTGGTGCTACAGAAGAATGCTGAAGATTAGATGGGTAGATCACATAACTAACGAGAAGGTATTGAATAGAATTGGGGAGAAGAGGAGTTTGTGGCACAACTTGACAAAAAGAAGGGACCGGTTGGTAGGACATGTTTTGAGGCATCAAGGGATCACAAATTTAGCATTGGAGGGCAGCGTGGAGGGTAAAAATCGTAGAGGGAGACCAAGAGATGAATACACTAAGCAGATTCAGAAGGATGTAGGTTACAGTAAGTACTGGGAGATGAAGAAGCTTGCACAGCTTAGAGTGGCATGGAGAGCTGCATCAAACCAGTCTCAGGACTGAAGATCACAACAACAACAACATTTAGGACTAAGGAACGCCCACTTAATTTTAATTGAGTATGATGCGTAAATATACCGGTATTTGTAAGGTCGTACAGATAATCCGCACAGTAATTTTACGTGACTGAATTTTGAGGAAAACGTCATTTATGGTATGTATAGACTTATGTTATAATGCTTCTGTGTCGATTTTTACTATTTATACAGGGTGTTCCGAAACTATCCGTTCACATTAATAGATGAGATAGATAACATCAAAACAAATATATTTCGATAAGGAAAATATGGTCCCTGAGGTCAACTTGAAATGTCAGGGAAGATTTTATAAGTGGTACTGACGTAAGCTGTTGTGTCGTTGTCGCTGAGTGGGAATGTGACTGATATTCAAATAGCCGCATGTCACATGTTTGGGTACATGTGAATCAACGAGGTACTCGACCTCTTGCCCATCAACAGCGATTGAGTGTTAATGTATGGGCCGGCATTCTTGGTGATTGGTTCACTGGACCATACATTTTTCCATTCCGCCTCAACGGATGGGGATATCGCGTCTCTGTGGAACATGTATTGCCAGAACTGCTGGAGAATGTACCTCTGAATGTCAGACAAATAAGGCATTTCGATGACCTCCTGTGCGTGGATTTCTTCCTCTGGGGACCATACGAAGCAGCTGATGCATAAACCGTTGTGGGCACAGAAGACCTCGTCGGTAGAATAGCTGTCGCTGCTGGTACCATTGCGGACGCGCTAGGAATCTTCGAATGGACAGGTCACTCATGGTCTGACCATATATTACATGCATACAGGCCAATGGTCTCGCATTCGAGCAGTTTCTGCGGATGCTATTGGTGTAATTAGCGAGTTAAACTACTTTCTGTGTAAAATGTCCCTGTCATCAGAATTTGCCGTCTTGAATTACAGTAATCTAGTACCATAACTAAATATTTTTGTTTTGATGTTCTCCACCCCGTGTATTAATTCGAAAGAGTAGTTTCGGAACACGTATAGACTTCACAGTTGACACTCCCTTGGGCTGGTAACTACCAACTGATAAAAGTGTTCTCTTATTTTAAAAACGGCTTTTTAAATTCTGGTATGTACTGTTCAATAACTTTGTTAAAATCTTTTGTAAATACCGTTAATGTTGAATGCAGTCACAGTCTTGTAATCCTCCACTTCAATATCTTTCAGAACAGAAGATGACTGGAAACGATCTAAACTAGTTATTTTTTTCTTATGTGCGATCTTGGCTAGTAAAGATCTTACAAAAAAACGACATTCTTTGAAATAACAGATTGTCGTCCGTACACTGACAAGGTGAGGTAACTACATATGTAGTATTACTATGCACTCTTAGCTAAGACTGTAGCAGATCGATCTAGCGTTGGCACATGAATTTTGGAGAGACCCGGTTTGTTTAGTAAGAAGTCTGTCTCCGGTCAGTAAGCCCCTCCTCTGTGTTGCTGCAGCGCTCTCGAGACAAAGCCAGTGCATTTGCCTCTTGCTTGTGCTGCTGGCGCTGTTGCTGCTGCGCTGATTCTTTCTGTTTTCGGTGCTGAGAGGTTAACAACCGTTTGATCGCAGCCTCTTGTCGTGCGAGGGAACGTCATAGAGTCATCTGACATACTTTCGGCGCCTGCTTTATTCACACGGTTATTTTTTGAACGAGGAATCAGTTTGTAACGATTTCCGTAAGGTACATAATGCTTTCTGTCGCTGAGAATGTGTCAAGTTAGAGACATTACATGTAAACATTTCAGAGTTGTAAAGCAGCTTTATTGGCATTTAAAGACACACACACGAACTACTGGGTTTTCAGATTGTATCTATGACTCTAGAAGCGATCAGTTACCAATACGAAAAGAAATTCTCTTCGCTTTAGTACATAATTAACACAAAACATTGCTTCTATATCGTATTATCCACAATCTATGTATTTATATATCTTTCGAAATGACTTATCCATATCATAGCGCAAAATGATCAAATGATTTACACATATCAATTAAAACTAAGCATCAGATTTGTCCGTAATGAGAAGTTTACGATCAGTCTACATTAGCAGTTTCGATATTTGATGTAGAAAACATGCAAAATAGAGAATTCTCGACGAGAAATTCAAACTGGAAATTACGAGGAAAGACTTAAAAACAAAGCAATAAATTAGGGAGGAGACTGGAGATGAAAGACGAGATTTTGCGTGTAACGAAGATGAAAACTGATCAGGAAAGGACTTAATGTCAGGGTAGATGGTTGGTATCAGAGGCGAAAAAGCTCTTCTCTGGAGTCAGAGGTGTGGTGTCATCCCCAGACACCACACTTGCTAGGTGGTAGCCTTTAATTCGACCGCGCTCGGTTAGTATACATCGGACCCGCGTGTCGCCACTATCAATGATTGCATACCGAGCGCCGCCACATGGCAGGTCTAGTCTAGACTCCCTAGCACTCGCCGCAATTGGATAGCCGACTTTGCTAGCGACGGTTCACTGTCTACATACGCTCTCATTTGTAGATACGACAGTTTAGCATAGCCTTCAGCTACGTCATTTGCTACGACCTAGCGCGGCGCCATATTCAGTTACTATGAATGTATTCTGAACAGATAATATTGTGAATCATGTACCGTCAAGAGCGACGTTCATCATTAATGGATTTAAGTTAGGTATCAAACTAATTACGTCTGCTTTCTGAATACTAATTCCTTGTCATGTTCCAGACCTCACGTCAGTATAGTCCTTCCCTTCTCACGCCAGCCTGCGTGCGCCAAAAAGCGTGCATTTCGGCCTCCACTAGTAACACGGTGTTGGCTCTTGTGCCAACACAACAAGAGGTATAAGAAGAGACTTAGGCTGCAGCCTAATATAAGGCAGGCAGGCGACATCAGAAAACACGCAGGAGCAACACACGCAACCCAGCAAAATTAACGTGACCACCAGCTATGTTCAACGTCGACGTGTCATAACTATTCACAAACGGCCGGTGTCAGCACTAGCAGTGGGACGTACACGAAGCGTCTGAGGGGGGACGTGGCAGACAGTGCAACCGTTGTCATAATGCGCAAACGAAGGGATTTATGTGATGACCAAGAGGGCATGATCATTGGTTTTCGGGCAAAGTGTGGAAGCGTTCCCGAAACGGCTAAGTTTCAAACTGTTCGAGTTCCGCCGTCGCTGAAGTATACCATGCACGGCAAAATGGTGTTATCCAAAACAGACGCTGAGGCAACTACAGTGCACCACGGGCCATGGATGACAGCGGTGAATGACGGCCCCGGAGATGTGTACGGATGAAAACACGTGCAGCTGTTGAGCAACTGACCTCCCAGGTCAACAAAGAGGCTGCCAACAGCGTTCCCTCAACTACCGTTCAGCGAAAGCTGCTGCGTACGGGCCTCCGCAGCAGACACCTGGTTCATGCACTCCATGCTGAACGCTGTTCATCGGCGACGACGGCTGGAATTTGCACGTCAGTACCGCGACTGGGCGTGCAGTGTGCTTTTCCTCGAAACGATGGCATCTACCAGCAGGACAATGCAACGTATCACACAGCTCACAGTGTACTTGCGTCGTTCGTAGAGCCCCAGGATGAGTTTACCATACACCCCTGGTAAAAAAAAACTCCCCGGATTTAAACCCGGATTGAGAACTTGTGGGACCACCCCGATCGGGCTGTTCGGGCCATGGATCCTCAATCGAAAAATCTAGCGTGTCTGGCTACTGTACTGGAATCGGCATGGCTTCCATATTCCCGTCGGTACCTCCCAGAACCTCACTGACCCTCTTCCTGCACGTCTGTCAGCGGTCCTCGCTGCAAGAAGGTGGTTATTCAGGCTTCTGACCGGTGCTCACATTAATGTAACTGGACAGTTTATGTGTGTAGTTGATGACTGTAATGCACGGGAAAGTCTTGAGGTGGTCTCCATTCATCAGTAGATAGTAGATGAGTGTTATTGATGACGATAATGACGACAATGTAAAGTAGAAAACTAATTAAAATGGTTCAAATGGCTCTGAGCACTATGGGACTTAACATCTGAGGTCATCAGTCCCCTAGAACTTAGAACTACTTAAACCTAACTAACCTAAGGACATCACACACATCCATGCTCGAGGCAGGACTCGAACCTGCGACAGTAGCAACAGCACGGTTCCGGACTGAAGCGCCTAGAACCACTCGGCCGCAACGGCCAACTTTAAAACTAATTACTACTAGAGCAAATTCATTAGCATTTTCTTCCAGGCGTGTATCTGAACCACATAGGTTCGACAGTGGGTCAGAGAACCGAGTCAAGAAAAAATCTTTTTAAAAAAATGTGTGTGAAATCTTATGGGACTTCTTAACTGCTAAGGTCATCAGTCCCTAAGCTTACACACTACTTAACCTAAATTATCCTAAGGACAAACACACACACCCATGCCCGAGGGACTCGAACCTCCGCCGGGATCAGCCGCACAGTCCATGACTGCAGCGCCTGAGACCACTAGGCCAATCCCGCGCGGAAATATTTTTCATTCGCTTACAAAAGTACTGTAGTTCTGTTGCCTATTAGTTCTTTGCTGGAGAAGTGATAAAAAAACAATCCGTTTTTAACAGCAATACTCTGAGCTGAAGACTGCTGTAGTGAAGTAAGTTATTGCATCAGTAGTTAAACCACTAAAGACTAAGGACTCTCTTGAACATGATGGAGTACCTATCAGAATATGAAAGTACTGTGCTGTACATCGTAGCCACATTTGTATTTTTTGCTTTAAGAAGGCCAGTTTCCTGAACCATTAAAGTACTCTGTAGTAAAGCCGCTTTATAAAAAGGGAGAAAGGGATAATATAGACAATTTTGGACCCATTTCTATGTTATCAGTGTTTGCCAAAGTTACTGAACAGGGTGGGCATATAAGGATAATTGATCATTTTATTTCACGTAATTTGCTACCAGATATGCAGTTCGGTTTTAGATGTGGCTTAACAACTGAAAATGCTGTATTCTCTTTTCTGTACAAGGTACTGGATGGATTTAACAAGAGGTTTCGAACGTTAGGCATCTTTTTTGACTTAAGGCATTTGATTGTGTTGATCACAAAATATTGCTCCAGAAGTACGACCATTGTGGAATATGTGGAGTAGTTCACAATTGGTTCACCTCTTACTTTAATAACAGACAGAAAAATGTCATACTCCAGAGTGTTGAGAATGGCTACGATGTGAGGAGTAAGTGGGGCATGGTTAAATGGGGGGGGGGGGGGGGGGGGAAGGGATCAGTTCTGGGGCCGCTCCTGTTCCTTATTTGTGTAAATGATATGGTCTCTAGTATTATAGGTGATTCTAAACTATTTCTGTTTGCTGATGACACTAGATGGTAGTAAAGGTTGTTGTGTGCAACGCTGGCACTACTTCAGATAGTGCAGTTCAAGACATAAATTCATGGCTTATAGAACATAAAGTAAAGCTAAATCGCAGTAAGACTCAGTTTTTACAGTTTCTAGCACACCATTCAACAAAACCCGACGTTTTAATTTCACAGAACGGGCATATGATTAGTGAAACTGAACAGTTCAAGTTTCTATATCTTCAGATTCCTGTGTTATGTTGTTGACTGCGTTTACATAAACTTGTGGCTTGTATTTTTTTGGGTTCATAAACATTTTATGTTATCTGGTATTACCTTTATGTTGTAATTTCATGTACTGACTCGTTTTATGATCTTGGATATTTACTCCTTAGTTTGGTCCTACAGAATCCTTCTCGGAATATATTTAAGACCGTTTATCTCAAACTGGGGTGGATTACTTATTTAATTCGATGAGGGAGGAATGCTGTAGAAATCGGATTGGGATAATATAGTGAGAGGCACCCACATGCCTTGCTCATACTGTGGCATCAAGCAGTCAGGCCTGCAAGATGAGTGGTCTGCCACGCGAGTGGGCTCATCTTATTTATCGAGTAACATGAACTCTAGTACTCACAATTAAGTTACAAGTTATCCCCCTGTATGAATATTACGCAACGGATACGCACATCTGACTATTAGTAATTTACACAACTCTGACTGTTCACTACGTACTGGCAATACCACATTTTCTTTCTTATTTAATGGCTTTGATCAGCACGTGGCCATCGCACTGAATATGAATGGCGCACACATTATAAATTCTGGATATCATGACAACATACAATTCGAAGGAAAAGGCCACCAATCTTTTTCCTTTCCCTATCTTATTTATTCCGATAAATTCTATAACCTAAGCACACAAATTCTATAACCTACAACAATGACACATGAGAAATTCCGCCCAGTGGGCATGGCTTTACATTGGTGATTCTCTATCTTATGGTCTCGTAATTATTTAACGCTACAGTGCACTTTCTGGATAGGATGGTGGATCTTTTTTTTATATCTCACACTTCGACTCTCACAACCATCATCACGAAACATTACTCCAGACCGAGCGCTACAGAAGGAACAAGCATAACCCACTACCTCTGAAACTACCTTGCTACTCTCCCATGAAAACCACACATACTTAAATTACATGACATACACCACACTGTAACATGGAATACAACACAAGGAATAGTCACAACATTATAATCACATAACTTTCAACTTTCCCACTTCAATTAAAAATTCATCCCAGTTTCACACGACACTGCCCCACTTCGTAACTTTTCTTTCCTACTACGAACTCTGGAGGATATATGCACGTCTTCCTGTGCAATGCAAGCCAAGTAGCGTTGGTGGATAGACGGCTGACTCATCTTGCTTCTCTCTCAGAGTATTATAGTTTGAATCAAGCATCACACGGAAACATAACACGCAAAGTAATATTAAGAACATGTTCATCACACACGCGAAGCCTCAACTGATACCATGGAAGAGTACTTCTCTTTATCCTTTGTCTCATACACAGATTGAGACTCGCACAGTACTCACCATGTGGAAGTACTCGTCTCTTAATTTCAAGTCCTGCACACGCCATTTCTTAAATATTTCCAACTTATAGTACACACGCTAGTAATTCAGCTTAACTTAAGCACTCGCAAGTATTTGAACTTATTACTACACGTGGTTTCATTGTGACCGTTGGCCACTTTCAAAGATTACTACGATTCCCTTAATATTACCTGCCTGACATTTAATTCTCCCCACAAAAGTTCATGATAAAGAGAAATTATTATTCCAAACTACTCTTAAGTATTTCACATGCTTACCATGTCTCCACTCTTTTGTCTTTACGGAGCACAGCTAAGAGAGGTCTTACCAACACTAGATCCAGCGCCAGAGAGCTGAAAACATGGCTGTTCTTCAGGTCCTCTCGCACCTCTGTTGAGGTGGGGGAAGACCATGCTACCCATTGGTCAGCCACATTTCAGGCGCTCAAAGCTCCGGTAAATTTCATCTCTTTGGTTCCACCACAGGTGACCAATGGTCGTCTCAAAGATGATCATATATTCACATTCACTATCTGCGGTTAGCGGACGACCATACATTCATTCATTTCACAGATCTCACCAAAGTGGATGTAGGGATTTATTTTGAGGGAGTGCACATGTGATCAATTAAATAAATAAATTGTCATTCTTTCCCACACTTGTATCTGGCTTCGCTGTATTAATTGAAATTGAGTTGTTATTAGAAAAAAATATGTTGTACTGACAAGAATAACGAAGAATGTTGTACCTATTTTCAATGTCGGGCGGTACTGTACCCTTTCAATAGGAAAGAAATTGACCTTACGTTTTCGAGGGAATCATCGCGGTATTTACTGTAAGTGATTAACGGAAGCCATGGTAACAAAAATCTCACATGACGTGAGACCGAACACTGGTCTTCTTCAATTTGAGTACGAGTAGAGAACACTGTCTATAAAACACAATTTTAATTACTTGGACGACGGCATTCGGCTGAATACTCGAGAACATCTCAAATTCATCAAACACTAGATCGCACAGGAGTCAACTTTATTAGCACCGTACCCACTTCTTCGTTGGTTCCAGGAGGGAGACCCAGGTGGTGGCCAACATCGACAGTTATTGTACTGCAGTGTTAGATGGATACCTGTAGCTGGTGGACGGCTGTGATGACTTGTGCATTGTAATAATGTGTATAAGGGGTATGGCGTTATAGCTCATTTTTGATATTGAGTAGTGTTGATAGGTTGGATAGAAGTTATGTTTGTAGAGAACACATGTATTAAAACATATTGGCTAATACTACACTATACAAACATGTTGGTCTCATGGCTGTCACCACTAGAATGCTTGTTCCTTACTCACAAAGGCCTTTCCCACAGCCGTTGACTGGCTTTGACAACCGCCACCAACAGATTGAGCGTTCACTACACAATTGCAGCTTAAAATATACCTTTGACCACATGTGTAACTACTTAGAATATTTCAGTGCAGGTTGTGACTCACGTTGTTGCAAGTGTAAGGTGATGGGTATGCTGTGAAAACAAAGAAGTCGAGATGACATTGAAAGCCTCTGCAAGCACGTAGCTTACTCCTTTCAAACAGTACGAAGTGGTCTGCTGAGAGTGATGTACCAATCCAATGAACGGCTCATCCTTAACTGTGTCACATGCACACACTACACTACAAATCGCTGTGTGTTTTGGGATTCAACGTAAAACAGCGACACATAGTACTGGGAACTGTGAGACAGCACTTGTGCGAATCTGCTCTGGACAAATATTGGTAATGAAAATTTCTCCCACCGCTGGAGGGGTGATTGTAAATTTCTATCATAAGCGCATGTCCTATATTACTGAGTGAGTTATGCGATCTTATGATCAAATGTATACGTTTGCGTTACTTAATATTTGTGTGTTTGATGCTCATATTGGTGTTTCACAGTCCGAGGAGGATGCACCGATGCCACCTGGATAAGGTGCAGTGTACATAATGAGAGGATTTTAAACCAGAGTCGGGTCACTCCAAGTTGGTGAGCAGAAGCCTTGCCAGCAACAGGCGTAGAGAAGAAGCCAGTGAACGGTTGCCAAGATGCTAAAGAACTATTCCATGGCCGTCTTGTGGTATGTGTTAATAATGAGCTGGATTTGTAATTGAGTTCTCTCTCGCGTAGTACACGGAGCAGTAAAACACACACACAGCTCACTTATCTAACGTTTCACCATAAACATCACATGAATATATTCTACGGTTTGCAACACTACAGGAAACTAAACTTAATAACATGGCGGATCAGTGCGTTGCAGTTTCTCTGTGTGTTACTGAGAAATCTTAGTGATTATGCTGAATCATAGCTTTATCACCGGAACAACAAAAAACGCGATTGAAACTTGACCAGCACACACTGTAAGTTTTAAAACATTTATTGGACATGAAAGCGAAGAGACAGAATTGTTTGTAGCACATGAAGACATAAGCATAAAATGTAAGATAAAAGCACTGCATTTTAGTGAAAAATTGCTCATTTAGTTGAAGCGTGTCTGGCAAATGTAAATTTAATTCATTCAGTTGCGTCCAGACATAACTTCTAAAACATATTAACATATTAAACAGATCAACTTGGTATGACAATTGTCATACCAACTTATTTGCGAATCCATAAACGGAGATTTTTGCTTAAGAATCGCTTCGTGAAAGATTTTCCAAAGATAAAATTTGATGTAATTGACTGCTTTAGGCTGGTTCGAAAAGCATAAAGCACTTGTTGCAAAACAAGTGGAGTATGTAGAATCGAACTTGGATCTTCGGAACAAATGCTCTCTACGATTCGAACAAAGCTATCAAGTAAAAAGCTAATTGGGTGAAGACCAAGTTCCTGTAAGATGTCAGATTGGAAAGTACCAAGTTTAACATTTGTCTTTCATCACCTGTTGGTTAACCAAGAGGCATAACATAGTGGTGACAGCAAAGCAATGCTTTCCAGAGATAACTGCCAGAGTAGGCAACAGTATGTGAATATGAAAGATGACGTCGATCATATGGCAAAATGTGGCAAATACTTCGAAAGGGATGTGTATCAGCAGAAAACACATGACGCAGCGTATTGTCTATCACTGCTGCTGATGCTGTTGCTTCTCCTGACTCCGCTTGTCAGAGGGTCGACCACCTCACTCTAGCTGACCACGCAGAACCGCAGTTGCAGTCAATGAACAGCAGTCGCACTGTTCATCTGTAGCAGAACAGCTGACGCTCGTACGGTCGTACAGGAGAATATCAGACAACTGGAGATACGAACACTTTCACTTTAAGAGATGCCCAAGACTGTTTTTCTCTGATGCCCTCCTCACAGGTTGATAGGAATTGTGGGAACTACCGGTGATGAATTATGAACACGAAATCACCTATCATTTGGGCTATAAGAGGTCACTTGCATAGGGCCGAGTGTGAGTCATACTTCACAGATAGGCAATGCATGAATATCAACCAATGGGTGCATAAAGGGAAATGTGAAACGCTTATAGTGAAAGGGTACAGTACAACCCGACATTGAAAATCGGTACAACATTCTTCGTTATTCTTGTCAGTACAACATATTTTTTCTAATAATAACTCAATTTCAATTAATACAGCAAAGCCGGATGCCAGTGTGGGAAAGAACGACAATTTATTTATTTAATTGGTCACATGTGCACTCCCACAAAATAAATCCCTACATCCACTTTGGTGAGATCTGTGAAATGAATGAATGTATGGTCGTCTGCTAACTGCAGATAGTGAATGTGAATATATGATCATCTCTGAGATGACCATTGGCCACCTTTGGTAGAACCAAAGAGATGAAATTTACCGGACCTTTGAGCGCCTGAAATGTGGCTGACCAATGGGTAGCATGGTCTTCCCCCACCTCGACAGAGGTGTGATAGGACCTGAAGAGCGGCCATGTTTTGAGCTCTCTGGCGCTGGATCTAGTGTTGGTAAGACCTGTCTTAGGTGTGCTCCGTCAAGACAAAAGAGTGGAGACATGGTATGCATGTGAAATACTTAAGAGTAGTTTGGAATAATAATTTCTCTATTTCAGGAACTTTTGTGTGGAGAATTAAATGCCACAGTATGAGCAAGGCATGTGGGTGCGTCTCATAATTCGACCCTGCCTGGATTTTGCTGTTAGGGTTTGCTGTTAAGATTTGTTTTTGATGGCATATATTGTGATAGCGCTAAGAAGTAAAATTTTTTTGTTTGCAATTTCTTTCTGGATTGGTGAGGATCTTTTATTTTTTTATTTAATTAATTGCTATATCGTCCAAGGCTGGAAGATCGTTGTA
The DNA here is from genome assembly GCF_023897955.1 of Schistocerca gregaria. Lineage (NCBI taxonomy): Eukaryota > Metazoa > Arthropoda > Insecta > Orthoptera > Acrididae > Schistocerca > Schistocerca gregaria. The sequence goes on along the minus strand of NC_064922.1, from coordinate 609,986,359 downwards.
ATTTTTTTTTTTTTTCGTACTGTCCGTAGTAACTAGGTCGCAGTCGAAAAGTGTAGTCACCATGGAGGAGAGTGATTCTGGGGTGAACGTAGCAGAGCAACAGGAAGTAGGTGTCGACCTTGGGTTAATGAGTGAGAACAGCAAACACTCGGAAGGGGCTGAATTGGTCAGCGGACCGCGGCTAGGTGATACTTCAGGCAGCAGGCTTTGTCCACAATCAGGGGCTTTTCCCGACGACGTCCCGACGACGCGGGCGAGCCGGGACTAGGTCAGGTATGCAGTGAAAGTGTAACTACCCTTAGCGAAGCTACGGTTTCTCAGGCGAACGAGGTGAGCGCACCGAAAGTAGCAAATGACAATGTGTTACTGCAGTTTTTACAGAGGATGGATACAGATAATAAGGAAAGATTGAAAGCGATGGATAAAGATAATAAGGAGGGAGATAGGGAAACTAAGGAAAGACTGGAAGCGATGGATAAAGATAATAAGGAGAGAGATAGGGAAACTAAGTAAAGATTGGAAGCGAATAAGGAAATATTGGAAGCGATGGATAAAGATAGTAAGGAAAGATTGGAAGTGATGGATAAAGATAGTAAGGAAAGATTGGAGGCAATGGATAAGGGAAATAAAGAGGCAATGAGGAAGCTACACACAGTTATCGATGAGCGTCTGTCCGCAGTTAATAATCGGTTAGATGAGGGGGAGAAGAATCTGGGTGCGTTGAAGCAAGTATGTGACGCCGTGAAAGAAAAAGCCAATAATTTGGAGGTACGAATAAGTGCAATAGAGAGTGATATTACAGAACGTAGGGACGTGTTGCCTGATGAGCGAATCAAAGAGATAGTGGAGGACTTACTTGCAGATAAACAAAGGGCATTAGACGACGTGGAAGCTCAAGTCATCCGGCAGGAAGTGGCGCTAAATAAACACAGGGATGATGTTGCGGAGGTAGTGGTCAGAATGAATACGATTAGCGCAGATGTAGAAAAGATCAGTATAAGAGGCGAAACAGGCTCTGACAGTATGCAGCGAGAGGTTTATGCCGACCAGGAGGAGATAGAATCACTATTGCAGTTTAAAGAGGCACAATTAGAAATAAATAGGAAACATAGGGAAGAACTAGCACAGTTGCAATTAGCGTGCAGTAGCGAAGGTGAAACACCACCAGGTAGATTGCAGAGGGAGAGTGAGATAAATTCAAAAAACGAAAATAGGCAGAAAGAGGAAGACGAACTCGAGTTAGAACGGTTGTGTCGGATAAAACAGATGGCAAACCCAACTGGGTATAGTCCAAGGTCGGAAAACATAATTGCGGAAGAAGAACGTAGGAGGCACTTCGTGTCGGTGCAAACGTACACTTGTTTTCCGGATCCTGATAGCTACCAACATCCATGCCTGTGGCTGTCACAATTTCAAGATCCATTACCTTCATCGTGGGGACTGCTCCTCACAATGAAGTTTGTGTGTGTAACCATTTGAGGGACGAGGCTAGAGCGAAAATGCAGGAAGTTATTAAAGACTGTAGTAGCTACAAGATATTTTGTGACAAGTTTTTAAATGAATTCTGGTCGAAAAGTAAGCAGGACCAGGTTAAGCAAAGCATATTGAAGGTGCCAAATTGTAACGAAGGTAGTATAAGAGATCCAGTGGCGTGCTATCAGGAAACGCTGAGACGAAATAGGTATTTTGATGTGCCATACGAACCTGGGGAGCTCATTAGGATCTGCATAACGAAGTTGCCAGTGAAACTGCGCAGAGATATAGCGATAGCAGGCAGAGGCTTAGACTGTTCTGCGTCATTTCAGCACTTGTTACAAGAATTGGGTAATGAGAGCAACATAGTGAACGGAGACACGACTCATAGGTCAGACAGAGTCTAGGATAGGAACGACAGAAACTATCAGAATGGCAGGAGAGCATGGAATCCTGGCATTTCATTCTTGTCATAATGGATTGGTGGACAGGCGAAACTAATCCAACTTATCAGCGCTTAGCATCTTGCCTTGAAACACATGCCGCTAGCACTGAAAATTGTCTATGTAGCAGACATACTCTACTGATATGTAGGAATGCAAATACCTTACTTCTGATCATAGAATAAAACACCAGTAATGGTATCTGTTAGGCTGGTCTCTCAAAGCAAAATTTGCAAATTTTTATTTCGAACACTAAAGTAAAAGGACTGTTTCCTCAAAAACCAGTTGCGAAAAATGTCATGTAATAATGCCAATGAGTCCAATTTAATTAGTGCGATTTGACTATTGCAGGCACTTAACACGTAGTGTAAAAAGTCAGCATTGTGATCTGTATGGCATGGGGTACATTTACACTGCTGTTACAGGTAACATCAGTAATGTGATCGAAGTTTTTAAATTAGATGCCATCTGATCTATAGTATGTCATTGTCGTGATGAGAGTTATAATGAAGTGCTGCGTATGGTTGTTCGGAATCTGGTGTTAGGGAAAGAGGCCACTAGCACCAAAGTTTCTAACACTTGTGCTGTACCTTTCTCCCAGCTTGTATATTCATTCTCTGCACACATTTAATTTTCATTTAAGCACAGATTCCTAACTAGCAAATTCTTTACTGTGTACAGTGAACCATTCAGAGTGAGGCGGATTCTCCATGAAATGCTGTACTGATTGAGACGATCAAGGGAAAACAATCGCGTGGGCTTCATCACATTTCTAACATCAAATTATGGAAAAGTTAAGGATAGATCGAAAGTAGGCAAGTTATGGTAGATAGTCAGTGTATTTATTTGTCGTATGTAACGTTGTGCAGGGTCAAATCGAACATAAGAATTTTCAGGCGGGATGTCAGGAAGTATGACGGAATAGACTGGTCGAATGAGTCATGAACAGGAGTCGACAGAGTGGTATGTACGTATTTTTTGTCACATGAATAAGGATCAAGCAGAAACGACGTGGTGATTAAGGAGTGGATAAAGATGGTAGATAGAGAGAGAAGCTACGTGATAAATACTAGTGGATAAAGGTGATATTTAAGGAGAGAAGCCGCGTGAAGCAGTGTGATTAATAAAGAGAGATTCGACGTGATGAAACAGTGGTAAATGAACGTGAGTAGAATTAATAATGTGGAGATGTCTTAGATGTATGTTACAGAGAGGCCTGTGTATGCTGCAATCGAGACTGATCCGAATGGCGAAGGAAGACCAGGAAATGATGGAGTAATGGACGGAAGGAGAGCCGAAATACGAATGAAGAGATGAGGACAACAGCACAACGTGAAAGGACGTAAAGTGAGTATGAGATCCAGATGGTGAACGTTGTGGAATACTGACGTAAGATGTAATATACGTATAAATCTAATTCTTACCATCACATTTGCAATATGAAAAAAATAATTTTTGTTGTTGTTGTTGAAGCCTGGTACCAGTATAACTAATCAAAACGGAACCAAGAATGTGTACAGTTATTTTGCAGGATGAATAATTTGTGTATTTTTTGTTCTTAGATGAAATGTCGCAATTCTAAAGTGATATTTAGCAGGATGAATAATCGGTAAAGTGAATGCATAGGAAAGCCAATGAAGGGAGGTGCCAGAGTGAAAGGACGTAATCGGAGACTGGAATGCTATCTCCGAAACAACTCCATGTGTTATGTGGTTGAGTATAAGGGAGCAAAGGTATGGTATGTTGACGTGAGTGTGGTGGTGTTAAGGTTAGCTGTCTTCTAGACCTATTCTGTTGGTGTATTAATGGATTGAATGAGAAGGAAAATGTGCTGTCAGTTGAGTGAGAGTCGTAGAGTAGTGTGATCAATGCGCACACTCCTGTAAAAGGGATGCTACCGATCCATAACTAAAACATCATTGTGCTTTATCGTTTGATTCGGATGAACCCCGATGGCAGGTCAGGATATGGCGCCATGTGGATGGTACATACATGTCATCAGTTTCTAAAATGTTTATACTGTTAGGATGTTAAAGTAGTTTACTATTTAACATTATGTGGTAGATAATCGTAAGCTGTATATATTGTTTCTTACTTTTTTGTTCGAACACTATCAAGGGGTATTAATTTCAGTCTGTCACAAGCACAAAGGTTCATTGTATATTGTAGTTTTAGAATCAACAGTTTCTAATATATTTACTGCGATAGGATGTTAGAGTAGTCTACTATTTGATATTGTAATTATGAGCTGTATAGATTGTTTCTTATTCCTTTTGTTTCTTTTTGACACTTTAATTTTTTGTATGAGGGACGACAGGTACAATCAACAGCACAAGTGTGGGCTGTGTATAGAAAATAGATAAATGTTGATGTTGTATGTGTAGAAAACTAGGGTGTATGATTTTATGTTTTTTAGAACAAATATTCTTTTATTACCAATGTATCTAATAGATCATACATGTAATCAACGAGTATTTAAACACTGTAAGAATATCCTTTTGCTGTAATGTTGCGAGGTGCACGGAAGGGTCTGACTGATTGGGTGTCGTAGCGCTGAGCTGCTACGCAGAACGCGCCCATACCGCTAGCGGGAGGCCAAGCTGACGTCGCCATGGGAGGTGACAAAGCCGCTGTGCTCCCCAGTCCACTGTCGGTTGGGGTACACTCCACGCGCCCGCTACAACAGGTCAACGGCCTGGGGCGACACGCACCTATCACTGGCTGCCATTCATAAGTTGCACCACCCTTACGACTGGAGACAGCATCCCGCGGAGGCAACAGCGGCTGGTTTTTTCTGCTCAGCGGCTCGGCGGCGGTGGAGCGACGGCAGAATGAACAACGCGAGGCAGAGTCCGGCGGGCATTTTTTAACAGCAACTATTAACTAGTACTGGACTGTGGAGCCATGAAACATGGTGACTGCTCGTGTATCTCAATAAGCTGGAAAGTGAAGGACTGGTGTTTCCACGTTGTAAGTGGTGGAAAAGATTTTGTCTTTAGCAGACAGGACGATTGTTTTGTTTTGACTTGACCACTGAACGGTGGGATCCATAAACTTTTGGCAGTGACTTGTTAAGTGTGCTTTGTAAATTGCATGTGGGACGCTTGTTATACTTAAAGAGGACAGTTGTCGTATGGTGACTAATTATTGTCTGAACGCAAGACACTAAAGTGGGACATTGACATTTGCATTTGTAGTAGGAGACATTTCTTTAATTGGTACGGGAATAAGTGCTGTTTATTGGAACTTACGACTTTTAATTATACCATGAACTGAAAGGACAGAACCGTGGGTAATCATAGTTGTAGGGCCATTTCTGGACGACCAGGTTCGTGTGGATGGTACTCTGAGAGTGACTATGACATTTGCGTTTAATGTGTTCAAAATGCCGATTTGAGTGACTTAAAGACTTTCGTCCGGGTAACCATAAGAGAGCTTTGACACCGAGACAGTGTTTCTAGTAAAACTATCAGCAACTGTTTGACCCCAAGAAAATCACAGAATGAAATGATTCCGTGTGACTCGCAAGATAGGGAATAATGTATTTGTACTTGCAACTGTGTAATTTTTTTATATGTTTCATTCCTGAAGGGACAGCAAGTGTAACTGTATTTCATTAACATTTGTGTTTAGAATAGTTAGTGTCTTTGTTGTTGTTTGTTCTGGGTTATCAAGTTCACGTAGCATGTTTGTTAGAATATTTGGTACAATATGCTTTAATTATTAGCCAGTGGCGTAATACTAACGTAGTGGCTCTTGTTGCATTGGTCAGTAAGGTTGTCACAGGGGCAGGAGTTTGCATTGCACGACAAATATCGGAATTAACTGATGCATTTTGATGTTGTGGACAGTAATAATCTTGTTGGTGTGTTGACTGAAGCCACTTATATTCATTATAACGGTGGTGATATTTCACATTAAAGTGTAACAAAGGCTAGTCGAAATGCAAGTTCTTGTCGTCTAAATGTGTAACAACAGATAAATGAGCAGTAGAGAAAGATACGAGAGCTACTGGTGGATTCAAGCACTTATTGCTAACTATTTACTGCGTGTATTTATCAAAGTTGATGGACTGACTAGCTCAGAAGCAGGTATTTGTAATGGTGGACCAGCGTAAGGTTAAACTCACAGTCGAGTAGTGGTGGCAATTGCTTAATTGATGATAGTTAATGAGGTATGACATGATGTCTTAGATGAACTATATTATGTAACCAGTATGTAACTTGTGGTATATTTCATTGTTTTTCTTCTCAGTTTTATTTATCTGTAGGTTCGATATATATTTTAGAATAATTGTATGGAGCCTGATATTCTACATGTAAGTAGTGTGCGCAATTTTTTTCTTTTGTTGATTTTGTCTTGTATTTAGACTTTGCTGTGTAAAGGTTTTTTCCCCGTAATTTATGAATCTCAGATTACTTGCTCTGTGTTTGGACGGTGAGCTATTTAAAATTTCATGAGTACAATTAGTATTTTTTTTATTTGTTATAGAATTAGTGAAGTTTGGATTACTCATAAAAATAACGAAGATCCCAGTAACTAAGAAAATTTTTACCTCAACATTATTTTTCATTTGTATGATGTAATGTTTTATTTGTCATGTGGATTGTTGTTAATTTGTATGTGTACATTACTCCGAATAGTGGAGAGTATAATAATGATATAACTGGGTCAATAATTTGGTTAAGTAACAGCATTTGGTCGTCTCTTTGAGGTCACCAGGGGCTAAGGTCTCCTCCTGGTTATTATGATAACTTGCTACGTTTGTTCTAATACAGCTTTCTTTAAAAAAATGTTTGGAACTACCCTTGCATTGCAAGGATAGTACCGTGCCATTTTTTTCTGCATGGGTAGCCAGTGGTGAAAGGGTACAGTACCGCCCGACACTGAAAATCGGTACAACATTCTTCGTTATTCTTGTCAGTACAACATATTTTTTCTAATAATAACTCAATTTCAATTAATACAGCGAAGCCAGATACCAGTGTGGGAAAGAATGACAATTTATTTATTTAATTGATCACATGTGCACTCCCACAAAATAAATCCCTACATCCACTTTGGTGAGATCTGTGAAATGAATGAATGTATGGTCGTCTGCTAACCATAGATAGTGAATGTGAATATATGATCATCTTTGAGACGACCATTGGTCACCTGTGGTAGAACCAAAGAGATGAAATTTACCGGAGCTTTGAGCGCCTGAAATGTGGCTGACCAATGGGTAGCATGGTCTTCCCCCACCTCGACAGAGGTGCGAGAGGACCTGAAGAACAGCCATGTTTTCAGCTCTCTGGCGCTGGATCTAGTGTTGGTAAGACCTGTCTTAGGTGTGCTCCGTAAAGACAAAGGAGTGGAGACATGGTAAGCATGTGAAATACTTAAGAGTAGTTTGGAATAATAATTTCTCTATTTCAGGAACTTTTGTGGGGAGAATTAAATGTCAGGCAGGTGATATTAAGGGAATCGTAGTAATCTTTGAAAGTGGCCAACGATCACAATGAAACCACGTGTAGCAATAAGTTGAAATACTTGCGAGTGCTTAAGTTAAGCTGAATTACTAGCGTGTGTACCGTAAGTTGGAAATATTTAAGAAATGGCGTGTGCAGGACTTGAAATTAGAGACGAGTACTTCCACATGGTGAGTACTGTGTGAGTCTCAATCTGTGTATGAGACAAAGGATAAAGAGAAGTACTCGTCCATGGTATCAGTTGAGGACTCACGTGTGTGATGAATATGTTCATAATATTACTTTGCGTGTTATGTTTCCGTGTGACGCTTTATTCAGACTATAATACGTTGAGAGAGAAACAAGGTGAGTCAGCCGTCTATCCAGCATCGCCACTTGGCTTGCATTGCACAGGAAGACGTGCATATATCCTCCAGAGTTCATAGTAGGAAAGAAAAATTACGAAGTGGGGCAGTGTCGTATGAAACTGGGATAAATACTAGTTGAAGTGGGAAAGCTGAAAGTGATGTGATTATAACGTTGTGACTATTCTTTGTATTGTATATTGCCATTGTGATGTATTTCATGAAATTTAAGTATGTGTGGTTGGCATGGGAGAGTAACAAGACAGTTTCAGAGGCAGTGGGTTATGCATGTTCCTTTTTGTACCGCTCGGTCTGGAGGAAATTTTCGTAATGATGGGTGTGAGAGTTGAAGTGTGAGATATGGAGAAAGATCCACCATCCTATCCAGAAAGTGCACTGTAGCGTTAAATAATTGCGAGACCATAAGATAGAGAAACACCAATGTAAAGCCATGCCCACTGGGCGGAATTTCTCATGTGTTATTGTTATAGGTTATAGAATTTGTGTGTTTAGGTTATAGAATTTATCGGAATAAATAATATAGTGAAAAGAAAAAGATTGGTGGCCGTTTTTCTTCGAATAGTATGTTGTCATGATACCTAGAATTTATGATGTGTGCGCCATTCATAATCAGCGCGATGGCCACATGTTGTTCAAAGCCGTTGAATGAGGAAGAAAATGTGGTGTTGCCAGTGCGTAGTGAACAGTCAGAGTTGTGTAAATTACGAACAGTCAGATGTGCGTTATCCGTTGCGTAGTATTCATACAGGAGGATAACTTGTAACTTAATTGTGAGTACGAGAGTTCATGTTACTCGATAAATAAGAATGTATCCACTCGCTTGGCAGACCACTCATCTTTCAGGCCAGACCGCTTGATACCACAGTATGAGCAAGGGATGTGGGTGCCCCTTAATAGGAAATATTAAATGGCTCGAACGTGATGATTGAACTTTGGAATCTTTTCCCCTCCCGTAACATTGAACTATTGGTGAAATCTTCATCTCATGGTTAAATGGCGAACACAGGGACTCTTTGTACTAATGATTCTGAACGCGATTCATATTCTCATTGTACACGCCCATGGTCTGTGGAAATCATCACCAACTTTGAATTAGTGGCAGCTTAGGCTTGATGATGCAGCTCATGCACAAATTAACCATTGAATAAGTTGTTTTACGGAGAGTTTCGCAATTCTGTCGGAAGTTTGATCTTACTGGTATGGTGTATTCCGTTCACTTTGCAAAGAGTCGCCCTTTTTTTTCACTAGTCTTCATTTTTAACTAGGTTTCATTAGACATGCATTCATTCAAAAAATTATAGTCATTATAACATAACGACATTTAAACAATATATCTGTTTTCAGGTGTAAGGAACTGGCAATATGTTTGGTTAATCTAAAATTTTGTTAGTAGCAGTTATCAATTCAAATCACGAGATTATGAAATTCCTCGCCGCGTTTTTATGTCTGTATATGGTGGCTAATCTTTTGAATTACTGTAGGGATTTTGACACGGCTTTCACTAAGAGATAGATTGATGCACAGGAAGTTTTGTGTATACAGTTTATTACCGCTACGCCAGACAGATCGTCCAGGCGTGGATACTTAGTGCTACCTGTGGGATACCGGGACAGTTGCTACTATGTTAATAAGATAACCCTTTCAAACCCTCTGGCTACATCTATGTACATTAACTTTTACTGTGTCTTAGCTGCAATAGAAGTATTTTTCCCAATGGAAACCTGAGATACACATTTGTGAATGGTCAACCTTCTCATCATGCGCAAATGCTGCCAACTATTGGGCATCACTATGAAAATATCGGCAAGTCAGTGTACCAGTGCGCGGCAACTACTCAGCACCAGAATATTCGGATGTGGTTGCTTCGCTATTTTCCACTGTACAGTTGAATACCGCTATTGCTACTTTAATAGGTAAATATTGGATGGTATTTTACTATTTATTACAACAGAGTATATTTCGTAATTAGTTATTTTAGTCCATAAAAGAAAAGAAGTGTACAAAGTATGTTTTAAAAATGAGTACATATTTTTGTATAACTCTTGCATCTAAAATCATTAAAAAATCACCTAAGAGCATTATCATATAAACAAAACTTTTCCGTCCTCCAGTAAAAATTGAGGTTTGAAAGGGTTTACGTGAGTCTACTTCAGCATGCGCTTCACACTAGTAAAAGTGACAAGTAATTATGCTGTTAAATTAGCGTTATCTGAATTACTTTCATGCCTGTTTCCATTAGCTACAATCAGGGTAGAGGAACAGGAATGTCAACTGAGACACTGTCACCATAGTCCCAGTTCACATAAAGGTGGTCACTTTGGGATCTTCTTATAGGCCGATGTTGTTCTGTTGTCTCAGAATCAGATCTAAATCTACATCATGCTCCAAAAGCTACCTAGCGGTGCGTGGCGGAGGGTACTACTGGTACCTCTAGCTGACCCCGTTTCCCAGGTCTATTCGTGAATCGTGCGTGGGAAGAATGAATGCCGGTAAGCCTCTGTATTAGCTCTAATTTCCCGGACTTCCTCTTTGCGGTCATTTCATGAGATGTATGTGGCGGAGGGGATGGGGGAGGATGGGGGGTGGGGGGGAAGTAACATAGTCCGACTCTTCGCTGAAAGTGCTCACTCGAAATTTCAATAACAAAACTCTCCGTGATACATAACGCACCTTTTCTAATGTATGCTACTAGAGTTTGTTGGCCATCTCTCCAACGCTCTCGTGCCGACTAAACGATCCCCTGATGAAATGCTTCGCACTTCGTTGGATCCTCTCTCTCTCTCCTATTAGTCCCACCTGGTAAGTATCCCAGACTAATGAACAATACTCAGCCATCGGTTGAACAAGCACCTGTAAGCCACTTCCATCGTGGGTGAGTTACCATTTCTTTAAGATTCGGCCGGCCCAGGGTGGCCGAGCGGTTCTAGGCGCTACAGTCTGGAACCGCGCAACCGCTACGGTCGCAGGTTTGAATCCTGCCTCGGACATGGATGTGTATGATGTCCTTAGGCCAGTTAGGTTGAAGTAGTTTTAAGTTCTAGGGACTGATGACCTCATAAATTAAGTCTCATAGTGCTCAGAGCCATTTGCACCAACCTTTAAGATTCTTCCTGCGAATCTCAGTCTTTTATCTGCTTTTCCCACTATTTGTTTTATGTGATCATTCCTGGATATTTTACTGCAGATAATATTTCCAGCAATCTGTCATCTATAATGTACTTGTACAATAATGGATTTTTCTGTGTATGCGCAATATGTTATAGTTTTTTACGTCATGGTCAATTGCCAGAGTCTGCATCATTCGTCATTTCCTTGCTGATCATTCTGCAGATCGATACTGTCTACTTGTGTAGCTATTTTGTTATGGACAACCGCAACATCTGCGAAGCTTTGTACCAAATCATTTACATATATTGTAAACAGTAACGATCCTATCACACTTCCTTGGGGTGCTCCGAGCATTATCTTCACATTCGTCCATTTTGCTTCGTTTAGAGCGACGTGTTGATTTCCATCTGGAAGGAAGTCTTGAATCCAGTCGCAAACCTGATACGGTATTCAGTAAGTTCGTATTTTTATCACTAAACGACAGTGCGGGACCGTGTCAAATTCGCTCCCGAAGTCAAAGAATACGGTCTCTACCTGAGCGTTGTTGCCTACGGAGCTATAGATCTTAAGAAGGAGCAGAGCAAGCTGTATTTCGTAAGATCTCTGTTTGCAGGACACATGGTCGTTTATGCTCGAGCATAAAACATGTTTCATAATTCTATAAAAGACTGACGTCAGCAGTGTAGGCTTATAATTATGTGCAGCAGTCCTACGAGCCTTTATGGAAACTGGAATGACCTACGCTTTTTTCGGACCCTATAGTCGAGATGGTCTAAGCAGATCCCTGAAAGCTCGTGGCGCTGTTGTCAGCTTCAAGCTGTGAAGCGCTAACGGCTGTATATGAGTACAGTGGCCGTCCACAGAGCTCTGGCAACACTGGGGCATTGCCCTAGAGACGTTTACAAAACCGCATTTCGTTATTTGTGAGGTAGGTCCGCGAAGTTGCTTCGCCCAGCCCACTAAACTGTCAAGAAGTCAACTTTCGCCGACTCAGCTATAGGCACCCTTCATTGCTCCAGTGATCTACGATACTGGTGCTGGAAGAGAAGCGAGTTCTGTCACATAATCTTTGGAGATTCTTATAGATGTCTGGTCCTGATGCCTTTCCACTGCTAAGCGATGCAGCTGCTTTTCTATTTTGCAATCCGTTGTATTATGACCTCTTGCGGTAAAACAATTTCAGAACACCGAATTCAGTACTTCGGCCTTCTCTCTGTTATCCTCCTTTTCGGTGCCAGTATGATCACTGAGTGAATGAATAGAGAATTTAGAAACGCTTGCTGATTTTACGAAAGACCAAAACCTCTTACGAGTTTTTACTCATAGTGGTCGAAAAAATTTTACTTTCAAAATCATCGAGCGCTTATCTCATTGCTCTCCTTACGCTCACCCTCGATTCATTCTCATATACTCTATCATGGGATTTGTTGTTGTCTTAATTAACACTTTCAGAATAAAGTACAAGACGCATTTAGTGGCCACTAGACGAAAAAATGATTCCTTCTTGGATAACGTTTTCTTAGACTTTGTACAGAAACATATGCAGCATTTAGTAGTTGACATTATCAACAGGTTTCCAGCAGAAATGACAGAAAAAGGAGTGATAAATCCCAAGATCTCAAATCGAAGTTCAAGGGTTTCCTCTTGACACTCCACTGTTCTGCAAGGGAGTTCTTCGCAGTAATTGAGAAATTTTCTCTGAAATATGTCATCTATTCATATACTCTCACATGTTTTTAGTGTTTCATTAATTGTTTACATCTTTTGTTTGCAAATCAGCATTCAGTAAACTGTGCAGTGACTCGTTCCATGATTAAGTTGCCGACCGCTGTGGCCGCGCGGTTCTAGACGCTTTAGTCAGGGACCGCGGTGCTGCTACGGTCGCAGGTTCTAATCCTGCCCCGGGCATTGATGTGTGTGCTGTCCTTAAGTTTGTTAGTTTCGAGCAGTTCTAAGTCTAGGGGACTAATGACCTCAGATGTTAAGTCCCATAGTACTCAGAGCCATTTGAATCATGATTAAGTAGCTTTGGCACACGTGAACCCATTGAATGCGACAGTAAATAGCATAAAACAAAAAATGTCAAAGAGCTGACAACGTTCTACATTTTAACTGAATTATATTAGGTTTTTCAATGGGTGAAACGGTCGACGAATACTTTATTAATTGAGTATCAGCCACCAATATTTGTTTAAAATCAAACCTCTGTGGGGAGGCTTGCGTGCCTCAACGATACAGATAGCCGTACCGTAGGTGCAACCACAACGGAGGGGTATCTGTTGAGAGGCCAGACAAACGTGTGGTTCCTGAAGAGGGGCAGCAGCCTTTTCAGTAATTGCAGGGGCAACAGTCTGGATGATTGACTGATCTGGCCTTGTAACAATAACCAAAACGGCCTTGCTGTGCTGGAACTGCGAACGGCTGAAAGCAAGGGGAAACCACAGCCGTAATTTTTCCCAAGGGCATGCAGCTTTTCTTTACGGTTAAATGATGATGGCGTCCTCTCGGGTGACATATTCCGGAGGTAAAATAGTCCCCCAGTCGGATCTCCGAGTGGGGACTACTCAGCAGGACGTTGTTATCAGGAGAAAGAAAACTGGCGTTCTACTGGTCGGAGCGAGGAATGTCAGATCCCTTAATCGAGCAGGTACGTTAGGAAATTTAAAAAGGTAAATGGATAGGTTAAAGTTAGATATAGTGGGAATTAGTGAAGTTCGGTGGCAGAATGAGCAAGACTTCTGGTCAAGTGAATACAGGGTTATAAATATAAAATCAAATAGGGGTAATGCAGGAGTAGGTTTCTACATCTACATCTACATCTACATCCGTACTCCGCAAGCCACCTGACGGTGTGTGGCGGAGGGTACCCTGAGTACCTCTATCGGTTCTCCCTTCTATTCCAGTCTCGTATTGTACGTGGAAAGAAGGATTGTCGGTATGCTTCTGTGTGGGCTCTAATCTCTCTGATTTTATCCTCATGGTCTCTTCGCGAGATATACGTAGGAGGGAGCAATATACTGCTTGACTCTTCGGTGAAGGTATGTTCTCGAAACTTCAACAAAAGCCCGTACCGAGCTACTGAGCGTCTCTCCTGCAGAGTCTTCCACTGGAGTTTATCTATCATCTCCGTAACGCTTTCGCAATTACTAAATGATCCTGTAACGAAGCGCGCTGCTCTCCGTTGGATCTTCTCTATCTCTTCTATCAACCCTACCTGGTGCGGATCCCACACTGCTGAGCAGTATTCAAGCATTGGGCGAACAAGCGTACTGTAACCTACTTCCTTTGTTGTCGGATTGCATTTCCTTAGGATTCTTCCAATGAATCTCAGTCTGGCATCTGCTTTACCGACGATCAACTTTATATGATCATTCCATTTTAAATCACTCCTAATGCGTACTCCCAGATAATTTATGGAATTAACTGCTTCCAGTTGCTGACCTGCTATTTTGTAGCTAAATGATAAGGGACCTATCTTTCTATGTATTCGCATCACATTACACTTCGCTACATTGAGATTCAATTGCCATTCCGTGCACCATGCGTCAATTCGCTGCAGATCCTCCTGCATTTCAGTACAATTTTCCATTGTTGCAACCTCTCGATACACCACAGCATCATCTGCAAAAAGCCTCAGTGAACTTCCGATGTCATCCACCAGGTCATTTATGTATATTGTGAATAGCAACGGTCCTATGACACTCCCCTGCGGCACACCTGAAATCACTCTTACTTCGGAAGACTTCTCTCCATTGAGAATGACGTGCTGCGTTCTGTTATCTAGGAACTCCTCAATCCAATCACACAATTGATCTGATAGTCCGTATGCTCTTACTTTGTTCATTAAACGACTATGGGGAACTGTGTCAAACGCCTTGCGGAAGTCAAGAAACACGGCATCTACCTGTGAACCCGTGTCTAAGGCCCTCTGAGTCTCGTGGACGAATAGCGCGAGCTGGGTTTCACACGATCGTCTTTTTCGAAACCCATGCTGATTCCTACAGAGTAGATTTCTAGTCTCCAGAAAAGACATTATACTCGAACATAATACGTGTTCCAAAATTCTACAACTGATCGACGTTAGAGATATAGGTCTATAGTTCTGCACATCTGTTCGACGTCCCTTCTTGAGAACGGGGATGACCTGTGCCCTTTTCCAATCCTTTGGAACGCTTCGCTCTTCTAGAGACCTACGGTACACCGCTGCAAGAAGGGGGGCAAGTTCCTTCGCGTACTCTGTGTAAAATCGAACTGGTATCCCATCAGGACCAGCGGCCTTTCCTCTTTTGAGCGATTTTAATTGTTTCTCTATCCCTCTGTCGTCTACTTCGATATCTACCATTTTGTCAACTGTGCGACAATCTAGAGAAGGAAGCACAGTGCAGTCTTCCTCTGTGAAACAGCTTTAAAAGAAGACATTTAGTAATTCGGCCTTTAGTCTGTCATCCTCTGTTTCAGTACCATTTTGGTCACAGAGTGTCTGGACATTTTGTTTTGATCCACCTACCGCTTTGACATAGGACCAAAATTTCTTAGGATTTTCTGCCAAGTCAGTACATAGAACTTTACTGTCGAATTAATTGAAAGCCTCTCGCATAGCCCTCCTCACACTACATTTCGCTTCGCGTAATTTTTGTTTGTCTGCAAGGCTTTGGCTACGTTTATGTTTGCTGTGAAGTTCCCTTTGCTTCCGCAGCAGTTTTCTAACTCGGTTGTTGTACCACGGTGGCTCTTTACCATCTCTTACGATCTTGCTTGGCACATACTCATCTAACGCATATTGTACCATGGTTTTGAACTTTGTCCACTGATCCTCAACACTATCTGCACTTGAGACAAAACTTTTGTGTTGAGCCGTCAGGTACTCTGTAATCTGCTTTTTGTCACTTTTGCTAAACAGAAAAATCTTCCTACCTTTTTTAATATTTCTATTTACGGCTGAAATCATCGACGCAGTAACCGCTTTATGATCGCTGATTCCCTGTTCTGCATTAACTGATTCAAATAGTTCGGGTCTGTTTGTCACCAGAAGGTCTAATATATTATCGCCACGAGTCGGTTTTCTGTTTAACTGCTCAAGGTAGTTTTCAGATAAAGCACTTAAAAATATTTCACTGGATTCTTTGTCCCTGCCACCCGTTATGAACGTTTGAGTCTCCCAGTCTATATCCGGCAAATTAAAATCTCCACCCAGAACTATAACATGGTGGGTAAATCTACTCGAAATATTTTCCAAATTATTCTTCAGGTGCTGAGCCACAACAGCTGCTGAGCCCGGGGGCCTATAGAGACATCCAATTACCATGTCTGAGCCTGCTTTAACCGTGACCTTCACCCAAATCATTTCACAATTCGAATCTCCGTCAATTTCCTTCGATACTATTGCACTTCTTATCGCTATAAACACGCCTCCCCCTTCACTGTCCAGCCTATCTCTGCGGTATACATTCCAATCAGAGTTTAGGATTTCATTACTGTTTACGTCTGGTTTCAGCCAACTTTCTGTTCCTAGTACTATATGGGCGTTGTGACCGTTTATTAATGAGAGCAGTTCTGGGACCTTTCTATAGACGCTTCTGCAGTTTACTATTAGCACATTAATATTGTTATTCCTTGTTGCATTTTGCCTACTCCTGCCCTGCCGCGTCTCAGGAGGCGTCTTGTCGGGCCTAGGGAGGGAATTCTCTAACCTAAAAAAACCCCATGTGCACTCCACACGTACTCCGCTACCCTCGTAGCCGCTTCCGGCGTGTAGTGCACGCCTGACCTATTCAGGGGGACCCTACATTTCTCCACCCGATAGCGGAGGTCGAGAAATTTGCACCCCATCTCTCCGCAGAATCGTCTGAGCCTCTGGTTTAAGCCTTCCACTCGGCTCCAAACCAGAGGACCGCGATCGGTTCTCGGAACGATACTACAAATAGTTAGCTCTGATTCCACCCCGCGAGCGAGGCTTTCCACCTTCACCAACTCCGCCAACCGCCTGTACGAACTGAGGATGACCTCTGAACCCAGACGGCAAGAGTCATTGGTGCCGACATGAGCAACAATTTGCAGTCGGGTGCACCCAGTGCTCTCTATCGCCGCCGGTAGGGCCTCCTCCACATCTCGGATGAGACCCCCGGCAAGCAGACAGAGTGAACACTGGCCTTCTTGCCCGACCTTTCCGCTATTTCCCTAAGGGGTTCCATCACCCGCCTAACGTTGGAGCTCCCAATAACTAATAAACCCCTCCCCCCGTGTGCCTGCTCGGACCTTGCTGAAGGAGCAGCCACATGTCCACTCACAGGCAGAGCGGGCGATGCCACACGGCCAGCCTCCACATTGACCCTCCGCCTCGTGCGCCGCGAACGCCGCTGAACCCGCCACTCCCCTTGGGGAGAGGGTGGCCCAACCGCGCCCGGTACCCGCGAAGATGTCTCGACAGCAGGGACAGTGGGTGAAGCATCTAACACCTGGGGTGCACCATGCGACGCACCAGACTCCCCACTGCCGCTACACTCCGAGGCAGCAGCCTGAAGACGGCTGACGGCGGCCATCAACACGCTCAGCTGTTCGCGAAGAGTGGCCAGCTCCTCCTGCGTCCGTACACAGGAGCCACACATCCTAGCCATCCTAAGAAATCAATTTACTATAGAGTGTTAATCAGCTTTTAACTAGACTGCTAATTCACTAAAGGCGGTTGATTATTGAGTAAACTGTGATTGCTAACCACTTCTTGTAGAAACAAGGAAAATAGCACTACCTGTCTCTGGACGGTATTGAAAACAAACACTAGCACTACGAGCACTATGGCATTAATGATGAATAAAAAAAGTAGGAGTACGGGTAAGCTACTAAAAAAAACAGTGAACGTATTATTGCGGCCAAGATAGACACGAAGCCCATGCCTACTATAGTAGAACAAGTTTATATGCCAACTAGCTCCGCAGATGACGAAGGGATTGATGAAATGTATGATGAGATCAAAGAAATTATTCAGAGACGAAAATTTAATACTCATGGGTGACTGGAATTCGATAGTAGGAA
This sequence comes from Schistocerca gregaria, assembly GCF_023897955.1. NCBI lineage: Eukaryota > Metazoa > Arthropoda > Insecta > Orthoptera > Acrididae > Schistocerca > Schistocerca gregaria. Next base: position 609,968,470 of record NC_064922.1, on the reverse strand, counting down.
AAGGAAGAGAAGGGAAGGTAGTAGGTGAATATGAAATGGGGTTAAGGAATGAAAGAGAAATCCCCTTGGTAGAATTTTGCACAGAGCATAACTTAGTCATAGCTAACACTTGGTTCAAGAATCATAAAAGAAGGTTGTTTACATGGAAGAAGCCTGGAGATACTGGAAGGTGTCAGCTAGATTATGTAATGGTAAGACAGAGATTTAGGAACCAGGTTTTAAATTGTAAGATATTTCCAGGGGCAGATGTGGACTCTGACCACAATCTATTGGTTATAAAGTGTAGATTAAAACTGAAGAAACTGCAAAAAGGTGGGAATTTAAGGAGATGGGACCTGGATACTCTGAAAGAACCAGTGGCTGTAGAAAGTTTCAGGGAGAGCATTCGGGAACGTTTGACAACAATGGGGGAAAGAAATACAGTAGAAGAAGAATGGGTAGGTTTGAGAGATGAAATAGTGAAATCAGCAGAGGATCAAGTAGGTAAAAAGACGAGGGCTAACACAAGAGATATTGAATTTAATTGATGAAAGGAGAAAATACAAAAATGCAGTAAATGAAGCAGGCAAAAAGGAATACAAACGTCTCAAAAATGAGATCGACAGGAAGATCAAAATGGCTAAGCAGGGTTGGCTAGAGGACAAATGTAAGGATGTAGAAGCATATATCACTAGGGGTAAGATAGATACTGCCTACAAGAAAATTGGCTAGAGGACAAATGTAAAGATGTAGAAGCATATACCACTAGGGGTAAGATAGATACTGCCTACAGGAAAATTAAAGAGAACTTTGGGGAAAAAAGAACCACTTGCATGAATATCAAGAGCTCAGACGAAAATCCAGTTCAAAGCAAAGAAGGGAAAGCAGAAAGGTGGAAAGAGTATATAGAGGATCTATACAAGGGCGATGTTCTTGAGGACAATATATGGAAATGCAAGAGGAGGTAGAAGAAGATGAAATGGGAGATATGTTACTGCGTGAAGAGTTTGACAGAGCACTGAAAGACCTAAGTCGAAACAAAGCCCCGGGAGTAGACAACATTCCATTAGAACTACTGACGGCCTTGGGAGAGCCAGCTCTAACAGAACTCTACTATCTGGTGAGTAAGATGTATGATACAGGTGAAATACCCTCAGACTTCAAGAAGAATATAATAATTACAATCCCAAAGAAAGCAGGTGCGCCGGCCGGGGTGGCTGAGCGATTCTACGCGCTACAGTCTGGAACCGCGCGACCGCTATGGTGGCAGGTTCGAATCCTGCCTCGGGCATGGATGTGTGAGATGTCGTTAGGATAGTTAGGTTTAAGCAGTTCTAAGTTTTAGGAGACTGATGCCCTCAGAAGTTAAGTCCCCTAGTGCTCAGAGCCATTAGTACCATCTGAAAGCAGTTGCTGACAGTGTAAGTAGGCTGTTTAGGTTTTCTTATTGGTAACGCCACTTAGCGCTCGGTATGAAAAATCACTGGGTGTGCTGTGGGCAGTCTGTGTTTAGTTTGCATTGTTGTCTGCCATTGTAGTGTTGGGCAGCGGCAGCTGGATGCTAACAGCGCGTAGCGTTGCTTAGTTGGAGGTGAGCCGCCAGCAGTGGTGGACGTGGGGAGAGAGATGGCGGAGTTTTGAAATTTGTAAGAATTGGTGTCATGAACTGCTATATATATTATGACTAGTGAGGTAAATACATTGTTTGTTCTCTATTAAAATCTTTCATTTGCTAACTATGCCTATCAGTAATTAGTGCCTTCAGTAGTTTGAATCTTTTATTTAGCTGGCAGTAGTGGCGCTCGCTGTATTGTAGTAGCTTGAGTAACGAAGATTTTTGTGAGGTAAGTGATTTGTGAAACGTATAGGTTAATGCTAGTCAGGGCCATTCTTTCGTAGGGATTTTTGGAAGTCAGATTGCGTTGCGCTAAAAACTATTGTGTGTCAGTTTAAGCACATTCGTGTATAATTGTTCAAAGAGGACGTTTCACATAGACCAGTCGTGTATAAATTGTTCAAAGGGGACGTTTCATATGGCGACCCTGCCAGGATACCTCACTGGAATCTTATGATTTTTTCTTGTAGTTTGTGCAATTAGTGTAGATATTGTTTATTGCTAGTGCATAATTGTAGAGAGAATCTCCTTTGTAATTGCTGTCTTTCATTGTTGTACAGTAAAACAGTTGTGGATAGCATGTAGATTTGCACCAAGTATTTCGCAGCTTGCAATTAACTAGATATTATTTTCAGTGCTATGTTAATGTGTTCTCTTATTTTTGCTCTTCAAATTGTGTTTTTCTGTGTTGTTGTGTGAAATATTGTGACAATAATGGCGTGTGAAAAACGTAACACTAGGCTCCATAGTAAACTGATAAATAATAGTGACGACGAGCGTAGCTTACCAGCACGACTGTGTAATGAACTAACAGACATTCAAAGTAGTAATTTGGTAACTATGCATAGGGAAATGGAGCGGGCTGTGAATAATGGCATAGGCAGTGAAACAATTAGTGAAGAGGGAGGCATTATCATTCGATCGGTCGGCAACAGCTCGCGTCAGGATTCCGAAATGACAGTACACAATCTTGCAAATACTGTAGATTCAGATTTTGCGTCCTCACCGTTTTCTCAAATAAGCCGAGACACATTTTCTGCTTGTCAAACTGTGAATGTTGCCGGTGCAAATGCACTACCGAAAAGCATAGATGATCAGATTCCAGACACTAATACATTATTATTGCAATTAATGCAACAAATGAAACAAAATCAGAGACAAACACAGCAAAAGTTAGACACAATGGAACAAAATCAGAGACAAACACAGAAAAAACTTCAAAAGTTAGACACAGTGGAACATATGCTTGAACAAACACGTGAAGATTTAACTACTGAATTACATAAAATCGAATCGAAATGTCAAAAAGTCTGTAATGACGTAAAAACACAAATTTGTGAGCATTTCCAACCTATTTTTTCGCGGCATGAAAATGCATTACAGAATCACGAAGCAGCCATAAAAGAACTGCAAACAATTGTTCATGAAAATCCTGAGACCTTGCAAGCTAAAATGGACTCAGTTGCATCCACCGATTCTGTTACGCAACTTGCAAGAACTCAGGAAAACTTAAAGGTCACAGTAGATTCGATTTCAACACAAATGGGCACTCTGAAACTTGGTTCAGAAAAACACACTGAGGAAATGTGTTCACTATTGGAGAAAGTAGCCGAACTTTCAGATCAGTTCACTAACTTATCAACGAAGGTAGATGATGATCTGAATGACACAAAACCTGTAGCCTTCACTGACACTGAAGAGTATGAACAAATTAGGAAATTCAAACAAAATCAGAATCAAATTAATACACAACACCAAAGAGAAATCCGGGAAGTACGAAACCAGCTGACACAAGTAATACAAGAATTACGTATTTCAGAGGACACTCGCGCTCCAATACGGGAAGAGGGACATAGAAATACGGAGCAGCCACAAAATAATAACACAGGGCACTTCGAAAATTATGAAAGAAATTGGCAAGGTACACCGAATTTTGAGATGGAACCGCCGAAACGACGTAACAATGACCGACATGCGACTAGCCGACATGATGATTTTGACTATAAGCTGTTCATTACTACATGTAAATTCAAAACATTTAAGAATTCTGGCAACGACATTCATCCACAAACGTGGATTCATCAATTCTCTCATTGTTTTCCTCCCAACTGGTCATTACAACACAGATTAGAATTTATGCGTGGCTACTTATAGAATGAACCAGCTGTAAGAATGCGATCGGTCATTCACGATTGCCACAGTGAAGGAGAATTTTATCATGCCTTCCTCTCAGCATATTGATCTCAAGCCACACAAGACCGAGTAAAACATAGCATCATAATCATGAAAATTTCGAACAACCTGAATTTTCCAGTCTTGTGAAATATTTTGAAGACATGTTGCACAAGAATCAGTACCTGTCAAATCCATACACCCCCTCAGAACTCATCCGCATTTGCTTAACTAAATTACTTGAACATTTACGACATATTATTTTGGCAGGACGTTGCAAAGACTACATTGAAGCTTTTCAGGGACTGTTACAAGAACTGGAAATTGACATTGACAATCGCGGAATGCAAAAACAACAGCACAACAATTACAGGTCACAACTGTCACAATTCCGCGAGGAAAGAAATAATAACTGGACACGACAAGTCTATACTCACAACACAAATCGTGACCAAAACAGACACCACCCGTATGACAACCGTTGGCAGAGTAATAATAATTGCAGGGAAAGATCACCTCTCCGCGGTAGTGACTATCACAGAGACAATCAGAGAAACAGACAATATGGGAACAAAAATAATTATTATCAAGGGAGACAGAATATCTTTAGACTTAATGGTCCAGCGCGCAGTTACGATTCAGGGAGAAATTCTCCACCACGTGACCGACAAACAAGAAACTATGGAAACTACCGACAAATCGACAGACCTGAATTCCATCAGAACTGGCGAGCTTCAAACAGGACAGGGCCTTCTCGTCAAGGTGAATTTGTAGAAGTTAGATCTCCAAATCCCAATAACGACGTGCGCCAACAAAGAAACAGACAATGACACACCGCAGGCAGCCACGTGTGCCGACTGGCTCAGAGAAAAATAACATAGACGCTAATCTTAAGAAAAATTCCAGTATTCTTTACCGACGTATACCTCACGATGATTGCATTGAAGTTAATTCTGAGCACTAGGAAGAGTAAAGGATTGTACAACATTTCACATGTAAAACCGTTTATTGAAAGATAATCTGCTTTTTAACTTTGTCTTTGCCATATAACTTTTCACTTTACATTACTAGTATGCTTTGTCAGACTTAAGAAATTGGTAACATGCAACAATGTTTGAAGTTAAATATCCAGTCAAGAACCAAGAGAACTTATTTAAACAGAAATTACGAATGCATTGTTATTGTGAACAGACGACACAGTGTTATTGTGTGTGTACATACTTGCTTGTTAGTTGCACGATTACGTAACGACTATCAGGCTTACATACTTAGAACATATACTTGTACTGCTAATGAGATTTTAATGCAACATTTTGGTTTACTTGAAAATACATTCTGTATTTAAAGTACTTTCTGAGAGATACCAGATGACACAGCGGTTAGTTTATGTGACAACTACACGATTTTATCACGACGCTACTAATGAGTGACAATTTACGATGTTGCTTTTGCGGTGTATCTGTTTTATATCTACACAGTTTTTCTGAATTATTCTGGAAAGTAAAACATGTTTTAGTAGTAACTTATGTGGTATAGCTATAAGGAGACAGTCTTTTCTGTAGCACAACAATACGTTACAGCACAGCACTTCCTTCATCACGGCAATAAGCGTAATAACTAAGATATCTATACGCAAAGCAATTCACTTCGTTTATTACAAGGGATGTACATTGACTTCAGCAGAACTTTGCTTGCAGAGGACGATAACTACGACACTTCCACAGAGATTATCTTACAACGAGACGCACAGTTTAGCGCTACAGTACACGTATTTGAGTGATTATTTTTGTACTTAAAACATTTATTTCTAAAGATATTTGAAGTACAATGATACAATGGTTTTCCGTGATACATTTCATTCCATTGCTGTAATCTGTAACACCTGAGGGTATAATTACATTAATCCTCAGGGGTACACGCCTACTTTGTGTACCATGTGACTGGCAAGCACAAGGAGCCCTAGCTAATATGGTATTTGCTTATACAACTTTACACATCGGTACCATATTTCTCTAACACATAAATTACACAGCTATCTGATAATTTAACTGAGAGACAAACATTTTTTTACTACATCAGTGACGCATGTTTACACAATTACACAGTTGGATAACTTCACACTTATGATATTGTATTTTGTCTGTACTTTGTGAAATGTTCATATTTTTTCAGAACCATTGTGATACTATGAGAGCTCTGAATGATGTATTTGGTATGAGATCATGATTTTTAAAGTACGTTTGAGGTAGATGACACTATTGAAATGAGCAAAGAATTTTTTATGTTTTGAAATTATTGGAGGAAGCTACGACGATTTTGAGAATTTGACTGAGGTGTTATGATGTTATTATTACGATGACGATGTGTATTATGCTGTTGTGGCATGTTTATGATCAATAAGCTGATGCTATATGAGGAATTTGATTATGCTACCTATTTGTTATGATGAAATATTGAAGAAGTGTGGACGAATATGTATATGTGTAATAAGGTAAGGAATAATGAGTAGTGGTTAGGGACTCTGGTTTGTGAAAAAGGATGTTGGAAACCAAGAATCGTACTTTAAGAGTTATGAAATGAGTGTATATGCGTGAATGTATCACTATGCTGGCGAAAATTTTTTGGACACAATTATATTTAAATGATTTTATTTCTACAGATTTGTAACGCAAATTCTTGACCTGTGAATTTTTTTTATATGAGACTGCCACTATAGCGGAAACTGGTGTAAATATTTCGATAAGACAGTTAAGTGACCACCTGCATGTAATACGTCGTGGGCACCCAGCCGCGCGACAACCACCTGACAAAAGAAAGCCATTAGTGTATGCCTTTCAGAGGCACAGGTAAAAAAACGGCCATTATCCTCTCTATTGACATTCCTTTGTAGAAAGCACCGCAAATACGACACGCTCATTACTGAGAAACATACTTACATCTGACACCTGATTACAACAAACGTCTTTCTACGAAAGTTGAGAGAATTCTACTAACTTATAAAATGTCACATGACTATTGAATGATATTTTTATGCTTTGTCCATAGTTGCTTATTTCATTTGATATCTGTTTTCCAGCTGTGTTGCAGCTTTGGTTTTATAAAATTAAATGCATTTGCTAATGTGAACACTTTCTGTCGACAGATCTATTAAATAATTATTTTATGATCCACATTCTGCGAAAAAGGAGCTCTCGGAATGGAAACAGCAATAAGAAGCGACTAATAACAGTAACTGTATATATAATTTTCTTTTCAAGTACATGGTAATATATTTTTACAATAAATTTTGTGTTGCACCACTTTAATTGCATAGACATTAAGATGTGAATAGACATTGTCCTTATCTGCATTGTTGTCTTTAGTGTAACATTTTTTCTGCTTGAGCTTTGTCATGTTTAGGTATAAGTTATAGCATTTGCTGCGGCTGTTTGCCATTCATAGTGCTACTGAATGTCACTCTATATTACTAGGTTAAGCCAATTTTATTACTGATTTATTTTTCTTGTTTGCTGCGCATTGCCTTATATTAGTTGTAATATTGCTGCCTTTTTTTGCCAATTTCCATTTTTTTGTCATTGCTATTTGTATTAAATGTTTTGTGCTGCTGCATTGCCTCGTCCCTTAGTTTTGCATTTGAGCTCAGTAGACTTAAGTTAGATTAAGAGGGGGTAACCTATATAAGAGAATAAGTTGCGATGAATTTGAAGAAATGCACTGAGAGGTTATATGAGAAAAGAACAGAAAGCAGGTATAGATAAGACTTTTTGGAAATAATGAAGAACGAAGGGAGATCTCCGAGAAGTAAAGAAAGTTTTGTTTGCAAAATACTGCAGTAAAACAAACCCTGCCCTTTCCTTGTATTATCCCTCTATGTGTTTATGTACCCTTGTGTATTTGTCTTTTTCCTGTCTTTATGTGTTTAGCTAATAAGATTTATGTTGTAGAATTTTTCAAATACTATGTTATTTTCTTTGTAAATATGTTCAGACGTTATTTATTGTGTTTTGTTTTAATGCTCATGTGTGAAGTTGATGTTTCAAAAGTTATTCTGAGTTTTTATGTATGTAGTTATGTCGTAATTTTTGTAACACTGATGTATTTGCTATTTCGATTCTTTTGTAAAGCCTGTACTACTGCAAATGTTCTCTGTATTGTTATGTTCTTTCAAGATGTATTTTGTACCTTTGTTATTGTATTCTTATGTTATAATATTGTAATTGACACCAGTTCATCAAATTAAGTAACTTGTAAATTACATTTCACTGCACACGTTTCTGTTGGTCATAGTATATGGACAATATGTGAGAAGTAGGGACTGATAGTGTTTGCACGTGTGTTAATAATTCAGTAAGGGACTGGATAACAGCATTGCTGGTTGTAAGAACTTTACAAAAACATTTTTTGTAAGTGCACAAGTGGTGGTTATGGACTTGCTATATTATCTGCAAGACTCTTCAATGGTGATTGTGCACCTGCACAGTCAAACAGATGGCTGCTGGCCGTCTCTACAGGGACTACAGTGGGTCTACACCTTTGATGACCCACCAATACCATCATTTCTACAAGGACTGCAATGGGTCTGCTCTGTGATGACCTACCTACCGATAGTCTTCAACGTCGACTGACTCTGCTGTGGCCCATTACCTGTCTGCATGTCAAGAGTCAGCACTGTCTTTCATTGGAAGGACAACACTACTTCTTCAAGACTGCTTAGAAATCCACTACTTCCAAGTGCAATTTCTTTTACTGCTCAGACTTTGAAAAAAAAAACACTGCAATTTTACTGTGATGAACGATCAGGACTGTCTTTATGGACTGTGAGAGAATTTTAGCTTCTGACCAACATTGTATCAATAAGTGTGTGCATTTGATATCTTTGTAATAGTAATTATGAAAAATTTTATCAAATCATTATTGGCCACTGCCCAAAAAAATTTGTAAAATTTTTTTGTTGGGAGCATGGGGGCTATGTAAGTAGGCTGTTTAGGTTTTCTTATTGGTAACGCCGCTTAGCGCTCGGTATGAAAAATCACTGGGTGTGCTGTGGGCAGTCTGTGTTTAGTTTGCATTGTTGTCTGCCATTGTAGTGTTGGGCAGCGGCAGCTGGATGCTAACAGCGCGTAGCGTTGCTTAGTTGGAGGTGAGCCGCCAGCAGTGGTGGACGTGGGGAGAGAGATGGCGGAGTTTTGAAATTTGTAAGAATTGGTGTCATGAACTGCTATATATATTATGACTAGTGAGGTAAATACATTGTTTGTTCTCTATTAAAATCTTTCATTTGCTAACTATGCCTATCAGTAATTAGTGCCTTCAGTAGTTTGAATCTTTTATTTAGCTGGCAGTAGTGGCGCTCGCTGTATTGTAGTAGCTTGAGTAACGAAGATTTTTGTGAGGTAAGTGATTTGTGAAACGTATAGGTTAATGCTAGTCAGGGCCATTCTTTCGTAGGGATTTTTGGAAGTCAGATTGCGTTGCGCTAAAAACTATTGTGTGTCAGTTTAAGCACATTCGTGTATAATTGTTCAAAGAGGACGTTTCACATAGACCAGTCGTGTATAAATTGTTCAATGGGGACGTTTCATGCCATATGAAACGTCCCCTTAGAAAAATTATACACGACTGTGCTTAAACTGACACACAATAACTTTTGGCGCAACGCAATCTGACTATCAAAAATCCCTACAAAAGAATGGCCCTGACTAATATTAACCTATACCTTTCACAAATCACTTACCTCACAAAAATCTTCGTTACTCGAGCTACTGCAATACAGTGAGCACCACTACTGCCAGCTAAATAAAATATTCAAACTACTGAAGGCACTAACTACTGACAGGCATAGTTAGCAAATGAAAGATTTTAATACAGAACAGACAATGTATTTACCTTAATAGTCATAATATATAAATCAGTTCGTGACACCAATTCTTACAAATTTTAAAACTCCGCCATCTCTCTCCCCACGTCCACCACTGCTGGCGGCTCACCTCAAACTGCGCAAAGCTACGCGCTGTTAGCATCCAGCTGCCGCTGCCCAACACTACAATGGCAGACAACAATGCAAACTAAACACAGACTGCGCACAGCACAGCCAGTGATTTTTATACAGAGCGCTACGTGGCGGCGGCGTTACCAATAAAAAAACCTAAACAGCCTACTTACACTATAAATGCTTACATAGCCCCCATGCTCCCCACAAAAAATTTTTACAAATTGTTTTGGGCAGTGGCCAATAATGATTTGATAAAATTTGTCATAATTACTATGACAAAGAAATGAAATGCACACACTTATCGATACAATGTTGGTCAAAAGCTAAAATTTTCTCACAGTCCATAAAGACAGTCCTAATCATTCATCAAAGTAAAATTGCAGTGTTTTTCTCAAAGTTTGAGTAGTAAAAGAAAATGCACTTGGAAGTAGTGGATTTCTAAGCAGTCTTGAAGAAGTAGTGTTGTCCTTCCAATGAAAGACAGTGCTGACTCTTGACATGCAGACAGGTAATGAGCCACAGCAGAGTCAGTCGACGTTGAAGACTATCGGTAGGTAGGTCATCACAGAGCAGACCCACTGTAGTCCTGGTAGAGATTAATATTGGTGGGCCACCAGAGGTGCAGACCCACTGCAGTCCTTGTTGAAATAGTGGTATTGGTGGGTTGTCAAAGGTGTAGACCCACTGTAGTCCTTGTAGAGATGGCCAGCAGCCATCTGTTTGACTTTGCAGGTGCACAATCACCATTGAAGAGTCTTGCGGATAATAGTCGTTAGGATAGTTAGGTTTAAGCAGTTCTAAGTTTTAGGAGACTGATGCCCTCAGAAGTTAAGTCCCCTAGTGCTCAGAGCCATTAGTACCATCTGAAAGCAGTTGCTGACAGATGTGAAAATTACCGAACTATCAGTTTAATAGGAAACGGCTGCAAAATACTAACACGAATTCTTTACAGACGAATAGAGAAACTGGTAGAAGGTGACCTCGGGGAAGATCAGTTTGGATTCCGTGAGGCAACGCAGACCGTACGACTTGTTTTAGAGAATAGACTAAGAAAATGCAAGCCTACGTTTCTAGCATTTGCAGACTTAGAGAAAGCTTTTGGCAATGTTGATTGGAATACTCTCTTTCAAATCATGTAGGTGGCAAGAGTAAAATACAGGGAGCGAAAGGCTATTTACAATTTGTACAGGAACCAGATGGCCGGTATAAGAGTCGAGGGACATGAAAGGGAAGCAGTGGTAGGGAAGGGAGTGAGACAGGATTGTAGCCTATCCGCGATGTTATTCAATCTGTTTATTGAGCAAGCAGTAAAGGAAACAAAAGAAAAATTAGGAATAGGAATTAAAATCCATGGGGAAGAAATAACTACTTTGTGGTTCGCCGATGACGTTGTTATTCTGTCAGAGACAGCAAAGGACCTGGAAGAGCAGCTGAACGGAATGGACAGTGTCTTGAAACGAGGATATAATACGAACATCAACAAACGCAACACAAGTATAATGGAATGTAGTCGAATTCAATCGAGTGGTTCTGCGGGAATGAGATTAGGAAATGAGACGCTTAAAGTAGTAAATGAGTTTTGCTATTTGGGGAGCAAAATAACTGATGATGGTCGAAGTAGAGAGGATATAAAATGTAGGCTGGCTATGACAAGGAAAGCGTTTCTGGAGAAGATAGATTTGTTAACATCGAGTATAGATTTAAGTGTCAGCAAGTCGTTTCTGAGAGTATTTGTTTGGAGTGTAGCCATGTATGGAAGTGAAACGTGGACGATAAATAGTTTAGACAAAAAGAGAATAGAAGCTTTCGAAATGTGGTGCTACAGAAGAATGCTGAAGATCAGATGGGTAGATCACTGATGAGGAGTTATTGAATAGGATAGGGGAGAAGAGAAATTTGTGGCACAACTTGACTAGAAGGGATCAGTTGGTAGGACTTATTCTGAGGCATCAAGGGAACACCAATTTAGTATTGGAGGGCAGCGTGAGGGTAAAAATCGTAGAGGGAGACTAAGAGATGAATACACTAAACAGATTCAAAAGGATGTAGGTTGCAGTAGGTGCTGGGAAGTGAAGAGGCTTGCACAGGATAAAGTAGCATGGAGAGCTGTATCAAACCAGTCTCAGGACTGAAGTCCACAACAACAACAACAACAACAGGTCTCTTACCTTACTGTTTCTTTAAGCCTTAAATTTTATGAGGAAGTGGTTCTATAAATTGCAACAAGTCATGTCAATTTATACGTCAGTGACTCTATTCTACATTGACACACTACCAATGCTTCAGTACTTTGACAGACAGCACGTATTACATTCAGAGTAATACAAACACACACACACACACACGGGTCACCTAACTTTACCGCTGGATATATTTCGTAAACCACATCAAATACTGATGAACCGATTCCACAGACCGAACGTGAGGAGAGGGGCTAGTGTAATTGTTTAATACAAACTATACAAAAGTGCACGGAAGTGTGTTTTTTAACACAAACCTACGTTTTTTAAAATGGAACGACGTTAGTTTTGTTACCAAATCTTGACAAACACGTAATCTGTTCCGTTTGTTGCATTGTAACCTAAAGTTGACTCTTGAAACCTCCGACGTTCGGTTGCGAGAGCCGGTGGACTGAGTCAAAGTAGTGTCATGCGTATACTGCATCGTCACCGCTTTCACCCGTTTCATGTGTCGCTACATCAGCAATTACATGGTGATGATTTAATCATCGAGTGCAATTCTGTCTATGGGTATTAACAGAGAATGCGTTGCAGTTCTACCTGTTTACCGATGAAGTGGGTTTCACAAACCACGGCGTAGTGAATCTACGGAACATGAATTACTGGTCCGTGGACAATCCTCGCTGGCTCAGACAGGTAGAGCGACAGCGACCGTGGACTGTAAATGTATAGTGCGGAATCATTGGCGACCACCTCATTGGTCCTCACTTCATTGCAGGGGCCCAAACAGCTGCAACATACATCGCGTTTCTACAGAATGATCTGCCAACGTTGCTCGAAAATGTCCCACTGGAAACGCGTCGACGTACGTAGGATCAGCATGACGGTGCACCTGCACATTCTGCAATTAACACTAGGCTGACCCCTGACTGGATGTTCGACGGGCGTTTCATAGGACGTGGAGGACGCATAAGTTGGCCAGCCCGTTTTCCTGATCTTACACCTCTGGACTTCTTTCTGTGGGGTACGTTAAAGGAGAATGTGTACCGTGATGTGCCTACAACCCCGGAGGATATGAAACTACGTATTGTGGCAGCCTGCGGCGACATTACACCAGATGTACTGCGGCGTGTACGACATTCATTACGCCAGAGATTGCAATTGTGTGCAGCAAATGATGGCCACCACATTGAAAATCTATTGGGCTGACATGTCGGGACACACTGTATTCCACTACGTAACTGAAAACGGAAATCACGTGTGCACGTTACCTCACCTGTCATGGTAATGTACATGTGCGTCAGTGAAAAAGGCCAAAAATAGATGTTAGCATGTGGACGTAATGTGCTGTTCCAGTCTCTTCTGTACCTAAGGTCCATTACCGTTTCCTTTGGATCCCTACGTAATTCGGTGCTCTCCGATACACACGATCGATCAGCGGAGTGGTACTCAAGCGTCATCTTTAGGTTACAAAGTCTCCGGATGTAGTTAACATTTTACAGTGCAACAAACTGCACTGGTTACGTGTTTGTTTATATGTTCAGATGTGCTAACAAAACTAACGGGGCGCCGGCCGCGGTGGTCTCGCGGTTCTAGGCGCGCAGTCCGGAACCGTGCGACTGCTACGGTCGCAGGTTCGAATCCTGCTTCGGGCATAGATGTGTGTGATGTCCTTAGGTTAATTAAGTCTAAGTAGTTCTAAGTTCTAGGGGACTGATGACCACAGCAGTAGAGTCCCATAGTGCTCAGAGCCATTTTTTGAAAACTAACGGGTTTCATTGAAAAAACGTAGGTTTGTGTTAGAAAACATACTTCCGTGCATTTTTTTATGGTTTGTATTAACCAATTTCACTAGCCCATCTTCTCACGTTCGGTCTGTGGAATCGATAATCGATTCGTCACTACTTATTAATGTATGGTGATACATGAATAGTTCACTTTAGTTTACATACTCTTAGCTCCACAACGTAAAAGACGTACCTAATATATCCACATGCAACGACATTTTTCAGAAAATCTAGGAAAACAGTTTATTTTTCAAGTTGTTGTATATACATAAGCTTTCTGATTCTATATTTCTTCTTGTTATTTTCATACAAGTTGTTTTCAAACCGGTGCTAGACCAAGACAAGAGTAATTCTCGGAGCGAATAGGTCCTTCGGAAGCATACTCCTTGTATTAAATTATTATGATTACGTTAAGATAAGCTACAGATGCGCCATTTTAGAGAGATGTTTTCCGACACGGACTAACAGTAAACCATATTATAACCGTTTTACTTGCTGTAAACAGTGAAGAGGTAGCAGTAAGATCCATTGACATTGTCAGTGGCTGCAGACAGTACTCTGGCATACATTACAGGTGTTCCAGTGTACAAGAACAGTAGTGCAGTTTGCATAGGCAATAATGTGGTGACAGTACATCACATTATCATAGTCACTTACTAACGAACAACTAGTTAATTATTAACTATTGTAGACTTTTTGAATTTTCTTGTTTTTTGAAGGAGTCAGGTAGCTAAAATATTACTTTCTTTTGCAAAAATAATTTTTTATTGTTTCTATCAGTTCATTGTCTATCCCTAACCGACTTCAATGGCTGGTACACCATGTGTCCAACAGATATCGAGGTAAGAAGGAACATTCTCGTCTGCTGACAGCAGATTAGTATATAGAAAACTATGATTTGTTGACAGATTACGCTCAGTCATAGATATTGTTTTTTTATTTATTTAGTAAACATAATAGCTTTTATAATCATCACGATGGAGACTGGAGCCTCAATTGCCAGTGTAAATAGTGTAAAGGGCGTTTACGTATCTCTTTACATCAAAAATTTTCTTTGGTGTTCTGTATACTCCAACCTGAATTTTTTTTTCGTGTAATGTTTTATGTGTTTCTGCCATTAATGCACCATCTTTGGGTTGACGAGAGGAGAATCTGTCTAGCTCCATGCAAGTTAAAAAAATTGCAATACATCGTAGTGGAAAAATTTCGAAACTGAAAAATACCTACGACGAAGCCATAGAGATCCTTCATGGCTACGTTATGTTTATCTTTTATGATGTTCATTTTAGCGGCTACCTGAAACACATATGCAGGCAACAGAAATACAACTGCGTCTCAGAGTGGAAGAAAAGATGTTCTGAAGCAAGACTGATTGTGTCACGAGTGACTGTGGTGAGCGGCGTTGCGCTTGCTACACAACTTGATGGGCGACCTTGAGCAGTTCTGAGTGCCGTCAAGTGTATCACGCAAACTACAGGAAAGGGACCATTTTGTGCTTCGATCAAAATCAGAAATCACTGAAAGAAAGTGTGGTGTCACCGCAAGACAACACACTTGCTATGTGGTACCCCTTAAATCGGCCACGGTCCGGTAGTATACGTCGGACCCGCGTGTCGCCACTATCAGTGATTGCAGACCGAGCGCCGCCAACGGCAGGTCTAGAGAGACTTCCTAGCACTCGCCCCAGTTGTACAGCCGACTTTGCTAGCGATGTTTAACTGACTTCTACGCTCTCATTTGCCGACACGATAGTTAGCATAGCCTTCAGCTACGTTATTTGCTACGACCTAGCAAGGCGCCATATTCAGTTACTATTGATATTGAGAATCATGTACCGTCAAGAGCGACGTTCGTCATTAATGGATTAAAGTTAAGTATTCCACCAGCTACGTCCGTTTTTCTGAGGTCTAATTTCCTTGTCCTGTTCCAGACCTCACGCCAGCCTGCGTGAGCTAAAACGCGTGCCTTTCGGCCTCCTCTAGTAACACGGTGTTGGCTCTCCTGCCAACCACAACAGAAAGTAATATACAGTTTATGAATACTGTGTCATTATAAAAGAAGCATGCAAATTACCTGCAACTAATATGACATTCAATTCGTAGTATGACGTAAGGAGTGGCATAAAAAAATACATAATAATCCTTACAGAAAGTCCTAAATAGCTGCGTTCGGCGTGTGTTAAGAGGGGTGCACAGGCACGTTGACTATTCTTTACCGTTGTCTTAGGAGGTCTTCAGCTTCCCTGAAGTCGCCATGGAGATAACTGACAATTAAGAGAATGCATTGCCTTCTTTAAGAACCAACACTTTCGTAGTTCGCTGGGCATGGTAATTTTTTATGACGTTGGGTAAAGCATTACAACAATTTGTGTTCAGCTGTGTAATATCCCCAACTACTTCGTCCACCTTTGTAGACCAGACTGAAGGGAGATTCTTCAAAAAGAGGTTTTATTTCCAATTGGCGGAACACAAATTGTTTTGAGACGCTCATTTACGTGGAAACCCCTTGGACGGCCACAAGATTACGAACGTGCAATCCAGATGACGCTGGCGAACTGTGGACCCGACGATACATATCTGCGTGAGAGATCAACCTGCCTTCTCAAAATTAAAGAACGTCATGTGATCAGGTTGAGAAATCTGAACTGGACTGTTTTCATGAGACGTATGGATCGAACTACGGTATCACAGCGCAGTACGAGGTGTACGGAGCACTGAAGGGAAATATATGAATCGTAAATCTAACAGTGGTCAGCAAACTGCGACGTCAGTAGAGATGACAAACACTTCAATCATATGGCACTGACGGACCATACAGTTTCATCTCGACAATATTTTCACCGTTGCAACATGACTACAGATATACCAGTTTACTTATATCGACTGTTTTACATAGCTAGCCAAACTCAGCAGCGTCATGGATTGCGCGCTCGTATTCATTTATGTGGTACTGAAGGGGTATCCAGCTAAATGGGTTCAATGACCTTTTCATACCATGTTGTGGTGTACCAGTTAACACTTTCGCTTCAGTCTGACCTGCAGTAGTGGCCAAGCCATTTGGAAACACTATAGAATTAAACATAATTTCCTAGAATGGCAAAACTGTACCATCAGATGTATGAGACAGGCGAAATACCCTCAGACTTCAAGAAGAATATAATAATTCCAATCCCAAAGAAAGCAGGCGTTGACAGAAGTGAAAATTACCGATTTATCAGTTCAATAAGTCACTGATGCAAAATACTAATGCAAATTCTTTATAGACGAATGGAAAAACTGGCAGAAGCCGACCTCGGGAAAGATCAATTTTTTTTCATTTCCGTATAAATGTTGGAACATGTGAGGCAATACTGCCCTTAGGACTTATCTTAATAGATAGATTAAGGCAAACCGACGTTTCTAGCATTCGTAGACTTAGAGAAAGCTTTTGATAATGTTGACTGGAATACTGTCTCTCGAATTGTGAAGGTGGCAAGGGTAAAATACAGGGAGCGAAAGGCTATTTACGTTTCGTACAGAAATCAGATGGCAGTTATAAGAGTCGAGGGGCATGAAAGGGAAGCAGTGGTTGGGAAGGGAGTGTGACAGGGTTGTAGCCTATCCCAGATGTAATTCAATCTGTATAATGAGGAAGCAGTAAAGGAAAGAAAAGAAAAATTCGGAGTAGGAAATGAAATCCATGGAGAAGAAATAAAAACTCTGAGGTTAGCCTATGACATTTTAATTCTATAAGAGACAGCAAAGGACCTGGAAGAGCAGTTGAACGGAATGGACGGTGTCTTGAAAGGAGGGTATAAGCTGAACATGAACAAAAGAAAATCAAAGATAATGGAATGTAGTCAAATTAAATCGGGTGATGCTGAGGGAATTAGATTAGGAAATGAGAAGAGTTTTACTATTTTGCTGTTTTGTAAGCAAATATCTGATGACGGTCGATGTGGAGAGGATATAAAACGTAGACTGAGATGGCAAGGAAAGCGTTTCTGAAGAAGAGAAATTGTTAACATCGAGTACAGATTTAAGTGTAAGGAAGTAGTTCAAAATGTTCAAATGTGTGTGAAATCTTATGGGACTTACCTGCTAAGATCATCAGTCCCTAAGCTTACACACTACTTAACCTAAATTACCTTAAGGACAAACGCACACACCCATGCCCGAGGGAGGACTCGAACCTCTGCCGGGACCAGCCGCAGAGTCCATGCTGCAGCGCCTGAGACCGCTTGGCTAATCCCGCGCGGCCAGGAAGTAGTTTCTAAAGTATTTGTATGGAGTGCATCCATGTATGGAACTGAAACATGGACGATAAATTGTTTGGACAGGAAGAGAGTAGAGGCTTTCTAAATGTGATGCTACAAAAGAATGCTGAAGACTAGATGGGTAGAGCACATAACTAATGAGGAGGTACGGGACAGAATTGGAAAGAAGAGAAATTTGTGGTACAACTTGACTAGAAGAAGGGATCGGTTGGGAGGACGTGTTCTGAGGCATCAAAGGATCACCAATTTACTATTGGAGGGCAGCGTGGAGGGTAAAAATCGTAGAGGGAGACCGAGAGATGAAAACACTAAGCAGATTCGGAAGGATGTATGTTGCAGTAGGTACTGGGAGATGAAGAAGCTTGCACAGGATAGAGTAGCATGGAGAGCTGCATCAAACCAGTCTCTGCATTGAAGACCACAACAACAACAAATAAAAAACAAATAGTCGATATCGGTACTTATAATGTACTCGTGTAATGTACTAGTATTATAAGTACGCTCAAGGTAGTTCCTGCACATATCATTATCATGCAACCAAAACAGGTTGTATGAAAGGTGTGCCGAACGACAACAATTTTATCCTCAAACAAAAGTAATTATTTTCTTTGTTCATATAGTGCCCTACATGTGGAGCCGTATCAGTCCGAATAACATAGTCGATAATTCTTCTCTAGTGATTTACGGAGCCTGCGAAAGTCTGATTCACGTACTGAAGATGGTATTCGCGATATTTTTATTTCTATTTTAATTATTTTGTTTCATTTTATAGACAATATTTTAGTAAGCTTGCTGGCGCATATTATGCTGGAAATGCGTTTTCAGTAATAGGGTCTGCAATTTTGTACATTTTTCAGCAAAAAAGAAAAATTAAAACGGCAGAGTGAACGTTGAAACCAGCTACAACTTAATGTGCTCCTGCCACCTCCGAGGCGCTCTTGTGGCTGTCGATTTTTGTCACGCCTTTGATCGTATCGACGACAGTTTCCTCCGCGCCGTGCTCGAACGCATGGGCCTCTCGCAGGTGTCAGCAAGGGTGATCTTACGCATAATCCACGGGGCGCGCTCCTGGTTATCGTCAATGCCCTCCAGACTGAACACATCACTGTTGGACAGTCGGTGCAACAGGAATGTCCTTTACCAAGGAGTCTTATTCGCGGGGGCCCTCGAACTTGGACTGCACGGCCTTCGCCAACTTCCGCTGTGCTGCCTTCGCAGGCGACGTGGTGCTCTTGGTGCGGCCGGGCGACGAAGTGGAAGCGTCGCTTCAGTGGTTGTGCCGCTACGGCGCGGTATCGGGCAGCGTCGTCAACATGCGCAGGACGACATACGTGGGTGTCGGGAGAGGCCTCCTACGCGCTGCAGAGATCCCCTTCCAAAAGGTTCCCTCTCTGAACGCCTTGGGGATGCAGTTCGCCGAACTGCGACAACCACATATCGCCGGCTTCTACAGGGGACACGGACGCTGCTCTGTGATAGCAGATTCAGCAATATGGAAATGATTCTCCGAACGCGTTACTTCAACACTTACCTAGAGTCCAAACTCAATTATTTTGCGCACATTCTTCCGCTAACAGTCTCCGTGGCCCATAGTTTCCAGGCGCCGCACGGACAATTTATGAGTGCAGGTTCTAACATTCTGCGTGGTGTCTGTTTGTTCTAAGTCGTGTCTCCCTACCACTTTCGCGCAACGACGCTTTCAGCGTGGTTTTTATGGAATTGACTAGTTTGAACCTGGGACCTGTTGCTGGTAAGGAGACGCCAGACCACACATGACATGTAAAGTTCACAAGAGCTCAATGAGACTAGCGATGATATAATCAAATACTCAATGATTTCAGCGTCAGCTCCAGTGCACTCCCTGTAAAAGAATCTTAAAACCAACTGAATTTAGTGGAAGGGTTCAAGACTTTCCTGTTTTTAGTTAGCTGGTAAAATAACGTCGAAAAAGCAGTTAAGTTTACCATTGGAATTTTTATTCTACTCACAAGACATTGTTTATAAATTGCACTATTGATAAAAGGAAATTTTTTAATGCAGGAAGATAAAAAACCAACTGCGTTCAACAAAAATGTGAACGAATATTCCCTGAATGGGTTTCCAAGTTCTATAAGGGGTCGAAGGGTGACCAATGCCATATCACATCTATAATCTAGGTTTAAGTAAGTTTCATAAAGAGAAAACTATGAAAATGGTGTACAGTGACCCTCAATTACCTTTAATTACTTATTTAATTTTCCGTAAATTACAGTGGCTGATGTGGCTTCTCAATAATTATATAACAGAAAAATCATCGCCTTTCAGATTTTAACTTCTCGTAGCAAATGTGAATATTATGAGCTTTAATTGACGATCAACACAAGTATTACGCAAAAAGGCGATGTAACAGATGAGACTTCTGCAGTTCTGAGTGAAGCCTTATGCACTCTTATGCGGCATCGCGTGTGTTCATTACCTTGTCGGTAGCTGAAAACTGATAATTTTTACAATTAATCAGAGCTACAGCAGCCCTGCGCCTGCTACACGGACGTCTGAGTCACAGCTCTTGTACAAGATAAGTAATTTAAGTAGTAATAAACTGTTTTTTAACACTTTAAACTAATTTATTACGTTAATTATAGTGCTCTGCAAGCATACCATTAAAGGTTTTTGTCTTACTCGCGTATTTTCACAGTAATCACGTAAAGTTCATTTTGTTTACATATCGCGGCCAGGCCGAACTTTTGAGTTTTCAGATTAAACTTCATACCGCAATCTTAAGTGCATTTACTGATAGTTCAGTGTGCTAAATACGTTTGCTGCCCCTTTATATCTGTAGAGTATCGTCATCTCTTAAGTAATTTCCAGTAAAAAACTTCTGAACCACTGTTTACATAGTCGCGAGTAGGCCTAATTTTTCTTACACGTATTTTCATTGTTTTCCGGTAACTTAATTGTCTTTCTGTCACTAAAATAGATTTGTACCATGAGTGTAAAGTGCCTGACGTGCCGTAGGATCGTTAGCTCCGGGGTCTGGTGTGATGGATGTAGTAACTTTTTTCATTGGGGCGACTGTAGTGGCGTGGGAATTGGGAAAATGAGCGAGACTCATCAGTGGTTCTGTAGGCTATGCAGTAGAGATAGGAAGATTGTGGAACAGGAGGGGAAAATTGCTGCCCTTCAGGCTGAGTTAGATGAGGCTAGGCGAGAACTGGGCAGGTTAAGGGGGGAGAAGGGTAAACAGGGGTGGGAAGTGGCAACAGGCATGAGGAACAGGCCAAGAAATTCTTCTGACCGCTTTGTTATTAATGTACAAAATAGGTTTGACCTGTTGCCTCAGTCAGAAACTGATGAGCCTCTCACAGAAGTAGATGTACACAGGGCTCAACAAGCTTTCAGCAGCAAATTGATTAAGAATGTAGGGAAGTCTGCAAAGAGAAAGAAAGTCTTGTTGCTAGGTAGTTCGCATGCTAGGGGTGTGGGCCAACTTCTGCAGGATGAATTAGGGTTGGATTATCAGGTCACAAGTTTTTTCAAACCTAGTGCTGAACTTGGGCAGGTTACAGAGGATTTAGGTTCACTATGTAAAGGTTTTACTAAGGAAGACACCGTGGTTATTGTGGGTGGGCCGGGCAACAGTATTGACAGAGATCCGGGGTACAGCATAAAGTGTGACCTGGCAAAGATTGCATCGGCATCGAATCATACCAGTGTTGGGTTTGTGTCGGTTCTGGAGCGCCACGACCGACCTCATTTGACCTCTTCTGTCAGGAGAGTTAATTTGGAGTTGGAACGGCTACTTGGATCTGGTGCAGGGTCACACATTGGTGTGGTTCCTGTTGATTCACTCTGTAGGTGGGACTATACTAGACATTGCCTACACCTCAACAGGAAAGGGAAGGGTAAACTGGCTGGGCTGATAGCAGGAAATTTAAAGGGGGGAGGAACTACATCTCATGGTGGAAACTCTTTTTTAGTGTAAGATCAGTGTCCAGTGGGAAACTCAGCCAGGCAAGTACTAAAGATGTTAAAAAAGTTCAAGATACTCACAAAAGTAAAGTGAAAAATAATGTTAGTATATTTCATCAAAATATTGGGGGATTGAAGAATAAAAGTACTAAAGATGTTAAAAAAGTTCAAGATACTCACAAAAGTAAAGTGAAAAATACTGTTAGTATATTTCATCAAAATATTGGGGGCTTGAAGAATAAAATTGATGAGCTTCTGCTTTGTTTAGAAGATATAGAAACCAAGAATGTAATAGATATACTATGCCTGTCTGAGCATCACATTGTCACTGATATGCAAAAGGTTAGCATCAATGGGTACAAATTAGCTGCACATGTAAGTAGAGATAATATGATGAGAGGAGGAGTTGCCATATATGTCAAAAGCTTCCACAGTGCAAAAAATTTAGAAACTAAAAAATTTTGTGTAGAGCAACATATGGAAGCATGTGCCACTGAACTTAAACTAAAGGATGGCACTTTCATAATTGTAACAGTGTATAGGTCCCCCTCAGGGAATTTCCAGCTATTTCTGGAAAACTTGGATGCTTTGTTGTGCTATCTGTCAGACAGGGGGAAGCAAATTATCATTTGTGGGGATTTCAATGTTGATTCCCTGAAAGAGTGTAATAGGAAGAATGACCTTTTAGTATTACTCAGTTCTTTCAATTTGAGCTCCGTCATTGATTTTCCTACTCGGATAACAAAGAACAGCAGTACATTGATAGATAACTTTTTTATAGACCAAGATAAGTTTAAGGACATAAATGCTTATCCTGTTGAGAATGGTCTTTCAGATCATAGTGCACAGCTTGTTACAGTACATGACATAGCTCCATGCAGTATAATAAATCAGACTTTCAAAGCAGTGCGTTCAATTAACAATATAAATATTGCAAACTTTAGGGAAAGCCTACAGCAGCTACACTGGGATGAAGTGTATAAGGAACCCGATGCAAACTTGAAATATAACTTATTTCACAATACATTTTTAAGGGTATTTGAAAATTGTTTTCCCAAGAAAATAGTTAAACATAATTCCAAGAAAACATATAAAAAACCTTGGCTAACTAAAGGAATAAGAATATCTTGCAACCGCAAAAGAGAACTGTATCTAACAGCAAGATGGAGTACTGACCCCGAAATTGTTCAATATTATAAAAACTATTGTGCGGTACTAAGAAAAGTTATTAAAAAGTCCAGAAGCATGTGTATCATGTCTGAGATCAGTAACTCTGATAATAAAATTAAAGCAATTTGGAATATTATTGAAAGGGAAACAGGGCAACCAAGAGCACAGGAAGACTTTAGTGCAATAAAATTGAATGACAAGTGCACTAACAAACAATCAGAAATTGAAAATATTTTGAATAATCATTTTTTAAATGTTGTGGAGAAAATAGGATCTAGATCTTCACTAGAAGAGGCAAGGCTATTAATAGAAGAGGCCATACCTGCACAGTTTGAAACAGCTGTAATTCCACCAACCTCTCCCTCTGAAATCAGTAAAATAATAAACTCACTGAAAAGTAAAAGCTCTTACGGAATTGATGGCATTTCCAGCAAAGTACTTAAAGCTTGTTCCCCACAGATAAGTAGAATTCTCAGCCACGTATGTAATAGCTCTTTGGAGCAGGGTGTTTTCCCTGATAGACTGAAATATGCCATTGTAAAACCATTGCATAAAAAGGGGGATATGTCGGATGTCAACAACTACCGCCCAATCTCTCTTCTGACAGCTCTATCAAAAATTTTTGAGAAAGTAATGTATTCAAGAGTAGCCTCCCATATTTGTAAAAATAAAGTACTAACAAAATGTCAGTTTGGTTTTCAGAAAGGCTTTTCAACAGAAAATGCTATATATGCTTTCACTGATCAAATATTAAATGCTCTGAATAACCGGACATCACCCATTGGTATTTTTTGTGATCTCTCAAAGGCCTTTGATTGTGTAAATCATGGAATTCTTTTAGATAAGCTAAATCATTATGGTTTGAGTGGGGCAGTGCACAAATGGTTTAATTCATACTTAACTGGAAGAATGCAGAAAGTTGAAATAAGTGGTTCGTGTAATGTTAAAACAGCTGATTCCTCAAACTGGGGTGCTATCAAGCACGGGGTCCCACAGGGTTCGGTCTTAGGTCCTTTACTGTTCTTGATATACATTAATGACTTACCATTCCACATTGATGAAGATGCAAAGTTAGTTCTTTTTGCTGATGATACAAGTATAGTAATAACATCCAAAAACCAAGAACTAAGTGATGTAATTGTAAATGATGTTTTTCACAAAATTATTAAGTGGTTCTCAGCAAACGGACTCTCTTTAAATTTTGATAAAACACAGTATATACAGTTCCGTACAGTAAATGGCACAACTCCAGTAATAAATATAGAATTTGAACAGAAGTCTGTAGCTAAGGTAGAATTTTCAAAATTTTTAGGTGTGTCCATTGATGAGAGGTTAAACTGGAAGCAACACATTGATGGTCTGCTGAAACGTCTGAGTTCAGCTATGTATGCTATTAGGGTTATTGCAAATTTTGGTGATAAGAATCTCAGTAAATTAGCTTACTATGCCTACTTTCATTCACTGCTTTCGTATGGCATCATATTCTGGGGTAATTCATCGTTGAGTAGAAAAGTATTCATTGCACAAAAACGTGTAATCAGAATAATTGCTGGAGCCCACCCACGGTCATCCTGCAGACATCTATTTAAGGATCTAGGGATCCTCACAGTAACCTCACAGTATATATATTCCCTTATGAAATTTGTTGATAATAATCCAACCCAATTCAAAAGTAATAGCAGTGTGCATACCTATAACACCAGGAGAAAGGATGATCTTCACTATGCAGGGTTAAATCTGACTTTGGCACAGAAAGGGGTAAATTATGCTGCCACAAAAGTCTTTGGGCACCTACCAAACAGCATCAAAAGCCTGACAGATAGCCAACTAACATTTAAAAATAAATTAAAAGAATTTCTAGATGACAACTCCTTCTACTCATTGGCTGAATTTTTAGATATAAAGTAAGTAAAAAAAAAAAAACTTAATCATTAGTGTCATGCAATATTTTGTGTAATGTAATTTCTTGTACAGACATCTTTTATTAACCTGACACGTTCCACAACATTACGAAGTGTCGTATTCATGATCTATGGAACAAGTATTAATCTAATCTAATCTAATCTAATCTTTAGGCAGTGACAGGTGGCGGCGGGCGGCACAGCTCCACACACCTCGCCGTCTCGGAACTAACTCTCCTAACTTCTCCTTACTACACTTTACCGAACCTGGTTTAAGAAAAACTATCTGGCTGTGTTTTCAACTGACCATTCAGGGTCTCAATGTTAACCTTAAGCTCCGCCTACAAAAATTCTGTCCATCCAATGAGAAATGTTATACTTTTCGTGGTGGGGCAATGTTTTTAATGTTTGCTACGCAAACAGAGACGTGTATAGTCTCACGCTAAAACTTGCAGCTGGTGTGGCCCTTTTAGTGTTATCGTAAGATCTATACTGTTCTTCTGGAGGGCTCTATCTTTTAGCATGGGCTGGGGGTGGTCTTGGCGGTCGGCTGGCGACGTGGGTGTCCGTCCCTTATCGTAGGGCCTCCTAGCCTACACGACTTTGCTCTCGGCTTCTGTTCTCGTTTCTCCCCTCGGAACTGCATCTGTTTCATGGTGGGAAGGTATGACATGCATTTAGGCGTTCTTGTGTTAGTCTGTGGTATTCCATTTGCTCACTCGTTGATTGTATTACTTTGGTTAATTTAATGTCAGGATTTATGCGAAACTATGTGACATACTGCCGGATTTGCTATCATGTCGGGGTTTTCGTGGAAGGTGTTGGATTTGCCTGACACCGTACAAGGTCACATAGTCGAAGTTCGCTACACTGCTTTAACGAGGCCTCCACTGTTCATGATAAGATACATTTCACAATAGAGAAAGAGCAAAATAGACACTTAAATTTCTTGGACATCACCATAAAGATTCAAAACAAACAACACACATTTACCATATACCGAAAACCGACAACAGGAGACACAATTACACACGAGACATCACAACACCCCAATTCTCAAAAGCCGGCAGCACTTAGATACATGCTCCACAGACCAAACACAGTACCATAAGGTACAGACAATTACAAAAAAGAAATGAATACTATAATACAAATAGCCACAGGCAATGGATACAAAGAGAACTTAGTAACAAAGCTGAACAATAAAATCAAGAAACAGAAAAGAACAAACACCTAACTGCCACCAACACAAGGACAAAATCACACACAAAGAAATACACAAAATACAAGAACAGAAGCAGCACATAATGTGAAAGAAACAGAAAGTAAAAGATGGCACACAATGATATACAACCACAAATACACACACAGAATATCCAATATTTTCAAAACACAAGGCATGAAAATAGCACACCAAACCAACAACTCAATTCAGAAATACTTCCCGAAAACAATAGGAAAAACAGATCTGTATCAGAAATCAGAAATGCACCAACTGAAATGCAATACATGTTGTAAGAGGTCCATGATTAAAGGATTTGTTGCAAGTGCACTCGAGCAAATGTAATTTCGCTGGATTGCTCACGCACTGCCTGCGATATGTAAGGTATAAGAGAATCTCAGACCAGAGAGCAGTGTTGTATGCAGTAGGAACTTTGTAGCGGTAGGAGTAAGTAGTTGCTAGCGAGCAGTCTAGTGTATCGTGTTGGCTGGCCGGTCGTGGTGGAGCGATGGCGGAGCCTGAGCGTTGTAGTGTAAGGTAAAAGCAGCCTCGCGCATATGTAGTGCCCTTATTCTGATGAACAGTCGGCTTTGAAAATGAGTTCGAATATTAGGCCCTTTTTTGCCTGGACCAAGAGCTTTAATAGTTTCAGAAGCGCTCACGATCGCGAGTGTGAATGCACACAATCGGTATAAGAACATCCGGTTTCACCGCAACACCATTTGGTGTAATTTTTAAGTCGTTACCGGTACTGGACGTCAGCTAATCTTTACTTCCAACTTCTTGGTTGAGTTGGTACGATCATACTCTACTGGCCATTAAAAATGCTACACCACGAAGATGACGTGCTACAGACGTGAAATTTAACCGACGGAAAGAAGATGATGTGATATGCGAACGATTAGCTTTTCAGAGCATTCACACAAGGTTGGCGCCGGTGGTGACACCTACAACGTGCTGACATGAAGAAAGTTTCCAACCGATTTCTCATGCACAAACAGCAGTTGACCGGCGTTGCCTGGTGAAATGTTGTTGTGATGCCTCGTGTAAGGAGGAGAAATGCGTACCATCACGTTTCCGACTTTGATAAAGGCCGGATTGTAGCCTATCGCGATTGCGGTTTATCGTATCGCGACATTGCTGCACGCGTTGTTCGAGATCCAATGACTGTGAGCAGAATATGGAATCGGTGGATTCAGGAGGGTAATACGGAACGCCGCGCTGGATCCCAACGGCCTCGTATCACTAGGAGTCGAGATGACAGACATCTTATCCTCATGGCTGTAACGGATCGTGCAGCCACGTCTCGATCCCTGAGTCAACAGATGGGCAAGACAACAACCATCTGCACGAACAGTTCGACGACGTTTGTAGCAGCATGGACTATCAGCTCGGAGACCATGGCTGCGGTTACCCTTGACGCTGCATCACAGACAGGAGCGCCTGTGATGGTGTACTCAACAACGAACCTGGGTGCACGAATGGCCAAAGGTAATTTTTTTCGGATGAATCCAGGTTCTGTTTACAGCATCATGATGGTCGCATCCGTGTTTGGCGACATCGCGGTGAACGCACATTGGAAGCGTGTATTCGTCATCGCGATACTGGCGTATCAACCGGCGTGATGGTACGGGTTGCCATTGGCTACACGTCTCGGTCACCTCTTGTTCGCATTGACGGCACTTTGAACAATGGACGTTACATTCCAGATGTGTTACCACCCGTGGCTCTACCCTCATTCGATCCCTGCGAAACCCTACATTTCAGCAGGATAATATACGACCGCATGTTGCAGGTCCTGTATGGGCCTTTCTGGATACAGAAAATGTTCGACTGCTGCCCTGGCCAGCACATTCTCCAGATCTCTCACCAAATGAAAACGTCTGGTCAATGGTGGCCGAGCAACTGGCTCGTTACAATACGCCAGTCACTCTTCTTGATCAACTGTGGTATCATGTTGAAGCTGCGTGGGCAGTTGTACCTGTACACGCCATCAAAGCTCTGTTTGACTCAATGCCCAGGCGTATCAAGGCCGTTATTACGGCCAGAGGTGGTTGTTGTGGGTACTGATTTCTCAGGATCTATGCACCCAAACTGCGTGAAAATGTAATCACATGTCAGTTCCAGTATAATATATTTGTCCAATGAATACCCATTTATCACCTGCGTTTCTTCTTGGTGTAGCAATTTTAATGGCCAGTAGTGTACCTTTGACTTTTCGAAGAACTAATGTTAATACTTGTAGATTGGCTGCTGTGTGAAATCCGAACCTTTTGCTTGCGGACGATAGACCAATAGATTATTGTTACTCCTCTGACTAACCAGTGTGTGTATACGAGTGTG
The DNA here is from genome assembly GCF_023897955.1 of Schistocerca gregaria. Taxonomy (NCBI): domain Eukaryota; kingdom Metazoa; phylum Arthropoda; class Insecta; order Orthoptera; family Acrididae; genus Schistocerca; species Schistocerca gregaria. Next base: position 609,939,906 of record NC_064922.1, on the reverse strand, counting down.
TTAACTAACAACAACATGAATGAGATCATCATCTCAGGTCTCTGGATATTGAACGTCTGGTTAATTAAAGAATCATTCTGATTTCCTATTACTTTAACGTCTGAAACCTAGAAAATATTAAAGTTAAGTATGCGACCTAGTGGCGGTGGGAGGGACGGGGAGAACATATGTAATCGATGTATTTACACGCAGCCTAATCGAAAACAATCAGGCAAGTTAGCGGAATATGCGGCTGCAAAGGCGCAGTTGCACTTAATCATATGCTAATGGCGAAGTCAAACGTAGGCAGTATTTGGTTTTAAAGAAACGCTTCGCTAGATAGATTAGCCAGTACCGTTGTCTCAAATGTTACCTCTCAGGCGATAACGGCTGTGGCATTGCCTGATTTCAAACTGCATTAAACTGGATTGGTTCGCCTACTTAACACGCGTACTTCCCACGGTTACTGGCGTTTACGGCGCAGTGTCACAACCTTCCTCGCAGTGGCTGTGGTAACCCACATCTTCTTTGTAATGATTGGTCTGTTTCGCGTGATCTACTTAGGCGTTCACATCTGTGTTTGGAACATACAATAACAAGTGTAAGGTCGCCTGCGTTAGCTTATTAGGCTACTGCGCGTCAAATACCTCACAGGGAGTTAACATAGACCCGACACTGCTTACAAGGGAACCTCCCCTTCGCACCCCCCTCAGATTTAGTTATAAGTTGGCACAGTGGATAGGCCTTGAAAAACTGAACACAGACCAATCGAGAAAACAGGAAGAAGTTGTGTGGAACTATGAAAAAAAATAAGCAAAATATACTAACTGAGTAGTCCATCCGCAAGACTGGCGACATCAACGATAATGTGAGATCAGGAGCGCCGTGCTCCTGTGGTTAGCGTAAGCAACTGCGGGACGAGAGGTCCTTGGTTCAAATCTTCCCTCGAGCGAAAAGTTTTTTTTTCTTTATTTTTGCAAAGTTATGATCTGTCCGTTCGTTCATTGATGTCTCTGTTCACTGTAATAAGTTTAGCGTCTGTGTTTTGCGACCCCACAGCAAAACCGTGCGATTAGTAGACGAAAGGACGTGCCTCTCCAATGGGAACCGAAAACATTTGATCGCAAGGTCATAGGTCAACCGATTCCTCCACAGGAAAACACATCTGATATATTCTATACGACACTGGTGACGGCATGTGCGTCACATGACAGGAATATGTTGTCGACCCAGCTACCTTGTACACTTGGCGAATGGGTAAAAAGATTCTTCTACCATGCCCGATTTAGGTTTTCTTATGGATGTGATAATCACTCCAAAAAAGTGTTGAAAACATAAGAGTTGGTCACATAAACTGCAAAAAAAGTATGCAACAGTTTCACAGTCGCACAGTTTTCCCTGTGCTCTGTCAAAATATGTGTTTTTAACGTTTTCAAATTTTTTCTGTGTGTAGACCGTCAAATCCTGCATATGTCCAAGCAAATCTGAACATGTCCTGAAATTTTGGAGAGCGAAGTTGATTATATAAAAAAAATTATTTTTCGCTCGAGGGAAGACTTGAACCAAGGACCTCTAGTTCCGCAGCTGCTCACGCTAACCACAGGACCATGGCGCTCCTGAGCTCGCATTCTCCTGGATGTTGCTTATCTTGCACATGGACTACTCAGTTTGTATATTTTTGCTTATTTTTTCATAGTTTCACACAACATCTTCCTGTTTTCTCGATTGATGCTTGTTCAGTTTTCCAAGGCCTATCAACTGTGCCAACTTATAACTAAATCTGAGAGGGGTGCGATGGGCAGGTTCCCTTGTTAGACCATAGATACATATAGACCGCGCACGCCCCTACCTCAGTCGTGTTAATTTTTTAAATCAACGTCCATGTCAAGTGACGGTGGGCAAACGCCGAATTCTTTCCTTTCACACTATGGGAAGAGAAGCCGACATTTAGGGTTTTTCCCATTGAAGGCTGAAATTAAGCATAGGTTTTAGCAACTGAAAGACTTATTGCCTTAATATTACATATCTTCTAACACAGCTAATTTCTCTGAACCTCCCAGTATTAATGCGATGTTATGGTATTTACACTTGTCCAACTAAAATTGTAACAAAAGTCAGCACGTTGTAGGTGTCACCACCGGCGCCAACCTTGTGTGAATGCTCTGAAAAGCTAATCGTTCGCATATCACATCATCTTCTTTCCGTCGGTTAAATTTCACGTCTGTAGCACGTCATCTTCGTGGTGTAGCATTTTTAATGGCCAGTAGAGTATGATCGTACCAACTCAACCAAGAAGTTGGAAGTAAAGATTAGCTGACGTCCAGTACCGGTAACGACTTAAAAATTACACCAAATGGTGTTGCGGTGAAACCGGATGTTCTTATACCGATTGTGTGCATTCACACTCGCGATCGTGAGCGCTTCTGAAACTATTAAAGCTCTTGGTCCAGGCAAAAAAGGGCCTAATATTCGAACTCATTTTCAAAGCCGACTGTTCATCAGAATAAGGGCACTTTTTAACTATCCGATTGCATAACAAATGAAGTTGATCCCAGCACACAATCTAAAACTTTTAGTTCTCTAAGAGATGTAACACTCAAATAAACTGTTCTGAATATTAAACTTCAAATAAGTTTCACAAACTCCAAACCGGAAATCATAATCAAAGAATATGTGTTGTGATGCAGTTTCAACATACAGGGTGTTACAAAAAGGTACGGCCAAACTTTCAGGAAACATTCCCCACACACAAAGAAAGAAAATATGTTACGTGGACATGTGTCCGGAAACGCTTACTTTCCATCTTAGAGCACATTTTGTTACTTCTCTTCAAATCACATTAACCATGGAATGGAAACACACAGCAACAGAACGTACCAGCGTGATTTCAAACACTTTGTTACAGGAAATGTTCAAAATGTCCTCCGTTAGCGAGGATACATGCATCCACCCTCCGTCGCATGGAATCCCTGATGCGCTGATGCAGCCCTTGAGAATGGCGTATTGTATCACAGCCGTCCACAATACGAGCGGAAGAGTCTCTACATTTGGTACCGGGGTTGCGTAGACAAGAGCTTTCAAATGCCCCCATAAATGAAAGTCAAGAGGGTTGAGGTCAGGAGAGCGTGGAGGCCATGGAATTGGTCCGCCTCCACCAATCCATAGGTCACCGAATGTGTTGTTGAGAAGCGTACGAACACTTCGACTAAAATGTGCAGAAGTTCCATAGTGCATGAACCACATATTTTGTCGTACTTGTAAAGGCAGATGTTCTAGTAGCACACGTAGAGTATCCCGTATGAAATCATGATAACGTGCTCCATTGAGCGTAGGTGGGAGAAAATGAGGTCCAATCAAGTCATCACCAAGAATGCCTACCCAAACGTTCACAGAAAATCTTTGTTGATGACGTGATTGCACAATTGCGTGTGGATTCTCGTCAGCCCACACATGATGATCGTGAAAATTTACAATTTGATCACGTTGGAATGGAGCCTCATCCGTAAAGAGAACATTTGCACTGAAATGAGGATTGACACATTGTTGGATGAACCATTCGCAGAAGTGTACCCGTGGAGGCCAATCAGGTGCTGCACATTGTACAGAAACAACTGGTTCTCCTGTAGCACTCTCCATACAGTGACGTGGTCAACGTAACCTTGTACAGCAGCAACTTGTCTGACGCTGACATTAGGGTTATCGTCCACTGCACGAAGAATTGCCTCGTCCATTGCAGGTGTCCTCGTCGTTCTAGGTCTTCCCCAGTCGCGAGTCATAGGCTGGAATATTCCGTGCTCCCTAAGACGCCGATCAATTGCTTCGAACGTCTTCCTGTCGGGACACTTTCGTTCTGGAAATCTGTCTCGATATAAACGTACAGCGCCACGGCTATTGCCCCGTGCTAATCCGTACATCAAATGTGCACCTGCCAACTCCGAATTTGTTAACATTGCACTGACTGCAAAACCACGTTCGTGATGAACACTAACCTGTTGATGATGCTACGTACTGATGTGCTTGATGCTAGTACTGTAGAGCAATGAGTCGCATGTCAACACAAGCACCGAAGTCAACATTACCTTCCTTCAATTGGGCCAACTGGCGGTGAATCGAGGAAGTACAGTACATACTGACGAAACTAAAATGAGCTCTAACATGGAAATTAAGCGTTTCCGGACACATGTCCACATAACATCTTTTCTTTATTTGTGTGTGAGGAATGTTACCTGAAATTTTGGCTGTACCTTTTTGCAACACCCTGTATGTTCTCAATAAATCAGTATTAGACACAGGGGCCGTAAATACCCTCACTATCTTCTGTTCATATGAAACAGTGTTCAACATTAAACAAGAAACTTGGTCTGGCGCATAATAAGAATTCGTCAGTCGATCACAAGTACATTGCAGTGGATGACGGTACATAATTCAGTTCAATATTTCTTGTTTACCAGCAGCGGTGCCAAGGTGCTCCATGACTGCCGGCTATTGTCACCCTGTCCTCATTCCTCATGCAGTCTAAACCAGGTAATTTTAACCTCCTCATCAGCTCTTGATACTGCGTGAAATCGTAGTACACTTTCTGTAACTGTTCTGACATTATTAGCAAGTGACACATCTCCATACTTGTGATTCCGTCAGCCGCTCAGCAATACTGATCGCCGCATTATCTCGTCTTAATTATTTGTACGAGGATTAAATTTACATCAGAACGGTTATTATAGCTTAACCGCTAAAATGATTAATTAATTCATAAATTAATTATTAATAGTTCTTCAAATTAACAAAGCAACTTATACGCCGTTCTAACGACAGAGAGAGAGAGAGAGAGACAGACAGACAGACAGACAGAAAACCTCGCACAAGGCCTGGGAGTTGACACTCAACATGAACAAACGTAGCTCATTAAGCATAAATAGGCGTATGGACCCTTTATCACCCGATTTCCGATTGGTAATCAATAACTGGAAACAGTAATTCCAGTGCATGTGTGTGTGTGTGTGTGTGTGTGTGTGTGTGTGTGTGTGTGTGTTTGGGGATTTAGGAGCACAGCGCCCATACGAAAACTAGTCGAAACGAATGTGGTTAATACGCACAAAATGCGATGAATGAAATAGAAAGCCATATGAGATCTCCCAGTTCAATTCCGATCATCCGTACAATCGCACTGTCTCGCATCATGTTAGTTAAATTATGTAGGCATGTGCGTTCGGACTTATCTAATGTAAACGACCACATAAGATGACTTTTAGCAAATTCAAAGCCAGATTGACTGATAGGACTAATCCCAAGGAAGTTCTCGTCGGTCTGTGACGCAGCACGTTTCGTCGTGGGTTCGGTTACTAAACGTGAAGCCGTCGTGGAGATAGTCATCCAACTCCAGCACTGGAATTCATCATTTCCAGGTTTGCTGTCTAATGTGGTAGAGTGAATATGCTAAGTTGAAAATCATAGACAGTCTAATTCATACGCAGGCTTGCCGATAACAATCATTCTTCCTGCGCACCATTCTCTAGTGGAACAGAAAAAGGCGGAAATAACAAAAAAATGGTTCAAGTGGCTCTGAGCACTATGGGACTCAACATCTGAGGTCATCAGTCCCCTAGGCTTAGAACTACTTAAACCTAACTAACCTAAGGACATTATACACATCCATGCTCGAGGCAGGATTCTAACCTGCGACCGTAGCGGTCGCTCGGCTCCACATTGTAGCGACTAGAACCGCATGGCCACACCGGCTGGCGCATAAAATAACAGTGATACCACATGTACCCTCAACCTCACATCATGAGTTGCGGAGTAGATATGCTGACATTGATCTAGATATAGATGAAGTGAATAGCTGATTTAATTCCTGTTTTTAATTCTGCTGTTTGCTTCGCAGCACTGAAGTCATTAGAGTAATTAAAATGACGAAAAAAGCTGTAGGGTGTTCCTTGTGAATCGATGAGGAAAACGAGATCTGGGAGAAATGTTGGTAGTTAAAAAGCAGTCATAAAAATACAATAAGTCCAGTTGCCGTTGCTGCTCTCCGTTGAATAAGGCATTTTCTTCCACCCTCTAAAGGTAAATTAGTTGAAGGGTTGGATTTTACGGTGTGCGTCCTCGGTTGCAACTCCTCGTGAAGTGATAGGCGGTTCACTGAAAGGCTACAGTATCGCCCGACATTGAAAATAGGTAGAACATACTTCGTTCTTCTTGACAGAACAACATATTTTTTCTAATAAGAACTCAATTTCATTTAATACACCGATGCCGGAACCAGTGTAGGAAAGAATGACAATTTATTTATTTAATTGATCACATGTGCACTCTCACAAAATAAATCCCTACATCCAATTTGGTGAGATCTGTGAAATGAATGAATGTATGGTCAGCTGCTAACCGCAGATAGTGAATGTGCAATATAAGATCATCTTTGACACGGTCTTTCGGTCACCTTTGGTGGAACCAAAGAGATGAAATTTACCTGAGCTTTGAGCGCCTGAAATGTGGCTGACCAATATGGTAGCATGGTGTTCCCCCACCTCGGCCGAGGTGCGAGATGACCTGAAGAACGGCCATGTTTCAGCACTCTGGCGCTTTGTCTTGGTAAGACCTGTCTTAGGTGTGCTCCGTAAAGACAAAAGAGTGGAAAGATGGTATGCATGTGAAATACTTAAGAGTAATATGGAATAATTATTTCTCTATTTCAGGAACTTTTGTGAGGAGAATTAAATGACAGGCAGGTAATATTAAGAGATCGTAGTAATCTATGGAAGTGACCAACGGTACAATGAAACCACGTGTAGCACTAGGTTGAAATACCTCCGAGTGCCAAAGTTAAGCTGAATTACTGGCGTGTATACTATAAGTTGGAAATATTTAAGAAGTGGCGTGTGCAGGACTGGAAATTAGAGACGAGTACTTCCACGAGGTGAGTACTGTGTGAGTCTCAATCTGTGTATGAGACAAAGGATAAAGAGAAGTACTCGTCCATGGTATCAGTTGAGGACTCGTGTGTGTGTGATGAATATGTTCTTAGTATTACTTTGCGTGTTACGTTTCCGAGTGACGCTAACTAGCAACACCACTTGGCTTGCATTGCACAGGAAGACGTGCACATATCCTCCAGAGTTCGTAGTAGGGAAGAAAAGTTACGAAGTGGGGCAGTGTCGTGTGAAACAGAGACGAGTACTAATTGAAGTGGAAAAGCTGAAAGTGATGTGATTCTAATGTTGTGACTATTCTTTGTGTTGTATTCTATGTTCCCAGTGTGGTGTATTTCATGTAATTTAAGTATGTGTGGTTTGCATGGGAAAGTAGCAAGATAGGTTCAGAGGCAGTGGGTTATGCATGTTCCTTTGTGTACCGCTCGGTCTGGAGGTAATTTTCGTGATGATGGGTGTAAGAGTCGAAGTGTGAGATATAGCAAAAGATCCACCATCCTATCCAGAAAGTGCACTGTAGCGTTAGATCATTACGAGACCATAAGGCAGAGAATCACCAATGTAAAGCCATGCCCACTGAGCGGAGTTTCTCATGTGTAATTGTTGTATAAAATGTAATGGTGTGTTTAGGTTATCTTTGAATCATAATAGAATTTATCGGAATAAAAAAGATAGTGAAAAGAAAATGATTGGTGGACTTGTTCTTCGAATAGTGTGTAATCATGATACCCAGAATTTATAATGTGTATGCCATTCACATTCAGTGCGATGGCCACGTGTTGATCAAAGCCGTCGGATAAGAAGGAAAATGTGGTATTGCCAGAGCGTAGTGAACAAGCAGAGTTGTGTTATTTACTAATAGTCAGATGTGCGTTATCCGTTTCCGTTACTTAATATACGAGGGTCAGTCAAAAAGTAATGCCTCCTATTTTTTTCTACGTTTAATTGTCAGGAAATTTAAATGCAGTTACATAGGTTGAAAACCACAACATTGAGGATCATTTTGTCATTTTTCAATGTAATCTCCGCCCATCTCTACAGTTTTGGTCCATCTTTGAACAAGGGCATGTATCCCAGCACGGTAAAAATCACAGCTCTGCTTCCTAAGCCATTGACGCACGGATGTTTTGACGGCCTCCTCATCTTCAAAATGAATCCCACGATGAGCTTCTTTTAGTGGCCCGAACAGATGGAAGTCTGATGGTGCCAGGTCAGGGCTGTATGGGGGATGAGGCAAAACTTCCCATCCAATTTTGACAATCTCGTCAGAGGTGTGACGACTGGTGTGTGGTCTTGCATTGTCATGCAAAAGAAGAACATCTGCCATTGATTTTGTTGGGCGAACTCGCTGAAGACGTGCTTTAAGTTTTTTGAGGGTTGTGACGTATTGAACAGAATTTATTGTGCATCCCTGCTCCAAAAAATCAACCAGAATCACACCATCTGTATCCCAGAAAACTGTTGTCATAACTTTCCCTGACGATCGCACAGTTTTGAATTTTTTCTTCCTCGGCGAGCTTGTGTGACGCCACTCCATTGACTGCCTCTTTGATTCGGGTTCAAAAAAATGCACCCATGTTTCGCCCCCGGTCACAATTTTTTTCAGAAACTCATCTCCCTCCAAACGGAAGCGCTGCAAGTGTTGGGAGGCTATTGTTTTCCTTGCCTCTTTATTCTGATCGGTTAACATTCTTGGAACCCACCGTGCACAAACTTTTGAGTACCCCAATTGTTTAATAATCGTGATCACACTGCCTTTACTAAGAGAAATAATGCGACACACTTCATCTGCAGTCACCCGACGGTCACCACGAATGATGTCATCAACTTGCTGAATTTTGTGTGGAGTCACCGGCCTGCCGCTCCGCTTTTCGTCAGTCAACGGTGTTTGCCCTTCAGCTTCCTTACAACGACGAACCCATCGTCTAACAGTGCTGACATCCACTGTCACAACACCATACACCTTCTTCAGTCTTTCATGAATGCGTATGGGCGTTTCACCTTCTGCATTCAAGAATTCAATCACACAACGCTGTCTCAAACGAACATCGATGTCGGCCATCTTACAAACTTCTGCTGTGCTGCCGCCTGTTGACACAGAAAGTTACTACTGCAGTGGATTGCAGAAGAAGGTTTGAGGAATGGCGCCAAATTCAAATTTTTCACTTAACTTAATTTTTTTAAGTAGAAAAAAATGGGAGGCATTACTTTTTGACCGACCCTCGTACAAACAGGAGAACAATTTGTAGCTTAATTGTGGGTACTAGAGCCCATAATCAATCATTGATGTTGCTCAAGAAATAAGAATAAATCCACTCACTTGGCAGACCACTCATCTTGCAGGCCTGACTGCTTGATGCCACAGTATGAGCAAGGCATGTGGGTGCCTCTCAACACAAACGCCAACAAAAAATTTTAAAAAATTGTATATGATTTGTAGCAATTAATTGTGAGGAGGCAGTTAACAGTCAACGGCCTTGCCACAGAGGTAACACCAGTTCCCATTAGATAACGGAAGTTAAGATCTCTTGGGATTGGCCAGTCTCATAGTTGGATAGGTGACCGTCTGGGTCTGCCGAGCGTTGTTGGCAGGGGGGCGCACTCTGCCCTTGTGAGGCCAATTGAGTAGCTCCTTGATTGACAAGTAGCGGGTCCAGTCACGAAAACTGAGAAAGGCCGGGAGAGCGGTGTGCTGACCACATGCCCCTCCATATCCACCTCCAGTGGCGCCTATCGGTTGAGAATGACACGACGGTCAGTCGGTACCATCGCGCCTTCCGAAAGCTTGTTCGGACGGAGAGGAGAGGTAGTCAATAAGTTTTCAAAACACAGATCATAAAAATTATGTAAATATTTTTACGTTTGTTGTTTCAACAAAATCTTTTCATTTCTCTTGAAATACCTAATTTAACTCCTTTTATGTTAACAAACTTCTGTAGTTTTCACGAAGAAGAGTGAAACTGCTAACATATTACTGAGAAACAAAATATACCTGTTCCTTTTACGAATGTTCTTCCACAACATGGAAGGATCTTTTCTTTTCTGTCACATTAGTTATTTGTCTTCAGCATACTTGCGCTGCAGCGCAACAAATGTGTGCACTGTTTTACTTTATGTTGAAACGTGCTGGTAAGTCCTTCCGAAATGTGTGCGTGAAAGGCTGAAACAAATTATCGGGAAAACGTACATCTATATTTTACTGGCCACCTTGCAGTAGGTGATGCAGGTACTTAATGAAGCATTGTTATTTAGTTAGTTTCCTATTCCACGCTAACTTTGTGGGGGAGAAGAACTCATGGTAAGCCTCCATGTGGTCTCAGATATCACTATCATGGTATTTTCACGAGATACAGGTAAGAGGAAGCAACATACTGTTCGACCCTTCCAGGGACTTACGGCCTAGAAATTTTAACTGTAAACCACGCCTTGATGCACGCCACTCTTGCGCTGGAGCCGGATGAGCATCCCCATGATGTTTTAGTTGTTACTGAACGAACCTGTCAAGAAACGGACTGTGCTTCTTTGGATATTCTCTGTTTCCTCTACCAATGCTGCCTCCCAAGCGTCCACGACTGAGAATAAACACTCGAGTATCGGTCGAACTAGAACTGTGTAATCTACCCCTTTAATTAGTTAGTTTTACGTTCCAAGGATCATTTGTACGAGTAATCGAAATGGTGTGAAACGAGTCATTTTACATGTATTTACACATTCATATATAAAAATGGCTATTTGCTGACAACTCACAAATTGTTCATGCTAATTAATAATTGCTATTAATGACCTTTTATGTATCGTATATATAGAAATTCTTCCTCAGATTAGAGAAAGTGGATTATATGTACTCAGGATTTGTCTATTGAATCTCACTTTGTCGTTTGACTATCCTGCGTTTAAGTTTACGTAGTTGTTCCCATTAAAATAGCGTTGTAGGCATACTTCCAGTCATTTAGCACCGGTGACATTTTCCAGTGACTGTCTGGCAACGTTTCCCAAAACCTTTTTTTATCACATGGTTGACTGGCATCACTGACCTCAAAGTTAAGGTGTCTGATGAATGTAATCTTTTTTGATAATTGTACTAAAGGGCCTTCACTTGGTTTCTTTGTTATGTGCCTTCTTGTTGCAAACTGACTAATTTTAATGTTCAGACACTGATTGCTCCCATTCCGTCCCTTCTTTCTAGACAAATTCACCCAAGTATTTGAAATTCTTGACCCATCCGGTCTCTCTATAGTCATTTCTCACCCACTGTGATCCGTAATTTACATTTATCTGTAGACATCTCTCAGGTGCTTCCTTCCAGTATTCAAGTTTTTTAACTGTTGATTTTGTTACTTGAGATAGCTATGTGATTGTCAAAAGTCAAGCAATCAACATATATATACTCCTTTGAGTTTTCGCCCTGTATGAACTTTATTCTCTCTATTTCCTCGGTGATGTGTCGCCGAAGGCGGTGTAGGTAAAATACCCAGGTATAAAATGAAAAAAAGTAATAAACAATCTTCTCTGACAGGAATTAATTTAGAACAAAATAACTGAAAACAGGTCACTTCTTGAATAGTGAAAGAACAACAATAACATCCAAGACTGAATAGCTGAAAATGTCACCTTAAACTGAATGTTCCAAAATCTAATGTCCATGCACTAAGTCGAAAGGGTGAAAGTTATAAAGTCTCGAAAGGAGTATGTCCAGTGTATTGCCAACGAAAAACAGAAACAAAATACAGGGTCCAATTGCTGGTCAGGCCACCTCTTCGTACTGCAGGACACGATTGATATAGGTCTTCAGCCGATCACTTTCCTGTCACCCGAAGAACTGTCCTTTGCAAAATTCTTGCCCACACACCCCATCTGTGTTTTTCGTTCCTGGGTGACTAGGTGCAAGGCCTCGACACAGCATCCCCCTCCCCACCCTCACCCAGGAAGGGGTGGAGAAGTGGTAGTACATCTCAACATTCCTAGAAGGGCCTTTGTCCCTGTTGGTTGGCAGGTTGGCTGGAGGTCTGAGGATCACTTCCATTGACGTTGACACTGGTGTGGCAGGTGGAGCAGCTGAAGGCCCCTTCAAGTAGCCAGCTGTAGGCTGGAGCTGATACAGACTAGCAGTGTCTGCGGTGCGCATTGTGAAGGACTCCGTTTCTGAAACAACAGATGGTGGTAGACTACCAGACCAAGGAAGATGACTATGGCAAGGCTGCAATTGGTTAATGTGCTTATGGCACCTAAGCTGTAACTCAGCCCCGTAGACTGAAGGAAACCAATGCCAGTGGCCTTTGGGGAAGACAAAGGCCCACATGGGATGTTGGAGAGAGCAGCTGGACTTCTGAGAGGAGGGATGGGCGCTGTTCAAATGGATAATAGGCAGCTGAGACTGGTGTGATGGGCTGTGTAATTTTTCTGCTGGGATTAACCCATCCTGGGGAATAGAACGATAAGAAGCCAGAAAAAGCCTGAGGCTTCGTCCAGTGGGTGATGGCAGTGCAGCTTGGACAGTTGAGATTTAAAGGTATGGATGAAGCGTTTGGCTAGACCAGTGGTTCCTAACCAGGGGGTAATTACCCCCTGAGGAGTAAAATAAAGTTTTCTGAGAGAGAGAAAGAAAAGGGTTCAATTGCGTTTCGGTCACATAAGTAAATAAGTTTTTAAAAGATCACTATTTTTATCTCTCTTTCATTAGACTGTAATACTGATCATGTAAGTTACAAGTAATTACATTTTCTAAATACTAGCATTAACACACGACGCGGTATGATGGAGCTTACTGGTTGTGAAACGAATGTGTGAGCAATTTCTTTCTCACACAGTCTGCCCACTACACACATATTTTGTACGTCACACCACGCGTAGATGAGAGCGAAATTGAGACATGTACATCACACATGCTTAAATATCTTACGAAAATGCTTTCTCCAAATTGTATGGAGTTCCCGCAGTGTACCAGTAGCTGCTTCATTATTCGCTTCACAACAAGCAAACAAACTAAATCACAATAAGTATGTAATGTCTACTACACTACTGTTTACCTATTTTTATTATTATTTTTGCTATTACTATTTTTATTGTGAATCGTAATGGTCAAACACGAAGTGCTGGCAGCTTGAAGTCTTCCAGTTCCTGCCAGTTAAGAAGTAATCAGTCCAACTATCAAGTGGTTTAAAAAGTATATATCATACATTTTAACTCAGTTGATTTTAATTGGTAGTACGTGGTGTGAAAGAAACAAATGTCGCTATGGAAAGGAGTGGTGCAGAGGAAGCATGTTTTCGACATATGTCTACCCTTAACGTGGATAGTTAGCTTTTTCTGAGAAAGTATATAGCACTTGCGATGCACTAAGAATTGCTTCAAAACTCCATAAAAGAAGGTTGTTAAAAATAAGCAGACCCAATTGTGTTATTGATACATTGGATTGTAGCTTAATAAAAGACCCACAAAAATTAAATAACTTTTCTCTTCGGTCATTTAAAAAAATGTCAAAATAACTCATTTTCATTCTAAGTTTAAGTTGGGTGCTAATCGGGGGGCGGCGGGGAGGGGGGAGGGGGGACTTCAGGTATTATTTTCTTGCATACAGGGGTAACGGTCTCAGAAAGGTTGGAAACCACTGCCATAGACAGACTCACGGACACCCAGTTCCTGATTATGCCTGGTCAATGAAGGAGTTGGTCCGTCTGCTGTTCTCAGACGGATGTGAAGTTGGCAGATGTGTCGTGAACTGTGGTGCAAGCCAGGACGTTTGTACTTTGATGTGCCTGCCCTACCATTCTGTGTGACTAAGTGAGCGCCCCACTGCCTTTTGTGACAATACAGAATTTTCATCTCAGATCAGGTTCATGTTCAGTGTTCCTATGTGTTCTCTTTCAGTAAACCTTTTATTTTTTGTGACTATATTGTTTTTTCTTGGATCTTGTAAGCATTTTCTTATGTTGTAGCAATGATGTATGATGTATGCTGTATAATCAACAATTCTCTTTATCATCTTCAGTTTTTTGTAGTCCTGTCTTCCTCAGATGCTTGTAATATTACGGTATACTGATAATTTTTACTTTATGGATCGTCTGACAACAACTGAGTGAAATTTTCGTGGCATACGAGTTTCGCCTTTATTTTCTGCAAGGCATCTTTAGTGGCCTGGAATATGTGATTTTTTGCTATTTAGTTTACTTTTTTGTCTATGTATCTATAGGTTATAAACAGTTCTGGTAGTTGGTTTTTGCTATTATGTAGTAATATTTTGAACTGTAATTACAGGTTGTTTGGACGATTTTCTACATATTACGTTCCTGTTGCATTTTTGGCGTTGTTCCTCTTCTTATAAATGTCAATTTGTGGTTTTTTCCCACATTTCACAGCACTAGAAACTGAACACTTGTTTTGATGCGATGTTTTGGTTTGTGTTGCCGACTGTTAGATGTTAATGCAAAAAATCGAATGTTATTGCCAAAAATCGAATGTTATTGTCAAAGATCGAATGTTATTGCCAACTTTCGAGTGCAGTTATTGAAGTATCTGTGACTTGTTTGTGTATGCGGTTTTTTTTTTTCAAAAATTGTTCAAATGGCTCTGAGAACTATGGGACTTAACATCTGCGGTCATCAGTCCCCTAGAACTTAGAACTACTTAAACCTAACTAACCTAAGGACATCACACACATCCATGCCCAAGGCAGGATTCGAACCTGCGACCGTAGCAGTGGCGCGGTTCCGGACTTAAACACCTAGAACCGCACAGCCACACCGGCCGGCTTTTTGTGGGCTCAGTGTGCGTGTTTTTCTGTGTGTGTACAGAGGGCGAAGGAGGGGAGATATATTTTCTTTTTCTGGTTGTGTGAGGGACAATTTTTATCTTATCATTTCTTTTATTAACTGTAGTAGGGAGCCTGTGCTGATGTGTGTATGTGTCTTTTATCACATGTTTGTTTTCAGCGAAGGCTTTCTGAATGTGGAAGTTTTCTTGCATTTGTATAAGATGTTTGCCATGGTTGCTTATTCTCATTGTTTTCATTTCTTGTTCCGTGTTACTAGGATGGTGGGTATGGTGTTTTAAATGTTCTGCAAATGTGGAATTGTTTGTTTCGTACTTCCAACTCCTGATATGTTCTTTGTATCGTGTTTTAAAATTCCTGTATGTCATGCCTATGTATACTGCATCACAACTTTAACAATCAAGTTTATACGAGTATAAACTTTTCATACGAGGTTATACGCATATAAACATTTGTTTAATATGTTTCCACTCAAGTCCTACATGATAATTTTAGTGTATAACGCTGTAGAACTTCTTCCTGATTGTAATGACTTAAATATTTGAATGGTATATCATTATCAATAGTTGCACATTTATTCAGAGAAGTGCTCTCAATAAAATAAAAATATCTATTTTAGGATCAGTTTTTTTTTGATAAATGTATTCCTTGTATAAACATTGATACAACAGTGGAGATCAACACTTTTTTAACATTCTCTAATTTAACTTCGCTTTGGCTATATTCATTGCTTTTCAAGGCGAGCCTTAGAAGCCGCTAAGTTCTGAGGATATGGGACAGGAATCGCAGCCACGGCAAAAAAACGCTTTCCAATGAGCCAAGGGAATACGGTATTTCGCAGAAACGCACAGGGGAAGCTTCAGCTATGGCGTGTCTCGCATTGTTAGGGTGATTCTCGCCTTGGTGAGCATCATGCTGGGACCTTGCCTTTGTTTTGTTTATGGCACGTCCCCACCCTGGACAGTCAAGCAGAATGCATTCGTTCTGGATGACAGAACTTTGTCGGCAGGAAGTTGATATACGAATCATATTAAGAAGAGTGTATTTAGCAGGAAAACATCTCCCAGGTTTCCGAAAAGTATAACAAAACAGCTCTAACTTACAGTAAGTTCAGAAGTTGTCGCAGAATTGCGGCTAGCTTGGATATAGTTTTTTAGCTTTTCCCAGGACCACTGATATGAGGCTACCTGCTGGGTGAGGGGACTCTGATAGATGAAACTTATATCATGAGAATGTAACAAGTAGAGGGAAGTGTTTTTAAAAAGAGGGTAGGGAATTGAGTTCATTGACTTTTTAAGGTTTTGCCTCTTCTTCGAGGGATATTTTGTTAAAGAAACAAGTACACTATTGGTGGACATACACCCCTGGAAATGGAAAAAAGAACACATTGACACCGGTGTGTCAGACCCACCATACTTGCTCCGGACACTGCGAGAGAGCTGTACAAGCAATGATCACACGCACGGCACAGTGGACACACCAGGAACCGCGGTGTTGGCCGTCGAATGGCGCTAGCTGCGCAGCATTTGTGCACCGCCGCCGTCAGTGTCAGCCGGTTTGCCGTGGCATACGGAGTCTTTAACACTGGTAACATGCCGCGACAGCGTGGACGTGAACCGTATGTGCAGTTGACGGACTTTGAGCGAGGGCGTATAGTGGGCATGCGGGAGGCCGGGTGGACGTACCGCCGAATTGCTCAACACGTGGGGCGTGAGGTCTCCACAGTACATCGATGTTGTCGCCAGTGGTCGGCGGAAGGTGCACGTGCCCGTCGACCTGGGACCGGACCGCAGCGACGCACGGATGCACGCCAAGACCGTAGGATCCTACGCAGTGGCGTAGAGGACCGCACCGCCACTTCCCAGCAAATTAGGGACACTGTTGCTCCTGGGGTATCGGCGAGGACCATTCGCAACCGTCTCCATGAAGCTGGGCTACGGTCCCGCACACCGTTAGGCCGTCTTCCGCTCACGCCCCAACATCGTGCAGCCCGCCTCCAGTGGTGTCGCGACAGACGTGAATGGAGGGACGAATGGAGACGTGTCGTCTTCAGCGATGAGAGTCGCTTCTGCCTTGGTGCCAATGATGGTCGTATGCGTGTTTGGCGCCTTGCAAGTGAGCGCCACAATCAGGACTCCATACGACCGAGGCACACAGGGCCAACACCCGGCATCATGGTGTGGGGAGCGATCTCCTACACTGGCCGTACACCTCTGGTGATCGTCGAGGGGACACTGAATAGTGCACGGTACATCCAAACCGTCATCGAACCCATCGTTCTACCATTCCTAGACCAGCAAGGGAACTTGCTGTTTCAACAGGACAATGCACGTCTGCATGTATCCCGTGCCACCCAACGTGCTCTAGAAGGTGTAAGTCAACTACCCTGGCCAGCAAGATCTCCGGATCTGTCCCCCATTGAGCATGTTTGGGACTGGATGAAGGGTCGTCTCACGCGGTCTGCACGTCCAGCACGAAAGCTGGTCCAACTGAGGCGCCAGGTGGAAATGGCATGGCAAGCCATTCCACAGGACTACATCCAGCATCTCAACGATCGTCTCCATGGGAGAATAGCAGCCTGCATTGCTGCGAAAGGTGGATATACACTGTACTAGTGCCGACATTGTGCATGCTCTGTTGCCTGTGTCTATGTGCCTGTGGTTCTGTCAGTGTGATCATGTGATGTATCTGACCCCAGGAATGTGTCAATAAAGTTTCCCCTTCCTGGGACAATGAATTCACGGTGTTCTTATTTCAATTTCCAGGAGTGTATATAACATTTAAGAGGATTGGTTTTTCTTGCTGAAAAGAAAGGAGCAGTTAGTTCCTTACTGTGACTTAGAAGGGAATCACTCATGGGGCTTGATGCTGAACATATCGACTCTACGCAGGTTTTGCTATCAACTGGAACAGCTGACTGTAGTTCAATATTCGAGGCCTTAGAAGAATGACTCTGGTGTCGTACTTGATGGCAGCATAATACGGTGACACCACTATGCTCATTTTACAATGAAGATTATGATGAGAACTGCAAGAAGTTCCAGCATGTTAGGACATTCCCAAGTTCGTAGTTCAGATTCGTGGTAGGATCTACTGTCCCGTGTTTGTCAGCACATCATCAGATGGATAGGCTTCTTTGGTTGTCTATTCAATCAAATAGTCACTGCAATCGATGTGTAGGGACGTTGAGATCAATTTCATGCAGTCAGACAAGTGGTTATTAGCTATTCCGAACTTTGCCAACTGATAGTTTCATTTTTATAGATCTCATGGCTAATTCTATGATTGTAACTTTGGTGATTTCAATTCTGATTTAGAAGCGTTTCCATTTTAATGCTTTCTTTTGTAATAAACTAAAGAGTTCATTCAAATATTGTTTTAATACCACATTTAACATTTTTTAACGATAATATGCCAATTCCTCCTTAAAGATTTATTGCTAGGGCCACAATATTTCGTTACATTAATTAGTCCGTTTGTGAACATTAATTGAGCACTGGAGTCAAGGTTGTGTTTATATCGTGATTAAATCGTCATTCAGTTAAACCCACTTATACGCATCCGGAATTTCGCAAAATTATAGAGGGAGACCGAAAGTTGACTATAGTGAGTGGTTTCAAATTGATGTAAGCTGATTTAGTCATGTGAGATGTGGAGGCCTGCACAGGGTACGCTAGCGTAAAGAGTGACATCAGAGCAGTTCTCAGACTGAATATATGAATATAACATTAACCAGTGCTACAGGTCCATTACATCTCACCCGGATAGTGAGATCAGAATTGAAAGGAGAGTCAGAACAGAAGATTACACACCATCAAAACTACTCTCAGCAGTCCTAGAGCAAATCTGCAAATCCTTTAACTCGGAAAAGAAAGAACTACATATTGATGGAGTATACCTGAAGTAGTGTCTTCGTTTTGTTGATGAGAGTGTACTGTTAGCCTTTTCACAGATAGAGACGTCATCAACCAACCAAATGAGATAATAGAGCAAGTTTGAAAGTAGGCGTAATATCAATTATAATGAAGCTAAAGTATGTTACGTCACCAAGTAAAAAAAGAGAATTGTCATTAATAAAGAAGTTATAGAAGCAGTTGATGCGTTTTTGTACTCAGACCACTCTAAAACAATGACGTGTTAGACAGTCGCCTTCGATAGATGAGAAAGTGTCAGTGGCAGATATCGTCGACTACATAGGTTTATCGATCCGCCACGAGGGGCTGTATCTGCTGCGAGCCATGCAAGTCCAATGTCATGGCAACTACGAAACTCGACTGGGTGTAGATCTAGCGGAAGTCGAATCTCTACCTCAAGCAGATCACCGCCAACTACACGAAGCCATTGTCTTCTCACCGCCATTGCTACTAGAGTCTGAGGACATAGTCGTCTCGCTCTCTTGTACCTCTGTCAGCAGTGTTCGGCTTAAGGTGATAGACTCGAAACATTTCATCAGTATATCCACGCTACCATGGTTTGTGTCGTCTGGAACACTCGTAACTTCACTCCATCACCTTTCGGGCGTGCATCCGGGATAGTATTATTTCTCCTTCCGATATTTTAGCTGATAACCTTATAACCTTCTTCAAGATGAGTCGCTGGCAGAATTTACCGCTTACTGCAACAATGTGGAGAAAATGTGCGTGTGTCAGAGATAACGCTGTGAGCAACAAGGGCGTCAGTCACAAATAAAACTTTATGTGACTCAGAATAAAACAAAGCAAGCGCAGAGTCATCATATTCACAGCGCTTACGAATTAAGTGCGTGATTTTTGCAAGCATATGTTGGAATCCAGACAGTGAAGACTCAGAACAATAAATCTTCTGAGAGAGGCACAACTTTCGTACATTATTATCAAGTGTCACTGAGCATAACGCTTCTGGAACTTCAACTGTTAGTTCCTTCTACTTCGCGCACTTTCTTATAGATTTTAATTAATCCCAGCTGCAAGGGTCCTGCAATATCAGCTGTATTAATACACTGAAGCGACAAAGAAACTGTTGCAGGCATGCGTATTCAAATGCAGAGATATGTAAACAGGCAGAATACGGCGCTGCGGTTGGCAACGCCTGTGTAAGACAACAAGCGTCTGGCACAGTTGTTAGATGGGTTACTGCTGCTGCAATGGCAGGTTATGAAGATTTAATTGAGTTTGAAAGCGGTGTTATAGTCGGCGCACGAACGACGGGACACAGCATCTCCGAGGTAGCGGTGAACTGGGGATTTTCTCGTACGACCATTTCACGAGTGTACCGTGAATATCACGAATCCACTAAAACATCAAGTCTCTGACGTCACTGTGGCCGGAAAAAGATCCTGCAAGAACGGGACCGACAGCGACTGAAGAAATCATGCAACGTGACGGAACTGCAACCCTTTAGCAAACTGCTCCGCATTTCAGTGCGGGGCCATTAACGAATGTCAGCATACGAACCATCATAGATATGGGCTTTCGGAGCCGAAGGCCCACTCGTGTATCCTTGATGACTGCAGGACACAAAACTTTAGACCTCGCCTGGGCCCGTCGACACTGACACTGGACTTGGGATGACTGGAAACATGTTGCCTGGTCGGACGAGTCTCGTTTGGAATTGTATCGAGCAGACGGACGTGTACGGATATGGAGACAACCTTATGAATCCATGGACCCTGCATGTCGGCAGATGATTGTTCAAGCTGACGGGAAACCTGATACGTCTAGTTATGACTCTGACAGGTGATACCCTTGTACGCATGCTGCCTGATCAGCTGCATCCATTCATGTCCATGCAGCGTGTCCGACGTACTTGGGCAATTCCAGGAGGACAAAAGCGACACCCCACGCGTCCAGAATTGCTACAGAGTGGCTCCAGGAACACTCTTCCGAGTTTAGACACTCGCGCTGGCCACCGAGCTCCCCAGACACGAACATTACTGAGCATATCAGGGATGCCTTGCAACGTGCTGTTCAGAAGACATCGCCACTCCCTCGTACTCCTGTGAATTTATGGACAGCCCTGCAGGATTCATGGTGTCATCTGACTCCATCACTGCTTCAGACATAAGTCAAGTCCATCCATGTCGTCTTGCGGCACTTCAACGTGCTCGCGGAGGCCCTACACGATATATTGAAGGTGAACCAGTTTCTTCGGCTCTTCAGTGTATTTGATGGCTAAGACATGCTGTAAGTATAAAAGCGTTTATTTACTGTTGTAGGTTACAGCTGACAGAAAAAAATCAACACGAACGAAAAAAAATCGGCCAGGTGGGAGTAGGACTCGCGCACTGAGGGTTTCGTAAAAACTTAAATATCTATATGGATAGTTTGTCCATTCCGGGAATCGAGGATATTGACGATTCTTGCGTGCTACCGACTTTGATACTGGCAAGATATCGGTCCCAGGAATTCCAAGACTTTCGAGAATGTTTTAATTTCATGTTTGCTGTCGGATAACACTCGACAAAATAAATATTTTTTCGTGTGGTACAATTGCAAATTAACAATTCGGATTTTTCCCTTTATTTACATTGTGAAACTTTGCGTCTTGCCAAATTTAATTATTCTCAGTCAACGGGAAGTACGCCATAAGTTTTCTTGAGTGAATTTTCGAGTATCAAAATTTATGACATAAATGGCCGTATCTTTTGATTGCACTCACTTAGAAGCGTAAAATGCTTACACCGCCAAGGAAAACTCGATACGTCTACTCGCTGCTCAGAAAAATGGTTCTAAACAGTCGGACAGACAGACGGATAACAAAGTGATAATGTAAGGGACCCGTTTATACAGGCCGAGGCACGGAACCCCAGTGATCTGGAGTTTGGTTTCCGGGGAAAAATAACAGTTCGAGTTCCCTCCACACTGTAACATCGATACGAGCGTAATAGATCGTGTCGACGAGGTGAGGCCCACGCCTGGTAACATCGCGCTGACAAAGGCGCCCTAATGAGCAGAGTTATGCACAATAACGCCAAATGAGTCAGTTCGCTGTGCGCATGGAGCATTTGGTCAGGCACCGTATACGTTCTCGTTGCATCGGCCCTCCTGTGTATATGAATCTCTCTTGTCTTACTGTTGGACTGTCGCTCACAGGTTAGCGACGAAGATGTTTTCAGTTGCTTGTTGTGTATTGACTTGCAAAGTGTCAAAGCCATTTGCTCGCTCTCGACAACCTTCTCAGAACTGTACTTACGACTGATTTCAACGCAGCTGGTCTCTTCACCTAACGTCCTCTTTAGGAAATAATCACGTGCTATACTGAACAGATAGATCTTCGTATAATAAATAGGTGTTTCAGAACTAATATTCACGCGTCTCTGAAACGAGAAGTTTACAATTAAGATGTATTATCAGTTTTTACTTGTGGCAGTGACACATAGAGTTTAGTGTGAAAAGCATTCAATATCTGACTATTGCTCAATGAGCAATACTGAAACGCATGTTGCCGATGATTGGAAGGGCCAAGAAAACAAAATCATTTATCAGCGAACACAACGGAATCGAAAGCGTAAGTGCAACTTTAATGAAGAAATGAAGAGGTTTCCGCAGACTCGGCGAAGAAAAAACGTATGGAGAACGCAGACAAGAAGAATAGAAAGGATGATATGACATGTACTAAGACATCAGGGAACAGCTTCCATGGTACTAGAGGCAAATGCAGAGAGTAAAACTGTAGCGAACGAGAGAAATTGGGATATGTCCAGCACGTAATTGAGGAGGTAGTGTACAAGTGCTACTCTGAGATATAGTAGTTGGCACAAGACAGGAATTCGTGGTAGGCCGCATCAAGCCAGTCAGGAGACCGACGACTCAAAAGAAGAAAAAACGTAGGTAAGTGGGATGAGGTCAGGTAAATGGACTGTGGAAAATATTGCAAGAGGTCGTTCTTGTCTGAAATGCGAAAGACAGGAAAATGAGGGTGTGACACTGAGAGATATGCTGTGTATTAATGAAATTATAATGCATGAATAAGTGTAGAAGACGGTTTTATCCGGATGTGGAAGTCAAGTGGCTGATCAGCATCTACATACACTTTCCGCAAGGTACCATACGGTGCACGGTGTTGGGTAACCTGCACCACTACTTGTCATTCTCTTTCCTGCTCCACTCGCAAATAGAGCGAGTGGAGAACGACTGCCTGTATGTTTCCATACGAGCCCTGATTTCTGTTAAGTTGTCTTCGCGGTCTTTAGACGAGATGTACATTGGTGACAACAGAATCCTTCTGGAGTCAGTCGCAAATGATTTCTCAATAGCGTTTCCCGAAAGAACGTCTTCATCCCTCCAGGGATTTCCATTTGAATTCACAGAGAATTGCCATACTTCTCGTGTGTTAATCGAAACTACCTCCGAACAGCTCCAATGTCTTAAATTAATAGCATCTCGCGGGGACACCGAAGACCCGAGCATTACTCGAGAACAGGCTGCCCAAGTGTTATGTACAGGGTCTGCTTTATACATAGATGAGGTACACATTCTTAAAATTCTTCTAATTAACCGAAATCAACCATTCACCTTCCCTACCACCGACCTTACCTGCTTGTTCTATTTCATATCTCTATGCAGTGTTACGGCTAGATACGAGGGTCGTTCAATATGTAATGCGACACCACTTTTTTTCTGAAAGCAGGTTAATTTTATTCAGGGTTCGAGTTCACCATATTATTCCCCATTCTTTTGGCTACAAAATCCTATGTTTTAACACAATCTTCATTCAGAGTGACGGCCTTACATCATCTTACTGGGAAGGCCTGTATGCCCTCTGGAAACACTCTACTGGTCGACGTCGGAGCCACCATCTTGCTGCATCAGTAACCACCCCATCACCCACGTACTTTCCCGCAAAGAGCATCCTTATCTAGGCCAAAGGGACGGAAGTTGGAAGGTGGGAAAACCGGGTTGTAGGGTGGTTGAGGAAGAACTGTCTAATAGAGTTTAGTGCGCTCCTCTCGGGTGCGCAGACTTGTGTCAGGCCTTGCAATGTCATATAAAGGAAGAATTTCGTTTGCATTCTTCTGGCAACGAACACGATGAAGTCGTTTATTCTTTTTCCTGAGGGTATCACAATACATTTCAGAGTTAATCGTTGCATCAGGAGGGGAGCAACGGACAGAATAATTCTCTCAGAATCCCAGAAGGAGCTGAAGCGGGAATATTCCACAAAGTCCCACAACAAATTGAACCTAAGACAACCGAGAAAAAACTGTGCTGCATTGTTTATTGAAAGTCCCTCGCATTTCATCGACGTCAATGTGTCAAGTAGCACACTATTAATACTCTATTCGAACAGTACCGGCCTCTTTTTACTCACCTGCACTAACCTACTTTTTTCCACATTTAGAGAAGGCTAATATCCTTACGACGACCAGAAAATCTTTCCAAGTCATCATGTATCCTACTACAGTCACCCAGTTAGTAGGATACTGTCCCGTACACTACAGCGCCATTAGCAAAAAAGATCACAGATTGCTGCTCACCCTATCCATCAGACCCCTTATACACTCCTAGAAATGGAAAAAAGAACACACTGACACCGGTGTGTCAGACCCACCATACTTGCTCCGGACACTGCGAGAGGGCTGTACAAGCAATGATCACACGCACGGCACAGCGGACACACCAGGAACCGCGGTGTTGGCCGTCGAATGGCGCTAGCTGCGCAGCATTTGTGCACCGCCGCCGTCAGTGTCAGCCAGTTTGCCGTGGCATACGGAGCTCCATCGCAGTCTTTAACACTGGTAGCATGCCGCGACAGCGTGGACGTGAACCGTATGTGCAGTTGACGGACTTTGAGCGAGGGCGTATAGTGGGCATGCGGGAGGCTGGGTGGACGTACCGCCGAATTGCTCAACACGTGGGGCGTGAGGTCTCCACAGTACATCGATGTTGTCGCCAGTGGTCGGCGGAAGGTGCACGTGCCCGTCGACCTGGGACCGGACCGCAGCGACGCACGGATGCACGCCAAGACCGTAGGATCCTACGCAGTGCCGTAGGGGACCGCACCGCCACTTCCCAGCAAATTAGGGACACTGTTGCTCCTGGGGTATCGGCGAGGACCATTCGCAACCGTCTCCATGAAGCTGGGCTACGGTCCCGCACACCGTTAGGCCGTCTTCCGCTCACGCCCCAACATCGTGCAGCCCGCCTCCAGTGGTGTCGCGACAGGCGTGAATGGAGGGACGAATGGAGACGTGTCGTCTTCAGCGATGAGAGTCGCTTCTGCCTTGGTGCCAATGATGGTCGTATGCGTGTTTGGCGCCGTGCAAGTGAGCGCCACAATCAGGACTCCATACCACCGAGGCACACAGGGCCAACACCCGGCATCATGGTGTGGGGAGCGATCTCCTACACTGGCCGTACACCTCTGGTGATCGTCGAGGGGACACTGAATAGTGCACGGTACATCCAAACCGTCATCGAACCCATCGTTCTACCATTCCTACACCGGCAAGGGAACTTGTTGTTCCAACAGGACAATGCACGTCTGCATGTATCCCGTGCCAACCAACATGCTCTAGAAGGTGTAAGTCAACTACCCTGGCCAGCAAGATCTCCGGATCTGTCCCCCATTGAGCATGTTTGGGACTGGATGAAGGGTCATCTCACGTGGTCTGCACGTCCAGCACGAACGCTGGTCCATCTGAGGCGCCAGGTGGAAATGGCATGGCAAGCCGTTCCAAAGGACTACATCCAGCATCTCTACGATCGTCTCCATGGGAGAATAGCAGCCTGCATTGCTGCGAAAGGTGGATATACACTGTACTAGTGCCGACATTGTGCATGCTCTGTTGCCTGTGTCTATGTGCCTGTGGTTCTGTCAGTGTGATCATGTGATGTATCTGACCCCAGGAATGTGTCAATAAAGTTTTCCCTTCCTGAACAATGAATTCACGGTGTTCTTATTTCAATTTCCAGGAGTGTATATACCGAGAACACGCTTCCCTGAAACACTCCTGGCGATACCCTTCTCTCTGACGAACACTCGCCGTTTTCGAGCCACTTCATATTTTCTAATCTATTCTGAATTTTCTGACCTTCGTTAATAGTTTGAAGCTTGACATGGGTCATTATGATATTAACAAATTAAAAAGTAAGGATGTAGGGAAATCAATAAAGAGAAAGAAAGTGTTGTTGTTAGGTAGTTCCCATGGAAAATGTGTTGGCCAACTTTTGCAGGATGAACTAGGATAAGAATACAAGGTCACCAATTTTTTTAAACCTAGTGCTAGTCTGGAGCAGGTGACAGAAGATTTAGGATCACTTTGCAGATTTCACTAAGGAAGACACTGTGGCTATATTGGCTGGGCCAGGTGATAGTATTGACAGGATCATGGGTACAGTATAGAATGTGACCTGGTAAAGATTGCATCGGAATCAAAGCATACTAGTGTTGACTCTGCATCTGTAATTGGGTGCCATGACCGACCTCATTTGAACTCTTCTGTCAGGAGAAAGAATATGAAGTTGGAATGGCTGCTTATGTCAGGTGCAGGGTCACACACTCGTGTGGCTCCTGTTGATTCTCTCAATAGATGGAATTATACAAGACATTGCCTTCCTCTCAACAGGAAAGGGAAGGGTAAACTGGCTGGGAAAATAGGGAGAAAGTTAAAGGGGGGAGGCACTATCATAAGTGATAAAATACCAATGGTTATAGGATTCAGAAAAGACCCTTTTTTTTTAGGGAAGGGAGGACAGAAAGAAACCTAGTTTTAAGAGAGATTAGGACTGAGACAGACTTCAGTTTGAGAAAGAAACCAAAGAACATAATTCTAGCTTATTGCATCGGCATACACAGCTGTTGGTTAACAATTTTCAACAATCAGCAGAAATTTCAACTCTACCCAATATTAACTCAGTCAATGTGAAATGTCAGTTATCTTTAATGCATCAAAATGTTCGAGGACTGAGAAATAAAATTGAAGAATTAATTATCTGCATAGCTGAATTAGAGTCCTCAAACCCAGCTAACATAGTCTACCTCTATGAACATCATGTAACCTTTGGTATAGAACTTTTAAGTGTTACACGATTTAGGTTAGCATCTCACTTTGTAGAGCAGAAGTGGAGAAAGGAGGAGTTGCCTCATTCATCAGGAACTGTCATAAATTTAAGAACATAGATATTAATAAATTTAGCCTAGAACAGCATATGGAAGTATGTGCAACAGAAGTAGAATTTCATAAAAATCCTTCATAATATTAAGTGTATATCGAGCACCTGCAGGTAACCTTAATCTGTTCATAAGCCACCTTAAAGCTGTACTGGGCCATTTAACAACCAAAAACAAACATATAGTGGTTTCTTGTGACTTCAATGTAGATTTCCTTACAGACTCTCCCAATAAGAACTTATTTGAGTTAGTAACACTATCATTCAACTTAATTCTCACTATAAAGTTCCCAACTAGGGTAGCCAATTGCTCACAAGCAGCCATTGATAATATCTTTATAGGAAAATCCAATGAGCACAATTATATTACAAAACCAACAGTCAATGGCCTCTCAGATCATGACATACAGTTCCTTCTATTAAATGTTAATACTGAACAGGATATAAAATCTGTTAAATCTGAACTCAAGAGGGTAATCAATAAGCCAGAAATTGATTATTTTAGGACACTCCTCAGAGACATTCACTGGAGTGATGATTATAGTGCTCATGGCATGAATGAAAAACATAACACTTTTGCTAATAAAGTGATTACCTTTATTGAACACTGTTTTCCCCCAAAACTAACCAAGGTTAGAGCAAAGTCTGCAAAGAAGCCATGGATTACTCAAGGCATAGAGGTATCTCTTAGAACAAAAAGAAAACGAAATCCAAAACAGTTCTGATATTGATGTTATAGCACATTACAAGAAATACTGCAAAATATTGAAGACTATAATATGGACATCAAAGCAAATATATTACAAGGAAAATATAGTCATATCACAAAACAAAATAAAGACAATATGGGATATGATATTTCACTGAAAAAATACGGCAACCAGCCACTTTTTATTGCGTTTTTTATTTACGCCAATATGCATTTCGGGTTTGCACCCATCTTCAGCTGGCAAATTACATGGATCTTCAGTTACTACAGTAGTACAATCTCGACAGCAGTTTGGATGCTGCAGCAAGCTTTCTCCTCTCCTTGTTTTTTCCTGGCTTTTCTTCTTTTTTGCAACGACACAAACACTTTTTATCACGTATTTTGCACAGGCGCACTGCGTTATCCGCCATGTTGGGATATGGTGAAGGAACAGACTGATAGACCCAGACATGAAGAGGGGCAAATGTCATTAAGAGTAAATGATGCATTGGTGACAGATGTGTATAGTGTTGCAGAACTTTTTAACAATATAACTGTTACTGAAAAGATGGAGTTGTCAGGTTCTGTAGATGCTATCATGGGATACCTCAAACCAGATATTTCAAGTAACTTCCATAATATGAATTTGGCCCTCACTGCCCAAGCAGAAGTAATGGCCATCATAAAATCTTTAAAATCAAAAACATCAACAATGAAATATCAACAATGTTTGTTAAAGAACGTGATTCTGAGTTAAGTAACATATTAATCTATCTGTGTAACCAGTCGTTTATTAATGGAATATTTCCTGAATGGTTGAAATATGCTGAACTTAAGCTACTGTTTGAGAAGGGAGATAAGGAAGTAGCGTCAAATCTCCATCCAATTTCACTATTGCCAGCATTCTCAAAAACTTGAGAAAAGATAATTTCCAGTCAGCTTTATAACCATCTTGTCACAAATGACATACGGTCAGTCACAGTTTGGACTTCCAAAGGGTTCTGATATTGAGAAGGGTATCTACACTTACAGTGAAAATGTACTTAATTGATTAGAAAAAAACTGCAGGCAACTGGTATATTTTGTGATCTGCCAAATGCATTTGACTGTGTAAATCACAATATCCTTTGAAGTAAATTAGAATATTATGGTATAACAGGAAATGCTGCAAAATGGTTAAAATCTTATATCTCTGGCAGTAAAGACACCTGTAGTAAGTTATCAGGCATCATCCAAACGGAAACTAATTACATGTGGGGTCCCACAAGGTTTCATTTTTGGTCGCTTACTTTTTATTGCGTACATCAATGACCTTTCATCAGTAGCATTACCAGATGCCAAGTTCGTTTTATTTGTCAATGATACAAACACTGCAATAAATAGCAAATCAACTGTAGGCTTAGAAAGATTGGATAATAATATATTTGTGGACATTAATCACTGGTTCCTAGCCAATAATTTGTCACTAAACATTGAAAAAACACACTTCATGCAGCTCAGAACTTGTAAGGGTTGTCCTAAGAGTATACGCTTAACATATGATGACAAGTAGATAAGAACTGGAGAGTGTTAATTCTTGGGATTACAACTTGATAATAAATTAAACTGGAAGGAGCACATCACATCACTGCTGAAGTGTCAACAAATCTATATTTGCCATGTGAATTACGTCAGAAAATGGTTCAAATGGCTCTGAGCACTATAGTACTTAACATCTGAGGTCATCAGTCCCCTAGAACTTACAGGTAGAACTACTTAAACCTAACCTAACCTAAGGACATTACACGCATCCTTGCCCAAGGCAGGATTCGAACCTGTGACCACAGTGGTCGTGTGGTTCCAGACTGAAGCACCTAGAAACGCTCAGCCACACCGGCCGGCGAATTCTATCAGACATAGGGGACATAAAAATGAAGGCAAGCTAAAGTTTTCTGGCACAAAAACGTGCAATAAGAGTTATATGTGGTGTGAAATCAAGAACATCCTTCAGAGGCCTGTTTAGGGTACTAGGGATAACAACTCTGAGTCCCAATATAATCATTCCTTAATGACATTCGTCATTAAAAATACATCAGTTTTTCAGACCAACAACTCAGTTCATGGAATCAATACCAGAAATAAGAGAAGCCTAAAGAATTTATTGGTGGCAAACTTCTTCTACTCCATTGATGAATTTCTCAGTAGAACCAACTGATTGTTATATATATATATATATATATATATATATATATATATATATATATATATATATATATATATATATTACTTCTCTTCAAATCACATTAAATCATGGAATGGAAACACACAGCAACAGAAAGTACCAGCGTGACTTCAAACACTTTGTTACAGGAAATGTTCAAAATGTCCTCTGTTAGCGAGGATGCATGTATCCACCCTCCGTCACATGGAATCCCTGATGCGCTGATACACCCCTGGAGAATGGCGTATTGTATCACAGCTGTCCACAATACGAGAACGTAGAGTCTCTACATTTGGTACCGGGGTTGCGAAGACAAGAGCTTTCAAATGCCCCCATAAATGAAAGTCAAGAGGGTTGAGGTCAGGAGAGCGTGGAGGCCATGGAATTGGTCCGCCTCTACCAATCCTTCGGTCACCGAATCTGTTGTTGAGAAGCGTACAAACACTTCAACTGAAATGTGCAGAAGCTCCATCGTGCATGAACCACATGTTGTGTCGTACTTGTAAAGGCACATTTTGTAGCAGCACAGGTAGAGCATCCCGTAGTAAATCATGATAACGTGCTCCATTGAGCTTAGGTGGAAGAACATGGGGCCCAATCAAGACATCACCAACAATGCCTGCCCAAACGTTCACAAAAAATCTGTGTTGATGACATGATTGCACAATTGCGTGCGGATTCTCGACAGCCCACACATGTTGATTGTGAAAATTTACAATTTGATCACGTTGGAATGAAGCCTCATCCGTAAAGAGAACATTTGCACTGAAATGAGGATTTACAGATTGTTGGATGAACCATTCGCAGAAGTGTACCTGTGGAGGCCAATCAGCTGCTCATAGTGACTGCACACGCTGTACATTTGGCCAACTGTCGCTGAATCGAGGAAGTATAGTACCTACTGACGAAACTAAAATGACCTCTAACATGGAAATTAAGCGTTTCCAGACACGTGTCCACATAACATTTTTTCTTTATTTGTGTGTGAGGAATGTTTCCTGAAAGTTTGGCAGTACGTTTCTGTAACACCCTGTATAGATACTATTACATAAATATTACATTTATTGTACTCATCCATAATTAGTTACACCAGTTGCACAGACAAATTTCGTTGTACATCATAAGCTACAATGTTGTTAGTTCACAATCACATTCGTTTTCTGTTACATAAAAGAGCATATATATTTTTCATTATATAAAAGATTATCATATTTTTCATTGTATAAAAAAAGTATAAATTTTTTTTATTATCCATGAATTCACCTGCACTATAGAATGCTTTCTCTTTCAGCCATGTCTCTACTACCATTTTAAATTTATTTTCATGCAGCTCCCTTGTGCCATGCAATATAGTGTTAAATATGTTTTGCCAGCACGTACAAAATTATTTTGGACTTTACTCAAACATATCCAAGGTATTTCTGTTACGTTCCTCTTTCTGGTTTCATAGGAGTGCACATCTGACCTGCTTTCATACATGTGGACATTCTGTTTGGCTTGCATAAGGGCTTTGAGTATGTACAGACTGGGGACTATAAATAATCTGTCCTCAATAAAGTACTGTCTCCAAGAAGTTATTTTTCTCAAACCAAAAGTACGTCTAATGATTTTCTTCTGACAGAGGAACACATCTTTTCCTCCAGCAGAGTTTCTCCAAAGAAGTATTCCATAATGCAAATGTGTATGGAAAAAGGCATAGTATGTCATAAGCATGCACTCCTTAATGACACAATCCTGAAGTTTCCTAAGGAGATATAAAACTCTTGCCAACTTACTGCAGAGCTTTTCTGTGTAGTATTCCAACATAATTTTGTATCTAGATATATGCCTAAAAATTTTACTGAATGTCTGGATTCATTTGGTCCATTATTATATCTCTAATGGGAAAGAAAGATGTCTTCAGTTTTGTTTTTATTTAATGACAGTCTAATTTTTTGGAACCACTGAACTGCTTTTTCCAATATTGAGTTGTTCATTTGTTTGACTACATTTGTGTCACTATGTGATGCAATAAAAGTTTTGTCATTGGCATACATTACAGATTTATATGGTAATATGCTGGGAAGATCATTCACATACGCAATAAATAAGAAAGGCCCCAGTACAGATCCTCATGGGACTCCATATTTCACCAGGAGGTCAGATTTGTTATTTGAGTTTAAAACTACCATTTGGTTTCTGTTTGGCAAATATGTTTTCAGCAATAATAGTTCTACATCAGTTATTCAATATTTTTCAAGTTTTTTGATTAAAATGCTTTGTGGGACAGTGTCAAATGCCTTGGTTAAATCTAATAAAGTTGCGTTACTATTGATAATATGACTTCCAGAACTGCTTTTATTATTGATAGCCTACTACGCAATCAATATTGGACCCTATTTAGGGGGTTGTAAGACTCAAAAAAATCATGTAACTGGTCTTGTCCTTCACTAATATTTCAATAATTGTTTTAGTTGTAAATATTTGTCATGTAATATTGTTTTTCTGATACATTCTACATCCTGAAGGACCTCCTCGCTATAGATCAACTGGAATGAAAGTAAATCTAATCTAATCTAATCTAATCAAAACAACGATGTTGATACATGAAATACACGACCTACTCCAGGACATAGGTAAAAATGTCTTCAGAAATAAAATAAATGAATGAGTGTGATAATCAAATGCAACAAATGAAGGAAAATTCTAAATCCCTTGATTTCAGCTCTAAGCTTTCATATCTGTAAATTTAAAAACGAAAACATGAAGAATATTTGAAGTCCTTCGTGCAAAATGCGCTTCACTATAATAGAAAGTTTCAATTAAGGAACAGAATTCTAGGAAGGAACACAAATTAGTGGTCTTCAGTAATTCGCAGTGATTGTGGGTAGTGCTGATATGACTCCAGAGCATTTTGCCAACGAAAGGACACATAATTTTATGAGATATTTCTGATGGAACGAAAAACGCTCTAAACGATTTGTAAAGTGAATTCATTGAAAATGAAAAGAGATTGGCAGCTTGCTCTAAACGATCGA
The DNA here is from genome assembly GCF_023897955.1 of Schistocerca gregaria. NCBI lineage: Eukaryota > Metazoa > Arthropoda > Insecta > Orthoptera > Acrididae > Schistocerca > Schistocerca gregaria. Next base: position 609,907,239 of record NC_064922.1, on the reverse strand, counting down.
AAACGTAAAATTGAGCACTTCAAGAAACGAAAAAGAACATAGTATACTAAGACTACAACATGAACGAGTCGCTGCTGGAATCGGTCAACTACATGGATGTGACACGTTGTAGGGATATGAAACGGAACGATCACATAGGTTCAAGCGTAGGTGAAGCAAGTGGCAAATTTCGATTCACTGGTAAAATACTAGGCAAATGCAATCAGCCTACAAAGGAGATTGCCTACAAAACACTCACGCGACCCATCCTACATTATTACTGAATTGTGTGTGCCTCATATCACTGTGGAAGGCAATGGCAAACCACATACGCTTGGACCTTGCCTAGTCGGCGGTGAGGGTCTCCCACATCGTCCCCCTTCGCTCCTCGGAATATGAGACCCCATCATCATTATCATATCAAATAGGAGTGACAGAGCACATTGATCGTATGCTGTCTGCATTTGAGAAGAATGATCGCGACAGGAATGCGGCATTCAGGCTGGTAACGTATCCCTGAGAAGACAATACGCGCCATTCTAAAATCTATTTCATAAACGATTTTAGCTCAATATTCTATCTCGATAGCGACATAAATATACAAATTTGTCTCACGTCTTCTGTGTATTGATATTTCGAAAATAATATCAATCAAATTCTCCATTTTTGTGTTAATGTGTTCATTAACAGCAGTATCATTTTTTTTATTCCTACTGGTACTGTATATGCAACTACTGAAATGAGTTTTTAACCACAATACACGTTTCGTGATAGTAAGTTAAAATATCGGCAATAATAGAGTTTCCTCTTCCGCTTCTTCCACAGAATGTGGGGTGATATTCGCCTGCACGTTTCATCTGAACTTCCCTCTTTCTCACTGGCGCCGTACATGAAAAAATAAAGTAAGCTGAGAGACCATTAACGATGAATAATGAAACACATGAAGGCTGACAATGAATTGCGGCAATGTGGCAATACTTTTCGGACGGCCAATATTAGGCCAACAGACTAAGAACTGATGCGTGCGTTAAGGCAACGAGGGGAAGGCCTGTGTCTCAACTCTCTGCCTCACCCGTCTCAAGCATTCTTCTCGAATTGGCTTTTGTACACTGAAGAGCCAAAGAAACTGGTACACCTGCCTAATATCATGTAGGGTCCCCGTGAGCACACAGAAGCGCCGCAACACGACGTGTCATGGACTCGACTAATGTCTGACGTAGTGCTGGAGGGAACTGACAACATGAATCCTGCAGGGCTGTCCATAAATCCATAAGAGTACGAGGGGTTGGAAGTCTCTTCTAAGCAGCACGTTGCAAGGCATCCAAGATATGCTCAATAATTTCATGTTTGGGGAGTTTGATGGCCATCGAAAGTAAACGCAGAAGAGTTTTCCTGTAGCAATTCTGGACGTGTGAGGTGTCTCATTGTCCTGCTGGAATTGCCCAAGTCCGTCGGAATGCACATAGGCACGAATGGACGCAGATGATCAAGACAGGATGCTTACGTACGTCTCACCTGTCAGATTCGTATGTAGATGTATTAAGGGTCGCATATCACTCCAAGTGCGCAGGCCACACACCATTACAGAGTCCCCGCCAGCTTGAACAGCGCCCTGCTGACATGCAGGGTCCATGGACTCATGAGGTTGTCTCTATACACGTGCACGTCCATCGGCTCGATACAATTTGAAACGAGACTCGTCCGACCAGGCAACATTTTTCCAGTCATCAACAGTCCCATATCGGTGTTGATGGGCCCAGTTGAGGCGTAAAGCATTGTGTCGTGCGGTCATCAAGGGTACACGAGTGAGACTTCGGCTTCGAAAGCCCATATCGATGATGTTTCATTGAATGGTTCGCAAGTTGACACTTGTTGATGGCCCAACATTCAAATCTGCAGCAATTTGTGGAAGAGTTGTACTTCTGTCACGTTCAACGATTCTCTTCCGCCGTCGTTGGTCCCGTTCTCGCATGACCTATTCCCGACCGCAGCGATGTCGGAGATTATGTTTTACCGGATTCTGGGATTCATGGTACACCCATTAAATGGTCGTACTGGAAAATCCCCTCTTCATCGCTGCCTCGGAGATACTGTGTCCCATCGCTCGTGCGCCGACTATAACACCATGTTTAAACTCACTTAAATCTTGTAAACCCGCCATTGTAGCAGCGGTAACCGATCTAACAACTGCGCCAGACACGTGTTGTCTTATGTAGGTGTTGCTGACCGCAGCGCTGTATTCTGCCTGTTAACATATCTCTTTATTTGAATATGCTTGTCTATACCATTTTCTTTGGGGCTTAAGTGTAAAAAGAAGTGCAGCGCGAATTGTCACAAGTTTCTCTGACGCATGGAGAGGACGGCGGAGACGCTGCAATAACATAACTTGTAGACGCTTGAAAATAGTTGCAAACTATCCGCGAACACCTACTTACAAAGTTTCAAAACCAGCTTTAAGTGAGGAAGTTCGAACACCGTAAGCGTCACTCCCGTAACACGCACAAGGATAAGATTTCGGCTAAATACAGTGCACACGGAAGCATTCAAACAATCGCTTTCCCTGTTCTCGACATGGGAACAGAATGGGAAGAAGCCCTGTGAACTAGTGCAACGGGGAAGTACCCTTTGCCATGCAGTTCACAGTGGTTTGCAGCGTATGGTTGCAGATGCATATGTAGGTATATGAACATCTTCATATACGCAAAAGCTATTACATTATTAAGTAAAAAATAAGTGATATGTGGCATTTCTCAAGGAGATATAACCCTCTGCTGTTCCTAATTAACGGTTTAGGAGACAATCTGAACAGCCCTCTTGGATTGTTTGCAGATGATACCGTCATTTATCGTCCAAGTCATCAGAAGATCAGAACGAATTACAGAGTGAGTTGGATACGATATCTGATTGTGCGAAAAATAGCAACTGTCTCTGAATGAGTACGAGGAGAAATCTGTTAAATTGAGGTTACAAGATAAATCATACAAATTTAAAGGCTGTCAATTCATCTAAATATCTAGGAATTACAGTTATAAACAACTTAAATTTGAACGACCACATAAATAATGCTGTGGGCAGGGAAAACCAAAGACTGTGTTCTATTGGCTGAACGCTGAGAAGGCGCAAAAGATCTGCTAAATAGACTGCCTGCACTATGCTTGCCCGTCCTTTGCTAGAGTAATGCTGTGCGGCACAGGATCCTTATCTGATAGGAGTGATGGAAGACATCGAAAAAGTCCCAAGAAGGTCAGCTCGTTTTGTATTGCGCTAAATAGGGGGAAGTCTCACCTATATGATGCGCGAGTTGAGGTGACAATCATTAAAACAAAGGCGCTTTTTCGTTGCGGCCGCGCGGGATTAGCCGAACGGTCAGGGGCGCTGCAATCATGGACTGTGCGGCCGGCTGATCCCGGCGGAGGTTCGAGTCCTCCCTCGGGCATGGGTGTGTGTGTTTGTCCTTAGGATAATTTAGGTTAAGGAGTGTGTGAGCTTAGGGACTGATGACCTTAGCAGTTTAGTCCAAAGCATTAAAACCTTATACTCATCACTCATTTCTATGCAGTTCGTTTTTTTCCAGTAGCTCACTCTGGACGTGTATCTGCCGGGATATTCCTTAGCCACGTAGTTTGTTAGTACGCGACAGCATCGAATGCCCTCTGGAAGTCAGCAAACACGGCATCAGACTAGGATTCACTACTCGTTTTATTATCCACTGTTTTCTGGATGTCGTGAGCGAACATTTCCTATGACATTCAATTACATTTGACAGTGCTTCAGCCTTTAAAATCACCAAAGTATTTTTTACTTGGCAGTATTTTTGATACTGTGCATTTTAAGCGTGAAAATAGTAAATTTCGCTAGTCGCTTGATGTTTGGCTTTAGATACAAGCCCTCCCGCCGGGGGTTCGAGTCCTCCGTCGGGCATGGGCATGTGTGTTGTTCTTAGTATAAGTTAAAGTCGTGTGTAAGTCTAGAAACCCATGACCTCAGCAGTTTGGTCCCTTAGGAATTCACACACATTTGAACTTTTTTTCAGATACAAAACAGCTCTGTACGACTTACATTAGACGCTTCTTTATTCTGAAATCGTTTATTTATGAATAATTAACGCCCAAGTTGTTAAGAAAAGCAGTTTGAAGTATTGTAACGTATTTTCATGCATATATTTTGACTCAGATGTGCCATTGAAGTAGTGCGACTTTCCCGATGACTAACAGCTAAGCCAATCCTTTAATAAAGAGAAGAGACTCGTCAGAGCTCAGCTGATATCTGATAAGATTCTAGCTGATTAGATATCTGGGACATGTGATGTCTGTCAAAAGACTTTCCGTCTTGACGATCCGCCAGTCCTTGCCTTTGCCTCCGTAACTACAAAGATCGTGGCTTATCTGGCCCGAGGAATGTCGTGTATTTTGTTTCTCGGAGAACGTGTTCGTGGGCGCACTACGTGCCAGTATGAGAGGCGGATCGTGAGAAAGTGGTGAACGCCATGCCTGTGTGTCGGCTGTTGTCTGATCTAGATGACAAACAGAGTACTCTTCTGGACTAAACAGGGACGGGCAGATCGCTAAACAGTTAAGAGCTTGCAGCTGAACATAATAAATTAGCACTATATCTCAACTCAACACACAAGATACATAGCGTCCTGAAAGTTAATTTACAACGTCACAACGTTGTAAGCTAAAAAACGGTTGCAGATAGCTGGGCTTAGCTATTGGTGAATTGGTGTATTGAAAGAAGACTAGATATACACATTCAGAAGAACTCAAGAACACAGTAAGGTAAAGAAAGGCCTTAAGTTCGTCCGCGCAAAGCTGTTCAATAATTTACACGTACACAAAGCGCGAATATGAAGTATGATATTGATCAGCCTCCAAGAAGTCATGACAACATCGAAAACCCGATACTGTCTCCTGGTGCTCGCCACATATTTGTGAGTCGTTGGTAAGACAGTATCCGGGGGTACTAAGAAAACGTCTTCAACTGAGCCCTTTCCAACTACTACTTCTGCGAGCAATTAAATCTGATGATACACCCATTTACTTATGCATCTCCCGAAATTACCTTTAAGATGACGTGTTGAGGTACATCTGCTATCAAATCCTGAATCCAGAGACACATATGGTCCAGTACAAGGTAAGCTCGTATTTCTACACTAAACGACGTTGCGGGAGTGTATCGAATGCCTTCCTAACGCCAAGGAACACATCAACCTGGCCCCCTTGGTCCATGGCATTCTGGGATCAAATGGCTCTGAGCACTATGGGACTTAACATCTGTGGTCATCAGTCCCCTAGAACTGAGAACTACTTAAAACTAACTAACCTAAGGACATCACACACAGCCATGTCCGAGGCAGGATTCGAACCTGCGACCGTAGCGGTCTTGCGGTTCCAGACTGAAGCGCCCAGAACCGCACGGCCACACCGGCCGGCGGCATTCTGGGTTTCATGAACTAACAGTGAGCTGAGCTTCCTAAAATCTTCCGAATTAACGTTACCAATTAATACGTCAGCTGAAACCAAAAGTGTCTAACACTGCTACTCTCTATGTTGATTCGAAAGTCGTTGTTACGAAATTTAATCATAATTATTTGCATTTCCAGCTAGTGGCATAGATATGTAAATGCGTAGTTACACAGTTCGAGACACAGCAACGTTAAAAACAGTTTGGTTTAAGAATCATAAATTAATTTTATATAGCGTGGAAGAGAACTGGAGATAACGGAAGGTTTTAGATTAATTATATAGTGGTAAGACACAGATTTTGGAGCTAGGTTTTAAATTATAAGATATTTCCAGGAGCAGATGTGGACTCTGACAACAATTTATTACTTATGAATTGTAGATTAACACTGAAGAAATTGCAAAAAGTTTAGTAACTAAGGAGATGAGACCTGTATAAAGTGAAAGAATCACACGTTGTTGAGAGTTTGAGAAGGAGCATTAGGCACCGATTGATTAGAACAAGGGAATGGAATACAGTAGAAGACGAATGGATAGCTTTGACATTTGAAATAGTGATGGCAGCAGAGAATCAAATACGCAAAGAGACAAGGCCTAGTAGAAATCCTTGGTTAGCACAAGATATACTGAATTTAACTGATGAAAGGAGAAAATATAAAAATGCAGCAAAGGAAACAAGCGAAAGGGAATACAAACGTCTAAAAAATTAGTCTGACAGGAAGTGCAAAATGGCTAAGCAGGAATGGATAGAGAACAAATGCAAGGATTTAAAAGCATATTTAACTAGAGGAAAGATAAAACCAACTACAGAAAAATGAAAGAGGCCTTCGGAGAAAAGATAAGCAGTTCTCTGAATATCAAGAGATCGGATGGAAAACCAGTCCTGAGCGAAGAAGGGAAAGCAGAAAGGCGGAAGGAGTATATAGAGGGTCTGTACAACGGAGATGAACTTGAAAGCAATATCATAGAACGGGAACTGGACGTAGATGAAGATGATGTGGGAGACATGATACTAAGAGAAAAATTTGACAGCGCAGTGAAATATCTAAGTTTAAACAAGGTCCGAGGATTAGACGACATTCCGTCGAGACTTCTCATGTCTGAAGAACTAAATTTTGTAGGTGACAGAAAACATTTATTACATCCCTGAGAATTGATGGTTATCCACTTGGTATAAGTATGACAGCCCTGTGCCCCAAATTCCAGGAGGCAAGTGCGCCCACTTGTCCGCTTCCTGCTTATTGCGAGTGGTCGCCGTAACTCCATGGGCTCTCCGCGCACGCTCTCGAGACCGACCCAAACTTCAGTATGTCACACTGTCTACATCCCTGAACCCTAGTCCACTAAATTCATCGCCTATTGGTTGTCGAAATTGGCCGCAGGAGTAAACGACACTTCATCAGAACTACTGATAGCCTTGGGAGAGCCAGCCGTCATAAAACTCTTCCATCTGGTGTGCAAGATGTACGAGACGAGATCAGTTTGAATTCCGAAGAAACGTAGGAACGCGCGAGGCAATACTAAACATACAACTAATCTTAGGAGATAGGTTAAGAAAATGTAAACCTACGTTTATAGCATTTGTAGACTTAGAGAAAGCTTTAGATAATGTTGTGGAAGACTCTCTTTGAGATTCTGAAGGTGGCAAGGGTAAAACACAGGGAGCGAAAGGCTATTTACAACTTGTACAGAAATCAGATGGCAGCTAGAAGAGTCGAGGGAAATGAGAGGTAAGGAGTGGTTGAGAAGGGAGTGAAACGGGTCTGTAGCCTATCCCCGATGTTACTGAATCAGTACAGCGATCAAGCAATAAATGAAGCCAAAGAAAACTTTGGAGTGTGAATTATAGTTCAGGGAGACGAAATAAAAATTTTGAGGCTTGTCGATGACATCGTAATTCTGTTACAGACAGCAAAGGACTTCGAAGGGCAGTTGAACGGAATGGACAGTGTCTTGAAAGTACGATATAAGATGAACATCAACAAAAGCAAATAAAGGGTAATGGAATCTAGTAGAATTAAATCAGGTGATGCTGAAGGACTTAAATTAGCAAACGAGACATTTAAAGTAGGAGACGAGTTTTGTTATTTCGGCAACAAAGTAACAGTGAGGGCAGAAGTAGAGAGGATATACACTCCTGGAAATGGAAAAAAGAACACATTGACACCGTTGTGTCAGACCCACCATACTTGCTCCGGACACTGCGAGAGGGCTGTACAAGCAATGATCACACGCACGGCACAGCGGACACACCAGGAACCGCGGTGTTGGCCGTCGAATGGAGCTAGCTGCGCAGCATCTGCGCACCGCCGCCGTCAGTGTCAGCCAGTTTGCCGTGGTATACAGAGCTCCATCACAGTCTTTAACACTGGTCGCATGCCGCGACAGCGTGGACGTGAACCGGATGTGCAGTTGACGGACTTTGAGCGAGGGCGTATAGTGGGCATGCGGCAGGCCGGGTGGACGTACCGCCGAATTGCTCAACACGTGGGGCGTGAGGTCTCCACAGTACATTGATGTTGTCGCCAGTGGTCGGCGGAAGGTGCACGTGCCCGTCGACCTGGGACCGGACCGCAGCGACGCACGGATGCACGCCAAGACCGTAGGATCCTACGTAGTGCCGTAGGGGACCGCACCGCCACTTCCCAGCAAATTAGGGACACTGTTGCTCCTGGGGTATCGGCGAGGACCATTCGCAACCGTCTCCATGAAGCTGGGCTACGGTCCCGCACACCGTTAGGCCGTCTTCCGCTCACGCCCCAACATCGTGCAGCCCGCCTCCAGTGGTGCCGCGACAGACGTGAATGGAGGGACGAATGGAGACGTGTCGTCTTCAGCGATGAGAGTCGCTTCTGCCTTGGTGCCAATGATGGTCGTATGCGTGTTTGGCGCCTTGCAGGTGAACGCCACAATCAGGACTCCATATGACCGAGGCACACAGGGCCAACACCTGGCATCATGGTGTGGGGAGCGATCTCCTACACTGGCCGTACACCTCTGGTGATCGTCGAGGGGACACTGAATAGTGCACGGTACATCCAAACCGTCATCGAACCCATCGTTCTACCATTCCTAGACCGGCAAGGGAACTTGCTGTTCCAACAGGACAATGCACGTCCGCATGTATCCCGTGCCAACCAACGTTCTCTAGAAGGTGTAAGTCAACTACCCTGGCCAGCAAGATCTCCGGATCTGTCCCCCATTGAGCATGTTTGGGACTGGATGAAGCGTCGTCTCACGCGGTCTGCACGTCCAGCACGAACGCTGGTCCAACTGAGGCGCCAGGTGCAAATGGCATGGCAAGCCGTTCCACAGGACTACATCCAGCACCTTTACGATCGTCTCCATGGGAGAATAGCAGCGTGTATTGCTGCGAAAGGTGGATATACACTGTACTAGTGCCGACATTGTGCATGCTCTGTTGCCTGTGTCTATATGCCTGTGGTTCTGTCACTGTGATCATGTGATGTATCTGACCCCAGGAATGTGTCAATAAAGTTTCCCCTTCCTGGGACAATGAATTCACGGTGTTCTTATTTCAATTTCCAGGAGTGTAAAATGTAGACTAGTAACGGTAAGGGAAGCGTTTCTGAAGAAAATAAATTTGTTTACTTCGATTATGTGTTTGATGTGAAGAAGTCTTTTATGTAAGTATTTGTAAGGAATATAGCCTTGTATAGAAGCGCATTATGGACGATTCACAGTTTAGTCAAGAAGACAATAGAAGCTTCTGAAATGTAGTGCTACAGAAAAGCTCGTAAGATTAGATGGTAGGTAACCCAACTAATGAGAAAGTAATGCATAGAATTGGAGAGAAAAGTAATTTCTGGGGCAACCTGACCACAGTTTAGTACTGGATGGAAGTGTGAGGTCTAAAAATTATAGAGGGAGACGAACATAGTAAGCACATTCAGAAGATTGTATCTGCAGCAGTATTCGGAGATGAAGAGGCTTGCACAGGATAGAGCAGCGTGGTGAGCTACATCAAACTAGTCTTCGGACTGAAGATCACAACAGCAACAACAAAAAAATGGATGATGTAGTGAACAAAAATTTTAATATTCATCTTGTTTTGTGAGTGTATTTGTGTCTCCAGACTCTTTCTTGCCTAGGCGATGATGTAAAGTGCCAGGTTTGTCGAACATTATTCAAGATATTCACTTGCATTTCACAGCATTTTCTTTTTTTTTCTCATCCAAGCATAGCAAAACGATGAAATTTGTGCATTAGTTTTCTGTGCATCGCTAAATAGAGCGTACACGGATTTCAAACGGATCACTGTCCTCTATCAACAAATTCGTAAAACATTCCGAATGCGTTGTCGATACAAATTACAGTTTCCAACATAAAAATTCGTACTTGGCGCTCGGTCTGTACAAATACTGACTTACAACTCCACATCTAAAACAAAGACAAAGAGTGTCCCACACCAGCACAAGACAAATACTAACGTAACTTTTATGGTGGTTTTGAGGGACAGTATATTACAGAATGAAGTTTTAGCCTGTTACAGAACCGGAAATTGGTCAAATTAACGTTCGTACTTAGTTTTCTGTGTACATAAGTGAACTTTTACAAAGAAAACACCCCTCCTGAGATTGGAAAAATTTATAAAAATAAAAGAAACTATATATTATTGTAAATAATTTTGAAATAGAGTTTTGTAAAAATTACGGCGTATGCTCATTGCCAAAATAATAAAAATTTTACATTTTCTCTCAAATGACTTTTTGTGAAAAATTGGATTCGCTTCCGAATAATGCTTGATTTAATAGATAATAAAATGTTATGATAAATTTCGTAACAAAATATTGTAAAGTGTGAAACACAAGCCATTTATGATCACATAAAATCACATAAAATAACTTAAGTTTATAGGATAATTAAATTATTTTAATATCAAAAATAAAAATGATGTTCCAAAGTATTACAAAAAAACTTGGAGAGGTGAGAAATTGAAATAAATATTTCCGTGCAATACACAGATCCAACAGGTTCGTCTCTTGCACTTCGGACTTTTAATTTTAGCTGAAACATAGCTGAGAAAAGACTGGAATCGCAAATTTCATTGAACAAGCTTAGTTTCATAATGTACTATTGATCAAAGAGCCCTGTATATCCGTTTCGTGATAAGTGGCATACACCCTTTCTCCCTTGAAGACTTCAGAGAGGTGTAGAATTTAATCCAGGATAATGCCCTTCATTCCCGGTGATTACTGTGCACTATCTCTTTTCCGCCCTTTTTTGACATCTGAAGACGAAAATTTCTTGCGTCACAGAGATTCGAAAGGGCTATTTCAGTGTCGTGGGTCCAAGAGAACTGTGCCTTTGCGCTCTCGGCTACAGAAGCGGGCAGAACTCAGTAATATTAGGGAACACAATTGGGAGATTGCCCCAGCCGGGCATTTCATGGAGTAAACAAGGTAAGAGCAGAACAGCTACACAGGTTTCTGTAAACAAGTTGCGTAAATAGTTTATTTAATTCTGCCGCGTGGATGGCCTTGACGCCTATCGAGGCCTGCTTGGATACAAATGTCGACATCGAAAAGGATGCTGCAGACGAAATGAGCCTTTGTTTAAAATGAGGCTAAACGTATTCCCGATAACCTCATTATTACGGGCAGGGCAGAACTGGATCGGACACAGCAGTGGGTCCTCAGCCTGCGTGCTTCTCTTTGGGAGCACACTTCCGGACTGCTTACGCTGCGACTTAGACTACCAAACGGCTTAGTTAGCGCTCGTCCTGACGGCTTTGTTTGAAGCGAGATTTGTAGTTGCTGCATCGTAAAGTTATTAACTTAACAGTATCGAAATGACGTTATTTTCATATTTTTTATGGCTGTGATTCAGTTGAGTGTAACTCTTAAAAAGGCTGATTGTGGTAACGCACCCTTACGTAAAATGAACAAGAAGTAGAGTGGTACAATTAACCATTTCTATTGAGTATTTGATAAACCAGAAAATATGTTTCACCGTTCCACCACGACTGGTAGCTTCCACTGACAAAGAAAAAGAAACATTATATATGTGAGTGTAACAGATTGTTGAATGCCTCAACAAGAAACGACACCTTTTGTCATACTGTGTCCCACAATGGCAACTATGTTCAAGGTCAGAATATACTGGGTGACCATTAATAAGCCGGCCGTTGTGGCCGGGCGGTTCTAGGTAATTCTGTCTGGAACCGCGCGACCGCTACGATCGCAGGCTCGAATCGTGCCTCGGGCATGGATGTGTGTGATGTCCTTAGGTTCTAGGGAACTGATGACCTCAGATGTGAAGTCCCAAAGTGCTCAGAGCCATCTGACCATTAATAAAACCGACAAACTGCAGGGACGGATTCCTGACTAGAAATGGAGAAAGAAAGGTCGTACGAACGCGTGTCCGGAAATGCATCGTTGCCAGGATAAATGACGTTGACGAATGACAGTTCCTCTGACCTAGTGCAGTGTGCTCCTTGTGTGTTGCACGTTGTGCGATTGACGCAGCGCACTGTAAGCGGCAGAATGATTCGGCATTCATGTCGGGAACAAGCCGAGGTGGTGTTTGCTTACGGCCAAGCAGATGGCAACGGTGGAGACGCAACACGGCTACACCAAAACAAGTACCGTCTCAGACACCAAACACATCACACAACATTTCAAGCCCATTTTGGGCGTTTGTGTGATCATAGGCCCTTTTTTTAGGTAATGGGCATCCAGGGAGGCGGTGGACTGTGTGTGCACCAGATTTGGACCTGTATCTACGGGATATTGAAAAGAACCCTAGTACAAGCTCCAGGCAAGTGGCCCGCCAACATGGCGGAAGCCAAAGTACTATTATGTGTATCCTGTATGACATCCACCACTATCACTATTACCTGAAATCCCATGGAGGCCACTTTGAACATCTGCTGTGACTTGAGTGCGATAGCGCTCTGTACTGTGTACCGGGACGATTTGTTGTTATTCGACGCGCAACGTCCATTTCCGGTCACATGTTTATAGGGCCTTTTTTCTTCCATTTCCAGCCAGTAATCCGTCCCTGCATTTTATCCGTTTCATTAATGTTCACCCTACATCAATTGTCATACAATGCTAAGGACACATTTGTTCTTGTAGCCGTACAATCGCGCACGCACATTAGTAAATACCAGCGTGGTTATGAAGTCTCTCATTACCGTACAAAGTCTTTATTCAATTGTCCACGCATCACTCTCTTATGAAGCCTTGGCCACGTTCCATTTCTCTTGTTACATTGCTTTGGTGTATGTACAGGAATTCGCGTGTACACAAATCGGACAGACACACAGAGGTAGGGAATTGCGACTTTCGAGTTGGTGTAATAACTGCACACTTCGCACAACTGAATAACCCAGCCATGCTGCGTAGTGTAATAGTGAATGTGATGAACTGGTGCTACTGCCTCGGAAATATAACTGAGCAACGTTTGGAGTCACTGATAACGTAATGAAATAAAACTTAGCTTGTATGGTCAAATTGAATAATAGCAAAAAGTATCATATCCAAGGTATCATTCGTTACAGAGAAGGTTCTTTAATAATAAAAACAAACATTTAATTTAAAATCTGTAATATCTCGCAGGGAGCTGAATATTGGAAACATAATGAAACGTTTGTCGATATCAAGGTAGCATTTGATTATCTTCACGGAGCAAACCAAAGCAAAGTAGCCCAAGAATTTAAACTAGTCACTAAAATCTGATAAACGCTTATCATACACAGCATAAAATGTAAATTTCATAGGCACAATCTGTTCCTAAAATACAAAATGTCTCCTCTCCTTTAAAATGAACACAACGGTAAGCCAAGATGACTGCATCCGCTACAGTTTTCTCCATAGTTTCAAGTTTAAATTAATGTGCTGCGTCATTAAATTATCAGTATTCCCGTGGGATATCAGACAGTTTTGCAGAGCTACAGTGCTACCAAGGAAGGAAATGCTGTTTGAGCTTTATGTTTAATTTTTCTTGGCGAATGTAAGTTCAGTGTAGATCTTGTCCCATGGTCATGGATTGTGCAGCAATTACCCATCGCTATAATTTTTGATGTGCATAACTGGTTGGTATATGTACTTACGTGGTATAGTTATAATCCCCAGCGTTTTGAACAAATGTTTGCAATGAGCTCGACTGTTCGGTTCTTATTATTGTGGCCTTTTCATGTAGTTGGTAAATTTCAGCGTGAAAAGCGCCAGTGCCGAATTTCTAATCCAACACGTTGTGGCTGGATTATCTGATGGCAAAGATATTGGATCGGAAGCTCTGAGACACCCGGATCCCTCATTAGCGAATACATTAAGGATATCTTGCAGTTTTGGATTCGCACAATTCGCGGAAAACCATCTCGTGGAGCGAAAAGGAAGTGTCCGCGTTGCTTGTAGTGTCTCGTCGAGCAGATAAAACGGGCGGTGCTAGCGGTCACGGCAATCTACGAGACAACTCAGATAGCGTGGCTTGCATGACGAGTTTCTGCCCCAGCAGCGATCGGTGAGAACAAAGCCGTCACTTTCTTCTTCGTCGGCGTCCCCCCAACTTCCCAATGGAAGGCGACAACTTTAGCCTCATGTCCACAGTGCTATGTCAGGAATTCCTATACTCAGCGTACATTTAATAAGCGAGTTTGTTTTCGTTGTGGAAAGCGGGGATAGATGGAAAGCGTTCACCAAAGCAAGATGGCAAAGTTATAGAAGGGACAGCATGTACATATGATTAGAACTCAGTGGAACTGAGTAATAACCACTCCACAAGGGCTGTTAGTAGAGTTATAAATAGGACAAAGTTAACGTCAGTTACCAAGTTGATATAAACATCTCTGCATTAATGTCCAACCGGGACACGTATATTTTGTTAGGATCACTGCCTTTACTTGCAAATAACAGAAGTTCAGAACTCAAGATTTGCACAGCAGAATTGTTAGAGAAATAAGATTACTGGTCATCAAGAAAGCAAATGACGAAAATATTTTGGTGTTTGATGTATTCAAGGCATTTGAGTTCTCCATAAAAGCGGCAATGCATTGTCTTCTGATACACTTTACTAAGCGTTAGAGAATGTACGTGACTCAGTCACAGATTTGTTACTTCTTCATGAGAATGCATAAATGGCACAGCTATGCATATCAACGTGCCCCCATCAGCTACGCCACATTTCAGCATATCTTGCACGAAATGGCAAATGCGAAACTCGGCAGCTTACAAGAGCGGTACGTAATAGCTGCCATTACAGCAAACTGTAGATTGTCTCCTCCAGTTGAGGTAAAGAGACCTAACTGGTTACTCAGGTCGTTAGGTAATCTTAAAGCAGCGAATTACCACACTGAACACGCATTCTTAATACTACATCCAGAAGATTGGTGTCTGCCCTCTTTACGGAGCTTAATGATTCTCAAACATAGATCTATAGGACAGACATGTGAAGTCACTTTTAGATAGAAAATGTTGAAACTTTTAGAATCGAATACTCCTTTTTAACTCACAAGGTGTCCGTTGTGATCTTATTTGGTAGCGTGTAGTCATCTGATGATAAAGTAGTGGTCTTAATCTGGATTTCTGTCTGAAAATAAGCAAGAATGGGACACAAATCCCATAATCACTGATTTCTATTGTTCTTTTGTGTCGTATCCTGTAACTTCAATGTCAACCCTGTAGTTAATAAAGTAGGAGTATTTTCTTCTCTGAAAGCAAGTTAAACATTTCTTAAACCTGACGCAACATGGCATTACGTAGAGAAACGCGATGTTTAGCTATATCTCATATACACTCCTGGAAATGGAAAAAAGAACACATTGACACCGGTGTGTCAGACCCACCATACTTGCTCCGGACACTGCGAGAGGGCTGTACAAGCAATGATCACACGCACGGCACAGCGGACACACCAGGAACCGCGGTGTTGGCCGTCGAATGGCGCTAGCTGCACAGCATTTGTGCACCGCCGCCGTCAGTGTCAGCCAGTTTGCCGTGGCATACGGAGCTCCAGCGCAGTCTTTAACACTGGTAGCATGCCGCGACAGCGTGAACGGACTTTGAGCGAGGGCGTATAGTGGGCATGCGGGAGGCCGGGTGGACGTACCGCCGAATTGCTCAACACATGGGGCGTGAGGTCTCCACAGTACATCGATGTTGTCGCCAGTGGTCGGCGGAAGGTGCTCGTGCCCGTCGACCTGGGACCGGACCGCAGCGACGCACGGATGCACGCCAAGACCGCAGGATCCTACGCAGTGCCGTAGGGGACTGCACCGCCACTTCCCAGCAAATTAGGGACACTGTTGCTCCTGGGGTATCGGCGAGGACCATTCGCAACCGTCTCCATGAAGCTGGGCTACGGTCCCGCACACCGTTAGGCCGTCTTCCGCTCACGCCCCAACATCGTGCAGCCCGCCTCCAGTGGTGTCGCGACAGGCGTGAATGGAGGGACGAATGGAGACGTGACGTCTTCAGCGATGAGAGTCGCTTCTGCCTTGGTGCCAATGATGGTCGTATGCGTGTTTGGCGCCGTGCAGGTGAGTGCCACAATCAGGACTGCATACGACCGAGGCACACAGGGCCAACACCCGGCATCATGGTGTGGGGAGCGATCTCCTACACTGGCCATACACCTCTGGTGATCGTCGAGGGGACACTGAATAGTGCACGGTACATCCAAACCGTCATCGAACCCATCGTTCTACCATTCCTAGACCGGCAAGGGAACTTGCTGTTCCAACAGGACAATGCACGTCTGCATGTATCCCGTGCCACCCAACGTGCTCTAGAAGGTGTAAGTCAACTACCCTGGCCAGCAAGATCTCCGGATCTGTCCCCCATTGAGCATGTTTGGGACTGGATGAAGCGTCGTCTCACGCGGTCTGCACGTCCAGCACGAACGCTGGTCCAGCTGAGGCGCCAGGTGCAAATGGCATCGCAAGCCATTCCACAGGACTACATCCAGCATCTCTACGATCGTCTCCATGGGAGAATAGCAGCCTGCATTGCTGCGAAAGATGGATATACCCTGTACTAGGGCCGACATTGTGTATGCTCTGTTGCCTGTGTGTATGTGCCTGTGGTTCTGTCAGTGTGATCATGTGATGTATCTGACCCCAGGAATGTGTCAATTAAGTTTCCCCTTCCTGGGACAATGAATTCACGGTGTTCTTATTTCAATTCCCAGGAGTGTATTTCTTACTATACTGCGTGATGCATCTGAATATGAGCTGGGGGTCTTGAAGTAAAAGACTGATTTCAAACCTTTGGATTTATTAACAGTTAGTTTTACAAGAAGGAACTGTAAAATGCGTAACAATTAATGTTCTTAGTTGCTACTTTCCTGTACTAACTGAAGACATGACAATAAATTAGCAGACAAATTTATCAGCATGGGGCTGCCTCAGTGGAACCAGGGAAAAGATTTTATAAGCCTGTGCGTGATCCAGCATACTGCAACAAAGAGAAGCCAGGACAAACAACAAGAGAGAAATTTGCTCTTACTCATTCATCGAGATCAGCGGGGCTGATAAACTCACAATTTTGTTAACCTATTTGCGCGTTACAAGAATAGAAGAAGAGATAAATGGCTATGAGTTACAGTTATTGAAGCAAGAGAACGAATATATTGGTCAACCTTAAACAGGACAGTCTAAAGAATTTAGCTGCCGACACACGTGGCAAATATTTCAGCAATTCAGAAAGATTTTGGTGCAAAGAAAGGTGACTAAGGACAAGTTTTGATCCTCACCCGACTAGCAGCTCGCCAGCAAGAGGCAGCGTTGCGTCTCGCAGTCACTGTCTCGTGTCAGCTGGCCAGCGAGTCCCAACCGGTCAACAGCATCGCTTGCAAGTCCAGACTGCAGCTCGTCACGTCTTCAGCTGCCTGCCGTACGCTGCTCAACACCACAGAGAGGACGCACGTTTTGGCGCACATTCCGGTCAACCACGTGCCTAGCTACCGGGCGCAACTTAACTGCCTAATCGACTCAAGTCAAAAAGCGGACCCTACGGATCCTTTGTTCGTCCGTTTTTACTGACAGATTTTCTGGAAAGAACTCAATGCTTCTACTGCGATCGTCCAGCAACCAAACACTGGACCACAAATTTGGCGGGAAATATCGTTCCACGTACGCACTGAAAGTCATGTACGCCAAGACAGAGGGGGCTGGCGTTCTCTGCCACCATTTATCTCTTTGTTTTTCGCTTTCCCCCGCCCCATCCACCTGATTTTGCCTGTGCATTCCAACGGTTCAGCCCTCCGTTTTAAAGCTCAGAGAAAGTAGAAAATTCGTCTAACACAATAGCTAAACTAACAGAATGGATGTCATGCAAGACAAGGAGTGTCCAGAAAACAGAGACTGCTGACCTTAAAGGAAAAGTTGTAAGTAGGTTGTTTAGGTTTTTATGTTGGTGACGCCACGTATCAAAATCTCTGACTGCGCTGTGTGCAGTCTGTGGTTGATTGGACTCATTGTGGAATATTCGCTAGTGTAGTGTTGGGCACTTGGATGTGAACAGCCCGTAGCGCTGGGCAGTTGGAGGTGAGCCGCCAGCAGTGGAGAATGTGGGGAGAGAGATGCCAGAGTTTTGAGAGGTTACTATGAGCGGACGATCTGGACGTGTGTCCGTCAGAAAAAGGAAATTTGTTTAATTGGATGTCACATAAATATCATTACTTTCGAACACTATTACGGTAAATACATTGTTTCTTCTCTATCAAAATCTTTCATTTGCTAATTATGCCTATCAATAGTGAATGCCTACGGTAGTTAGAATCTTTTATTTAGTTGGCAGTATTGGCGCTCACTGTATTGCAGTAGTTCGAGTAACGAAGATTTTTGTTAGGTAAGTGATTCATGAAAGGTATAGGTTATTGTTAGTCAGGGCCAGTCTTCTGTAGGGATTATTGAAAGTCAGATTGTGTTGCGCTAAAAATATTGTGTGTCAGTTTAGTGATGATCAGAGTAAGTGAAGAGAGAACTGTCTAAGTACGTTCAGTTTTTCTCAGATGTTCGAAAATCAAATAACTCCAGCACTGTCATTTTTTACATACAAAGCGAAAGTTTCAAAGTTAGGATTAAATAAAACACATACCCTATAGATCACTTCCTATAGGCACTCGTCCGAGTAGAATATGATAAAGATGGCATATAAAAGTGATAAAGTGATACCCTAGTTGATAGGATAATCTCTAGTGAAAGATGTGCTCAAATAAACGCAAATCTTTCCGTCTCTCCAAATTTCTACTTCTATCTATCGGCGTAGCAAATGTTCATAGAACTATTATTTTGCAATATTCAATCATGTACTTCTCTGCACGATATCAGTGTCGTAGGTGAAAATATGCAACAGCTTATCGAGAGTCTAAACAAGTTGTTTCAGGCTTTGCCTCCTGATAGATTGAAGTGAAGCTTAAAATGGCCAATTATTCTAAGAATCAGGCCAATATCTATCGTTCGTTATAAAAACAAAACGGATTGCTCCCCGTGGAAGAGCATGTGAAAGTAACGTTTGAGATACCAAGCTACTAGAAATTTAAAGAGCTTCAAGTGTTCGAGAAAGTTTGACTGTTATAGTCGTAAGACCCCAAATGCAATCCAGATTTCTAAACCATCAAACATGCTACAGAAGAAAGACGTGGAGTCTGAGTGGTCTACAGTGTGTGACAAAGAATTCAGATGGCTACAACAAAAGCTTCGTTCTACTCTTTGTCATTAAATATTTCTTATGGATAACATGTCGACCAGATAGACGTCGTAGATTCTATAGACAGTCTGTGAGAAGTCACCACAGGGAGCAGTGATTCTCGAGACCCATACCTCTAGAACTCCTGGAATCATGATATATGGCGCTACTGCACATGAAAACAGGACTGATTTGGTGACTGTTGTAGGGAGGCTGAATAATCGCCAGTATGCCAAGAATTGTAAAACTTGTTGTCATACAATTCATGAATAGGGTACCAAATAGTATATTCCAGCAGGGTAGTGCAAGACCTCATATTGCAATTCACGCCACAAACACCTTGACAAATGTGCACATCCTTGCCTGGTCTGTCTGTATCTCTAATTTATCACCCATAGAGCATGTCTGGGATGCAATGGAAAGGCATACACTGTCAAATTAATCTCCAGACAGCAATCTTCATGAAATGGCACAATATTTGCTTCAGACATGGCACGAAATCCCTCATTACGGCATCCGAGGCTGTCTGCTTCGATGCTACAACAAATACAAGAGTTTATTTTCATTGGTGGAAGTCACGCCTTATACTGATGTCGATAATAGATATCAGTTCCAAATGAAAAGAGAGTACAACCATTTAGCACTCACTATGTGATGAATGTCTCCATAAAGTTTGATGAATCCCAGACTGGTACTTCATAATGTAACACTTCTCATTTCTGTCAGTGTGTCTCTATAATTAGAGGAGGTTTGCTTACTTCCAGTTATAAAGATGGATATTACCACAGCATATTTCATTCTGTCAGCAAATAAGACCGGAGGCGAAGCTATGTGCTACAGAGATACTATTATCACCCCTCCCTAAGTCGGTTTCCATAACATTTTATTATGTCGCCATAGTGTCCTCGGTATAAATAATACACTCCCGGAAATGGAAAAAAGAACACATTGACACCGGTGTGTCAGACCCACCATCTTGCTGCGGACACTGCGAGAGGGCTGTACAAGCAATGATCACACGCACGGCACAGCGGACACACCAGGAACCGCGGTGTTTGCCGTCGAATGGCGCTAGCTGCGCAGCATTTGTGCACCGCCGCCGTCAGTGTCAGCCAGTTTGCCGTGGCATACGGAGCTCCATCGCAGTCTTTAACACTGGTAGCATGCCGCGACAGCGTGGACGTGAACCGTATGTGCAGTTGACGGACTTTGAGCGAGGGCGTATAGTGGGCATGCGGGAGGCCGGGTGGACGTACCGCCGAATTGCTCAACACGTGGGGCGTGAGGTCTCCACAGTACATCGATGTTGTCGCCAGTTGTCGGCGGAAGGTGCACGTGCCCGTCGACCTGGGACCGGACCGCAGCGACGCACGGATGCACGCCAAGACCGTAGGATCCTACGCATTGCCGTAGGGGACGGCACCGCCACTTCCCAGCAAATTAGGGATACTGTTGCTCCTGGGGTATCGGCGAGCACCATTCACAACCGTCTCCATGAAGCTGGGCTACGGTCCCGCACACCGTTAGGCCGTTTTCCGCTCCCGCCCCAACATCGTGCAGACCGCTTCCAGTGGTGTCGCGACAGGCGTGAATGGAGGGACGAATGGAGACGTGTCGTCTTCAGCGATGAGAGTCGCTTCTGCCTTGGTGCCAATGATGGTCGTATGCGTGTTTGGCGCCGTGCAGGTGAGCGCCGCAATCAGGACTGCATACGACCGAGGCACACAGGGCCAACACCCGGCATCATGGTGTGGGGAGCGATCTCCCACACTGGCCGTACACCTCTGGTGATCGTCGAGGGGACACTGAATAGTGCACGGTACATCCAAACCGTCATCGAACCCATCGTTCTACCATTCCTAGACCGCCAAGGAACTTGCTGTTCCAACAGGACAATGCACGTCCGCATGTATCCCGTGCCACCCAACGTGCTCTAGAATGTGTAAGTCAACTACCCTGGCCAGCAAGATCTCCGGATCTGTCCCCCATTGAGCATGTTTGGGACTGGAATAAGTGTCGTCTCACGCGGTCTGCACGTCCAGCACGAACGCTGGTCCAACTGAGGCGCCAGGTGGAAATGGCATGGCAAGCCGTTCCACAGGCCTACATCCAGCATCTCTACGATCGTCTCCATGGGAGAATGGCAGCCTGCATTGCTGCGAAAGGTGGATATACAGTGTACTAGTGCCGACATTGTGCGTGCTCTGTTGCCTGTGTGTATGTGCCTGTGGTTCTGTCAGTGTGATCATGTGATGTATCTGACCCCAGGAATGTGTCAATAAAGTTTCCCCTTCCTGGGACAATGAATTCACGGTGTTCTTATTTCAATTTCCAGAAGTGTACACTCGAAAATAACTCACAATTGAGTCGATATTGATTGTATAAATAAAACTGCAATATATCTGGCAACGAAAACGTTTGTTTTTTTATAAAATTATATGCTTAGCCACACTAGCAAGGAACGTGATACACACATATCTTCTGGGTGCTCAGATCGTCTTTCATAGGTTGTAAGAAATCAGGGGTCTTTGCAGGCGGGCACAGCCCTTACCTGAAATTATGCTGTCTTAGGACTCAGCCGATCTTGACCAATGCAGGTCCCTGCTTACGCCATATGTAACATATGCTGTTGTTTCGGTATCTCCTTCTAGTCATGTTAACACTGGAAATTAGTCTTGATTCCTGTTCATTAGTCCGGGTATTCCGACATTGGCCTCTCAATATATATTATCTTTACTGTTGTTTCTTGTTAACAATATCAGCTTATTCCCAGGAATCAGCAGTTTTCACTCGATTCGAATCCTGCCTCTAGCACGGATGTGTGTGATGTCCTTAGGTTAGTTAGGTTTAAATAGTTTTAAGCTCTAGGGGACTGATGACCTCAGATGTTAAGTTCTATAGTGCTCAGAGCCATTTGGATCATTTTTCGCTAGTTAATACTAGTCAGAAACCCAGTCTGCATTTTGGATCACATTTCCTTCACGCTTGTACAGTACAGTGTGCAGTATACTGCGGCATCCACCTTCGATAAGCTACCACAAGAATTCAAAGATCTTAGCAGTAATCCACGCACTTTCAAATCTAAACTCGTTCTATGCTGTCGAGGAGTTCCTCGAAAAATTGAGCTGATTCCTATGTTATACTGTTGACCGCGTTTACGTAAACTTATGGCTTGTCTTTTTTGGGGTTCATAAACATTTTATTTTATCTATTCTTACTTGTATGTTGTAATTTCATGTATTGACGCGTTCCATGAACTTGGAGATTTGCTCCTCAGTTTGGTCCTACGAAACTAGACATACATAAAAAAAATCTGAGTGGCCCCAAGTGCATCTGGATAGGTGTTCTGTACACTTGTATGACTGTCTGCCATAAAGCTTTCGTCTCATTAGGGCATCCAGGAATGAGAGGCTTATACACCACGTGATTATAGCAGATTTTTTCAGCTGCAGTTCTTCAGGCAGAAAGGAAAATTAGGTGCAAGGTCGAGCGTGTTGCGACACGGCTCGTGCAATTAGCCGGCAGTGGGCGACAATGGCACAAAACATGCGCAGGGCGCTCAGCCAATGAGTCACGCCAGGGCAGCGCTGTGTTTCGCTTTGAGTGGCCTTGGGGGCTTCATGACAGTACTGCCAGCTTGTCCCCGCTCCTAGCACTGCCAGCTCAAGTCCTTTTATTCCAGTCGGCAGCCACACTGGAGCTTACAGAAGGTCGGAATTGTTGGAACTTTTAATGTATTGCGCCGGCCGCGGTGGCCGAGCGGTTCTAGGCGCTACAGTCTGGAACCGCGCGACAGCTACGGTCGCACGTTCGAATTCTGCCTCGGGCATGGCTGTGTGGTGTCCTTAGGTTAGTTAGGTTTAAGCAGTTCTAAGTTCAAGGCCACTGATGACCTCAGAAGTTAAGTCCCATAGTGGTCAGAGCCATCTGAACCATGTAATGTGTAGTACGTAGGTGATGTGCCGTATAGTACAAGTTTTCGATCCCGAGAGCCCATAATCATGTTAACTGGGAGAGGGAGGGTGGGTGGAGGTAAGCTAAAAAGCCGAGAAAAGTTGACAATTTTTTTCTATTTTCTCTCTGTTCACTTTTCCACTTTCCGTCCTACGACCAAGAACACTCAGACCTTCCTTCTACAACATAGGATTTTCTGCAATTTGCTCTGATCAGGCCTGATCTCGCACTACATACTCATCAAACTACACTTATCAAGCTAAAGAGCTAAATGTCAAAATTCTCATGCTATCAAATAAAAACTTCAAAATGGACAGGTTTCGTTGTAATTTTCATTGAACAACTTTTTTAAAAGTTGGATGTCTGAAATGGTCAACGCTTAACATCAAGAACGTTCCCCCCCCCCCCCCTCCCCCCTTTTCCCCGTCTCCTCTCAAACCCTACCCGCAATGGGATGCTCGATTTTGCTAGGGCTGCGTAAAAGAGGCAAGCAAATGTGGGTTTTTCATGAAAGGTGCTTGTAATTGTCAAAGCTTAATAACACAATGTCATTTCTTATTGTATAATGTATACCTGAAACATTAAAATTACTTCTAATGAAAATAAATCTAACAGAATTAAGAACGACACAAAGTAAGTTGACGCTTTGCCCTTTTTGATCCACATGGCAACTCAAATTGGACATCAGCTTCTTCCTCCTCTACAATGATGTCGATGGTTAGGGTTTCCCTATCGTTTTTACCAGCATCCTTCTCGTTGAGGTCCGTCTCGGGTGAGTTCTCACATACACGGTCACAACAGTGTTAGCCAATGACAGAGCACCAGAGTCTTTCTTTGAAAGCGCAAGTTGCAGATCCTTGTGTTACACTATTTCCTATATTTGCAAGAAATGATTTTCAGTAGAGAGTCTGGTGCTGCATTTTTCGTTGTTGTTGTGGGAATTACTCTTCCTGTGGCTAGCGTCCAGCCCCAAACTGATGAAATCCTTTCGTTACCCAGCCATGCCCGCACGTGTAGGAAGCTACGAAAAGAATGGCGGCAGTCTCGCAAGTTGGCATTTGGGTTTTGCCGCAGGTGTAGCGTACACTGTCATAAGAAACTTTTTCCTTGCTTCAGAAATAAGGTGTGCTGTTGCGTCTGGCTGTCTGAAAGTAAAGAAGTCCACAGGGAAGAGTTTTTTCTCCTAAAAGTTGCTTCTTCTTTCTTCGCTTGTCTAAAGGGGATTGAAATAACGTCGCACCGATTTGCTGCCTGAAGGGGAAGACTATCCCGTGAATTGCATTTGCATAATATTGACGAGTACAGAACACTGCACAAATTTCACCTCCCACTCTCCTGAAAATAAAAGGAGCTATCAAATGAAAAGAGACAGATGGAAAAAAGTAAGTAAACTGTTTAATATTTCTAAGGTAATCTCCATAGCTGTTAATACATTTCAGACAAGACGGTCAATGTCTTAATCGAAAAACGTTTGCGGTTGCCTAAGAAACTATGATTGACCCCTGGCGTGCACGTCTCCGTCTGAGTCCAATCGACGGAAACTAATGTTCCTCTTCAGAACTTCAAACATTTGGAGCCGTCCGTCAACAATCCTGGACGTTTGGACTTGACGACGCACTTCAATTTTTGCAGTGTACACGTACTGCTGTGTCTCCGTGTTCCAGAAAGTCAATGAGCAGCGGGCCCCTGCAATCACTTTCCCAGAGCTGGTGTGTTTCGACTAAGCTGCAGAAGTTTCTCTAGGAAGCCCTCACACAACCTGCCTGGAGACCTGGTCTCTCATCATGTGTAGGCAATCGCAAACATTTTTCCATGAAGGCACTGACCGTCTTGTCTCACAGTGGGATAAATGTGTTAACAGTTATGGCTATTACTGCTGAAATAATAAATACTTTACTAATTTCATTACATCTTTCTCCTTTTCATTTGACTACCCGTTACAGACTTTATTTTGAGAAGAGACTGACGCTGCCAGCAGTACCAGCTTATCTTCGTCTTCATCTGTGACGGTAACACTATCATAGTCTGCACCCTTTGACATGGTGGCGTTCATTATCATTACATCGAAATCTTCTGTTCCCCTTGCTGCATTTCAGTCTGCAGCACTGAAACGTACTACGTTTTATTTGTATCGTTTGATGAGAAAAAAATCTTGTAGTACTGTACCAGTTTTAGCGGAGAACACTAATTTTCCGGACGAGTGCAGCAAAGACTACTTCTTTGGTGATTTTTATAACAGATGTCACTATGATACCCGTGAAAAATTCCTTTGGTACCACATCCGAAATGTTTTCGCACATAGTCCACATAGATCACATACATGAAAGTGGATGCTTCAGTCGCACTCAACACAACTTTGTGTAGACGGTATTCACTGTCAATCTGTGCATTTTTGTACATCCCAGGGTCCTCATCTTCTTGTATCATAGTGAAAGCTACATACAAAGCTTATTTTGTGCCTTCACAGATACCCTCATAGGTGAAGAAATGCACTGGAAAGGACGGTACGTCAAATTTGAACAATTCTCACAGGTTATAATTAAAATCGTTGCCAATGCACTATGTTCGTTGGAAAACAGGAAGAGGATAGGCTGTAACTTTTTTGTCTGTAGTTTTCAGGGTACTTGAAACTGAGGCTAAAGTACGAGTAACAATCTTATTCTTTCTTACGGTATATTCATAACTTTTAGTTTTTAGACCATCTGACTACAATTGAGTGAAACACATTTTTTGTGCCTTACGCGTTTCGCCTTCATTCTCTGCAAGGCATCTTCATTGGCAGGTTGCTTGGACGATTTTCTACGTATTACGTTTCTGTTCCATTGTTGGTGCTGTTCCTCTTCTTATAAATAGCACGCAACTGAGAAAGTCAGGACTACAAAACCTTATTCTTACATCTGAATCTGTTATAAGCAGTCTGTTTTTTTTTTTTCTTTATTGGATTTCGAATCTGCCCCGCCCAGTGGGTGGGCTGGCAGCAGCGTAATACGCCTCTCTGCAGCCTACAGAAAAGTTAAAAACCATAATTAGGAGGTATAACAATGAAAACAGGTGATAAAACGGTGACTACTTGAAACAAACATGGTGAAAAGTTGCAAAGAAAACATAAAAACAAAGGGTGGGTGACGCTGATTAAAGCACACAGTAATTAGACAGGCACAATTAAAAAACACGGCGACAGTTAGGTTTCTGTTTACAAAACATAAAAAGGTGGATGCACAACACTGAACACTCATGGGAAACATTGTACTATAGAGTACAAATGCCTATGGGTGGGGGGGGGGGGGGTGCGGGGGAGAACCCAGACAGGTGAGGGTGAAAATAGGGGGGAAGAAGAGGAAAAGGAAAAGAAGGGAGAGCAAATGGAGGGAGAGGACACAGAAAAAGGGGGGGACAGGGCAGACACTAGAAGGAGTGGGGAAGGCAGTGGAGGGGAAGAAAAAGGACTCGGGGCAGAGAAAGGAGTCAAAGCGAGGGTAGGTGGGGTGAAAAGAAACAGGATGGAAGGGGAAGAGAGGGAGCCTGGGAAAAGGACAGAGGGAGGGAGGGGGAGGTGAGGGTCAGAGCTGATAGGAGTGATAAATGGAGGGAGAGAGGGCGTCATCCAGGAAGCCACCTTGGGAAAGGAGATGTAGGGTGTAGAGGTGGAGGGCACGGAGGACACAATGGTAAAGGCATGGCATCAGGCAGGTGTTGGAGATGAGAGGAGCAACCAGGGGATGGGGGGGGGGGGGAATCAAGTCAGCAGGAGGTGTAGAGGACTCTGATATGTTTGAAGAAAAGGATCAGATGGGGGAAAGGAATCAGGTCACAGAGGATACGCATGGGGGATGGGAGGTGTATATGGAAGCTGAGGTGGAGTGCATTGTGCTTGAGGATCTGGAGGGACTTATAGAATTTGGGGGAGGGTTGATATCCAGGTGGGACTTGTAATGGTACTTGAATTACATAACCATAATGGTACCTCACCTGAACCTCTCGATACCAGTAATAGTCTACTGTATTTCTGTTAACTACTTAACACATTTCTGAGACAACATTCAGATTTTATTTCACTTTTGATACATCGATATGTTTATATTGCAATGATATTATTCTTACGTGTATTCTTTCTTTTGTCACTATGATCTTTGAGGTACTTGTAACTCGGATTTTTGGGCGTGTAAGCGATAGTTAGTTGTTAACTTGTTAGAGAGTCGGACCTTGAGAGGGTCAAGTGTTGGACGTCATGTTGGAAAGATGCATATATGGTTATAAAATGTGAGGAAGATGTTTTCAAGTATGTTTTGTATTGTGAAGTGATGTCTTGTGTGTTACGTGATATTGCAATAAAAGCTATTAAAAGGAAGTGTAACTTAATTTCGGAGTGCTGATTATTTTTTTTACACCACAATTGTCCAGCAAAAGTGTAATCTCCAAGAATGGTTTGAGAAGCGCATCTACAAAACTTTTGAATATAGCAGAATAAAACCTGGGCCTCTTTGCATCCAGGCTTGGAATCATGACCATCTAGATTTTCAACGATTGAGCCATGATTTTACGACGAGGCCAGCGTGGGAACACAAAACGATGAGTGCCTAGTTTCTTTGATTCTTACATGAAATGACTTTATTAACTGTGTTCTAATGACACCCGCCACATAATGTGACTGTTGTTGCCCGAAAATGCAGTATTTAGCAGTGCGAGCAACACCACAACCATTAAATTCTGACCTTTGTTGTGGTAGAGTTAATAGAGACTGGCATAACAGAGGATGGGACAGATTAAGGATTTGTAGGTGTGGAGGATGGTAGGGGGGCTCTACCGCCATGTCTGGCCAGAGAGGAGTTTAAGGAGACAGAGACGGATGTGGGCTTGGGAATGGATAGAACAGAAATGAGGGATCCAGGTGAGGTGATGGTCAATGGGGAGTCCAAGGAAGGTGAGGGGGGGAGGGAGGTGGAAGGATGGGTGCAGATGGTGAGGGAAAAGTCAAGGAGCCAGAAGGAGCAAGTAGGATGACCTACGATGATTGCCTGGGTCTTGGAATGATTGATTTTGAGGAGCCACTGGTTGCACTATGTGGCAAAAAGGTCAAGGTGATTCTGGAGAAGGCGTTGGGGCTGTTGAAGGGTAGGAGCGACTGCAAGGAAGGCAGTGTCATTGGCATACTGCAAGAGGTGGACTGGAGGGGGGGGGGGGGGTTGGGGCATATCTGCCATGTACAGGACGTAGAGGAGAAGGGAGAGGACAGAGCCCTGGGGCACACCTGTGGAGGGGTAAAAGGTGGGGAATTTGCGATATGGATGGAAATGTAGGAGGGGCACTGGGAGAGGAAGGAGGCTATCAGACGGAAATAGTTGATAGGAAGGGCATGGGTCTGGAGATTAATCAGGAGACCAGGCTGCCGTACGCGGTCATAGGCCTTTTAGAGGTCTAGGGATACAAAAATGGCAGAGCGACAGGAGTTAAGCTGGAGGGAGAGGAGATGACTGAGGCGTAGGAGTTGGTCGTCTGTAAGGAAGGAAGGTCGAAAGCCACAGGGTGTTGGGGAGGAGGTGGTGTCGGTGGAGCTGGTAATGCATGCACCAGGTAAGGATGGATTCAAAGAGCTTGCTGAACACCAAGGTGAGACGTATAGGCTGATTGGAATAGGTAGCAGATGGAAGCTTGTTGGGTTTGGAGAACATCAGGATATGGGAGGTTTTGCACAGGTTGGGGATTAAGTTGTAGAGGGTGTCAAGGACTGCAAGGGACGGAGGGCAGTATTTGAGATGGAGGTAGGTAGGACAGTCGTGGCTGGGGGGTATCCGTATGTTCAATGACGTCAGGGTAGAGAGAATAATCAAATTGGGGATCATCTGGAATGGAAAAGACATTGGATAGGTGGGAGGCAGAGTGGTTGGCCTTACTGAGGTTGTCAGGAAAGAGATGGTCATCAAGAAAGATAGTGTACTGGGCGTTTCCCAGTAAGGCGGTGGAAAGCTGACCAATACTTGGAAAGAGTTTATTGGCGCTAAGTTGTGTGCATGTCCGTCGCCAGGCACGGCGTTTCTTTGCAGTAAATAAGTCGCGGATGTCTCGTTGTAATTGCCGGTGGTGGGTGAGTGTGTCCCGGTCACGAGTGCAGAGGGAGGATCGGTAGAGGCGACGGGATTCACGAAGGAGAAGTACGGCTTGAAACGTCCCCTTAGAACAATTTTATAAGACTGGTCTATGTGAAACGTCCTCTTTGAACAATTTTACACGACTGTGCTTAAACTGATACACAATAGTTTTTTAGCGCAACGCAATCTGACTTTCAAAAATCCCTACAAAAGAATGGCCCTGACTAACATTAACCTATACATTCCAAAAATCACTTACCTCACAAAAATCTTCGTTACTCAAGCTACTGCAATACAGCGAGCGCCACTACTGCCAGCTAAATAAAAGATTCAAACTACGGAAGGCACTAACTACTGATAGGCACAGTTAGCAAATGAAAGATTTTAATAGAGAACAAACAGTGTATTTACCTTAACAGTCAAAATATATATGATAGTTCATGACATCCAGTCTTACAAATTACAAAACTCCGCCATCTCTCTCCCCACGTCCACCACTGCTGGCGGCTCACCTCCAACTGCGCAACGCTACGCGCTGTTAGCATCCAGCTGCCGCTGCCCAACACTACAATGGCAGACAACAATGCAGACTAAACACAGACTGCACACGGCACAGCCAGTGATTTTTTCATACCGAGCGCTATGTGGCGTTACCAATAAGAAAACCTAAACAGCCTACTTACAGGCTTGTGAGGCAGGGCAAAGCCGTCTGCTGTTCCTAATCTATATAAACGGTTTAGGAAACAATCTGAGCAGCCCTCTTAGACTATTACAGATGATACTGACATTTACTGTCTCGTAAAGTCATCACATGATCAAAACCAATTGCAAAATTCGGTTACAGCACACTCCTTTTTACGCACCGACATACACTTCCGGAAAAAAATTGATACACCTGGAAAGACGTCGTCGACTTTGATTCGATGATAGCATACGAAACATAGAGGATACCAGATGTACTCGTAATTGTTTCAACGTCGTCCGCCAACAGATAGCGTAGTAGCATAGCAACCAGAGCGCCTCTGCGTCTACCCTTTAATAGGGAATGCTCATACTCGGAAGGCTCTGTGTGGTGCAGACGTGTGAAGCAAGCAGGCAACCATGTCACGGAGTCAAACTGTAAGAGGTCCATGATTACGGAATTTGTTGCTAGCGCACTCGAGCAGATGTAATTTCGATGGATTGCTCACGCGTTGCCTGCGATATGAAAGGTATAAGAGAATCTCAGACAAGAGAGCAGTATTGTATGCGGTAGGAACTGTGTAGTAGTAGCTTGCAGTCGTGTGTATGAAGTTGGCTGGGCCGGTCGTGGGGAGCAATGGCGGAGCCTGAACGATATAATATAAGGCAAAAGCAGCCTTGCGCGTATGTACTATTGTTATATCCAGTCCCATGCAAATGTATTTTTAAAAAATCTCTTAATAATAATCTTTCTTATAAAAATTAACTTTCGACAATCATTCAACTCAATTTAAAGTTTTACTAATTTCTCCAATCCTTGGTCATCCTGATTATTTTAAAGAAAAATCAGTTCTTTCTTTTTATACATGACAAATCTATCGGCCAGCATTGCACTGAGCTGTGCCAGAAAAATTTCTTATATGAGCAGATATATACGCGTTATCTGGCGACCTTATTGAGGTAAGAATTTTCTGTTTATTCAGAATGATCCGTCAGGGCTAAGACGCAGCACTGCTGACGTCCAAACTTCAGCAGTTTAAATTCACAGTCATTATTGAAAGGTTATAAGTGAGCGACAATTTTTATTGAGAGATTAGTCACTTTTTATTATTGGTAGTTTATGGAATTTATTTATTGGGAGGTTACGCTAAATTTCAATGTTATAATTATACAATGTTATAATTATATTTTTTGCTGTTGAGAGGTTACAGAATTTTTCTGTTGGGAGGTTCCAACACTTGTGCTTCATACAGCCAAATGAGAGAATCTGAGAGGGGTAATATTGTGGCTTTCTGTATGGCGGTATGGGCTTTTCGGATAATTGCCACACAAGTCAGACGTGCTGCGTCAGTTGCGCAAAGACGCTGGTGTCAGTGATCAGCTGAACATTCTCACATCTGTTGACGAGGTTCTGGACGTCCACGCAGCAGACACGCCAGCCAGGATCGTCGTATTGTAAGGGCAGCAGTGGCAGATCGTATAGCTACCACAGCGCAAATAAAAGGGCTTGTGAGTCGAGACGTGTCAACACGAAATGCTGCGAACGGGTTATTAACAATGGGACTACGGGCACTTCCACTAAGGCTACAACATCGACGTACACAGCTCGGCTGGTGCCGTCAGAGGATCACTTGGGAGACGGAGAGGCGCGCCGTGGTCTACAGAGATGAAAGCAAATTCTGTCTGCATGCTATGCCGGTCGTTAGCGCTTACGATATTGACCTGCTGAGTTATGTCCCGTAGGGGGCATTCGTCCAAGACAAACAAGCTCTACCCCGGCCTTGCGGCCTGGGGGGCGGTAAGCTACAACTCTCGTTCACCTTACGTGTTTCTGGAGATAACTCTAATCAGCGCTCAGTTCGTGCAGAATGTTGCTAGACCTGTTCTTCATCGTTCTTGCAACAGGATAGCGCTCGCCCACACCCTGCCCGTGAAACTCAATACGTCTGCAACACGTGCAGCAACTTCCCTGGTCAGCACGATCTGCAGAGTTGTCTCCAACCGAAGGCGTACGGAGTATGATGGACGAGAAGTGACTTGTGCGACTCATCAACCAACAACGCTCACGGAACAACGCGAACAGGTCGAGCACGCGTGGCCTAATGCATTCCAGGACAGTTCCTTCACTACTCCCAGTGGGCAGTCCATTAACTCAAAGAAAACTTTCGTGTCAGGATGGCTGTGGCAGCGTCGGACACCTTGTCGTACTTCTGGTGCTTCTGCTGAAACTTACTGTGTGAACTATATTGCTACAGATGGTATTGCTACAGACAACCAACAGTTAGGGTTTATTTCAATATAATTCAGATATTTTCTTCCTAAATAAATGAAATTTGTCGCAGACTTTCCGTTACGGAAGCGACTAATCCCCAATGTCGGAATGACAGACGAAAAAGATTTAACCTGAAAAGTATAAAAAAAGATAAAGAAATCCATTTTCTCCAACGTGCAGCACGTTGAAACGGAGCAACACGCCGGCAGCAGATAAAGTAACTACTGGGTTTGCGTAGGAAACAAAGAAAATGATGAGAAGTAATGATGATTTATTTCAGGGAAACGAAACTCGTTTGGTAACACTGGCCATTAAAATTGGTACTCCACGAAGACGACGTGCTACAGACGCGAAATTTAACCGACAGGAAGAAGATGCTGTGATATGCAAATGATAGGCTTTTCAGAGTATTCACACAAGATTGGCGCCGGTGGCGACACCTACAACGTGTTGACATGAGGAAAGTTTCCAACCGATTTCTCATACACAAACAGCAGTTGGCCGGCGTTGCCTGGTGAAACGTTGTTGTGATGCCTCGTGTAAGGAGGAGAAATGCGTACCATCACGTTTCCGTCTCTGATAAAGGTCGGATTGTAGCCTATCGCGTTTGCGGTTGATCCTATCGCGACATTGCTGCTCGCGTTGGATTCGGTGGGTTCAGGAGGGTAATACGTAACGCCGTGCTGGATCCCAACGGCCTCGTATCACTAACAGTCGAGATGACAGGCATCTTATCCGCATTGCTGTAACGGATCCTGCAGCCACGTCTCGATCCCTGAGTCAACAGATGGGGACGTTTGCAAGAGTACAACCATCTGCACGAACAGTTCGACGACGCTTGCAGCAACATGGACTATCAGCTCGGAGACCATGGCTGCTGTTACCCTTGACGCTGCATCACAGACAGGAGCGCCTGCGATGGTGTACTCAACGACGTGCCTGAGCCTGCGAATGGCAAAACGTCATTGTTTCGGATATATCCAGGTTCTGTTTACAGTGCGGTTACCATGCCTTTGGTTCCCTAAAAAAGGCTTTGAAGGGTTGACGATATCTGTAGGACGAGGATTTGCAGTGGCCAGTGACGGACTTCAGGCAGCAGGACACAGTGTTATACCAAGCAGGTATATTCAGCCTGGTACTTCGGTGGGATGGTTGCCTCAATGCTCACTGCGATTTTACCTGATTGGCATACCGCTTCCTGACTGTACAGCCTACGAACGAAATATTTTTTATGTCCCCTTATAATTTTCTGGGAAAAAAATTGCACATTAAGTTCATGTACTTGCTTGAGAAGGTTTTATCCGATCTATGATTGTAGCCATATGATACATAATCTCATCATCTGTTAGACTCTGTGATTGAAATTTAGGGAAATTGATTTATGACATGCACTTTTTTTATATGGCTGCGTGTAACAGTCGACTTGGCGTCGTCAGCTTAAGCGTGAACGGATTTGGAAAAGTCTGTGACCAAAATATATGTCTGTAGAACATACGGTAGCCTCTCCAAGACATTATATATGGGTTAGGAACCTGTCGCATGTTTCGTCTGCTGGTCAGTGAGATAACGCACAACAGGGACACCAATACATGGGCCTTACAAGATTTGGAATTCAATGAAACACAAGGTTTGCAAGTTCTGAGGAGATATCAGCAAGCATCGCGTTACTCATTAATGCTTTTACAAGGGACATTTTTTGGCCAATGTGTGGGTTTCATCGCGGGAAAAGAGGGCATTATACAAGAACAACGAAATTTGCTGACAAGTCATCATTTGAGGAGACGTGCAATTCGAGATGGCCATAGAAAGGTGAGGACTCACTCAGAGCGAATTTTGAGGAATACCAGGGGTGAGTGGAGACAGAAAGGCGTGGTTATGTGGAGCACTTTGCTGCTAGGTCTGATGGGAGCCAGCCAGCTCCACTGCTGCTGGGAGACTGCCCAAGACTCTGGTCGTGAGTGTAAGCGAAAACGATCAGCGATAGTCATTTCTGGTGACTACACAGCCCGTTTCACTGGCCTCCTCAGGTAAACAATGACCACCAACCATAGATGACGACTCAGGAGTCGTTGGGACTCCGCAATCATCACGCACTTCCCAATTAAGAAATCCACAAGCGGATATAGATAAGAATGCATCTGCAAATATTCCGTTTGCCTCAAAATACAACTTCATAACCAGGAAAGTGATTCTTCGATAAGTATTAATGTTACGGATAATTTGATCTTAATTTTAATTTTAAGTTTAGTGTGTGATGGAAAGATGTTAGTCGTTGAGAATATGTTTTTGTAAAGGGTAACTTCGTGAATTTAGGTGTGGTAGTAAGAGATAATACGTGTGGAAATAAAAGCAATTATCCTCTTCGTTTTCCTGGCCTTTTGCCGTATCTTCTCGGGGTCAGTGTGTTAATCTGGATTTGACAATGTTAGTGGTAGAGAGTACGAGCAAATGGGAGGACGGTGATTCATATCACCGTCCGGCCATACAGATTGAGCTTTTCCGTGATTCCCGCCAGATCGCTTGCGGTAAATGCAAGCATGGTTCCTCTGAAAATGATACGGTCGATTTGCTTACCCATCCTTCCGCTACCGGAGTTCGCACTCTGACGATTTCTTCGTCGACGGGCGATAAACCCTAATCTTCCACCTTTGTTTCTGACGGCTCCATTCCTAAAAAGCAATAAGTTCTGCAACGTCCATAATCTCATACTGCAAGGTCTCAGGTTGTAAATTAGTTTTTTCCGCTAGTTCTTACTGAATCTGATAAGGGTAACATTACGTTTTTAAGACCTATTGCTACGTCTTTGTTCGTTACATTTCTCACTTTTATGAACTATGTTTGTCAGAGTCTTCACAACATGCATGAATCTTTAAGTACATAAATGGTTTCTTATCTGCCATACCAAAGCGTTGATTATGGTGTTTTTAACGCTATCATGGAAGTGCTAACAACTAACGAAACAAGTTTTTAAATGTCCCACCGTAGTATGCTGTGGCTAAAAAAAATTGTAAATGTTATCAACGTTTTCGAAATACAAAATTATGTCTTGATTAGCCTCTTAACCTCTACAGCACGTTTAAGGGGACTAGTGCACGAATAAGCATAAAAAAAATCGATTTTTTCATTTGTGTCCAAATAAATTATCTGTAGTTCTCTGAACAAGAAGAAGTTTACTTCGTGAAAATGGTAATGACGAATGTTTGAAAATTAGAGAAATTTAAAAAAGTTTGCACAAATTACGACACTCCCCCGTAACGCAGACAGCTCTGTTTAAAACACAATTTTGTTGTCACTTGTTTGTTTTTTATGTCTTTTTACTCTCTAATATTTTAGTGAAACAAGATTATTAGAGAAGTAATTGCATAGTAGGACTTAAAACCGAAAAGAGAGTTCTACCAACTGTATATCGGAACGTATACCAAAAACTGTTCTGGTAGGACTAATTACTTTGAAGAAAGGTGTGCTGTCTGCTCTGCTATGTTTTAATGATAGTGCAGTGCCAGGATTTAAAGTTACTGAGTTGATAGGAGTGCCTTGTCGACTACTCATGCAAAGAAATTTAAATGCCATTGACCGCAGGAGGCCCTTCGAAGCAGATAAACCAGTGTCGAAAGCCACCAAAGAAGCAAGAATAAGAAATAAAAGTCTGGAAAAGAAAAATGTCAGAAACAAGATGAATATGGACCTGGAATGCATTGGTGTTAAGCAACTAGGTGGAGAAACAAACTTCACCTTTAACTTCCCAGGAGTTCACTTTTTTATGTTCCGGTACACAGTGGTTAATAACTACTTGAGATTGACTACTTAAGGTTGACATCTTTTATACTGTCTTAAACATACTTAACTAAAAAGAAGATTTTTCTTAAGACTTAAATTTGAAAATTAAAGACTTTCTTAAAGAAAAAAATTGAGTTAATTGCTGAATCTTTTATAATCGTTATAAAAAATCTTTGAGCCATGACTTATGACAACAACATCTTTTAAAACTCTGCTTCAAACATACATAGTAAGCAACTTCCAGAAAAAAATCAAGCTTCTACTTTGTTTTGATTTCGAGATACTGTACCAATTTTGTACATAAATAATTAACATGCTGTATTTCACTTGCAACACAAAATAGAATGAAGTAAAAACTATGAGACCAAAAGCTGTGATTCGTACATCAGATTGTTCCCAAACGATCTGTTTAAGGATGGTAAACATTTCATGTGCTCACAACTTTTATTCCCTACAGTATTTAGAAAACTAAAATTTGTGTTTACGAAGCAGTCCCATTACGGATTAAATCTAAATTTTGACTTGATTCTTTTTTGCACACCATTCTATACGACATTCATTATGGTTGCTCCATCATATCCTTGGCCGAAGCATTTACTCACATCTATCGTTATAAATATTCAATTGACTGATATTTGTATCCAAATGTAGATTGAACTTTTGCCTCGTTAAAGTGGATAATTGATTCGCATACCTTCACGTCAGAATTATTTCCAAGACAATGTTTCACTATTTTAAAAATCGAAAGATATCTTCTTCCTGGTCAGTTTTATTAGTTTTTCCGCTTTTCCTTCCCATGTTAATTTTTCACCATGTCCTACTTCTTTTTTTCCAAAGGTAATTTATCATCGAGATCATTGCTCCAATCATTCTAGCCTAGTTATGGTCCTGCCATTATCGCTGGATAGTTTTCCAAATGTACGGTGATTACTTCCACATATCCTCTTCCAGTAAACAACGTACCGCGACGTGACGCAGCTCTCAACAATAGAGGGGTCTGTGCAGCGGCACACGCCGTTGCTGAGCATCATTTTGAGACGCGGCGGCAGGCCAGCAGCATAAACGTGGCGTTCCCCAGTCTGCAGAATCTTAGGACACCCGTGAAATGCAGTAACGATATGGAGCAACGAAAGCAATCAGAAGGTAAGTTATCTAATGAAGTTGCGCCAATCCGTGGCGCCCAAAACGCAAGCGTCAAACCACTACAGCTTTCTGGAGACACATAACATAAATTTTCGCAGTCTTCAATAGTTAATGAGAACGTACATTTATGACACTGCAGCAATATTTACCGTAGTTTGGCTTGAAAAATCAGTCATCCAGATTGTTTATCAATGTTTGTTCAAAAAATGGCTCTGAGCACTTTGGGACTCAACTTAGAACTACTTAAACCTAACTAACCTAAGGACATCACACACATCCATGCCCGAGGCAGGATTCGAACCTGCGACCGTAGCAGTCGCACGGTTCCGGACTGAGCGCCTAGAACCGCGAGACCACCGCGGCCGGCTATCAATGTTTGTTTGAGGCAGTTTGTGTTGGAGGAGCATCTGTTTCATAAAACTTTAAATTGCAGAAAATTTGAAATACTACAAACTGTACATCCTTCTACCAAGTTTCAATGACAAGTGATATCTGTATTAGCTCGTACAGGCATTGTTCGAAAAGTAATGTGTGTCACTGTGGTGTCTCGAAACACACGTTTCCCGCGCACATAGGCTACAATAATAGGCTACACTAAGAAAAAATATTATAAGAATTTATGACGATTATAAATGAATTTCGAGCATTAAGCTGTGTTTTTTGTCAGAAAGCTAATTTTCCTTTTAAATCGTAGGTGTCCAAAAATAAATGAAATTCGATTTGAAATTTCTGCTTGTGCTTACATGCAGTTACATCAAGTGGGCCAACTTTCAACTCTGGCAGTACAGTTCGTATCCTCAGTCCCAGTAAGCTGCATCCACATTTTCATGGTTTCTCGTCTCTCCAGTACGGATGCGGTAGAGATTTCAGAAATTCGTCCTGCTAATGTGGTGATTTTTCTCGCTACCAGCTTCGGCGATCAAATGATACTGTGCGCAATACGTCCGACCCTATATTCGTCAATGTTCAGTGTTGTTTCATTTCTGTGACGAATTATTTGTAGCAGTGACTGTCGAATCCCCTGGTATGACACTGCAACTATTAATCGTTCACTCTGAGAAGACTCTCCGAGCAGTCGCTGACGGCAGTAGTCCTGTCAACGAAGGAAAATTAGGGTAAAAATTGTGTAGTCGCAAATTTTGTAGCGTGGTGGGAGAGGTATGAACAGCATACTAAAAATCCTGAGATTTGGTGACCGTTGGTTTGGGAAACCGTTTAGAGATTACTTTTTACGTTTTTCTTGAATCTACATCCACATGTACATCCATACTCCGCAAGCCACATGACGGTGTGTGGCGGAGGGTACCCTGAGTACCTCTATCGGTTCTCCCTTTTATTTCAGTCTCGCATTGTTCGTGGAAAGAAAATTGTCGGTATGCCTCTGTGTGGGCTCTAATCTCTCTGAGTTTATCCTCATGGTCTCTTCGCGAGATATACGTAGGACGGAGATATATATTGCTTGACTCCTCGTTGAAGGTATGTTCTCGAAACTTCAACAAAAGCCCGTACCGAGCTGCTGAGCGTCTTTCTTGCAGAGTCTTCCACTGGAGTTATATCTATCATCCCCGTAAAGCTTTCGCGATTACTAAATGATCCTGTAACGAAGTTCGCTGCTCTCTGTTGGACCTTCCCTATCTCTTCTATCAACCCTATCTGGTACGGGTCCCGCACCGGTGAGCAGTATTCAAGCAGTGGGCGAACAAGTGTACTGTAACCTACTTCCTTTGTTTTCGGATTGCATTTCCTTAGGATTCTTCCAATGAATCTCACTCAGTCTGGCATCTGCTTTACCGACGGTTAATTTTACATGGTCATTCCATTTTAAATCACTCCTAATGCGTACTCCCAGATAATTTATGGAATTAACTGCTTCCAGTTGCTGACCTGCTACATTGTAGCTAAATGATAAAGGATCTTTGCTCCTGTGTATTCGCAGCACATTACACCTGTCTACATTGAAATTCAATTGCAATCCCCTGCACCATTCGTCAATTCGATGCAGATCCTCCTACATTTCAGTACAATTTTCCATTGTTACAACCTCTCGATATACTACAGCATCATCCGCAAAAAGCCTCAGTGGACTTCCGACGTTATCCACAAGGTCATTTATGTATATTTTGAGTAGCAACGGTCCTACGACACTCCCCTGCGGCACACATGAAATCACTCTTACTTAGGAAGACTTCTCTCCATTGAGAATGACATGCTGCGTTCTGTTATCTAGGAACTCTTCAATCTAATCACACAATTGGTCTGTTAGTCCATATGCTCTTACTTTGTTCATTAAACGACTGTGGGGAACTGTATCGAACGCCTTGCGGAAGTCAAGAAACATGGCATCTATCTGTGAACCCGTGTCTATGGCCCTTTGAGTCTCGTGGACCAATAGCGCGAGCTGGGTTTCACACGATCGTCTCTTACGAAACCCATGCTGATTCCTACAGAGTAGATTTCTGATCTCCAGAAAAGTCATTATACTCGAACATAATACGTGTTCCAAAATTCTATAACTGATCGACGTTAGAGATATAGGACTATGGTGCTGCACATCTGTTCGACGTCCCTTCTTGAAAACGGGGATGACCTGCGCCCTTTTCCAATCCATTGGAACGCTTCGCTCTTCTAGAGACCTACGGTGCACCGCTGCAAGAAGGGGGGCAAGTTACTTCGCGTACTCTCTGTAAAATCGAACTGGTATCCCATCAGGTCCAGCGGCCTTTCCTCTTTTGAACGATTTTAATTGTTTTTCTATCCCTCTCTCATCTATTTCGATATCTACCATTTTGTCATCTGTGCGACAATCTAGAGAAGGAACTACAGTGCAGTCTTCCTATGTGAAACAGCTTTGGAAAAAAGACATTTAGTATTTCGGCCTTTAGTCTGTCATCCTGTTTCAGTACCATTTTGGTCACAGTGTCTGGACATTTTGTTTTGATCCACCTACCGCTTTGACATAGGACCAAAATTTCTTAGGATTTTCTGCCAAGTCAGTACATAGAACTTTACTTTCGAATTCATTGAAAGACTCTCGCATAGCCCTCCTCACACTACATTTCGCTTCGTGTAATATTTGTTTGTCTGCGAGGCTTTGGCTATCTTTATGTTTGCTGTGAAGTTCCCTTTGCTTCCGCAGCAGTTTCCTAACTCGGTTGTTGTACCATGGTGGCTCTTTTCCATTTCTTACGATCTTTCTTGGTATATACTCATCTAATGCATATTGTACGATGGTTTTGATCTTTGTCCACTGATCCTGAACACTATCTGTAATTCAGACAAATCTTTTGTGTTGAGCCGTCAAGTACTCTGAAATTTGCTTTTTGTCACTTTTGCTAAACAGAAAAATCTTCCTACCTTTTTTAACATTTCTATTTACGGCTGAAATCATCGAAGCAGTAACCGCTTTATGATCGCCTATTCCCTGTTCTGCGTTAACTGTTTCAAATAGTTCGGGGCTGTTCGTCATCAGAAGGTCTAATATGTTATAGCCACGAGTCGGCTCTCTGTTTAACTACTCAAGATTGTTGTTGTTGTTGTCTTCAGTCCTGAGACTGGTTTGATGCAGCTCTCCATGCTACTCTATCCTGTGTAAGCTTCTTCATCACCCAGTACCTACTGCAGCCTACATCCTTCTGAATCTGTGTACTCATCTCTCGGTCTCCCTCTACGATTTTTACCCTCCACACTGCCCTCCAATGCTAAATTTGTGATCCCTTGATGCCTCAAAACATGTCCCACCAAGCGATCCCTTCTTCTAGTCAAGTTGTGCCACAAACTTCTCTTCTCCCAATCCTATTCAATACCTCCTCGTTAGTTATGTGATCTACCCATCTAATCTTCAGCATTCTTCTGTAGCACTACATTTCGAAAGCTTCTATTCTCTTCTTGTCCAAGCTAGTTATCGTCCATGTTTCACTTCCATACATGGCTCCACTCCATACAAATACTTTCAGAAACGACTTCCTGATACATAAATCTATATTCGATGTTAACAAATTTCTCTTCTTCATAAACGCTTTTCTTGCCATTGCCAGTCTACATTTTATATCCTCTCTACTTCGACCATCATCAGTTATTTTACTTCCTAAAGAGCAAAACTCCTTTACTACTTTAAGTGTCTCATTTCCTAATCTAATTCCCTCAGCATCACCCGATTTAATTTGATTACATTCCATTATCCTCGTTTTGCTTTTGTTGATGTTCATCTTATATCCTCCTTTCAAGACACTGTCCATTCCGTTCAACTGCTCTTCCAAGTCCTTTGCCGTCTCTGACAGAATTACAATGTCATCGGCGAACCTCAAAGTTTTTATTTCTTCTCCGTGAATTTTAATACCTACTCCAAATTTTTCTTTTGTTTCCTTCACTGCTTGCTCAATATACAGATTGAATAACATCGGGGACAGGCTACAACCCTGTCTCACTCCTTTCCCAACCACTGCTTCCCTTTCATGCCCCTCGACTCTTATGACCGCCATCTGGTTTCTGTACAAGTTGTAAATAGCCTTTCGCTCCCTGTATTTTACCCCTCCCACCTTTAGAATTTGAAAAAGAGTATTCCAGTCAACATTGTCAAAAGCTTTCTCTAAGTCTACAAATGCTAGAAACGTAGGTTTCCCCTTCCTTAATCTAGCCTCTAAGATAAGTCGTAAGGTCAGTATTGCCTCACGTGTCCCAACATTTCTACGGAATCCAAACTGATCCTCCCCGAGGTCCGCATCTACCAGTTTTTCCATTCGTCTGTAAAGATTTCGCGTTAGTATTTTGCAGCTGTGACTTATTAAACTGATAGTTCGGTAATTTTCACATCCGTCAGCACCTGCTTTCTTTGCGATTGGAATTATTATATTCTTCTTGAAGTCTGAGGGTATTTCGCCTGTCTCATACATCTTGCTCACCAGGTAGTAGAGTTTTGTCATGACTGGCTCTCCCAAGGCCGTCAGTAGTTCTAATGGAATGTTGTCTACTCCGGGGGCCTTGTTTCGGCTCAGGTCTTTTAGTGCTCTGTCAAACTCTTCACGCAGTATCGTAACTCCCATTTCGTCTTCATCTACATCCTCTTCCATTTCCATAATATTGTCCTCAAGTACATCGCCCTTGTATAAACCTTCTATATACTCCTTCCACCTTTCTGCATTCCCTTCTTTGCTTAGAACTGGGTTGCCATCTGAGCTCTTAATATTCATACACGTGGTTCTCTTCTCTCCAAAGATCTCTTTAATTTTCCTGTAGGCAGTATCTATCTTACCCCTAGTGAGATAAGCTTCTACATCCTTACATTTGTCCTCTAGCCATCCCTGGTTAGCCATTTTGCACTTTCTGTCGATCTCATTTTTGAGACGTTTGTATTCCTTTTTGCCTGCTTCATTTACTGCATTTTTATATTTTCTCCTTTCATCAATTAAATTCAATATTTCTTCTGTTACCCAAGGATTTCTAGCAGCCCTCGTCTTTTTACCTACTTTATCCTCTGCTGCCTTCACTACTTCATCCCTCAGAGCTACCCATTCTTCTTCTACTGTATTTCTTTCCCCTATTCCTGTTAATTGTTCCCTTATGCTCTCCCTGAAACTCTGTACAACCTCTGGTTCTTTCAGTTTATCCAGGTCCCATCTCCTTAATTTCCCACATTTTTGCAGTTTCTTCAGTTTTCATCTACAGGTCATAACCAATAGATTGTGGTCAGAGTCCACATCTGCCCCTGGAAATGTCTTACAACTTAAAACCTGGTTCCTAAATCTCTGTCTTACCATTATATAATCTATCTGATACCTTTTAGTATCTCCAGGGTTCTTCCATGTATACAACCTTCTTTCATGATTCTTAAACCAAGTGTTAGCTATGATTAAGTTATGCTCTGTGCAAAATTCTACTAGGCGGCTTCCTCTTTCATTTCTTAGCCCCATCCATATTCACCTACTATGTTTCCTTCCCTCCCTTCTCCTACACTCGAATTCCAGTCACCCATTACTATTAAATTTTCGTCTCCCTTCACTATCTGAATAACTTCTTTTATTTCATCGTACATTTCTTCAATTTCTTCGTCATCTGCAGAGCTAGTTGGCATATAAACTTGTACTACTGTAGTAGGTGTGGGCTTCGTATCTATCTTGGCCACAATAATGCGTTCACTATGCTGTTTGTAGTAGCTTACCCGCATTCCTATTTTCCTACTCATTATTAAACCTACTCCTGCATTACCCCTATTTGATTTTGTGTTTATAACCCTGTAGTCACCTGACCAGAAGTCTTGTTCCTCCTGCCACCGAACTTCACTAATTCCCACTATATCTAACTTTAACCTATCCATTTCCCTTTTTAAATTTTCTAACCTACCTGCCCGATTAAGGGATCTGACATTGCACGCTCCGATCCGTAGGACGCCAGTTTTCTTTCTCCTGATAACGACATCCTCTTGAGTAGTCCCCTCCCGGAGATCCGAATGGGGGACTATTTTACCTCCGGAATATTTTACCCAAGAGGACGCCATCATCATTTAATCATACAGTAATGCTGCATGTCCTCGGGAAAAATTACGGCTGTAGTTTCCCCTTGCTTTCAGCCGTTCGCAGAACCAGCACAGCAAGGCCCTTTTGGTTAATGTTGCAAGGCCAGATCAGTTAATCATCCAGACTGTTGCCCCTGCAACTACTGAGAAGGCTGCTGCCCCTCTTCAGGAAC
Source organism: Schistocerca gregaria (assembly GCF_023897955.1). Classification (NCBI taxonomy): domain Eukaryota; kingdom Metazoa; phylum Arthropoda; class Insecta; order Orthoptera; family Acrididae; genus Schistocerca; species Schistocerca gregaria. The sequence goes on along the minus strand of NC_064922.1, from coordinate 609,863,552 downwards.
CACACGTTTGTCTGGCCTCTCAACAGATACCCCTCCGTTGTGGTTGCACCTACGGTACGGCCATCTGTATCGCTGAGGCACGCAAGCCTCCCCACCAACGGCAAGGTCCATGGTTCATGGAGGGGAGGGGGGGGGGGGGGGGGGGGGTACTCAAGGTAGTTTTCAGATAATGCACTTAAAAAGTTTCACTGACGTTTGAGTCTCCCAGTCTATATCTGGCAAATTAAAATCTCTACCCAGAACTATTACGTGGTCGGGAAATGTACTCGAAATATTTTCCAAATTTTCCTTCGAGAGCTCTGCCACAACAGCTGCTGAGCCAGGGGGCCTATAGAGACATCCAATTACCATGTTTGAGCCTGCTTTAACCGGAAACCTAAGCTTCTAGCAAAAAAAAGGTTTCCCAGTACAAAATACTACATTAAATTTTCCACAAAAAGGAACCAATTCATTTTTTTCTCTAGAACGAGCAGTTTCCGCGTTAGAGGGGAAGAAAGAATCGTAGATTACTGAAATGTTGTCTTGACGGTATAAAATCTGTTTATTTTTAAATGAAGGGATGAATTGTGTACTGGGGGTGCTGGGGGAGAGGAGGAGGAGGCAGGGGTTGACGTTAAAAGTGCGATTGAAGGTAGGTCACCTTCTTTCACGTCTGCAAAGTGAAAAGCGAGCAAGTGATTCCACAATCCATCTACCCAACTACATCACAAGAAGAAACTGCAGGGTGCTTCACAAAGTTAAACCGACCCACAGACATGCCCGGGGGGAGGGGGAGGGCGGGGGAGGCGGGAGTGAGGAGTGAGGGGATGGTTATTTTCCATAAAGCGCGTTAACACTACATGGAGTGCATACATTAGTTACTAATAATATTAACACAAGAAAGGCTTGTGCACAGACTGCATAATCTCTGCACATTGCTCCACACAGCTAGAGGGAAAACCTATTCTTAGTTTTCCTGTACATCATCTGTAGTGTCCTTTCGGAAATGGCATCTTCCCACAGCTCGAACGCCTCCCACTTTTCAGTTTACAGGCAGAACATACGTCCTCAGCATTTCCTGTCGATTTCTCTTACGCGAATCGAAAAAATAACTTCACCGAGCATGTGCTTATATAGTGCAGTTATTTTAATTTTATTTAATGACTATTCATTAGCAGTTTTTAAGTGAGCTTTTATGTGAAAAAGTTCCTCTGAACAATAGCTGAGAAGTGTTTAATTTGTGACTAATGTTGGCAGTGACCTGTGTAGTTTTGGTGGTAAAGGGAGTAAAATGGTAAATGTGGCACGTTGCAACTGTCTGTTGTTGATAGCATATTGTAAAGACATACAATTTTGTTGTAGCCACTTGATGATGAATTAATGAACAGCCAGAAAGTTACTGTAATTCTCTCGCCATTAATTGTCAGTGGTAGACCGCATAATTCTCTTCCATTCAGGTATTGCTGGCATTTATAGAGTGGGCTGCAGTGAGTGGAGCCACACATCTACAGTGTATCTTCCAAGTTAGTTGTGAATGTGTCTGATGTAATGGAACTGATCATGTTCAGGTCTAGAACACAAATCTGCTGCCCCTAGATTGCTTGACTTGCAATGAAATATCTGACGTTCAGTAACGCTTGTTGCCGAGGGAGAGGATTTAATCACCTAGGCCTTTCCATACCTTGGCAAAACTGAGGCTCAGGTGATGCATTTGATGCCTCCCACGGTGGTAATAGCACCCCAGTCAGCGATAGGCTAGACAATGAAATCGACATTGTCGAATACACTTTGGCAGGGTGTTACGCTTGGGACAGGCTCTCCAGTGTGGTAGGGACTAGGGAGCTCCAGCTGTTGAGCTTTTTTATGTAACAGCTCCCTTTACAACTGCAAATAGGTACTCACTTAATAGCCGGCAATTGTGGGCGAGCAGTTCTAGGCGCTTCAGTCCGGAACCGCGCTGCTGCTACGGTCGCAGATTCGAATCCTGTCTCGGACATGGATGTGTGTGATGTCCTTAGGTTAGTTAGGTTTAAGTAGTTCTAAGTTCTAGGGGACTGATGACTACAGATGTTAAGTCTCATAGTGCTCGGAGCCATTTTGAACTCACTTAATAAAATGAAAAATACACTCCTGGAAATTGAAATAAGAACACCGTGAATTCATTGTCCCAGGAAGGGGAAACTTTATTGACACATTCCTGGAGTCAGATACATCACATGATCACACTGACAGAACCACAGGCACATAGACACAGGCAACAAAGCATGCACTATGTCGGCACTAGTACAGTGTATATCCACCTTTCGCAGCAATGCAGGCTGCTATTCTCCCATGGAAACGATCGTAGAGATGCTGGATGTAGTCCTGTGGAACGGCTTGCCATGCCATTTCCACCTGGCGCCTCAGTTGGACCAGCGTTCATGCTGGACCTGCAGACCGCGTGAGACGACGCTTCATCCAGTCCCAAACATGTTCAATGGGGGACAGATCCGGAGATCTTGCTGGCCAGGGTAGTTGACTTACACCTTCTAGAGCACGTTGGGTGGCACGGGATACATGCGTACGTGCATTGTCCTGTTGGAACAGCAAGTTCCCTTGCCGGTCTAGGAATGGTGGAACGATGGGTTCGATGACGGTTTGGATGTACCGTGCACTATTCAGTGTCCCCTCGACGATCACCAGAGGTGTACGGCCAGTGTAGGAGATCGCTCCCCACACCATGATGCCGGGTGTTGGCCCTGCGTGCCTCGGTCATATGCAGTCCTGATTGTGGCGCTCACCTGCACGGCGCCAAACACGCATACGACCATCATTGGCACCAAGGCAGAAGCGACTCTTATCGCTGAAGACGACACGTCTCCATTCGTCCCTCCATTCACGCCTGTCGCGACACCACTGGAGGCGGGCTGCGCGATGTTGGGGCGTGAGCGGAAGACGGCCTAATGATGTGCGGGACCGTAGCCCAGCTTCATGGAGACGGTTGCGAATGGTCCTCGCCGATACCCCAGGAGCAACAGTGTCCCTAATTTGCTGGGAAGTGGCGGTGCGGTCCCCTACGGCACTGCGTAGGATCCTACGGTCTTGGCGTGCATCCGTGCGTCGCTGCGGTTCGGTCCCAGGTCGACGGGCACGTGCACCTTCCGCCGACCACTGGCGACAACATCGATGTACTGTGGAGACCTTACGCCCCACGTGTTGAGCAATTCGGCGGTACGTCCACCCGGCCTCCCGCATGCCCACTATACGCCCTCGCTCAAAGTCCTTCAACTGCACATACGGTTCACGTCCACGCTGTCGCGGCATGCTACCAGTGTTAAAGACTGCGATGGAGCTCCGTATGCCACGGCAAACTGGCTGACACTGACGGCGGTGGTGCACAAATACTGCGCAGCTAGCGCCATTCGACGGCCAACACCGCGGCTCCTGGTGTGTCCGCTGTGCCGTGCGTGTGATCATTGCTTGTACAGCCCTCTCGCAGTGTCCGGAGCAAGTATGGTGGGTCTGACACACCGGTGTCAATGTGTTCTTTTTTCCATTTCCAGGAGTGTAGCTCCACTACATAAACACGGGCAGCCGGGATTAGCCGAACGGTCTAGGACGCTGCAGTCATGGACTTTGCGGCTGATCCCGGCGGAGGTTCGAGTCCTCCCTCGGGCATGGGTGTGTGTGTTTGTCCTTAGGATAATTTAGGTGAAGTAGTGTGTAGGCTTAGGGACTGATGACCTTAGTAATTAAGTCCCATAAGATTTCACACACATTTGAACATAAACACGGGATCAGGGAAGTTATTTTATCTACTAGCATAAGAGAAATGGCCAGGAAATGCTGGGAAAGCATTGTAAACTAAAAAGCGAGTGGTGCTCGTGGTGGGGGGTGTTGCAGTTGCCATGCAGGATGACTACGAATTAATTTCTCGTCTAGCAGTGTAGAACAATGTGCTGAGATTTACTTACATATCTCCTGTCCATATGCGTTTCTTGCGTTTGTAATATTAGTAACTCATGGTCTACATTCCGTGTACTGTCAAAACACTTTGTGGAAAATAAGCAACCCCGCACGTATCTGCGCACTGCGTCGCATTAATAGGACCTTTTTTGTAGGAAATTTAATGTAGTGTAATTTTGTACTGAGAAACATATGACTAGACGCCACGATTTTCGTTTTATTCAAGAAAAACATAAGAAAATTGGTCTTCTAATGCTTTCCCCTTCCTCCCCAACCGTCAGTCAGGATTTTTTTTTCTCATGGCACTAACGCATACCACTGTACAAGAATTTGAAACTACACGAATTTTTTCCATTAGTCGGCCTTTTTTTATCATCGTTGACTGGGTTAGAACAGCTGTTTCGATAGAGGCCGAAAAACTGTGTAGGACTTCGGGCTGACAAGTCGGTTGTTTCCGGTCGCTACAAATCTTAGCTTACAAGATTGTATCCAGAAAGTATCGTCATTGAATGTTTTAACAAATTTAAACTATCTCACATTCAACTGCATGTAACATTTATCCGGTCTTTAACTTAGTGTGTTACGTCTTTTTTCGTTTACTAGTAAGCAGACACAATGAGGACAGCATCGTCTGCTGACCAAAGTTGACTGAAGGATTAGGATATCTTTACATCAGAATGATTTCCAAAACCAATTTTGCTTATTTTAATATAGGGAAAGAGTGTACGTGACTCGTCGATTTCACTACTTTTTCCATTTTAACTTTACTTCCGTTTCTTCCTTTCGGGCGCCCGGACCCCTCGATATCTGGGCGCCGAGCCAATGTCCCGGTTGACCCAGCCTAGTCGCGGCTCTGTTTACCACTGGGAAAAAGCGTTAGTGAGGGGAAAATTGTAGGGGCTAGCAGGCTTCAAAACAAGAAAAATATATTACTGAGAATGTTTAGAGTATCTGGCGGGTGAGATTAAAATATAAACAAAAGATAAGAAGAGATGGTTTGAAGCAAATGGAAGACCTTGGCTGTAAACAATGGTAACGAACAGCCGATGGGAAAAAGTTGTTGCACGTAAAACATGGTACGTCATGTGCCTGATTACCACTAGTTGATAGTTCCTCGATAAACAGAGAAGTAGCAGCTTTTAAGTTTTCTTTCATTACATCTCTGACGTGATCGTGTATGGATAAATGCTAGGGAGTGAGCCAACTTGTTAAAATACTTCAGTTATTTCTTAAATAAATAATGTTTCTAAATACATCACTTTTGTTAGGCGCGCTTGACAGTGGTAAGGTCCATTATGATTCTTTTACTAGACTGTGGATATCTCTTCAAATGAAAACTTCTTTTATCGCACTTCGAAAACATTTACTCACCGAACAAATGGTTCGTACTGGACTATTTACATGCATTTCATGAACACGGAACATTTCGCCATGTCAACACGCGTACAGCTGAGGATGATTTTTAATATAAAATGAAACAAATATTAAGTAATATTAATTTATCACATATAAATAATAAATTTACAGCGAGACGTACCATTAAATCAGTTGCTGTGTGCAACAACATGCGAGTGAGCCTAGTATGATTCCGCCTCTGTAAAATGTAAATGATAATGGCGATATGCCGTATAAATCTGCCGTAATCGTAGAAAAGCGCCCACCTTCGCTCGCCTCTAAAACAAAAAAGTGCCGTCCCCTTCACAAAAATAATTGAGGGACATAATTTTACATTTTTTTCTGCGGTTGTATCCTACAGTCGATACAAGCGTTCGTAGTACTAAATATTTAATTAACACTTATTTATTATGCTGCAAATATTTCGTACATGCATTATGCTCTTCGTGTAGATGTGCCTTTAAATGCTGTAATTTCAAATTCTCACTAAGGCAACTTTGTCAGAACGTGTGCATGTAAACAGTAGTATGTCCCAGAAGCACGGTAGTAACAACGTGTATGGTGTTTGTGCCAGTACATTGTTTTTCAGGGACTATTTGTGGAAGTCCGTTGATGATGTGGATAATTGCGACTCAGATAAAGATCCTGCATATGTTCCTGAACGCAAATGCGATTCAAAAGTTGTTGCTACTCAGGCAAATGTGAATGATTACTTGAGCAAGTGCCGGCCGGTGTGGCTGTGCGGTTCTAGGCGCTTCAGTCTGGAACCGCGTGACCGCTACGGTTGCAGGTTCGAATCCTGCCTCGGGCATGGATGTGTGTGATGTCCTTAGGTTAGTTAGGTTAAAGTAGTTCTAAGTTCTAGGGGACTGATTACCATAGATGTTAAGTCCCATTTTTTTTTTTTTTTTTTTTTTTTTTTTGAACTTGAGCAAGTAAACAGCGTTGTGTCCATTACCACATAGCTCATAGCTTAGATAAATTTACGTGGCAGTGTGATGGCAAAAATCCTTAATATTGTTTACCAGTTGTAGTCAGGCGACGATGAAATTAATTTTATATTGCTCTAAATGATAGATTAAGTTTTAAGGTTGTTATACTTTATTATTACAAAAATCGGAAATGTAAATATTAGTAGCACAAACTGAAGAATCCGGACCTCCCAAATTTGCATTTTGGAGAGGTTTCACAGTATGGTTTCAGTAACTCGACCAGCAAATAAATAGTGGTCAGTTAATGGTAACCACTAATAAGTGTATTCAGATTGCAGAGAAACTATTTCAAGTACCCACTAACATATTTTTTAAGAATAAAGTTTTGGACAGAATTTACAATTTTAAAAACATGTCGCTCCTTTAGAAATATTTGAAAACGACTTACCTGAATAAGAAAAATCACAACGGATGTGCTCGAAATATCTTATTTATGAGATTTACTGAAACTTTAATGCGCAGTTTTTCAAAACAACCAACTTGTCCCTTAGCACTGTTTACATCGAGGTCTTCGAAAAATAAACGTGATAGCCTGAAATACTGTCAAATGAAGAGATCCACCACAACTTAAATTATTGCAACGGATTTTATAGAAAACTGCTGTATCGCTATTTTCCACAACGATAAGCGGTTTCTTTCGGTAGTACAACATCTTCAGATCGATAATGGTTGCAGAGCAATCACTCAGTTTCGTGTGCAAAGGTGAACGTAGTGACTTGTGGACACTGCATACAGCAACTGAAACTAAACAATTTGCTCTGAAACTGCAAAGATACTATACGAATCTACTGTGAGTTGTCTTTTCACTTGAAAGTAACTGATCTGTTCTGTAACTACTATTGATCCGAAGGTGTTCTGTAACTGAACAAAATCAGTTATATTTGTAGAAATTAGAATGACAGTCTATCTATATCCGAATACCGCTCCAGCCACGGCCGGGTCTGGGTGCTGACGAGTCCTCTCCATTTGGCTCGGTGCTCCCACCACTTTTCCTCCATTTGCTGTCAGGTCACACCTCTCCTTTCTACAGATATTCTCACTCCCAATTTCCACCTTGTTCCTGGGCGCCCTCTAGGTCTTTTCCCATCCATCTTTAGTTCTTCCATAATTTTGGGGAGTCTCTGTCCATGCATCCTCTTAACATGCCCATACCATGTTTTGTTTTTTCAATTTCTTCTCTCATACTTTCTTGTTTAAGGTCCTTTCCAATGTCTACATTTCTTACTCTGTCCAGTCTTGTTCTTCCCTTAACTGCTCTGAGAAATTTCATTTCCGCTGCTTGCACTCTGCTCCAGTCCCTTTCTGTCATTGTCCATGTTTCTCCACAATAGGTGACAATAGACAATATACAGTAATAAAAGATTTTACTGTAGAAACGCTGATAAGTTACAACTAAAGTCAACAAATTGTTCTTTCTTCTTGTATCCTCGAGTGTCGGTAATCTTGTATAATCGACTCTTCGATGTTGTCAACCAGGGGCTGTCAGAACCGCTCTTGAACTGTACAGAGTTGTAAAAATCTGTGTCGCAGGTATTCATGGCAGGATTACTTAAATATTGGTTGACCGTTTATTCATTTCATAGCGATATGATATCACTCATGACAAGTTAGCGACTGTTGAACAAATGGCGAGGGTATAATCGGTCCTTCCGGTTATTGATCGCCTTCCGCACAGAACTATGAAATTTGAGGAATCTCCGAGCTTAATGACCGAGCTACAAATTACACATCTGGCAAATGGCACACAAACGCGGCCAAACGTAAACTTGTGTGACGTTACCTAACGTATTACGATGACGCAGGGAACAGCCTCACACAGCGGGCATGCGCGTCGGCAAAACAGTGGTGCGCCAGCAGAGCGTCATCTGTTATTGGAAGGTCGGGCCTTATCGTGGCGCGTGGGCTCAGCGCAGGCGACGACAGCAGAATTGCGAACGCGGAAGGGGGGGGGGGGGGGGGGGTCAATGTGCAGAGCAAACGTCGGCGTTACGACAGCCGAGCTGTCACGCCACCGCAGAACAATGACTCCGGCACACGCTTCGGACGTCATGGCCGGCAAATACAAGAGCCGGCGATAAATGAACACAGTGTGCTGTCTCAGTCATGACGAACAGAAGCTATAAGTACAATCTTCAGTGGCTGGTCCACGACTGGAGGAATAACCAAAACCTTGGTTACGCTTATGACTAGAAAATTCACTGCGAAGCAAGATAAGGCAACATAACTTTACGTGCCATTGTCGTAGTCCAGTCAAATGGTGAGAGAAAACTTCGTAGTTCTTTTGACAAGCTTCAGGTGTGTTTTCGAGGGCGCTGAACCCGAATTTTTAAAGTCCCACCAAAACTGCGTCCCGGAAAAGGGTCAAGGGGAAAACACGAAAACGTTAGACTTTTCGGGGTTTTTCGCTTACAACTCGGAAACGACATTGTCTTCGGCAAATTTGACTATGTATGAAAGTGTAAAGGATGGATGATCTCACGAATTAGGTTTCAATAACTTTTTTCGTCAGACTATCCATTTGGCGTGTAGCGCTTGTTGAAGCCAGAGTAATATCGGGTGCTACGACCAAAATCCAACTCCTCATTCTTCAGCATGCTATGACAAAACGAACTCTTTCGTCATTCCTACAGTTAAAAGGTGTTTAAATAACTTCCGTAAATGACAAAACGCGAGGGGCGTTCATTAATAATGCAACACTTTTTTTTTAAAGCAGATTGGTTTTTTTTAAGGATTCCAATACACAGTATTTTTACCCCACTCTTTTGGCTAAAAGACCCTAGTTCAGTGTGATGGCCTTACGCCACCTTATTGTGAGGGCTTGTATGCTCGCATTGTACCACCCACTGAGCAACGTCGGAGCCAACGCCTTGCTTCATCAATAATCTTCCTATCGTGCACATACAACTTCCTGCAAAGGGCACTGCGCCAAACAGATCGATCCGGGTTGTACGGTGGATTAGGAAGAACCGTCCAGTGAAGTTTTGTGAGCTGCTCTCGGGTGCGCAGTCCTGTGTGAGGGCTTGCGTTGACATGCAAAAGGAGAAGGAGAAATTCATTTGCATTTTTGTGGCGACGACCACGCTAAAGTCATTTCTTCAGTTCCAATATTGCAGGAGTCACAGCTGTGTGCGAGACCAGCCGGCACGCGGGAGATCTCACAGGTTTGCGAGACTTCATTGCGATGGTGACAGGCGGCTCCCCCAACGACCCACCGTACTTTTGTTGACTGCCAGGTCTCAGAAAGCATTCTGCAAGCGCCTACGAATATCTCAATAACAGCTGGCTGCTTCGTACACAACTCGGTTGCAGACGCCATTTTGTAGGCTGCGTTTAGCTCTGCCGCCTATGGAACTTCAATAACAATAGGGCCTGAAGCGATAATATTCCACGATGTTCCACAACAAATTTCTCATTTTTTCAACCGCAATTTGCCGACCAAAAAAAAAAAGTTACATTACTTATTGAACACCCTTCGTAATTACGCTTTATTTGGCATTTGGTAACAATAATAACGATATAATAATTACTATTATTACCATTATATTACCTTATTAATATTATTATTTTATAAAAGTTTCGAAAAAGTGTCATCCTCTTCGCGCTTTGTGCTACTCTGTCCTCATCTTCATTTGATTAGTCTGCAAAATGAGAATATATGTAGGTATGTTATAAATGCAGCCACACCAAATCGGTATGGTGACAAGAAACAGTTTTCTGGCAGTTCTTACCATGCTATGAGCTATGACCACACTTTTGGTCTTCCATTTATTGAAATTTCCTTGTTTCTTCATCATCACTAGCCGATTAACGAAATTTTGGACGCTATCAGAGAAGAGGACATCGTTCTCTGTAGAAACTTGTGTGGAGTGGAATACTCCATTGTGTTGCGATCGAATTTCTTCAACAAGAATGTCTGCTGTTGTTTCAACCACACGTCGACACTCTTCCTCTTGAGATTATCTTTTTAACTCATACCAAATGTCTTAAAAGCTTTGTACCCAGTGTTTCTGAAACAAACAACAACTGATTTCTTCACAGATGTGGCAATCACTACATCACCTCCATACTTCAACAGTAGAGCTTTCACAGTCTTCACAAAATAATGGTATCCCCAATGGATCTGATCTGTTAATTACTGAGGAGAAAATTCAAACACCTCATAGTTTTCACTGAAGTAGTTGAAAATTTGCTGAACAGCACTATCAGTAGTAGCATATGGACCTCATTGAAACTGATAATGCTATGCAGTGACCGTATGGACGTCATCCCCCCTATAGGCCTTGATGTCGGTGGGGAGGCTTGCGAGCCTCAGCGACACATATAGCCGTACCACAGGTTCAACCACGACGGAGGGTATCTGCTGAGAGGCCAGATATATATGTGCGCCAGCAGTCTTTTCAGTAGTTTCTGGATCATGGACTGATCTAGCATTTTAACACCAACCAAAACGGCGTTGCTGTGTCCCAACGGTTGAGAGAAGGGAGAAACTACAACCGTAATTTTTCCTGAGGGGATGCGGCTCTGCTGTTAAATGATTATGGCGCCCTCTTAGGTAAAATACTCTGGAGGTAAAATAGTCCCCCATTCGGATCTCCGAACGGGTACTAATCGGGAGAACGTTGTCATCAGGAGAAAGAAAACTGCCGTTCTACGGATCGGAGCGTGGAATCTAAGATCCCTCAATCAGGCAGATAATCTAAAAAATTTTAAAAGGAAAATGGATAGGTTAAAGTTATAGTCGGAATTAGTGAAGTTCGGTGGCAGGAGAAACAGGACTTTTGTTCAAATGAAAACATGGTTATAAATACAAAATCAAATAATGGTAATGTAGGAGTGGGTTTAATAATGAACAAGGATGTAGGAATGCGAGTAAGCCACTACGAACAGCATAATGAACGCATTACCGTAGACAAAATAGATAAGAAACCCACACCTACCACAGTAGTACAAGATTATATGCCAACTGGCTCGGCAGATGATTAAGAGATCAAAGAAATGTACGATGAGATAAAAGAAATGATTCTGATAGTAAAGGGAGGGAAGACTTGAATTCGATAGCAAGAAAAGGAAGAGAAGGGAAGACAGCGAGCGAATATGGACTAGGGGAAGGATGGAAGAGGAGGACGACTAGTAGAACGTTGCACAGACGATAATTTAATCCTCGCCAACTCTTGGTTTAAGAATCATGAAAGAAGGTTGCGTAAGAGTATTGGGACAAAGGGGGGTCTGGCGCCGTTTTGGTATCACATCAGGCGAATTTGGTGTCCAAGATATCAACGTTGGCTCACTATCATGTTCCTCAAAATCCTGTAGCACTGTTCTGGCTTTGAGGCACGGACAATTATGCTGCTCGAGGATGACATAACAATCGGGGAAAACATTAACTACACTACTGGCCATTAAAATTGCTACACTACCCTACTGGCCATTAAAATTGCTACACCACCAAGATGACGTGCTACATACGCGAAATTTTACCGACAGGAAGAAGATGCTGTGATATGGAAATGATTGCTTTTCAGAGCATTCACACAAGGTTGGCGCCGGTGGCGACACCTACAACGTGCTGACATGAGGAAGGTTTCCAACCGATTTCTCATACACAAACAGCAGTTGACCGGCGTTGCCTGCTGAAACGCTGTTGTGATGCCTCGTGTAAGGAGGAGAAATGCATACCATCACGTTTCCGACTTTGATAAAGGTCGGATTGTAGCCCATCACGATTACGGTTTATCGTATCGCGACATTGCTGCTCGCGTTGGTCGAGATCCAATGACTGTTAGCAGAATATGGAATCGGTCGGTTCAGGAGGGTAATAATACGGAACGCCGTGGTGGATTCCAACGGCCTCATATCACTAGCAGTCGAGATGACAGGTATCTTATCTGCATGGCTGTAATGGATCGTGCAGCCACGTCTCGATCCCTGAGTCAACACATGGGGACATTTACGAGCAACAACCATCTGCACGAACAGTTCGACGACGTTTGCAGCAGCATGGACTATCAGCTCGGAGACCATGGCTGCTGTTACCCTTGACGCTGCATCACAGACAGAAGCGCCTGCGATGCTGTACTCAACGACGAACCTGGGTGCACGTATGGCAAAACGTCATTTTTTCGGATGAATCCAGGTTCTGTTTGCCCGCATCTCGTGGATGTGCGGTAACGTTCTCGCTTCCCGCGCCCGGGTTCGATTCCCGGCGGGGTCAGGGATCTTCTCTGCCTCGTGATGGCTGGGTGTTGTGTGTTGCCCTTAGGTTAGTTAGGTTTAAGTAGTTCTAAGTTCTAGGGGACTGATGACCATAGATGTTAAGTCCCATAGTGCTCAGAGCCATTTGAACTATTTGAACCAGGTTCTGTTTACAGCATCATGATGGTCGCATTCGTGTTTGGCGACATCGCAGTGAAAGCACATTGGAAGCGTGTATTCGTCATCGCCATACTGGCGTATCACCCGGCGTGATGGTATGGGGTGCCATTGGTTACACGTCTCGGTCACCTCTTGTTCGCATTGACGGAACTTTGAACACTGGACGTTACATTTCAGATGTGTTACGACCCGTAGTTCTACCCTTCAAACGATCCCTGCGAAACCCTACATTTCTGCAGGATAATGCACGATATCATTTTGCAGGTCCTGTACGGGTCTTTCTGGATACAGAAAATGATCGCCTGCTGCCCTGGCCAGCACATTCTCCAGATCTCTCACCAACTGAAAACGTCTGGTCAATGGTTGCAGAGCAACTGGCTCATCACAATACGCCAGTCACTACTCTTGATGAACTGTGGTATCGTGTTGAAGCTGCATGGGTAGCTGTACCTGTACACGTCATCCAAGCTCTGTTTGACTCAATGCCCAGGCGTATCAAGGCCGTTATTACGGCCAGAGGTGGTTGTTCTGGGTACTGATTTCTCAGGATCTGTGCATCCAAATTGCGTGAAAATGTAATCACACGTCAGTTCTAGTATAATATATTTGTCCAACGAATACCCGTTTATCATCTGAAATTCTTCTTGGTGTAGTAATTTTAATGGCCAGTAGTGTATGAAGCGAGGCAGTCGTCTGTAGTTGTCAGTTCATCTTCGATCACTACCACAAGTCCCTTGCGAGCGCAGCAGCATGTCTCCCGTAGCATAATGCTGCTCCCACTAGCTTTCGTCCTAGGCGTGTTGCACGTTTCGAACCGCCGTGTGCGTAGATAACGGCGTTTGCGCAGATGATCATCCACCTGGTGTAGCAAAAACGTGACTCATCTGGCGAAGCGACACTTTTCCATTGATTCACGGTCCAATATCAACGATCCCGCGGCCACCGTAGCCGTGACAGACGATGTCGTTGAGCCAGCCTGCGAACGCGTAGGGGTCGCCTGCATCACAGCCCCATGTTCAACAGTGTACGATAAACGGCGTGCTCTGAAGCAGTTATGCGTGCACCAGCACTGTGCTCTTCTGGCAGAGATACCACAGATCGCCATCCATCTTACTTTACAGAGAGGGCAAGTCTCTGAATCCACGTTCTGTGAAGAGTCGCGGAGGTCCAGCTACTTATCGCCCAGATGTAATTTCACTGTCTTTCTACCACTTTCCATAGATGCTCACTACAGTACCACGTGAACATTCGACCAACTACGTATTTACTCGAACCTAAGCCGCACTTTTTTCCCGTTTTTGTAATCCAAAAATCCGCCTGCGGCTTAGAATCGAGTTCAAACTAAGCGAAGTTCTGAAGAATGTTGGTAGGTGCCGCCACAACTAACGTCTGCCGTCGAATATATGTAGCGCTACACAGGCATATTTTGCAGGCACAAAGATAAATACTGGCACCATAACCTCTGCGTCAGTAAATAAATTAAACATAAGGTGGAAGACGGGATTTTTTCTCCGCCCCGAGTTTCGACCACTGCATTTTCATACATTACCCAACGAAGTAAATACAAATTCCGTATTTTTCATCTTCGAATGTAGCAGCCTTTCAATGTACTACGAAAATTCGACTGGCAAGATTGTTTGGGATGTTTGTCTGTCAATATGGCTAACTCTACGTTCTGAATTTTTTCCTACCTGTGACAATAGATGGTTGCTAACAGGAACTTATATGAATTGTGAATCACATGCAGTATTCTCTTCACCATAAGAATAATTCGAACGTAAGCTCAAAAAATGGTTCAAATGGCTCTGAGCACTATGGGACTTAACATCTATGGTCATCAGTCCCCTAGAACTTAGAACTACTTAAACCTAACTAACCTAAGGACATCACACAACACCCAGCCATCACGAGGCAGAGAAAATCCCTGACCCCGCCGGGAAACGAACCCGGGAAGCGAGAACGCTACCGCACGACCTGTTCTTATGCGTAATAGTGATACAGTCAGAAATGAAGCACGGCAACTGACTAGATTTTTAAATCTAAGATGATGACTAATTTCTGTGCAGAATGTAATGTACTAAAGAGACGTCTGCAAAGATTTTCAAACGGAGAAAAATTTTCGATAAACTTTCGTTTTAGAACATCTTCTATCATACGCAGTCTATTATTAGGTTCTTGTTTATCAATATCAAAGAAAGCAGTTGTGTAAGTAACAACAAATAGCAGTCTCTTGCCATTGTTTTGCTAATGAGATGATTCCTCTCTTTTCTTTTAATTGTAAGCGGCGGTAGCGCGAACAAAAGCAAGTCATGCCCCGAGCGGCGACAGGCCGTAAACACTCATTATCAGAATGCGACAAACAAGGCATGACAAAGTACAGTAATGCATTTTCAGCTTAGAGTGGCGTAAAAACCTATACCAAAGAGAACGGCACTTATCAGATCAAAGAAAAATAAGCAACGAACGGTCTACCCAACGGGAGGCCCTAGCCACACGACATTTCCATTTCCATTACTTCAAACCAGACGAAGCACGTGAAAAAGGTAAGGTAGCCGTATAAATACGGACGCAGCGACGCATAGCAATGCTTACCTGGTAAAGCTTAACTGCTAAGCTTACGACTCGAACCAAACTACTGTAGCTGTATCGTCATTCATTTGACCTAAATTGTGTCTCATGTTACAATGGACCAACTTTGTTTCGATTTGGAGGTGCGGTCTAAAACTTTCCTCTCCCCTTGAATTTCGAGTCTCAAATTTCAGGTGCGGCTTAGATTGGGGAATTTTTTTTTCCTTGATTTCGAGTCTCATTTTTCAGGTACGACTTAGATTCGAGTGCGGCTTAGATTCGAGTAAATACGGTACGCCGTTTTCCAGATAATCGTTCACAGTCTCTGGTTAATAATAATATCACCTTTGTCAAGCACTTACGTCAGTAGATTTTCTCCATCTGCTGCCCATGTCGTCGCTAGAATGATTCCCCATCCATGTTTGATCCTCTTAATATACTTTCCTTACCGTGTCTCATTCCCGCAACGCCACCAGGCGACATTTAACCTCCTGGTGGGCAATGGTCATGATACTTTGGCTTATAAGTGTGGCGTGGAGAAGACCTGGAACACCGGAAAGTTTCAGATTGATTATACAAGAGTAAGATAGAGATTTACCTGATGAAAGGAGAAAACTTAAAAACGCAACAAATGAAGCTGGAGAAAGGGAAACAAACGTCTAAAAACGTAGACTGACAGGAAATGCAAACTAAGTAAACAGGAATGGCTAGAGGACAGAGATAAGGATTTAGAAGCATATTTCACAAGGGGCAAAATAGAAACTGCTTACAGAAAAACTGAAGAGACTTTTGGACAAAAGAGAAGAGGCTGTATGAATGTCAAGAGCTCATATGGAAAAACAGTAGTAAGCAAAGAAGGAAAAGCTGAAAGATGGAAGCAGTATATTGAGGATCTATGCAATGAAGATTAACTTGCAGGCAATATTATAGAAATCGAAGAGGACGTAGATGAAGATGGGAAGGGAGATATAATATTGCGAGAAGAATTTGACAGAGCACTGAAAGACCTTAGTTGAAACAAGACTCCATGAATAGACGACACTCCGTTAGAGCTACTGACAACCATGGGAGAGCCAGCTATGTAAAAAGTCTTCCATCTATAGTGCAAGATGTATCATACAGGTCAAATACCCTCAGACCTCAAGAAAAACATAATGATTCCAATTTAAAGGAAAGCATTTGCTGACGGGTGTGTAAATTATCGAACTATCAGTTTAATAAGTCATGGTTACAAAATACTAACACGAATTCTTTGCAGAAGAATGGAAAAATGGTAGAAGCCGATCTTGGTGAAGATTAGTTTGGATTTCGGAAAAATGCCGGAACACGCGAGGCAATACTGACCCTACGATTTATCGTAGAACATACGTTAAGAAGAGGTAAACCTTGGTTTATAAAAGTTTTAGACTTAGAGAAGGCTTTTGACAATGTTGACTGGAATGCTCTATTTGAAATTCTGAAGGTAGCAGGGGTAAAACATGGAGAGCGAAAGGCTATTCACAACTCGTTTAGAAATCAGATGCCAGTTATGAGGCGATGGGCATGAAAGGGAAGCAGAGGTTGAGAATGGAGTGAGACATGGTTGTAGCCTATCCTCTAAGTTATTTAATCAGTACATTGAGCAAGCAGCAAAGGAAACCAAAGAAAAATTTGGAGTTGGAATTAAAGTTCAGGGAGTAGAGATTAAAATCTTGAGTTTGCCGATGACATTGTAATTCTGTTAGAGGCAGCAATGGACTTAGAAGAATTGTTGAATGTAATGGACATTGTCTTGAAAGGAGGATGTGGGATGAGCATCAACAAAAGCAAAAGGATGATGGAATGGAATCGAATTAAATCAGGTGACGGTGAAGGAATAAGATTGGACAGCAAAATAACTGATGGCCGAAGTACAGAGGATATAAAAGGTACACTATCAATGGCAAGAAAACATTTCTAAAGAAGAGAAATTTACTAATATAGACTTAAGTATCAGAAAGTCTTTTCTGAAGGTATTTGTAGAGAGTGTAGCCACGTATACAAGTCAAACATGGATGTTAAACAGTTTAGAGAAGAAGAGAATAGAAGCTTTTGAAATGTAGTGGTATAGGAGAATGCTGAAGATTAGATGGGTACATGACGTATCAAATGAGAGGTACTGAACAGAATTAGAGAGACAAAAAATTTGTGGAACAAGTTGACTTAAAGGAGGGATCGGTTGATAGGACTTATGAGATATCAAGGGATCACCAATTTAGGATTGGAGGGAAGTGTGAGGGGGGGATTATAAAGGGAAACCAAGAGATGAACACAGTAAGCAGATTCAGATGAATGTAAGCTGCCATAGTTATTCGGAGATGAAGAGGCTTGCACAGAATGGCGTAACAGCGACAGCTGATCAAACCAGTCTTTCGGACTGAAGATCACAAGAACAACTACAACTATGGACCTCATTGCCTTTTTTCTTGCTGCTTTGGATTGCTATGCAGGACTTTCAAGCATTTGATGTGGTGGAAGGCATCTTTTGCAACCAAGTCAGGAACTGGTTCAATACGACGTATTATTGAGCGTCCTAATTCATAGTTCTCTCAGCAGGTTTCAGAACACTCTTCAGCCCCCAGCTTAAGCACACAGTATACTAGGCTCATTGATTGGCTGGGAGTTTGTTTTGTTGACCCAGGACTTCTGGCGCAATGGCCAGTCCGTTCAAAAAACAGTTGGTTTTGAAATTAAAATCGAGTTGATCAGACAGTTTCTTTTCGGCTAAAATCAGCTGCAACCCCCTTACCTTCTGCAGCAGTTAATATGTCTCTGTGTACTTTTTTCAGCATGGTTCACGGAACGTTGCCGGCAGTTTTACCCTTCAAAAGGCCTACTACCCGATGTTTTCTCGTGTTACTTGCTTCAAGAGCTTTCTTCGTGCCCATTTCGAGTTTAAGTGATAACACTTTTCTCCCATCATCCAGAATACCATCACATACAAAACATTTCTCATTTGAACTCATTATGTACGGCTATTTTATACATTTAAACTGAATTAACCGGTCGCCAATACATGCAACCACCCGAGGGCGAACCCAAAAACAGCTGCCGACGCAGGGGACCAACACAGAGAATCGGCTTTCCCCTTCAGGACGTCAAGTCTTTTGTGTTGGTCTCCTCCATCACGGCAATTATCAGCTGCCAACAACTCAAACAGCATCGTGACACTAGTGGAGGATGGAATTCGGCAATGGATGTACAAAGAAATACGATAAGAGCGCAGGGTTGTGGGTACTGAAATGGCCCATCTCGTCAGGTTTGAAATCGCGCTAACTTTAACAATCGCTACGCGCCTTATGGTTGATCTGACGAAAAGTCATTCGGGGGAAATTTTATCCTCCTTATTTTCATAAACAGTCAACTTCACAGAAATGTGCGTCGTTTCCGAGCTATTAGCGAAAAATCCTTAAAAATTTACATTTTTCGTGTTTTTTTTCATTTTTGACCCATTTCCGGGACGCAATTTCGGTGTAAGTTAGTTAATTCGTATTAAATACCCTCTCAAACGCACAGAAAGCTTGTCAAAAAAACTGCTACAAAGCTTTCCTTTACTTGGTATTTCTGAGCACCATTTGACTGAACTGTAATACGACACAGCCAGGGAGTGAAATTTCACTGTCTACACTGTCACTTAAACCACCAAATAGGAGCGTATGGAATATTGGTGCACCTATGTGATTAGACTGATAGGTTCCTAGCAAATAAAATCCTGCTTATCATCCTTAAGGCTGTTTTGACAACGGCGCCACCTACAACGGTCGCCAGAGGTTCCCCTAAAACATCGGCCGACAGTTTCATTACAGTGCGTTCCATCTCCTTCATAAGTCTCTGGTGAGATCAAGGTTTAGTCAAAATATCTTTTATTAAGGAGGTTAGAATCTATTTTAACCTTATAGGGCTGTCATATGTTGACGATATATTGACTCGTATATTGTTAAACTTAAGGCTGTTGGGAGCCAATGGAGACACTCCAAGATAAGAAATTAGAACCACAATGCATAGAGCAGGCAGGTGTGTTAGCGTTTAGGTTACCGGAGGTAAACAGTAATGTTAGAGCCGTAAGAATTGCACGTGCTCTGGGCAGCTGCCCCAGAGGAGAATGAGCTGGTAACTTCATCCACTGTCTAGATGCTGTCGTAAGGCGTCACAGTAAAAGAAGAAAGCTTGATACTTGCCACTGAGAACCGCAACGTCAGTGGGTTTACGAAAGTCAGAGTGCTGCAACAGTAGTCCCCAATCACGACAGGCCTCAAAGTGGAGCCATATGACGTAAAGCACTGTTGTTGCCAGCCATAATAGCAAGGACAGCAACGTTTAGCTTTCAGCTGAACGTTGTTTTTACCAGACTTGGAGTTTATTAATGTAAAGGCCAGAAACACCCCTACCTACCGAGTAGGAGAAGGGGAGGAATCTGAATGTGTTTGGTCAGAAGTATCCTGGAGGTGCAGAGTCACTCATCAGATTGGCCAAAGCCTAATCAGATGTGAAAGTGAACGCCACAACCTCCAGAACGGTAAATTGTGCATGTATCACAAAGAATCTATGTTTTTCTGCGGTGCAGAAGGAAGTAGTTTTACCATCTTAAAGTTTGCCACCATAGCCGGCCGCTGTGGCCGAGAGGTTCTGGGCGCTTCCGTCTGGAAACGCGCGACTGCTACGGTCGGAGGCTCGAATACTGCCTCAGGTATGGACGTGTGGGATGTCCTTAGTTTAGCTAAGTTTAAGTAGTTCTAAATTCTAGGGAACTGATGACCTCATATGTTAAGTCCCACAGTGCTTAGAGCCATTTGAACCACTTGAACCAATTTGAACCATTTTTTGTCACCATAGTGAGTGGGATGGATGATGCTCGATGTCAGCACGCAGACGGTATTTGTTTTCGATATATCAGAAAAGAGGGATGCTGTAATATCTTATCAAGTTTTCTAACGGATGGTGTCACTCGAGTTTCTATAGTTCCTAGTTTTTCCCTATTGGATGGTACAAAATAACGAGGATACAGAGAATAATTGAGTGACAGACATGAATGCACCCTGAGGGACGCAGATCTATGGACTGCAATACCTGCATGTAGTTACGAGATCCACCGCAATGCAGTAGCAATATCATCGTATTCCTTCCAGTTTCCATACGATATGGAGGCTTCCTAATTTTACTGATAAGAAACACAACCTGAATTGGCTCGCACTGTCTTTTATGCTATCACCTGTTGCAGGAGAAAGCCCTGTTTGACGTTGGTCTTACACATTGTACAGGGTTGCTGGAACTATGACATGTTCTCATTTCCGGCGAGTGGTCAAAACATGGTCCTGTCGCACACCATTTCTACCAGAAAGCCTAACACTAGAGATCTGAAGAGCCAGGATTTTTTACATTTTGTATGACCTCAATCTACGGTCGCATATTTTAAGTGTTTCCTCAGATATTGCACCATCTACTGTATGTGGCAACTCTCCATCAGCCATCACCGTCCCTCGCCTATAACCCCTAGGATGTATCACAGAACCTCTGTTACACTAGAAACAACTCCTCCCGAACAGGCTATGAAGGCCCAACGGTACCGATCGGCCGCCGTGTCATCCTTAGCCCATAGGCGTCACTAGATGCGGATATGGAGGGGCATGTGGTCAGTACCCCGTTCTCCCGGCCGTATGTCAGTTTCCGAGACCGGAGCCGCTACTTCTCAATCAAGTAGCTCCTCTGTTTGCCTCACAAGGGCTGAGTGCACCCCGCTTGCCAACAGCGTTCGGTAAACCGGAGGGTTACCCATTCAAGTACTAGCCCAACCCAACAGCGTCTTATCTTCGGTGATATGACGGGAACCGGTGTTACCGCTACGGCAAGGCCGTTGGCCATCTCTGTCACATTCCCTACATGGAACTGAGATAGAATGCGTTACAAATACTGTTTGTCAGCGCGTGCAGCATCCGACAGCGGTCGTAGGGCCTGAATGGGCATCGCATGTGAAAATAGTGTGTTGGCGCTATTCCCTGCAATATCAGAATAAAAAAGCGCCACAATCGTTAAAATATTCTAAACTGATTTGTCACCTCAAAATGTTTAAATAAACAGTATCCCATACACTGTAATCAGTTTCCTGACAAATTCTTTAAATAAATACCAAGATTCTACTCCAGGCGGGTGTAAAATGAATGTGCGCAACGGAAAACAATGAACGATAAAATGAAGATTTGGCCCTCTCTGACTATCCTCTGAAGCAGATCTTAGGATCTCTTAATGATGATATCTCGTCCTTTTCTAAATTACAACATAAATATAAATGGTCGATTAAGGGAACTAGTAACTATAAAATTATAAATGCTGTTTCTGCGTAAACATTTATTGTAGATTAAAACTCCTTTATATTACAACTGTTTATATGTCAATGTCCAGTGGACATAAATAGATACAAATTAATTTCCTTACCAATGCGATTGATCAATTTCTCAAATCTGCCCCTTTTTTCGGCTACGTGATCTAACATAAATAACAGGGGGCGACTGACATCACACAAGAGGAACCTATTTTCAAAGATGATCTCCAGGGGTGTGCAACCTCAATGGAAATAAAATTTACGTGATCACACCTGTTTAGCTTTATATCCTTAATAAGCTGAAGCAATCTCATCGTGTGTACTGCGTCCGGTGCGCCGAAGTGATGGTTCTCCTACACGTCTGCGACGACGGAAGAACTCCAGCTACATAATATATAAAATAAACTCATTCAAACACTAGGACGCGACAAGACGGTACTCTGACTACATCTACATCTACATGACTACTCTGCAATTCATATTTAAGTGCTTGGTAGAGGGTTCATCGAACCACAATCATACTATCTCTTCACCATTCCACTCCCTAACAGCGAGCGGGAAAAACGAACACCTAAACCTTTCTGTTCGAGTTCTGATTTCTCTTATTTTATTTTGATGATCATTCCTACCTACGTAGGTTGGGCTCAACAAAATATTTTCGCATTCGGAAGAGAAAGTATGTGACTAAAATTTCGTAAAAAGATCTCGCCGCGACGAAAAACGTCTTTGCTGTAATGACTTCCATCCCAATTCGCGTATCATATCTGCCACACCCTCTCCCCTATTACGTGATAATACAAAACGAGCTGCCCATTTTTGCACCCTTTCGATGTCCTCCGTCAATCCCACCTGGTAAGGATCCCACACCGCGCAGCAATATTCTAACAGCGGACGAACGAGTGTAGTGTAAGCTGTCTCTTTAGTGGACTTGTTGCATCTTCTATGTGTCCTGCCAATGAAACGCAACCTTTGGCTCGCCTTCCCCACAATATTATCTATGTGGTCTTTCCAACTGAAGTTGTTCGTAATTTTAACACCCAGGTACTTAGTTGAATTGACAGCCTTGAGAATTGTACTATTTATCGATTAATCGAATTCCAACGGATTTCTTTTGGAACTCATATGGATCACCTCACACTTTTTGTTATTTAGCGTCAACTGCCACTTGCCACACCATACAGCAATCTTTTCTAAATCGCTTTGCAACTGATACTGGTCTTCGGATGACCTTACTAGACGGTAAATTACAGCATCATCTGCGAACAACCTAAGAGAACTGCTCAGATTGTCACCCAGGTCATTTATATAGATCAGGAACAGCAGAGATCCCAGGACGCTTCCCTGGGGAACACCTGATATCACTTCAGTTTTACTCGATGATTTGCCGTCTATTACTACGAACTGCGACCTTCCTGACAGGAAATCACTTTTCCAGTCGCACAACTGAGACGATACCCCATAGGCCCGCAGCTTGATTAGAAGTCGCTTTTGAGGAACGGTGTCAAAAGCTTTCCGGAAATCTAGAATACTTCATGAGAATAAAGAGCTAGCTGCGTTGCACAAGAGCGATGTTTTCTGAAACCATGCTGATTACGTATCAATAGTATAATCTAATACTGTCTTCTCCTCTCTGTGTTCTACAGACGAGAAACGCGAACTCCCAGCCACAAGGACGGAGTTCAGGTAACGTCTCAACGTGAGTACAGGCAGAAGAAGTGCTCTCAGTTACTGAACGCTGCGCACTCAACGACGACTCCCAACCCGGAGGCGAAGTCCAGAATCGTGTAAGTTCGCCGCATTACAGTGCCTAACCGTTCTAACTATAAAATCTCCCGAGAGCAAAGACAGCAAGTCCGTCTGAACCAACAAAGCTGATACTGAGCGACCGTCAAACACGGGTGCTCAAAACAGAAGACCTCTTTCCACCGCTGGCTTCCCAGCAAAGCTCGGCTCCCCTCCCTCGTAACTCAGAAAGCGAATCATATTCTCGAAATGACGGAATATTTTCCCTCTCTACAGACTCTTCATGACGCCGACCAACCATATTTCAGTCTTTTGCCATTAAGCGGGGAAAGTCTGCGAGGAAATACCTATACTCATACAATGGTACGTTTCTCGTAGTAAAAATCCTCGGAAATGACCCAGACTGCGATTTTCGAGGTAACGTTTCCTCGTTCCTCTCTGCTGCGTTCAAGATTTTCAGTTTCCGAAGTATTATCTGGTTATCCTTCCGGCCCCGATACAATACCAGCCGGTCACCCCTGTACTGTGCTTCAGTGCTCAGGTGCCCAGACCGTTCGCTTTGTCACTTCCTGTGTAAAGCAGGACCAACACACTAGTGCGGGCTTTCCCACTGAGAGCTTGAGTTACGCCTGCCGTTTCATTTCCACTTCCGTTCCAACCTCTACTAGTATAGGCAACCACTCATTACGCCGTTGTGATAATAAAGACACTCCATCATCTTTCATGCAACAAGCGTTAACAACTATTTACAAGGCATACGTGACAATGTCAGTCTTCTTTAAATATTCGTATATACGCAATACAACCTATCAAATGAAACCTAGTTGCGGTTGTAAATCACGGCAAAGTATGTAGATGCGTGCTTGTAAGGTGCGAAATTAGAGCCACCTTGCAAAATAAATTAACTGTATTCTGAGCACTGCCTTGTATTCCCCCCCCCCCCCCCCCCACACACACACTTTGTCTTTTCTACTAAATATTGTTTAAACAACTTTCCATACATTGCAATCGATTCCCTGCCAAATAGCCAATCAACTGAATCTTTTTCCTACCAATTTTCAGGTGGGAGGAGGAGGAGGGGTGAGGGGGGGGGTTACTCAGAGAGGGAGGGGTTAATTAATTTATCTATTTAACTGATAGTGGGAAGGGGCTATTCGAGCAACTCAGGCCTGAAAGTGTTCTTGTACCTGAAACAGGGCCTGTCTAAGCTCTCCACATTAGTCTATCTTGTACAAGCCTTTTCATCTCTGCATAAGTATTGTAATCTACATCCACTTGAATATGCTTACTGTAGTGAAGGCTGGGCCTGTTTCTACGACTTACACCCCCCCCCCCCCCATTTCAATCATTACCAATTTAAATATTTCTTAGTATCTCAGGATGTGTCCTATCAACTGATCTCTCCTTTTAGGCAAGTTGTGGTATACGCCTCCTCCTTTCCCAGTTCGATCAACTACACCATCATTAGTTATTCGATCTACCCATCTAATATTCCAAAATTCTCCTGTATCATCAAATTTTCTGTTCTTTTCTTGTCTCTTTAACATCCACGCTTCGCTTCCTGTAAGACTAT
Organism: Schistocerca gregaria; assembly: GCF_023897955.1. Taxonomy (NCBI): domain Eukaryota; kingdom Metazoa; phylum Arthropoda; class Insecta; order Orthoptera; family Acrididae; genus Schistocerca; species Schistocerca gregaria. The sequence continues at coordinate 609,838,651 of NC_064922.1, read as the reverse complement.
ACTTGAAACACACTTTCAGAAAAGACGTCTTGAGACTTAAATTTTTATCATTTGTTGAACTGTATCTTTTCTTCGAAGATACTTTTCTTTGTCTTACCAGTGTGCATATTTTATTCTATTTCGGCACAAACAGTAAAACTCGTCCACTACGTTTAGTGTCTAATTTCCTTGGCTAATTCCCTCGGTGTTACATGACTTAAACCGTCTACACCCCATTCCTGTTATTTTAATTTTAATTACTTCCAGATTACAATCTCTTTTCAAAACACAATCCTTTCCGTATAACTGATCTTTCATATGTTTTGCCGCCTGTGACAGAATTATAATCTCATAGACAAATTTCTTATATTTTTGGATCTTCTCCCTGAACTTTAATTTCCTTTCCTAATTTCCAATTGGTTTGCGTTGCTGCTTACTCAGTGTGCAGATTAAATAATGTGCTCCTTGTACTTAGTCCTTGTTAAAACAGAATTTCGAAGTATGTACACCAAACAACGTTGGAAAAAGCTTTCTCTAAATCTATGAATGTTAAAGATGTTGATGTTCCGTACTTCAGTATAGATTCTAAGGCAAGTGTCATGTTCCTTAGAAATTCTGCTCCACGATTAAACTGCTAATAATCTGATAAGCTACTAACAGTCGAACTGTTTGACCATCGCTCTTGAATTCTCCTTCTGTCTGATACCTCTCAACAGTTCATCACCACAAGCAGCTACCAACGATACTGACCGCAGTCGCACTGAGTTATTAATGTACAAGCAAAACCCAGAAAGAGTACATATGACATTCTCAAAACATTTTCCAGTTAAACGAATAAACACCTGGGATTCTTGCGCTGATACATACAAACTAGATTTGGATGTAAACTAAACCTGCATTCGATGCTAAAGATTGCATCCACAACGTTAAAAAGCGCGTGTTGCTCTTCTGCGACCAACGTTTGTGGCGTCGTCAAGTGTAATTGAATTGTGGGTCATACCACCGTCATTTACACATAAAATTTTAACCTCCGTTAGGTTTCTGATTATGACAAATTTATCATTTTTATTGAAGCCGTACTTTTGAAACCTCTGAACGCTGCAACACTCTTCATTTACACATGTCATTTTGTTAAATTCTTATATTTAAATGCAATAACCAACATTGTGCTAATGTATCGCTTTCCTCTGAACATCAAAATAATTGTGGGGGCTGGAAGTGATGCCTACAGTGACGCATGGAGCGGCCAATGGGAACCCGGCACGGAGCGCCCTCTTCTCACCGGGATCTGAACATCGGGTGTGATGCTTACTCGTACGGCGAACAGTCATTTAAATATCCTTGATGATAACACCGCTTTATTCGAGCCACTTACAAGGATGGGGTTGCAACCGGAGGGTAGGTCATTGGCCTCGGTAATGTAGTGGTCACAAGTGCAGAGGTGTGTCTGTTATGACCTGACGGAACTACAGTCGTCCAATCATTGCTGTGGGTTCTTTGATTGCTCTGAGAGATGACTGATCAGAAGCACTACACATAAAATATTAGTTCAATTCATTACAAGCATGATAAAAGATTTACTTAACTCCATACAATCCATTACCACAAGAATGTGTCCAATATTTACAACTGCCTTTGAATATTAAAGAATCACTTGATGCCTACATTTACAAAACATCTCTTGATGTACAAAGTTCACAGAGTTCGTAATAACGGTACATTCTACGACTTGAGTCACTCGCGCATTCTAACTAGCCGATGTTGTCATCTTGATTGGAGCTGGCGAAATGGGGTGAGCCTTTCTCTACTCACTTGTATACTGGTCTCCGTGCAGTGGCACTCTGGCACTAAGTGAGATTGTATGGCTTCACCAGCGCCTCCCATTCGTCTGTGCAGTAAGCAGCGAGACATTGTTAACTTCTGTGGTATCGACTTTGTTAGCGCAGTGCGATATTTGAACGATACCGCAGTGTCGGCGTCAGTACTTCGCCTGTCTGGCAGACATTCCCTGCAGAAGCTGCCACCACTGACGTCTGCACTGCTGTACAATCCTGATGCAAGCGCCACTCCTTTGGTGAGGGAAGGCCATGCCCACATCATGGCTGCAGTGACAGCACACAGGAATTGACAGTCTTAAACCGCAGTACCCAGCATGTCCAAAGCCAAATGTGTATGCATGAACTGGGCGGTCGTCAGCAACAAGGACTGGTGAACAGCAACAGCGTAACTGGGCAGCCCCTAGTCCGGGCTCAAATATGCGACCCACCAGGAAGGTGGTCATCAGCAGAAGAGTCATCCAGTAGGTGACCCAGTGGTGTAAAGAGGAAAAGTTCTCTGCATACGAATTCCAGCACGTGCACACGTCTGTAACTACTGAAATCGAAGGTTATCGAATTTGGTTGGCTGTCCCATCAGGTATTGCACGAATCTGTCTTCGCGTTAACGGCTTCTAAACATTCATGGTGCTGTCTGTTTGTACTATATCGTGTCTCCCTACCACTTTCGCGCAACGACGCTCTGAGCGTGTTTTTTAGGGAATTAACTAGTTTGAACCTGAGACCTGTTGCTGGTAAGGAGACGCCAGACCACACATGACATGTAGAATTCAGAAGAGTTCAGTGAGACTAGCGACGATATAACCAAATACTAAATGATCTCAGCGTCAGCTCCACTGCACTTCCTGTAAAAGAATCTTAATACTAACTAAATTTTAGTGGAAAGGGTTCAAGGCTTTCCTATTTTTAGTTAGCTGGTAAAATAACGTCGAAAAAGCAGTTAAGTTTACCATTGGAAATTTTATTCTACTCACAAAACATTGTTTATAAATTGCACTATTGATAACAGGAAGTGTTTTAATACAGGATGGTAAAAACCAACAGCGTCCAACAAAAATGTGAACGAATATTCCCTGAATGGGTTTCCAAGTTCTACAATGAATCGAAGGATGACGTATGCCATATCACATCTATAATCTAGGTTTAATTTAAGTTTCACAAAAGAGAAAACTATCAAAATGGTCTACAGTGACCCTCAATTATCTTTAATAACTTATCTAACTTGTCGTAAATTACAGTGGCTGATGTGGCTTCTCAATAATTATATAACAGAGACATCATCGCGTTTCAGATTTTTACTTCAAGTGGCAAATGTGAACACCATGAGTTTTAATTAACGATCGACACTAATATTACGCAAAAAGGGGATGTAACAGATGAGACTTCTGCAGTTCTGAGTGAAGCCTTATGCGCTCAAAAATGCGGCATCGCGTGCGTTCATTACCTTGTCACGGTGTTTAGGCAGCGTCAGGGCGACAGCGGCCGGCGCACCAGCCATCCAGCTCGCCGTCCCGGAACTAACTCTCTCCTAACTTCTCCTTATTACAATTTACCGAAGTCCGTTTAAAAAAACTATCTGGCTGTGTTTCCATCTGACCAATCAGGGTCTCAATGTTAACCTTAAGCTCCGCCTACAAAGATTCTGTCTATCCAATGAGAAACGTTATACTTTTGGTGGTGGGGCAATGTTTTTAAAGTTTGCAACGTAACAGAGACGCTAAAAAGTCTCACGCTAAAACCTGCAGTTGGTGTGGTCCTTTTAGCGTTATCGTAAGATCTATACTGTTCTTCTGGAGGGCTCTATCTTTTAACATGGGCTGGGGGGTGGTCCTTGACGTACCTGAGACGCGAAAAAGTCTCACGCTAAAACTTGCGGGTGGTAGTGGCCTTTTTTGTGTTATCGTAAGATCTATACGGTTTTTCTGGAGGACTCTAGCTTTTAACATGGGCTGGGGGGTGGTCCTTGACGTAACAGAGACGCGAAAAAGTCTCCCGCTAAAACGTGCGGGTGGTAGTCTTAGAGGTAGGCTAGCGACGTGGGTGTCCAGTCCATCCCTTATCGTAGAGCCTTCTAGCTTAACACTGTTCTGCTCTCGGCTTCTGTCCTCATTTCTTCCCTCGGAACTGCGTCTGCCTCACGGTGGGAAGGTACGACATGCATTTAGGCATTCTTGTGTTAGTCTGTGGTATTCCATTTGCTCACTCGTTCCACGTATTACTTTGGTTAATTTAAGGTCACGATTTACTCGGAGCTATGTGTCATACTACTGGATTTGCTTATCATGTCAGGGTTTTCATGGAAAGTGTTGGATTTGCCTGACACCTTACAGCCTGGCGTAGACTATGGCATTTGGAATCATGTACACCCCTGGATACCACCTGAGAACATCTGAGAGGATCCAAAATTGAGCATTTGATTTGGGAGGGTTTATATTGAGCAGGTTAGTGAGTATTTCTGCTACTCTTGCACTCCCATCCCAGATGGAGCGATATCCCATCGTCACTGGGCGGCGATGACTTCAAGTAATCTCATTTCCTTGTTTGGTCAGCTCCTCCAGAGTCCTATAAGACTTCCAGCTTCGCCTCCCAGTGGTGCTGGTTGGCGCCTTCCTCGATGTCGGCGTTCTGAATGAGTACTCTCGCTCTCTGAGTACGTTTTTCTGTGAAATGATGCCTGAACTTCAGCTGACAATTACTTCTTTCTGTGTGATGTTCTGCTGAGTGTCGCATAAGCTGTACATTGCCCCTGGAGAAGCCATGGTGTAATATAAAATTTGTTCTATGGACGATGCTATCATGTTGTTGTTGTGGTCTTCAGTCCAGAGACTGGTTTGATGCAGCTCTCCATGCTACTCTATCCTGTGCAAGCTTCTTCATCTCCCAGTACCTACTGCTACCTACATCCTTCTGAATCTACTTAGTGTATTCATCTCTTGGTCTCCCTCTACGATTTTTACCCTCCACACTGCCCTCCAAAGCTAAATTGGTGATCCCTTGATGCCTCAGAACATGTCCTACCAACCGATCCCTTCTTCTAGTCAAGTTGTGCCACAAACCCCTCTTCTTCCCAATTCTATCCAATACCTCCTCATTAGTTATGTGATCTACCCATCTAATCTTCAGCATTCTTCAGTAGTATCACATTTCCTAAGATTCTATTCTCTTCTTGTCTAAACTGTTTATCGTCCGTGTTTCACTTCCATACATGGCTACATTCCGTACAAATACTTTCAACTTCCTGGCACTTAAATATATACTCGATGTTAACAAATTTCTCTTCTTCAGAAACGCTTTCCTTGCCATTGCCAGTCTACATTTTATATCCTCTCTACTTCGACCATCATCAGTTATTTTTCTCCCCACTTTACTACTTTAAGTGTCTCATTTCCTAATCTAATTCCCTTAGCATCACCCGACTTAATTCGACTACATTCCATTATCCTCGTTTTGCTTTTGTTGATGTTCATCTTACATCCTCCTTTCAAGACACTGTCCATTCCATTCAACTGCTCTTCCAGGTCCTTTGCTGTCTCTGACAGAATTACAATGTCATCGGCGAACCTCAAAGTTTTTATTTCTTCTCTGTGAATTTTAATACCTACTCCAAATTTTTCTTTTGTTTCCTTTACTGCTTGCTCAATATACAGATTGAATAACATTGGGGAGAGGCTACAACCCTGTCTCACTCCCTTCCCAACCACTGCTTCCCTTTCATGCCCCTCGACTCTTCTAACTGCCATCTGGTTACTGTACAACTTGTAAATAGCCTTTCGCTCCCTGTATTTTACCCCTGCCACCTTCAGAATTTGAAAAAGAGTATTCCAGTCAACATTGTCAAAAGCTTTCTCTAAGTCTACAAATGCTAGAAACGTATGTTTGCCTTTCCTTAATCTTTCTTCTAAGGTAAGTCGTAGGGTCTGTATTGCCTCACGTGTTCCACCATTTCTACGGAATCCAAACTGATCTTCCCCGCGGTCGGCTTCTACCAGTTTTTCCATTCGTCTGCAAAGAATTCTTGTTAGTATTTTGCAGCCTTGGGTTATTAAAGTGATAGTTCGGTAATTTTCACATCTGTTAACACGTGCTTTCTTTGGGATTGGAATTATTATATACTTCTTGAAGTCTGAGGGTATTTCGCCTGTCTCATACATATTGCTCACCAGATGGTAGAGTTTTGTTAGGCCTGGCTCTATATGCTATCACATCACACTAATTAAAGACTTTTACGTATACACTCTGAGACAAAAACAAAAACGATTCGCCAAGAAGGAATTATCCGAATGGGACGAAAATCGGTAGATGATATGTTCGTGTGCAAACACACAAATGATTACAATTTCAGAAAATTATGTGATTTATTCAAGAAAAAAAAAGATTGACAAACTAAGCAAAGTTAATAACGCATTAGTTCACACCTGGCCTTTACACAAACACTTATTTTGCTTGCCGTTGATTAATAGTTGTTGGATGTTCTCCTGCGGTATTTTTTACCAAATTCTGTCCAGTCAGCACATTAGATTGTCAAAATCTGAATATGGATGCTTCCAAATTTCTCGATTGGGGGGATATCTGCCGAATTCTTTGGCCAAAGTAGGGTTTGGCAAGCAGGAAAAGAAGACTTAGAAACTGTGACTGTATGCGGCGGGCATTATATCGTTGAAATGTAAGACTAGGATGAACGGCAACAAAAGGGGGCGTAGAAGATCGTCGTACTGCTGTGCTGTAAAGATGATGATGATATTTGGTTTGTCAGGTGCTCTACTGTGTGGTTAACAGCGACTGTATACATTCCCAATCTTTTCACTATACAGTCCCTCCACTTTCCCGTATGATGATGAAATGATGAGGACAACACAAACACCTAGTCCCCGGGCGGAGAAAATTCCCGACCCGGCCAGGTGTTGAGTGCAAGACCTTGTGATCCAACCATAAATCCTGGTTGTTGGGCCATATGACGGGTGACAGTCAGGTTGGTATTCCACTGCTGTACGAGGTCTCTCAACACACTTCACTGGTCATGGTGGCTTACTTCGAAGAGGGAGACTCGTCACTGAAGAAAGTTCTACACGTCAGTGAAATTCCTTTGTGGTGCCTTATTTTTCATATTATTGTATTTCCAACAAATATATAGAGCATAAGATCCATATTGTAATAAAATTATTATGAACTATTCTATATGCATTCGATTAATATCTCGTATTTAAAAACTGGTATTACCCAAAAAAAATTTTCGTCGTTCCCATACTTCCACATCTACTCAGAGCTCGTATTTTACTATGTAATGTACAATTTTAGACCACTACTCTTATTACAGTACATTTTGAAAACTGTTAAAACTATTTATTGTACGCAAAATAAAAATTAATTTATTTCGTTATTTTCATTTAAAAATGTTGACATGAACCCAACAGAAGAAAATCAGCAAAATCTATGTCAAAATTATTTTCAAGTTAAAATTACCAAAGTACACATCACTTTCTAAATATACTGTTTGCACTAAGAAATTTATCTTTAAAATTCAAGCTTTTGTTTGTTATAAAACAACTTCTGTTGCTGCTACTCACTACATTCCTCTGTTTCTCGCATACCGTGATAAGGGAAAGGATTCCCGTTCTGAAGTGAGTTTTCCTTTTCTTATAGAATTTTTGTGTGACACTTGCATTATATTGGCTATTGCGGTATTCTGTGGCCTTTATATTGAAACCTCTCCTCCGGAAACTCACACAAATTAAACGTCATTTACACGATTCACAGTGTGCAATACACATTAAATAACAAAAACGTTCACCAGCTATTTCTAATGAATAAACTAAAATAAAAATTTCTAATGAATAAAATAAAATAAAAAATCAAGGTTTAAAGCATTCTAAAACGTTAAAAAGGTCTCGTTTTAGTATAACGGAATGAGCACATACGATGCAATGTGGGAAAAGACGTGTGTGTTTTGTAATTAGTTTTATTATGATTATGAACTTACAGAGGCTGACAGCATTGTAAATTTGTGTTAAAACAGAAGAATATATTTTGAACAAATAAATCAGAAGGTAAAGTAACAAAAAATGAGTCTACAGTTTCATTACCAACGGCACTGAAAAATCTGAAGCAGAAACTTTACAGGAAATGGTCATACTACTGGCCAACGAAATTCTCAGTGAATATGAGATGAGTACATGTTTTAAATTTTTTAGGTATATTATCCGAACTATCAGTTTAATAAGCCACGGCTGCAAAATACTAACGCGAATTCTTTACAGACGAATGGAAAAACTGGTAGATGCAGACCTCGGGGAGGATCAGTTTGGATTCCGTCGAAATGTTGGAACACGTGAGGCAATACTGACCTTACGACTTATCTTAGAAGAAAGATTAAGAAAAGGCAAACCTACGTTTCTAGCATTTGTAGACTTAGAGAAAGCTTTTGACAATGTTGACTGGAATACTCTCTTTCAAATTCTAAAGGTGGCAGGGCTAATATACAGGGAGCGAAAGGCTATTTATAATTTGTACAGAAACCAGATGGCAGTAATAAGAGTCGAGGGGCATGAAAGGGAAGCAGTGGTTGGGAAAGGAGTGAGACAGGGTTGTAGCCTCTCCCCGATGTTATTCAATCTGTATATTGAGCAAGCAGTAAAGGAAACAAAAGAAAAATTTGGAGTAGGTATTAAAATTCATGGAGACGAAGTAAAAACTTTGAGGTTCGCCGATGACATTGTAATTCTGTCAGAGACGGCAAAGGACTTGGAAGAGCAGTCGAACGGAATGGACAGTGTCTTGAAAGGAGGATATAAGATGAACATTAACAAAAGCAAAACGAGGATAATGGAATGTAGTCAAATTAAATCGGGTGATGCTGAGGGAATTAGATTAGGAAATGAGAGACTTAAAGTAGTAAAGGAGTTTTGCTATTTAGGAAGTAAAATAACTGATGATGGTCGAAGTAGAGAGGATATAAAATGTAGACTGGCAATGGCAAGGAAAGCGTTTCTGAAGGAGAGAAATTTGTTAACATCGAATATAGATTTATGTATCAGGAAGTCGTTTCTGAAAGTATTTGTTTGGAGTGTAGCCATGTATGGAAGTGAAACATGGACGATAACTAGTTTGGACAAGAAGAGAATAGAAGCTTTCAAAATGTGGTGCTACAGAAGAATACTGAAGATAAGGTGGATAGATCACGTAACTAATGAGGAGGTATTGAATAGGATTGGGGAGAAGAGAAGTTTGTGGCACAACTTGACTAGAAGAAGGGATCGGTTGGTAGGACATGTTTTGAGGCATCAAGGGATCACAAATTTAGCATTGGAGGGCAGCGTGGAGGGTAAAAATCGTAGAGGGAGACCGAGAGATGAGTACACTAAGCAGATTCAGAAGGATGTAGGTTGCAGTAGGTACTGGGAGATGAAGCAGCTTGCACAGGATAGAGTAGCATGGAGAGCTGCATCAAACCAGTCTCAGGACTGAAGACAACAACAACACAACAGGTATATTATCCTTAAGGCTTCTTATAGCCACATGCAGGACAATACTACAATCACTACAGTTTTATGAGATGAAGCATTATTTCATTGCTGGAATGTAAAATTATTATTTCATTTATTGTTATTGATTTGGAATAAAAAATACTTTATCTGCATCCAGGCAAATCTATAGAATGTTTCAAAAATATTTTTACAAACTCCGGGGACAGATTTATAGCAATAAACTACGAAAAAGTTTTTTAGCAAACACCAGCTGTAAAATGTAGACCTTAAGAGCTACGAGCAATTGTTCAGTACAAGAGATGCGTTTGACAGGAGCGAGGATGAGCAAGTGGTGATAGCTCTTAAAGCTACACATTTAAAAACCCTTATTTACTCGATTTTTTCTTGTTTTGGTGTAAGGAACTTGTCCCAGAAGATTGTAAAAGTACTTGGGAAACACGCTGTATAATCCGGAATTGAGCATAGATGTCACGGGAGGCTTTCCTGCCAGTATAAAAGGAGGCTGGGAGTACTGAGTTGTTAGTAGGGAAGCAGTAAGAGCAGAATGAGTAGGTCAGGAGAGCTCACTGACTTCGAACACAGATTAGTCATTACATGTCAGCTGGGTATCAAATTCATCAGGGATATTTCAACCCCTCTGAAACTCTTCACGTCAACCGATGACGATGTGACTGTGAAGTGGAAAAGCGAAGGGACAACCACTGCTGGACCGAGACCAGGCAGACCTCGTAAATTGGTGGATAAGGAGCAACAAGCATCGCTGAGGGTGACTGTAAGAAATCGTATGAAATCGGCAGAAGGAGCCACTGGTGAGTTCCAAAGTGCCACCAGCAGTGCAGTTAGCACAGCGACTGTGTACAAGGAGTTAAAGAGAACGGGCTGCAGTGGTCGAGCAGCTCCTAACAGCTCACACATTTCTGTAGTCAGTGTTAACAAACAACGCTTGAAATGTTGCAAACAACGACGCCGCTGCACGATGGATGACTGGAAACGAGAGATTTGATGTGATGAAGCCTTCCGCTGTGACCGAGCGGTTCTAGGCCCTTCAGTCAGGAACTCAAGTTCGAATACTGCCTCGGGCATAGATGTGTCTGCTGTCCTTAGATTAGTTAGGTTTAAGTAGTTCTAAGTCTAGGGGACTGATGACCTCAGATGTTAGGTCCCTTAGTGCTTAGAGCCATTTGAACCATTTTTTGAAGTGATGAATCACGCTATACACTGTAGCAGTCTGATGGAAGGGATTGGGTTTGAATAATGCCTGGAGAACGTTACCTCCACCCCACCATGGTAGCGCCAGCAGTGAAGTACGGAGGAAATAGTATGACGTCGGGGGAGGGGGGGGGGGTGCATGTTTTGTGGTTAGAATGTCGTCCCCTTATTCCGCTTAAGACAACGCTAAATGCAGAAGAATATGAACACATTTACAGCATTCTGTAGTCGCTTACAATAGTGGATCATTCGGAGACGATGACTGTTTATGGGCATGACAGTAAAATAGGATCTGTAAGGCCACGTTTGGTGGACAATAACATTCCTGAAATGGGCTGGCCTGCCTCCAGTTCCGACCTGAAACGAATGAGACACCTACGAGGTGAGTTACGAAGTAGACTTCGCTCTAGGCCCTAGTGTCCAACATCACTACCTTCTCTAGTTTCGTCTGATGAGGAAGAATGGGCTGGCATTCCTCCACAGATATTCAGACACCCCAATGAAGGGTGTCTCCAGCAGAGCGGAGGGTGGATAAATTCCTTGTTAATGTCCACTGGTAGGTGTCCGGATGCTTTTGATCAGATAGAGTGTAAGTAGGCTCTTTAGGTTTTTATATTGGTAACGCCACGTAGCGCTCTGTATGAAAATCACTGGCTGTGCTGTGTGCAGTCTGTGGCTGGTTTGCATTGTTGTTGCTATTGCAATGTTGGGCATCTGGATATGAACAGCGCATAGCATTGCACAGTTGGAGGTGAGCCGTCAGCAGTGGTGGATGTGGGGAGAGAGATGGCGGAGTTTTGAGGGCGGATGATCTGGACGTGTGTCCATCACAGACAGTAAATTTGTAAGACTGGATGTCATGAACTGATGATATATACTCCGGGAAATGGAAAAAAGAACACATTGACACTGGTGTGTCAGACCCACCATACTTGCTCCGGACACTGCGAGAGGGCTGTACAAGCAATGATCACACGCACGGCACAGCGGACACACGAGGAACCGCGGTGTTGGCCGTCGAATTGCGCTAGCCAGTTTGCCGTGGCATACGGAGCTCCATCGCAGTCTTTAACACTGGTAGCATGCCGCGACAGCGTGGACGTGAACCGTATGTGCAGTTAACGGACTTTGAGCGAGGGCGTATAGTGGGCATGCGGGAGGCCGGGTGGACGTACCGCCGAATTGCTCAACACATGGGTCGTGAGGTCTCCACAGTACATCGATGTTGTCGCCAGTGGTCGGCGGAAGGTGCACGTGCCCGTCGAGCTGGGACCGGACCGCAGCTACACACGGATGCACGCCAAGACCGTAGGATCCTACGCAGTGCCGTAGGGGACCGCACCGCCACTTCACATCAAATTAGGGACACTGTTGCTCCTGGGGTATCGGCGAGGACCATTCGCAACCGTCTCCACGAAGCTGGGCTACGGTCCCGCACGCCGTTAGGCCGCCCCAACATCGTGCAGCCTGCCTCCAGTGGTGTCGCGACAGGCGTGAATGGAGGGACGAATAGAGTCGTGTCGTCTTCAGCGATGAGAGTCGCTTCTGCCTTGGTGCCAATGATGGTCGTATGCGTGTTTGGCGCCGTGCAGGTGAGCGCCACGATCAGGACTGCATACGACCCGGCATCATGGTGTGGGGAGCGATCTCCTACACTGGCCGTACACCTCTGGCGATCGTCGAGGGGACACTGAATAGTGCACGGTACATCCAAAACGTCATCGAACCCATCGTTCTACCATTCCTAGACCGGCAAGGGAACTTGCTGTTCCAACAGGACAATGCACGTCCGCATGTATCCCGTGCCACCCAACGTGCTCTAGAAGGTGTAAGTCAACTACCCTGGCCAGCAAGATCTCCGGATCTGTCCCCCATTGAGCATGTTTGGGACTGGATGAATCGTCGTCTCACGCGGTGTGCACGTCCAGCACGAACGCTGGTCCAACTGAGGCGCCAGGTGGAAATGGCATGGCAAGCCGTTCCACAGGACTAGATCCAGCATCTCTACGATCGTCTCCATGGGAGAATAGCAGCCTGCATTGCTGCGAAAGGTGGATATACACTGTACTAGTGCCGACATTGTGCATGCTCTGTTGCCTGTGTCTATGTGCCTGTGGTTCTGTCAGTGTGATCATGTGATGTATCTGACCCCAGGAATGTGTCAATAAAGTTTCCCCTTCGTGGGACAATGAATTCACGGTGTTCCTATTTCAATTTCCAGGAGTATATATATATTTGAACACTATTAAGGTAAATCTATTGTTTGTCCTTTATCAAAATCTTTCATTTGCTAACTATGCCTCTCAGTAGTTAGTGGCTTCAGTAGTTAGAATCTTTTATTTAGCTGGCAGTATTGGCGCTCGCTGTATTGCAGTAGTTCGAGTAATGAAGATTTTTGTGAGGTAAGTGATTCATGAAAGGTATAAGTTATTGTTAGTCAGGGCCATTCTTTTGTAGGGATTATTGAAAGTCAGGTTGTGCTGCGCTAAAAATATTGTGTGTCAGTTGAGTGATGATCAGAATAAGTAAAGAGAGAAATTTCTGAGTACGTTCAGATTTGCTCAGCTGTTTGAAAATCAAATAACGTAAGGGGTTTATCAGGAGAGTAATTCATTAATTTTTCTAAGGGAACGTTTCATATGTCGACCCTTACCCGAGGATACTGGAATCTTCTGATTTTTTTCTTGTAGTTTGTGTAATTAGTGTAGCTATTGTTTATTGCTAGCGCTTATTTACAGAGAGAATTTCCTTTTTAGTTGTAGTTTTCATTGCTGTACCGTAAAACAGTTGTGGCATGCGCGTAGATTTGAACCAAGTATTTCGCAACTGCGCTTGCAATTAACTATATATTATTTTCAATGCTATATTAATGTTTTTTCTTATTTTCTCTTCAAATTGCGCTTTTCTGTGTTATGGTGTGAAATATTGTGACAATAATGGCGTGTTAAAAACGTAATACTAGGCTCCAAAGTAAACTGAGAAATGACAGTGAAGACGATTGCAGTGTGTTAGCGCCACCGCGTAAAGAATTAACGAATGTTCAAAGTAGTAATTTGGTAACTGTGCATAGAGAAATGGAGGGTGCTGCAAATAATGGTGTGGGTAGTGAAACAATTAGTGAACAGGGAAGCATTATCGATCGATCGGTCGGTAACAGCTCGCCTCAGGAATCCGAAATGACAGGACACAATCTTGCAAATACTGTACATTCAGGTTTTGCTTCCTCACCGTTTTCTCAAATAAGTCAAGACACATTTTCTGCTTTTCAAAATGCGAATACTGCCGGTTCAAATGCGTTGCCGAATAGCACTGAGGAACATGTTTCAGTCACCAGTGCATTATTATTACAGTTAATGCAACAAATGGGACAAAGGCTACAAAAGTTAGACACAACGCTTGAACAGAATCAGAAACAAATGGGACAAAAGCTTCAAAAGTTAGACACAATGGAACAAAATCAGAACCAACACAGCAACAGTTAGACACGATGGAACAAAATCAGAGACAAACACAGCAACAGCTTCAAAAGTTAGACCCAGTGGAACAATCGTTCGAACAAACACGCGAAGGTTTAACTGCTGAGTTACTTAAAATCGAACGAAATGTCAAAAAGTCTGTAATGACGTAAAAACACAAATTTGTGAGCATTTTCAACTTATTTTTTCGCGTCATGAAAATGCATTACAGAATCACGAAGCAGCCATAAAAGAACTGCGAACTATTGTTCATGGAAATCACGACAGCTTGCAAGCTAAAATTGACTCAGTTGCATCTGCCGATTCGGTTACGCGACTTGCAAAAACTCAGGAAAACTTAAAGGACACAGTAGATACGATTTCAACACAAATGGGCAATCTGAAACTTGGTTCAGAAAAACACACTGAGGAAATCAGTTCACTATCGGCGAAAGTAGCCGAACTTTTGGATCAGTTCACTAACTTATCTACAAAGGCAGATGATATGAATGACACAAGAGCCGTAGCCTTCACTGACACAGAAGAGTATGAACAAATTAGAAAATTCAAACAAAATCAGAATCAAATCAATACACAGTGCAAAAGAGAAATCCGGGAAGTAAAAGATCAGTTGACACAGGTAATACAAGAATTACATATTTCAGAGGACACTCGCGCTCCAATACGGGAAGAGGGACATAGAAATACGGAACAGCCACAAAATAATAACACAGGGCCCTTCGGAAATTATGAAAGAAATTGGCAAGGTACACCGAATTTTGAGATGGAACCGCCGAAACGACGTAACAAATACCGACATGCGACTCGCCGACATGATGACTTTGACTATAAGCTGTTTATTACTACACGTAAATTCAAAACATTTAAGAATTCCAGCAATGACATTCATCCACAAGCGTGGCTTCATCAATTCTCACGTTGTTTTCCTCCCAACTGGTCATTGGAGCACAGATTAGAATTTATGTGTGGCTACTTGGAGAATGAACCAGCTGTAAGAATGCGATCTATCATTCACGATTGTCACAGTGAAGGAGAATTTTATCATGCCTTCCACTCAGCGTATTGGTCTCAAGCTACACAAGACCGAGTAAAACATAGCATCATAATGATGAAACATTTCGAACAATCTGAATTTTCCAGTCTTGTGAATATTTTGAAGACATGTTGCACAAGAATCACTACCTGTCAAACCCATCTAGCCCCTCAGAACTCATCCGCAGTTGCTTAATCAAATTACCTGAACATTTACGGCATATTATTTAGGCAGGACGTTGTAAAGACGAGATTGAAGCTTTTCAGGGACTGTTACAAGAATTGGAAATTGACACTGACAATCGCGGGACGCGAAAACAGGAACACAACAATTACAGGGCATATCCATCACAATTCCGAGGTGAAAGAAATAATAACTGGACACGACAAGGCTATTCTTACAACGCAAATCGTGACCAAAACAGACATCACCCATATGACAACCACTGGCAGAGTAATAATAATCACAGGGAAAGATCACCTCTCCGTGGTAATGACTATCACAGAGACAATTAGAGAAACAGACAATATGGGAACCAAAATAAATATTATCAAGGGCGACAGGATAACTTCAGACGCAACGGTCCACTGCGCAGTTACGATTCCGGGAGAAATTCTCCACCACATGACCGACAAACAAGAAGCTATGAAAACTACCGACATAACGACAGACCTGAATTTCAGGAGAACTGGCGGGATTCAAACAGGGCAGAACCCTCTCGACAAGGTGAATTTGTAGAAGTTAGGTCTCCTAATAGCGACGCGTGCCACAAAGACACAGACGATGACTCGCACCGCAGGCAGCCACGTGCGCCGGCTGGCTCACAGAAAAATAACATACATGATAACCTTGAGAAAAATTTTACCATTCCTTACCGACGTATAAACATGGTAATTGCTTTGAAGTTGAAAGTCTGCGCACTAGAAAGGGGTAAAGGGTTGCACCACATTTCACATGTAAAACCGTTTATTGAGAGATAATCTGCTTTTTAACTTAGTCTTTGCAATGAAATTTTTCACTTTATATAACTAGTACGCATTGTCCCACTTAGAAGCTGTTAACATGAAGCAATGTTTTGAAGTTAACTATCCAGTTTAGAACCTAGGGAACATATTTAGACAGTAATTACGAATGCATTGTTATAGTGAACAGACGACACAGTTTTATAGTGTGTGTACATTCTAGCTTGTTAGATGAACGATTACGCAACGACTATAAGGCTCACATGCCTAGAACATATACCGGTACTGCTAACGAGATATTAATGCTACATTTTGGTTTACTTGAAAATACATTCTGGATTTAAAGTACTTTCTGTGAGATTAAAGATGACTTAGCATTTGGTTTCTTTGACAGCTACATGAATATATCACGACGCTAATAATGTGTGACACAATTAACATTGTTGCTTTTGCGGTGTATCTGTTTTATATAGGCACAGTTTTTATGTATTATTCTGGAAAGTAAAACATGTTTTAGTATTAACTTTCGTGGTGTAGCTACAATGAGACAGCATTTTCCATAGCACAACAACATGTTACATTATAGTACTTTCTTGATCACAGTAAGGTACGTAATAACTACGATATCTATACGCATAGTATTTCATTTTTGTTTATTGCGAGGTAAGTACATTGACTTCTACAGAACTTTACTTACAGGCGACGATAATTACCCTTAACTAATAACAGAGATTATCTTACAACAAGACGCACAGTTTAGCGTTACAGTACACGTATTTGAGCGATTAATTTAGCACTTAAAACATTTATTTTTAAAGATTTTTTAATTATAAAGATACAAAGGTTTTCTGTGATACATTTGATTCCATTGCTGTAATCTGTAACACCTGAGGGTATAATTACATTAATCCTCAGGGGGTACATGCTTACTTTGTGTACCATGTGTTTGGCAAGCACAAGGAGCCCTAGCTAATATGGTATTTGCTTATACAACTTTACACATTGTAACCATTTTTCTATAACAAATAAATTACACAGCCATCTGATCATTTAACTGAGAGAGACAAACATTTTTACTACGTCAGTGACATATGTTTACGAAATTACACAGCTGGATAACTTCACAGTTATGAAATTGTATTTTGTCTGTACTTTGTGAACTGTTAATATTTTTTTGGAACGATTGTGATACTATGAGAGCTTTAAATGGTGTATTTGGTAAGGGAACATGATTTTTAAAGTATGTTTTAGGTAGATGACACTATTGAAATGAGCAGAGAACTTTTTTTGGTTTTGGCATTATTGCAGAAAGCTACGACGTTTTTGCGATTTGACTGAGGTGTTATGATGTTATTTTTATGACGATGATGTGTATTATGCTGTTGAGGTATGTTTATGATCAATAAGCTGATGCTGTATGAGGAATTTGATTATGCTATGTATTTATTATGATGAAATATTGAAGAAGTGTCGACGAATATGTATATGTGTAATAAGGTAAGGAATAATGAGTAGTGGTTAGGGACTCTGATTTGTGAAAAAGGATGTTGGAAACCAAGAATCATACTTTACGAGTTATGAAATGTGTGTAAATGCTTGAATGTATCACAATTACGCCAAAAATTTTTTGAACACTGTTATATTTGTAGGATTTTGTTTCTACACATTTGTAATGCAAATTCTCGACCTGTGAAATTTTTTATATGAGACTCTCACTGCTGTCGTAAATATTTCGGTAAGCCATATGTAATCAGTTATGGGCGTCAAACTGCGCCTGCTGCCTGGAGAAAAAGCCATTAAGTGGAGAAAAAGAGGCCATTAACCCCGCTATTGACATTCCTTTGTTGAAAGCATCGCAAATATGACACGTAATTACTTGGAAACATATGATTATACTGTGGAGCACGTACTGTGTGCTACTTGCTGAAATGCTTACAAATTGATGGGAAATATTCTTACATCTGCACACCTGATTATGACAGGTGTCTTTCTACGAGAATTGAGAGAATTTCTACTGACTTATGAAATGCCACATGGCTATTGAATGATGTTTTTATGCTTTGCTTTACATAGTTGCTAATTTCATTTGATATCTGGTTTCCAGCAGTGTTGCAGCATTGGTTTTATAAAATAAAATTAAGGGCATTTGCTAATGTGAACACTTTGTCAACAGGTCTAGTAAATAATAATTTTACGACCCACATTCTTCGAAAAAGGAGCACTTGGAAAGTAAAGAACAATAAGAAGGGACTAATAACAGTACCTGCATATATAATTTTCTTTTCAAGTACTTGGCAATTTTTTGTAGAATAAGTTTTTGTGGTGCACCACTTTAATGACATAGACATTAAAATGTGAATAGACATTTCCCTTATCTGCATTGTTGTCTTTAGTGTGCTATTTTTTCTGCTCATGGGTTTGTCATGTTTAGATATAAGTTACTGCATTTGCTGCTGCTGTTCGCCATGCATAGTGCTACTGAATTTCACTTTGTATTTCTCTGTTATGCCAGTTTTACTACCGACTAATTTTTCTTGTTTGCTGCACAGTGCCTTATATTAGTTGTAATGTTGCAATTGCTTTGTTAATTTACATATACTGCAGCTTTTTTTTGCCAATTTGCATTTTTTGTCACTTCTGTTTGTGTTAATTGTTTTGTGCTGCTGCATTGCCTTGTCCTTTAGTTTATGCATCTGAACTTAAGTTAGCTTAAGAGGAGGTATAACTATGAAGAATAGGAAAAGAATGCATTTAGAAGGTATATGAAAAAGATTTGGGCAAAAATGATTATTGTACAATGAGAAATATTTATTTTAAAAGAGGATATGAACAAAACAGTAGACATTTGGGAAAACAGGGTCAGATATGATTTTTTTCTTTTTTTTGGCAGGGGTAAATGTTGGAATGAGAGGGAAGGTCTATGGAATGAAGTTTTGTGTTGGAATGCAGTACCAGACATCTCACTGAAAACAAACCCTGTCCTTTTGTGTTATTCTGCTATGTGTTTGTGTACCCTTGTGTATTTGTGTTCTTCCTGTCTTTATATGTTTATCTGATAAAAGTTATGTTGTAGAATTTTTCTAATAACATGTTATTTACTTTGTAAAGATGTTTAGACATTATCTTTTGTTTTGTTTTAACTCTCATGTGTGAAGTTGATGTTTCGAAAGTTATTCTGATCTTTTATGTATTTACTTAGGTCATAATTCCTGTAACACTGATGCATATGTTATTTCGATTCTTTTGTAAAGCCCGTATTACTACAAATATTATCTGTATTGTTATGTTCTTTAATGACTATCTCTATCTTTATAATTGTATTCTTATGCCATAAATGTTCAATTGTATAGACACCAGTTCTTCAAATTAAGTTTCATTACACTGCACACATTTCTGTTGGTCATAGTATATACGCAATATGTGAGAAGTTGGGACTGTTAGTGTTCCCACATATGTTAATAATTCAGCAAAGGACTAGTTAACAGCATTGCTGTTTCTAAGGACATACCAAACAGCTTGTGAGTGCACAAGTGGTGCTTTATGGACTTGCTATATTGTCTACAAGACTCTTTAATGGTGACTGTGCACCCACAAAGTCGCAACAGATGGCTGCTGGACATATCTACAAGGACTACAGTGGGTCTGCACCTTTGATGGCCCACCAATACCATTATCTCTACAGGTACTACAGTGGGTTTGCTCTGTTGTGGCTTATTACCTGTCTGCATGTCAAGAGTCAGTACTGTCTTCCCGTTGGAAGGACAATACTACTACTTCAAGACTGCATGGAAATCCACTACTTCCGTGCGCATTTTCTTTTACTGCTCAGACTTTGAGAAAAACACTGCAATTTTACTGTGATGAACGATCAGGACTGTCTTTATGGACTGGGAGAAAATTTTAGCTTTTCACCAAAATTGTATCGATTAGTGTGTGCATTTGATATATGTGTTAGCGTTAATATAAAAAAAATTAGCAAGTATGTATTGGCCAGTGCCCAAAACAATTTGTAAATTTTTTTGTGGGAAGCATTTGAGCTATGTAAGTAGGCTGTTTAGGTTTTTATATTGGTAACGCTACGTAGCGCTCTGTATGAAAATCACTGGCTGGGCTGTGTGCAGTCTGTGGTTCGTTTGCATTGTTGTTTGCTATTGTAGTGTTGGGCAGCTGGATGTGAACAGCGCATAGCGTTGCACAGTTGGAGGTGAGCCACCAGCAGTGGTGGATGTGGGGAGAGAGATGGCGGAGTTTTGAGAGCAGATGATTTGGATGTGTGTCCATCAGAGACAGTAAATTTGTAAGACTGGATGTCATTAACTGATATATATATATCATGACATTTGAATACTATTAAGGTAAATACATTGTTTGTTCTTTATCAAAATCTTTCATTTGCTAACTATGCCTCTCAGTAGTTAGTGGCTTCAGTAGTTAGAATCTTTTATTTAGCTGGCAGTATTGGCGCTCGCTGTATTGCAGTAGTTCGAGTAATGAAGATTTTTGTGAGGTAAGTGATTCATGAAAGGTATAGGTTATTGTCATTCAGGGCCACTCTTTTGTAGGGATTATTGAAAGTCACATTGCGTTCCACCAAAAACATTGTGTGTCAGTTTAGTGATGATCAGAATCAGTAAAGAGAGAAATGTTTGAGTACGTTCAGTTTTGCTCAGCTGTTTGAAAATCAAATAACGTAAGGGGTTTATCAGCACAGTAATATATTAATTTTTCTAAGGGGACATTTCAAGAGTAAAGCTTGGAATGCGGACGTACAGGACCTGTTAGGAGAGGGACTTGGGGAAGAACCAAAGGAAAACTGTAGCTTTGAACATGTCCGTAAGTCGAGCCCAGAGAGAATAACTACTAGTGCACTTCCCGAATAAGTACGACTCTACTTCCCGAACAAGGTTTAACTTCTCTCCAGTATTATTTGCAACTTAACTTTTAAAAAAAAAAAAGGCTGAGAAGAAACTGGAATAAAACGAAAACTTCCATGGATGATGGTATATCTCCTTGGGTACACAATAGCACAAGAAGAAGGGGAAGGATGATTAGATTCAGTGATCCGTCTATGAAAAAGAAGGTCGTTACACACACAGAGGACAACTTACAGCTGGACAAGGATGTCTCAAAGATCGGCCACAAGCTTGTTGGAAGAACGATTCTGACATTCGTCTCGAGTTATTTATGAAAACAAATATATATATATATAATCCAGGATAAAAGACGAGAATATGATCCCTGCTCTACACGAAACCAAGCGTAAAGCAGTGCCAACACACGGTCAGCCAAAGGCTGCAGTCACATAACTTCGTCGTGGCTACGTAGTTTTATGGAAAGCTGTAACTGTGCGTCTCATTCCACTTTAAAATAAGTACGTCACTTCCATCGCCAGAGGAAGGAAAGGACATACCACCTAGGACCGTGCCCGGTAAAGCACTGCAGTGTTCAAACCAAACTTCAGGTTAAGGTCCGTTTTACTAGCTTATAATTGTTTGAAATACACAAACTATTTCCTCATGGAATCCCAACAATCTGTTCTTTCTCTTCATACGATAAGCGAAAGCGTAATTAAATATGGGTGCCACAGAGAACGTAAGAAATTAAATCTAATTTCTCGCCACTCACTACTATGTGCGTTTCTCCTGTTTTTGCAGCTTCGATCGGTTAGATAGCCTTGCTGAGTTTTATCCGCGTAACTGGCTCCTGTTAGAGCGCATAAAACAGTTTCTAACCTGTAACCTCCCCACAGTAAAATAATATGAATAATATTCACATTTAGTGTAACCTCCCAACAGAAAAGTTTCGAAACCTCCCAACAGTAAAAAATATAACTATAACATTGACATTTAGTGTAAACTCCCAACAGTAAAAATATTATTATATATCATTCAGATTTAGTGTAACCTCCCAAAAAATAAATTGCGTAACCTATCAATAATAAAATGACTAATTTGTCAATAAAAAATTGTCGATCACTTATAACCTTTCAATAATGACTGTGAATTTAAACTGGTATATTTAGGATGTCACATTGCTGCGTCATGGCCCTGAAAATTAATTCTGAATAAATTGAAAAATCTTACCTCAATTAGGTCGCCGGATAACGCGTATATATCTGCTCCTATAAGAAATTTTTCTTTGGCGCAACTCAGTGCAATGCTGGTCGATAAATTTGTCATGTATAAAAAGAAACAACTGATTTTTACTTTCAATAATCGGGATGACCAAGGATTGGAGAAATTAATAAATTCTTTAAATTGAAATGAATGGTTGTCAAAAGTTACTTTTTGTGAGAAAGATTATCATTAAGGGATTTTTTTGAAACATTTACATGGGACTTGATATAACAATACTACATATGCGCGAGGCTGCTTTTACCTTATACTTCTACGCTCAGGCTCCACCATCGGTGCACACGACCGGCCCAGCCAACACGATACACCAGACTCTCGCTAGCAACAACTACTCCAACTGCTGCTAACACACAGTTCCTACTGCAGTCAACACTGCTCTTTGGTCTGAGATTCTCTTATAGCTTACATATCGCAGGAAATCCATCGAAATTACATCTGCTTGAGTGCGCTAACAACAAATTCCTTAATGATGGACCTCTTACAAACGGAGAAAAGAATTTGAGAAACAAAAAAACTATTGACTTATTTTGTGCCTTTGAGACTGCAAGGATTTAAAACTGAAAAGATATGTGTGCAGTAACTAAAACGTTATCATTTTTGCGCTCGGAAGAGAAGTCTGTTTAGTGAGCTATATCACTTGTGCAGCTACTTTTTAATTACTATCCGATTACAGAAATTTCAATACCGTTGTAAAAGAGACTGTACACAACTCTTTTGTTATTTCAGTTTCTGATTTATTTGTTCGAGATGTATTATTCCATTTTAACATATTATACTACTGCCAACCTTGGTAAGTTCATAATATGAACAAAACCGAGTACAGAGCACACAGATATTTCTCATACTGAGCCTACAAGCCACTTACAGTATCGCAAATAAACTAAAGGTATTGTCTGAGGATATAATGTAATTTCTGTAGCTGTTTTCTCACTACCATCATAAATGTAAGTTGCGAGACTCTGTGCCTTTATTTTTGTGGTAATCGCTTACGACTTGAGATTTTACTTCTAGTTATCTCACTCGTATATAAAACATAACCATGTGCTGCAGGAAGTAGCTTTTCACTTCCCCTCATTAATTGCATTCTAACATAGCGACCACTTCTTCTTAAATTTCGCGTTTTTTTGCAAGAGGCAGTTTCATACGTGAGTGTTCAAATTGACTTTTTAGTATCTACATTCCCGTACCTAATTCACACATTTTAGTTTAACTAATCTCAAACCACAGTAGCGGTAAACAGTTCTTGTTTTCGTGTTGCCTATTGAGAAAACGTACCAGTTCGCTGTAGATGACCTAGATAACGTTTCTTGCGAAACCACTTCAAAAACATTTTCTGATAATAATCAGCTTATTCAAATAAAATGACAGACACGTTATCTTGGAAATAATTTAGATCTTGTGCAACGAAAACAAAAGACCCTAGCCTGTTCACTGTTGGCAGAAAGGAAACTGGCACACTTGATAGTAAGATAGAAGCATTCCTGTTATCGGCATACGTTTCAGAAAGTAATGAAGCTAGGGTACGGCGTGCGCTGTGTTCAGGAACTTCCACGAGCTTTCACTCTTATCTGGAAAGTTAAATACAAAGTAGAGGATTTCCCTAAGGGTTTGATTATGGACTGGCTTTGGGTGATTCGTACTCATAAATCGCAACAACTCAAGGGCACCGTCATAATCAAATGCAAACATTCGAACCACGCTAAGGCGTTCTCCACTTCTTGATTCAGTGAAAATAAGGTAATGCAGTAAGGCAGACATTTACGCCTAAAAAGCTGGCGCGAAGCTGTAACAAAAACACCAGCACAATCGCTTATGCGTGATAAATATTTACTGTGATTTAGTTGGAAAAGTGGAATTTCAGCCTATTATGTA
The DNA here is from genome assembly GCF_023897955.1 of Schistocerca gregaria. Lineage (NCBI taxonomy): Eukaryota > Metazoa > Arthropoda > Insecta > Orthoptera > Acrididae > Schistocerca > Schistocerca gregaria. Next base: position 609,814,670 of record NC_064922.1, on the reverse strand, counting down.
CGCATTTCCAAGTCTTGCATTTTCCAGTACGTCCGTAAGTAAATACCCATATCTGATCAATATTGTCGCATGTTCGATATATTACACATAGTACACAGTCCTATCAGAACACATTCTGTGTGCAACAGAAGGTGGAGCATTTGCAAGTAGGAACTATCCTTTTTTTTAAGTCGATATTACTGATCAACTCTAAGTAGTCGTCTACTGGCGAACTTCGACGTTTGTGGAACTGAGAAATGCACCGTGTCTGAGATTTTGTTAAGCATGAAACAGAAGTACAAGTGAAGCTCACTGAACGACTAGGAGGTAGGTCTAGTGGCCGTTTCCTGCAGGCGCTACATATTTATAAATAAATATATTAAACTAGCCATGGAGCAGCAACCACAGTAGCGACAGCTGCAACACGAGACAACAGCAGAAAAATTATGTAGGAATAACGGCTGGTGTGATACGATCCTTGTTAGGATGACGTGCAAAAGACAAACCCTTCTAGTCCAGTAGATCAACGCAACAGTTCACATTCAAGAGTCCTGTCACCTTTACTCGTTTCTGCGTTATATCTGCAGATCATCACAGACATTAATCTAGGTTGTTCTATCCTTCGTGACAAACACGAACGGAATGCTACTTGAGTTTCATAAATGGAACAGTATCATTTAAATATGGTCACTAAAGTTATTTATTTGACCAGATAACAAGTTCACAATCCTTCATGGTTAACTGGTTGTGTTTATTTACTCATTGCAGAACTGTACATTTGCGATAAAGGGATAACGATCTCTGACGTTTGACTTTAATCTGTATACTCACTCCCTGTGAAATGTTCTTAAGAAACTAATCAGGGAGAACCAGCGTTGGCAATTCCTTCTGTTTGGAGAAGGATTTTCATGTCATGACATACTAGACGACTATGATCAAAATTCCTAACTTTACTTTAAAAAATCATTTCCCTTTGACATGGTTAGGGCGAGAGCTGTCGAAGAATTGTTACTTTCCACAAAACCTCAACAATCTGTGTGCGTTTGTGTGTGTGTGTCTGTGTGTGTGTGTGTGTGTGTGTGTGTGTGTGTGTATGAGTAAATGTGTGTGTGTGTGTGTGTGTGTGTGTGTGAGAGAGAGAAAGAGAGAGAGAGAGAGAGAGAGAGAGAGAGAGAGAGAGAGAGAGCGTGTAGACCGGAATGCCTGTAGCTGCCAGTAACAGCCATATATCGGTGAGGTAACCAATACTTCATGGAATGTCCAAGGGTAGCCAGCGCGTTTTCGCCACTCCGCCACATCCAGCTTGCATAGAAAGGCATTATTCATGACGTTTTTGAATTTCTTAGGCAGCGAGGTTGCTTTTTTCTTGTGTAATTATAATTTTACTCCTTCTCTCCAATTTCTTCCCCTCGATTGTAATCTTCTTGGCAAGTGGACTGTTGACGATGTGAACTTAATCTGAATAGCTTAGGCTTATCCATTACGAATGTTTTAGAACGCGTGACTGTTAATTGAATGTAAATACGAGGAGCGTTTGAAAAGTCTGTGCAAAAATAAAAACTAATTACGTGTTTGGGTTAAGCCTTTTTTATTTTTCGACATAGTCTCCTCTTACACTTATACACTTCGTCCACCGCTGTTCAAATTTGTTGATCCCTTCCGAATAATAGGAATTGTCCAAGTCTGCAAAGTAGCTATTAGTTGCTGAAATCACCTCCTCGTTTGAATAAAATCTTTGTCCCACCAGCCATTTCTTCAAATCAGAGAACAAATAGTACTCCGAGGGAGCCAATTCTGGAGAATAGGGTGTGTGTGAAACGAGTTGGAATCCTATTTCCATTAATTTTTCGACCACAACTGCTGAGGTGTGTGCTGGTGCACTGTTGTGATGGAAAATGACATTTTTGCAGTCCAATCGCCGGCGTTTTTCTTGCAGCTCGGTTTTCTGACTGTCTAGTAACGATGAATAATATGCACCTGTAATAGTTTTACCCTTTTCCAGATTATCCCTTGCCAACCCCAGAAGACAGTCTCCAAAATCTTTCCGGTCGAAGGAATGGTCTTCGCTTTTTTTGGTGCAGATTCTCCCTTGGTAACCCATTGATTAGATTGTTGTTTCATCTCAGGAGTAATGTATTCATGTTTCATCCACAGTGACGAAACGACGCTTAAAGTCCTACGGATTCATCCTGAACAGCTGCAAACCATCCTTGCAACACTTCACACGATGTCGTTTTTGGTCAAGTTTGAGCAATCGCGGAACCCATCCTGCGGATAGCTTTCTCATGTCCAAATGTTTATGCAAAATATTATGTACCCATTCATTCAAGAAGCCCACAGCACTATCAATCTCACGCACCTTAACTCTGCTGTCATCCATCACCATATCATGGATTTTATCAATGATTTCTGGGGTTGTAACTTCCACAAGTCGTCCAGAACGTTCAACATCAGTTGTGCCCTTATGGCCACTCCGAAAATTTTGAAACCACGTATAAACTATTCTAATCGAAGGTACAGAGTCACTGTAATGTTTGCAAGCTTCTCTTTAGTCTCCTCCGGCGTTTTGCCTTTCATAAAGTAATGTTTAATCACCACACGAAATTCTTTTCCGTCCATTTTTTGACAACCATTCGACTTCCTTGATTCACGCGAATGCCAAACACAAAGAAATAGACCAATATGGCTGAAACTTGGTGTGCATTCTTTCCAAAGATGCTACTAACTAAACATTACCTAGATGTGCGCCGGTGGTGCCATCTCTCGGACTTTGCACGGACTTTTCAAACTGCCCTCGTACATAAAACTGCAACCAGTCACTCTTTTGAACAGTTATTTATTATTCCATGAACCGTTTTGCGAACCTTTTCAGGTTCATCTTCAGGTGTTTTTTTGGAAGTTACAGCACTATTTCTAGCATAATGCTGGGTGCTGGCTCTGCGACAAGAAGAGGGAACATGCTTTAAGGTATCGCCTTGACTATTGTTTATCTGTCGATATGGATGCAAAATTTAGTTTTGTACTTATGTCGATAGTATGGGCGGCTTTATTTCGTTACTGTCCATCTGTCTGCTTCCATATTTACATCACTTCACACACTTTTACACAATCTGTATTCACTTACGTGGCGACAGAGCCAGCACCCAGCATTATGCTAGAAATAGTGGCGTAATTTGCGGAAAACCATCTGAAGATGAATCTGAAAAAGTTAGAATACCGGTTCATGGAATAGTAAATAACTTTTCAGAACAGTGACTGGTTGTACTTTTATGTATTTACATTAATCTGAATAGGCCGCACCTGGCTTAAATATATAATAATCAAATGCCGCACAAGAATAAAACGCCTAATGTTATTATGACGTGTTGTTACGCCTTTCAGATAGTTCCCAATTGAACCTTTGGCTGATCTGAACTGAAGTAGTAGCATGAATGTAGTCGTGATTGTTGACACTAAGTCACTAGTCACAGTTCTACAAAGGCAGTAAACAGCTTAATGCACTAGTCCTCCATCCGACCTCCACATATCAAGTGACACCCTCAGTCTACTCAGTTCTCTCTCAAATTACTGCACTATTGAGATGCAATGTACAATGTTCAGTAAGGTGCATAACACGTGGTAATTTCCAGAAAATTATGGTACATCAGGTAATGGTCTTCTCGGTACCGATTACAGCAACCTAAGATATGATACTGTTTCAATGGACGCTTGATTCATCTGCTTCATCTTCATGCCGTGTCGGAGTTCCATGTATGACGTTGGAGCATAGGTACGACACTTCTTCGTCTTGTATCTCGTTCGGGTAAAAATTAACAGTCCTATGCTAGTGAATTCTTCTTTCAAAAACACAGACAGATGTACATAATTTTTCTACCATGGATAAGTCGTCAGTGGCAAAGTTGCCCTACGTAAAAGTGGTATGAACAGAGATCTTTAATTGCTTAACAGTATCGCTAAGTTGAATGTCATGTCCAAAACAGGGCCTTCAAAACAGTACAGTCGTCTTTGGTGGACGAAATCATGCTCTATCTTAGGCATCTGTCCCATCGTAATAAATATTTGTACTGCAAACCCACATCAGTCTCAATGACGTTGAGTTACAGACACGCACCTTAGCTACTTTACGAGTGACATCTGCTGCTGCGGATATTCCCTTTACAGATAAAACGCAGACTCTGAGGCTTACGTTGATAAATGGTTGTGGTTTAAATACTCGACCAGTTTTGAGTGGTCCCCTCAAGGTTCTGTCCCTGGAATGTTTCCTCTTAAACAGTCCGCATGTATACATGATATATGTTTGTAGTCAATGTTGTCATGTATGGTTCACCTAGTGTCCTACGATCCAAGTAGGTAAATGTTTCTTTAAAACAAAATTCTCATTGCTGTGGGTCACAGGCTCGGACGAATAAAAGAAAAAGAAACTCAATGAAAACTTACATTACTTATATGAAAACCCGACACTTCGCCTGAAGATGGCAAGTAAGAAACTTGTTGAAACGTTGCTGGAGAACAACGCATTGACTCGGCTGTCAACCCGAGAAGAATTTATCTTTACATTACTTATTTAAACATTGTAAGCTGCCAAAAATATTAGTGAGTTTGACTCCGTTAAACCATTACAAATATACTTGCCTCCAACATTGACAATTTACCACGTTGTCACATTCTCACCTTAACAGCGGCTAAAGTAGCTATTACAATTTTGTTTTTTACTATTTCATGTTAAAATGGTGATTAATTCTATATACTCGTACGTGTCCTCATGCTCGTAAAAACGGCGATTCATTATTACCTTTGTCATATTATCACTGTCAACATCAATGGTCTACATGCTGTCTTGCCTAAATTCGAAAATTCCATGTACTGTAATTTAAAATTTCTTAGGTTTTTCCATCTTAATAAATTGTAGTCTTTAGAGAAATAATATCACTGTGTTCGACTTCTGCAATCACATACACTGAGTTGTAAGTTGATTTTAATTAGCATTTTACAGATACGTTATATGCAAGTCAACATCTGATAAAACGGCATTTTTAATTTCTTTTTTATGTGAACCTGGTAGGTATTTGTAAACAGTTATGAAACTTAGAAATGTATAAATGGTCGTAAAAGCGGCGACTGTTTACTGTCCTTACGACGTCGGCAGAGCTAACATGAATGATTTTCATAATTGTCGTCTGATTTAAATACGAAAGTTCTTTGAAGTTTGAAATTTGTTACGTTAATGAGGATACGCAAATACGTATATGAACCAAATATGTACGTTGTAAATAAATATGTATGTTGCATGTTGTAAATACGTTCCTCTCTGTACACTGCACTCTAATAGTTGTAGACTTAAGAGGAATCACATCACCACGTCTGAATGATATGTTTAATCCTTATTAATATAGGTCAGGTTTTAATGCCAATAATAATCTGTTACATACATGAAATAGTGTATTAATGCCCATAACAGTGGTAATTATAATTTTGATTTGTAACTTATTATGTCTTTTTAAAATTAGTCTAGTAATCAGAAATGTTTTGTAATACTTGTATGTGTGAACGCCCGAAAAAACGGTGGATATTTACGATAGTTTAAGGACATTGAATTATTTTACTGTAGCCTTCATGAGGTAGTGTCAACCAAAGCGCTCATCAATAGGGCTTTGACTCGCTCTTCAAGTAAGGGTTGTCTTGCCATTTAATGTTGGAAGGTTCTGCCCAGAGAGTTTACAGCAATTGTACACAAACAACTTAACTATTTTATATGTGAAGACAGTACTACACACTGTTGAATATTTATAAAGTAAGTCTATCGGCTACTTAATATAAGTGGAAATTGTGAATTTATCTTATTGCATGGTGATATAACACATTGTATTTCCACAGTTCTGAAGACGCCCGAAAAAGCTACATACGACTTGTGGCTGATCACCAGTTTTAATTCCTAGAGGATGCACACTCAGATGAACCAAACTACATGGAAAAAAATTTTTGTGTACTTAGTGAAATCATCAGTCCCGCTCTTCTTACTTTCTCATATTCAATCATAAAAACGTACCGTCAAGTTCTCCTTCTCATATTAAGAAAATCTCACATTCTCTAAAAATTAAAGCTCATTTGGTCGTGATTCCGTTCCCATCAGAGTACTGAATACTTGTTCCCATATAATAAGTCCTATATTTCCTGAATTATGTAATGCGTCACATAGGCAGGACATTTTCCCACAAAGATTGAAATATGCCATTCTTAATCCACTCTATAAGAAAGATGACAGGAGAAATGTCATTCACTACCGATCCATTCCACTACTAACACCATTTTCAAACATTTGTCAGAATCTGATGTATTCTAGAATAGCATCCCACCTGAACAACAATAATATGCTTAGTAAATAACAGTTTGAAATTCAGAGCAGTTGCTCTACTGAGAACGCCACTTACACGTTCATTCGCCGGATTTTGCCAGTATTAAACCGCAAAAAAAGTGCAGGCTGGTATTATCTGTGATCTCTCTCCAGTATTTGACTATGAAACTGACGGTATAACCGACGACCGGATAATGTCATACCTAACCAAAACAAAGCAGAAAGTTGTAGTTCATAATTCAACCAATGACTGGGGAAAAATCACTTGTGATGTTTCACAAGGCTCAGTCTTGTGTCCGGTATTGTTCCTCATACATGGAAACAACCTTCCCACTGCTTTCAACGTGTAATATCTATTTATATTCGATGAATTATTCTGATACAATTCTACCCTTGAATGACGTTTACTAATTTTCTATCTTCATACTCGCAGAATCCAGAATCCATGCGCCTAATAGTTTCATACAATAGCTATGCCATGAGCGCATAATTATTCTTTGTAGTACTCTCTCTGGTGGTTGTTAGAAGAAAAGGGCTTCCGAGGTTGTGTCTTCGTGCCGCTTAGCCTGAGTTCGGTTTGAAGAATTGTAATCTGAATATTGAGATTTATGACAAAAGATAACTGAGACGAACTGTACGATTAAAAGGGAAATATATATATATTGCTCCTTCATACAAAAGGTGTGTTTTTGACATTTGAGAATTAATGATATTCGTTGATATATTGCTTAGTTGTTAATCAGAAAGGAACTTCCGAAAGACTGGATAAGAACCTGCATTTAATAATCCACGAGCTCCATCACTTCTTCGGTAGGTTAAACTTCACCAAAGCCAAATATCGGCTTGATCTGAGGTTTCCCGACTGATTATACAATGCTCCCAAAATTACGAGGCATTTTATTTAAACAGATTAGCAGACTGCCGCAAAGCACGAGCCTGTAGAGAAGAAGAATCATCGCCTGATTTCATTCTAACAAATAAAATTTCTGAATCATTTGAGTGAATGAGCTATGACTGTGTTTCATATTATGAGTGACTGATTGCTCGAATGAATTGAGAGCTACATAATCACGTAGACAGGAGGAAAAATTACAGTGGCGCCAGTGTGACAGGACTCTCCTGGATTGTTATATAATTATGTATTTTTTGTTTCATGAAAACCAACGAGAACGAGAGGTAACTAATCTGAAGAGAGATTCGGTGCCCATAGTAAAAGATTGCTGATACCAAGAAACGATTTCAACTATTGGACAACATCGAGACTACAGAACAAGGCCAAAGAAATCTAATTTTTTTTATCCTGTAGTTAATATAGTTTGAAATCAATTTAGAAAGAACTTTTTTCCAGATAGTAGTTAGATTGTAGAACTGTATATTGTGTGATTTTCGTATCTGGACATTGAACGTTATACCATTTGTGAAGTAATTTAAAATTTCAATGTGTCTACAACAGTAAATTTGAAACTGTATTTAGTGAATAGAACCTTATATTGACAGTTATTTAATGGTATTGACTAGAGCGACATTTAAAATGTCATTGGATCAGCAACGAGAAGTGCAACAGCCTTCAGCTGTTTGCGTAGAAGCAGAGGCCACGGATAGGAATTCTGAGACTGTTGTGGCTAGCGGTAGCAATATAAATAATCCCGCTGGTTCAGAAAACATTCATACAACAGCTGATCAAAGTGTTGTTGACACATTAGTTGTTATTATGCAACAGTTGTCTCTATTAGCCGAAGGCCAAGCGGAGGTAAAACGAGACTTATCCCTTATACAAAATGAACTCCAAACTCAATTAGCCGAAAATCAAACAGAATTACAAAATCAATTAAGAGTAACCTTTACCGAATTAGATCAGAGATTAAATACCCAGACACAGGAAATAAAAGAACAGGCTGTAAGGACCGAGCAGGTCCGCCAACAATGCCAAGAAAAGAATAGTAAATTAAAAGCGGAACTAACCGAATATGTATCCGTCAAAATTGACACGATACAAAAACAAGTAGAATTGTTTCCTCAAGTAATACAAGCTCAGGAGGACATATAGTGTTCCGTAGCTATGTTACCAGAAATGATAGAATCCCAAGATAATCTAAAGAAGCAATTTGACGAAGTGGAGGAAAAACAGACGACAGTGGAACATAGAATGAATGTACTTGCGGGAAAGTTTTCAGAAATGACATTAGAGCGGCAAAATTTTGATTCGTAAACGATAGAAGAAACTGTGAAAGTAGCTTTACAGTCAATTTCGGAGAGTTCCGAGGAGAATTTTTTCAACAATGGGTTAAAAGAAGTTCGTGAACAACTTGGCGAAGAATTCTCGCGTTGGAAAGAAAATATAGAAAGATCACTAAATCTCCCGCAGGAGGATTTAGAAACAGCGAGAAGTAGGAAACAAAATTCTCAATCTACGCGTGAAATTCCGTCCACGTCAAGATCAGATGTAGACAGAACTGGAACGTCACAAGTGAGATTCGATATAACGGATAGCCACAGGGAAAAGTACGAACAGGATGATTTTTTGGAATCGTAGTACCGTTGAGAAGAAGATGATTAAACAGACACAATTTCAAATCTTTAACAAAAAGAATGTTCATCCTGTAGTCTTTATTAGAAGTTTCAGAGGTCTATTTAAACGATCTTGGACAGAATGGCAAAAGATTAGCTTTGTATCTGGATATATACAAGGATCAGGAGCGTTGTGGGCATCCGTACAAACATCTTCTTGTAAATGTTACAAAGAATTTGAGCAGGCTTTTCTAGCAAAATATTGGTCTGCTGGAATACAAGAAAGACTTAGGCAGGAAGTATTATATCCTGAGCCTTTCTCATTTTCTAGAGGATCTCTAAAGAGATATTTTGAGAAATACATTAATAAATCTTTGTATTGGGATGTACCGATTCCTTTGCCGGATACACTTAGGATACTCAAGTCCAGACTACCCACCAGTATAAGGAATCAGCTGTTATATATAAATGATAAGGATATAGACTCATTTATGACTACGCTTGATCATATTGATATAATTGAGGAGGACAATAAAAGGGCAAGAGAAATGTCATATCAAAGAAGAGTAATAGAAGCGAATCTGAGCTGCAACTAGAATGGGAATGGCAGTAATGGTAGCAGCAACAATAATCATAACAAACTACACTCTCCGAGGAGACTTAGAAATGGACAAAATGCAAACAATAATTACTACCATAATGTAAACTTTAGAAATGGTGAAGCGAGGGGCTATTTTAGGAACAATAGAAGTTTTAATCTATATAATCCAATGTATGGCAACACAGGACAGTTCTATTAACACCAGCGGAAGAACAACAGTAATTACACGAATCAAGCAAGACAATATAGACCGAATTCACCACAAGAAACGATAATCACTGAAGTAGCTGAAGAGACAAATACCAATCGGACCAACAATCAGTCAAACTAAACATGACCGCATCATGCCACGAAGGAGCGGTCAGGGGATGAGTTAGGGGCGAAACAGTAAAATTACAATTGCTAAGATATAATGATGGAGAGCTGTTGACTGAAGAGTTAACAAAGAATTTAATAACGTGTCATAATGACAGATCGAGTGTTCCGGTATCGGAAGTATTTGTTGAGATAGAGGAAGTTCCAACGAATGTGATATTAGACACCGCCGTTTCCACCAATGTCATTTCAGGCGTTCTTTTACGGAGAATTCTTAGGAAGAAGAAGGTACCAATTTGGCCGGTACAGAACTGCAAAATCATCGGAGCTGTTGGAGCACGCTCTCCCAATGTCAAAATACAAACACAATTAGAGATGAAAATGGGAAATGTAGCAATAAAATGCACGTTCTTTGTAGTGGAGAAGTTATTTCTGGACTGTATTCTTGGTATTGGGAGTATGCAGGAGTACGATTGCCAGATTGATTTTTTGGGAGGAATAGTTAAATTTAGATTAAATGGAGAAGAGATAGCACTGGATTTAAATAGAAAGGAACGGTGCATGAGAAATATTGTCGCGGTGCCATAATTCAATTAATTGACTCTACAAACGGTCGTTGGAAGGAGCTGTCAAAGGATTTGATACAACAGGAGGGCTCTAACGAAACAACAATGATAAAAGCTTGTGAATCAAATCAGCTTACCGGAGAACAAAGGCAGCAGCTTCATTACTTGTTAGAGACATATGAAGAGATTTTTGATGAGAAACCAGGAATTATTAAAGGTTATATTTGTCACCTACAAGTGAAGCCACATCAGACTTACTGTTACACGCACTATCCGATCCCCTGGCGTTTAAAACAATCCGTTCGAAGGGAGATAAATAGAATGTTAGAATGGAACTTGATTGAGCCATCAACTAGTCCATATTGTTCTCCGCTCTTAGTCGTTCCAAAACCTGGAGGCAACGGAAGAAAAGTATGAAGACCAGAATTTAAAATGAGAGGAAAAGATTCGACTCGCACTTGTCAATTTAACTAAAAAGGCAATACAACGGAAATTGACATATGATAAACGGATTCACCGGATTCAGAATTTTCATCTTGGAGAAAAGGTTTTATTGAGGCGACACATCCATTCCTCGAAACTGATGAAGAACATAAAGAAATGGAATCTTATTTATACCGGACCATATGTTGTTGTAAATATACAAAATCCTAGATTATACTTGTTGGCATATCCCGAATCGAAAAGAATAATGGGAATATTCCCGCATAATGATATTGAGAAATTTTTGAAGGATCGTAGATCTGTGATACCAAATATGGAGAAGAATTTAGAGTGGAATTTGACTATGAGTCGAATGTGTATATAAATATCAAGAAGTTTATGTTGTCTAGAGGGTAAGAGGCAGTGAGATTGCTCCTGTGATAGGTTAAGAGACGGTGAGATTACTCCTGTGATAGGTTAAGAGACAGTAAGATTACTCCTGTGATACTTTTAGGGCCTATTTTAGGTATCAAATAGCAAAATGAAGAATTGAAAGAGTCTATTTTAGGCACCTAAAATACACTTTTTAAGACCGGAAAACCCCGATATAGTTACGATTTTATCCTGACGTTTTCACGAAAAATCTACGGTGCGAACCCGAACGCGCACCCAGAATCTTTTTTGTTTTCTTCTTGGCAACATCTTTTCGTTCAGTTTATTTTACTAATGCTTGGTAGACGGTTCTCAGTCTTCTAGTTTACTTTCTTTTTATTTTCTGTGTTGGATCAGAGTGTGTTCAGACGCTTAGAAGAAAGGCAAAGCAATGATGATTCAGCAAGTTTCTCTCTCAAAGCTGTAATTTTCATTTGTGAGCTAATTTTCTTCTTTGTTTGTTTAGGTATGCGTTTGGAACAGATATGCCGAGGAGGACAATTTTCTTTGCTTTTTTTTGCCTTTGCGACGCGTTGTTGCAGAAGAAAACATAATTTCAGAGAATCGATTCCAATTTTTGCTTTGTTCTAAGCTACAACTTCTGGTTTCTCGGTAAATTTATTTATTTGGTTCTCACTTGGGGAACATTCATAATTAGTTTATTATGTTCTTCTTTTTGCGCACACGAGACAAATATCTGCTATATAGCAGCTTCACATCACGAGTGCCACGCAATTTTCAAACTACATTTTCGTTTTTTATTTTCGTGAGTGACAAATTACTGTCATTTAAGGCCCGCCTAGGTGGCTGAGTGGTTCTAGGCGCTCAGTCCGGAACCGCGCGACTGCTACGGTCGCAGGTTCGAATCCTGCCTCGGGCATGGATGTGTGTGCTGTCCTTAGGTTAGTTAGGTTTAAGTAGTTCTAAGTTCTAGGGGACTGATGACCACATATGTTAAGTCCCATAGTGCTCAGAGCCCTTTGAACCATTTACCAAGGTAAACATATACGAACAAAATCACAGTTTAATTTTAGTTTGATTAAACAACGATAACATAATGTTACATCATACGAGCTAAAGCATTACACCACTCTTTTACCGAGGCAGTAATGACGCATTCGAAACATTAAACGCCACAGCTGCATCAGATCACAACAAACCGCTTACTCGATTACCAATTATCTCGTAGAAAACTGCCTCATTATGGGTTTGTGTTGCTAGCTCGTCAGTCTGGGTCACTGTCTTGCACGGCTCGTAATTTTCTTCTGGTTTAGTTCGCTTTGTATTTTATATTATCACTGCTCACTTCGACGTATGACAACGCAATATATCTTGTGTTAGCTGAATCAATAGTGAAGGAATAGGCATGGGCTTGCAATTGTGAAGCAACAATAGAAGCGCGCAAACCATTTTATTTGTCATATTTACGGAATCATTCGTCGGTTCTTGGTAGAACAACATTATAATAAATTAAAAGAACCAGTTTGCTTTTGTTCTACAATATTACTTTTATTGTTAATCGGTTTTCGGCTTACAAGGCCATCTTCAGACATTTACTGAGTATTATCACCAAAGAAGTTAAATGTCAGCCGACAACATTGGAAGAGAAGTAACACATCTAGACTGAAGTAGAAACATACCGTAAGTAACATCTTTGCAATTAAAAACTAAGAACTGAACAGTACATAAATAAAATGGAGTAGACAGGAAAACCTTTAGCACAGATTAGGAATAAAATGCCTACGTAACAGTTTCTATTGATAAACAAAACTAATAAAATAAAATAAAGTTAGTACTAGACAGGGCTGCATCAGGAGGTGTGAATCATGGAGAGTGATGATTTTAATTGGTTGTGTATCACTCTCCATGTTCCACACCTCCTTATGCAGCCTTGTCTAGTACTAACTTTTTTATTTTATTGGTTTTATTTATTAATAGAAACTGTTATGTAGGTATGTTATCCTATTTTGTGCTAAAGGTTTTCCTGTCTACTCCATTGTTATTTATGTACTCTTCAGTTTTTACTTTTTCATTGCATGTTTCTACTTCAGTCTAAATGTGTTACTTCTCTTCCAATGTTGTCTTTGGTGATAATACTCAGTAAATGTCTGAATATGGCCTTGTAAACCGAAAACCAGTTAACAATAAAAGTAATATTGTGGAACAAAAGGAAACTGGTGCTTTTCATTTATCATTTCATTTGTGGTTGGCGCACTATATACACACGGTTATTAAATTCCAAAGAATTCTTTTGCTTGTGAATGCAGCGACTCCTGTACCGAGTTTTCACCTCTTCTGAAATGTTTGCGTCCGAGCAGTCCAAACCTAAGAAAGTCGCTCGGCACGAGGCATTCAATTTTATTTCAGTGTATTGGCTTTCGGGAAGTTTCAATTCAGCCACCTCAACAGTGAAATATCAATTATGGCGATACGAACATAATACCATCAGAACGCTCAGTGCAGGAGCGGAGAAAACCTCTTATCGAACCGGGGCCCTTCGCTTTTCAATTCGCCGCGCTGACCACGCAATTTACGAGGCGGTCGCAATTCACATTTCGCATCCTGTATTGTAGCTGCGGCTGAATGGACGTGACGGGAACGGGCAGTGTCGTGTTGCAAGAAAACACATGCAGTCAGAAGTTTCTGACGTTTATTCCTGATTGAGGGTGAGGGTGATTTCATGCCAGATTTTAGTATGAATTGCTGGCACTGTTGATCCTCTTTTCAAATAATGCTCCAGAATTACCTCTTTGCATACTGTAAGATAGTGAACATGACTTTCTCCGCAGATGGTTGAGTACGGCGTTTTTCAGATTTTGTCAACAGCTATGGCGCCATTCATTGCACGATTTCTTCGTTTCAGATGGGTGATAACAACCTGGAAATGGAAGTTCCTCACACTCATCGACGCGACGTTCTCTCAGTTCAACTGGCAAAAGACGTCAGTCCCATTTTGAGGAAACTTGATTAAGTTGCAGCACATCTTAGATGATATTGTGTGCGGAACCACTATTAATATTCAGAACAGCGGTTATTTCGTTTTCAGTAATGCGCCTGTTTAATACCACGAACTTTTCCAAAGCGACAATGTTTCATTTGCCTGTCCCGGGCACGGACCGTCTTCCACCTCGTAACTTCCTGCACCACTCGTACACGGGTAGCAGCGACACACTTTAATCACCGTGGTGTGCCGTCAGACTGCGAAGCATTTCCAATGGTTTAACAGCTTCACTACTCCAAAACTCTTATCACGGATTACTGCCCTGCTGCGGGGACAAGTCAATGCGCTGACGACAGTTTCCCTCTCTGTTATCGAGTAACAGCTGCCAGCTGTTTGGTCTTTTGTCGAAAAATAAACATAGCTGCTGCCAACTGCCAAGTAATACAGTTTTTTGTACATTTATTGCACTTTTAAGTTTTTATTTGAATCATCATCGTGCTAACAAGTAACCAGGAGTTTCTAACATGTCGTAGGGAGTCGCATCAGGGTCAAATACGCGAGTTATTCAAAAGTTAAGATAAGAAGTTCACGTTATGCAGATTAAAACCGTTTTCTGCAACCTATTTTGAACTTTAGAATGAATTTTATTTCTTTCATAATTCACTTTTTATGTATTATCGGCTGATTTCGGACAGGTGGCAGTTATCAAATACTTAATGTCAGATAAAAACCAAGTTTCAACCTAAATTTATATTTAAGTCTATACGATTTCTACCCCCACACTTCCCTCAATAACCAAATTAACTATTCTTAAATGCCTCAGAATGTGTCCTGTCAACTTATCTCTTCTTTTATTTAAGACTTTCCAAAATTTGCTTTTCTCCCCAGTTCGATTCAGTAGCACCCCTTCATTACTATCCGATTTACCCATAAAATCTTAAGCATTCTTCTTCAACACTACATTTCAAAATCTTCCGTTCTCTACTTGTATGTACTATATATGGTCCACATTCCATTTCTATATAAGTATACACTCCAAACAATTAGTTACTATAAAATGTTTATTACAATACAGGGTGTTTAAAAAGGACTGTACAACTTTAAAAATTCTTATAGATTTATTGAAAGAAGATATAGAGCCGGGTTTCCTGTTACTTTGTAGGGAAACACACCAAGTTTTTTACTTTTAACTAAAAAATGTTGTTATGTGCCTTCCTTTGGTTATCCTGCACATACCTAATTGGAAATCAATTCCTTCCCAAACTCGCTGAAACATTGCAGGTGTAACTTGCTCAGTGGTGGCGTAAATTCTTGCTCGTTATTCAGGTAGGGAATCTGGCAAAGGAGGTACAAACACGTTAACGTTGATGAACCCCCATAAAATAAAAAAATCGGGTGCTTTCAGGTCTGGCGAACGTAGCGCGAAACAATTGGCGCACCACGGCCAATCCATTGACTTGGAAAGCGGTCACTGAGGAAATCCCGGACACCATCTAGCATAAAGTAAACATTTCTTTCCTGGTCATCCTCATCGATCTGTGATATCAAAAATTGTACCATATCTAGGCACACTACCCCATTGACAGTTCTCTCTCAGGCAAAAAAGGGGCCCTTGCCACTTAAGTGAAAAGTCAACTTGTCAGAAAAGGTTATTTTATAAGAGAAATGTTCATCCTCATACAATGGATTTAAAATACCCGCACAGAAATTCTTGCAAGCAATTTTATCAGTGTCTCTTATTGCTTGTACGATCATCAATCTATACGGATTCGGATGCAAACGGTTTCTCAGCACACGCCAAACATTCGTGTGTGGGATTTGAAGTTCGCGAGATGCACACTGGGTCGTTTTCGTAGGGCTGTTGACAAAACGTTGTCTCACTCGCTCAACGACGTTGTCAGATGTGCGTGGTGGATCAAATGATTTCACATATCTTACCGAGCACCCTGTTTCTACAAAAAATTTATGCCTCTTATAAATTGTAGGTCTACTAAGAGGACCTTTAGCGTACTTGGTACGGAAATTACGCTGAACTGTTGTCGCCGACTTCGATTCTTCAAACCAAAACACACAGCTAGCACACTCGCGTCCAATGAAGGCACCCATCTTTAACTCAACTGCCGATACTCGATAGCGCTCCTTACGGTGCGATTCGACGTTAGCGAACTACGCGAGACACAACTTGATGTATTTCCCCACAAATTGAGACTACAATCACCTCTGTAGGTATTATGACTTAATTTATATGAATTTTCAAATTTGTAAAGTCCTATTAGAAACATTCTGTATATCAATAAAGCACTTGAGACCAAATTTGTTTCTTCAAACTTTTTGCAACATATGGTTGCACATGGAATACAGTAACAGATTTTGAAGATTATATTAAGGACACTGACTTAGCATCAACAGTTTCTATCGGACATTCAAAAGAATTTCTGACTGAAGATCGCACATTGCATGTTGGCAATTCTTATATGAGCTATGGTTTGACTCTCTTATTTCTAAACCATGAAACTCATACTTTAGGAAACTGTGGAGTAACAGGAAGTTTATTCCAAAAGAAAGTGCGTCTGCTAAAATTTAAATGACAGCTTCAAATGGCTCTGAGCACTATGGGACTTAACTTCTGAGGTCATCAGTCCCCTAAAACTTAGAACTACTTAAACCTAACAAACCTACGGACATCACACACATCCATGCCCGAGGCAGGATTCGAACCTGCGACCATAGCGGTCACGCGGTTCCAGACTGTAGCACCTAGAACCGCTCATCCACCTATGCCGGCCTTAAATGACAGTAATTTGTCACTCACGAAGATAAAAAACGAAAATGTAGTTTGAAAATTGCGTGGCACTCGTGATGTGAAGCTGCTATATAGCAGATATTTCTCTCATGTGCGCAAAAAGTAGAACGTAATAAACTAATTATGAATGTTCCCCAAGTGAGAACCAAATAAATAAATTTACCGAGAAACCAGAAGTTGTAGCTTAGAACAAAGAAAAAATTGGAATCGATTCTCTGAAATGATGTTTTCTTCTGCAACAATGCGTCGCAAAGGAAAAAAAGCAAAGAAAATTGTCCTCCTCGGTATATCTGTTCCAAACGCATACCTAAACAAACAAAGAAGAAAATTAGCTCACAAACGAAAATTACAGCTTTGAGAGAGAAACTTGCTGAATCATCATTGCTTTGTCTTTCTTCTAAGCACCTGAACACACACTGATCCAACACAGAAAATAAAAAGAAAGAAAATTAGAAGACTGAGAACCGTCTACCAAGCATTAGTAAAACAAACTGAACGACAAGATGTTGCCAAGAAGAAAACAAAAAAGATTTTGGGTGCGCGTTCGGGTTCGCACCGTAGATTTTTCGTGAAAACGTCAGTATAAAATCGTAACTATATCGGGGTTTTCCGGTCTTAAAAAGTGTATTTTAGGTGCCTAAAATAGACTCTTTCAATACTTAATTTTGCTATGTGATACCTAAAATAGGCCCTAAAAGTATTATTCAGAAAGACGAAGCATGATGTAAAATTCACATTGTTGATGTATGAGCATATTATTACTCTTAAAACAACTAAAATGAAAATCTGCACAGTTGCAAACACATAAAACATTATATTACTTTACTGTTCAAATTGATGCCAAACCTTTTTAGTATTTCCGATGTTAAATATACAATATACAACAAATAATATGTTGAAGTACAATTAATACGTAATTTAATAATATCAGATGTTTCAAATATTCAGACAACAGTTAGCTTCACGGAAAATAATTAAAATCTTTTCTATGTTTTCCTGAGAGACTATGGCGTGTCATTCAGTTTTAATTTATATGCCGAAAAAGGAAGTTCTGCATCAACGGATGTGACAGATTGCATACTTCTTTCGGCGCATGTTTATTTGCCCTGGGGATTAATTAAACTGTGTACCTAAGGAAAATGTAGCCTTACTTGCTATGCTATGCGGTTGATACTATGCACTACATGAGTTACATGCAGTAAAAAGGGAAGAATACTTTAAGCAACTGAAACGCTGGTATCATACGTGCAGCAATATCTGTGGTCAGAAGCACTTTGTTTCCATCCAAGCCATTGGAGAGCACCTTCAGCCCATTGGTGTCAATGTGTACAATTGCTTTCTGGTTATACTTTGGGAGTTGTTTGGAACAAATCAGATAAGCACATGGCACATCTGGGCCCAACTTGTCAACAATCAGATTAGCAATGTTCCAGTCAAGAATGTCAGTTTTACCGGCAGAAGTCCATATGCAAGACCCCCAATATTTTCTCGGATTCTGCGCAGTGCTTCAGTGTGAGTTAAATTACCATAATTCTTATGCAACGATGACTTTGCAGGAACAGTCTGGTTGTAGTATTTCTCAAGAATACATTTGATAATAGGACTTTTTAGTTTTCGTAAAGGACAGATTGTTGCCGCAATATCATAACAAGTCACAGCAGAACTGGTTCTTTTAGATGGATTCATCAAATGTCGTTTTAAAAGTGTTTGCTTCAATTTTGACTTTCGTTCAACATTTTAGAAAAACCAAAGTAAATAAAAGAAACATACAATACACTGTCACTGGATATCTTTTTGTTACAATTTGAAACTTAAAAAATTCCTTTACATCAATATTGAACTCATCAACTAAAAAATAATGAGAAAAGTGAACAATTGACCACCGGTGTTTCTTAGTACAGTTTTAAACAATGCTGTAGTTATAGTCTTTAGTCTAAAGACTGGTTTGATGCAGCTCTCCAGGCTATTCTATCCTGTGCAAGCCTCTTCATCTCCGAGTAACTACTGCCACCTACACCCTTATGAATCTGCTTAGTGTATTCATCTCTTAGTCTCCCTCTATGACTTTTACCCTCCACACTTCCCTCAAATACTAAATTAGTGATCCCTTGATGCTTCAGAAAGAACCCTTTACGCCATACAGTAACAAAAATTCTACGGAACAGAGTTGTCAAGAAGAATTTTTTTTCAGTTTGATTTCAAATTTTACTTTGCTCTCTAAAAAATGGCTACAAACACTATGAGACTTAACATCTGTCATCAGACCCCTAGACTTAGAACTACTTAAACCTAACTAACTGAAGGGCATCACACACATCCATGCCCGAGCAGGCTTAGAACCTGCGACCGTACCAGCAGTGCGGTTCCAGACTGAAGCAACTAGAACCACTCGGCCACAGCGACCGGCCTTTGCTCTATGTCAGACATTTTATATCATTGGGTAAATGATCAAAAATTTTGGTTGCAGCATTGTGCATTCCTTTTTGTCCAAAAGTCAACCATAATGTGGGTTAACAACTGTCACTTTTTCTTTTGGTATTCTAATTATGTACATCATTGTTCTTTGAACTGCAGTGGATTGTTGACGACAAGCTTCAGGACGAAATAAATATGCCCTGAACCAGGAGTCAAAATGGCTAACAGTTGAAAAAGATGTTGTCAAAATGATCGCGGGTGAGCACTACATATTATTCACAGCACGTTTTTGAGCAGTGAAGACTTTCTTACAGATGAGTTACCCCAGAACATTATTCCATATATGACATGTCAACTTACTGATCTGTCCCCCCTCCCCCCCCCCCCCCCCCCAAGATTTGCAATAATTCTAAGTGCAAATGTGGCTGAACTAAGTTGTTTCAGAGGTTTCAAAAGTGTTTTTCCGGTTTAAATCCTCATAAATATGGAGATTAAAAATTTTTAGTTTCCACCAAAGCTATTATTCACTCTTTACGCGTTACACTTATCACTGGTATCTTCTTTTTCACCCTGAAGCGCTGCATCACAGAGCCTCTTCCAAGCTTCCTTTTGACTGTATCGTGTATCACTTAGCATTTCCTCCTATTGTGTTCACCTTTGGTTCAAATCATCTTTAACCTGGTCTCTCCATCTTATTCGTGTTCTTCCAATTGGTCTTCGTCTGTTCGTCCAAACTCTGTCCACTGTAAGGCTCTTCTCGGAAGTATTTCTGACCGCATTCTTTTAGTATGGTCAAACCATTTAAACCTATTACTCTCTATCGTTTTGTGTGTGTCTGCAGGGGGTGGGGGGGGGGGGGGGAGGGGGAGAGGGGGACCTTCATATGCAGGGTGTTTCGTGTTATTCCATTCCTTATCATGGCCCATCTTATCTTACTGAGAGTCCCTTGTAGAAAGTGTACCGGTATCTATATTGCTTGTGATGACTGATTTATGGGGTGCACAAATGCGCGGTCATCAGCGCTTGCTTGTATTCTGTTCATATCTTTAATATTCTGAACCACTGGTCAAAATTGGCTGATAATAGGACTCATACATCATGACCTTTGCTTTGACAGTTATTTTCCAATTTCTCGTTATATGCGACAAGCAGTAATAGAATTTCGAACAATTTTCTATTCTAAGCGAAATTTCATCTTTGATGTTTCCTTTCTTGGTTAACTTATTTCCTAGATGATTGAAAGCATCTACTTCCTTACTAATTTTTCCATTGCAGTTTATATCCTTCATGTTTTCATTTTTCTTTCTGATTTTCATTACTTCAGTTTTTGTCAAGCTTATTTACAGGCCTGCTTCTTCAATTACTCTCTGCCAGGTGTTTAGTTGTTCTTCTAATTTTTGCTCATTGGTATATACCTCCAAATACGTAGAGCTGAGTATATTGCGGCTTTCTGAAATTTAGACTGAGGCTATTCATGGAAACCACTCAACACCACTTTTAACTACATTATTTCCAGTTTATTTCGTTACTGTATGTGTGTTTGGATTGCTCACAATGCCAGTGTCATCTGTAAAAAAAAATAATTCTCCTCATTTGTAATTTTTCATCCTATCTACCTGATTATGTAGCTCTCAATTCGTTCGTGCAATCAGCCACTCATAATATGAAACACAGTCATAGCTCATTCACTCAAATGATTCAGAAATTTTACTTGTTACAATGAAATCAGGTGATGATTCTTCTCCTCTGCGGGCTTGTGCTTTGTGGCAGTCTGCTAATATGTACAAATAAAATGCCTCGTAATTTTGGGAGCGTTGTATAATCAGTCGGGAAACCTCAGATCAAGCGGATATTTGGCTTTGATGAAATTTAACCTTCCGAAGAAGTGATGGAGCTCATGGATTATTAAATGCAGGTTCTTATCCAGTCCTTCGGAAGCTCCCTTCTGATTAACAACTACGCAATATATCGACGAATATCATTAATTCTCAAATGTCAAATACACACCTTTTGTATGAACGAGCAATATATATATATATATATATATATATATATATATATATATATATATATATATATCCCTTTTAATCGTACAGTTCGTCTCAGTTATCTTTTGTCATAAATCTCTATATTCAGATTACAATTCTTCAAACCAAACTCAGGTTAATCGGCACGAAGACACAATCACGGAAGCTCTTTTCTTCTAACAACCACCAGAGAGAGTACTGCAAAGAATAATTATGCACTCATGGCATAGCTATTGTATGAAACTATTTTGCGCATGGATTCTGGATTCTGCAAGTATGAAGATAGAAAAGTAGTAAACGTCATTCAAGGGTAGAATTGTATCAGAATAATTCATCGAATATAAAGAGATTTTACAATTGCCCCTCACAGCGAGCAAAGTTAATGATAATACACTTTGCAAGCTAACAGAAAAAATTTGTTGGGTTGTTTATTCAAAAGAGGAATATTTTGAGTTAATAGAATTTTACTGTAGAGAGTATGGGTAACATGTTAAGACAGTAAGTTACGAGAATACCTAAGCTGTAGCTTTTACATGTACTGGAGTATACCTGCATCCTGAGTACATAACCATGGAATATGTAGATTGATGTAATTACGAAAAAGGTCTACCCATTTGGGAACTGGCCTTCACAGGGAAACCCTGGAAAACCTGGAAGAATAGACCCCAGCTCAGGTATTACAGAAGATAGGAAAGCCTAAATCCAGTAATTTTGAAATATATATAAGCTCCATAGATTAGATCGAAGGAAAACTGCCTCATTGCCAAAAAAAAATTTTACAATATTGCTCAACACAATTTTCAGAACTCTTCTTTCGATGATGTAGCCGGCGATCTCGTTGTGAAGTCGATGGAACAGGAACACTGGGTACGGACAGCGGGTAGGCGACGTAAAGCGTTTGGTGAAGGCGGCACGGAGGACAGGCGATGGCTTATGGTACAGGACAGAAGCTAGTAATGTGCCACAGAACAGCAAGGTGATCTCAGGAAAAGATGGTCAGGGAAGTGAACATGGAACAGGTTTAAAGTGGACTAAGAAAAGGTTCTGACTGAATAAATCCCTGGAAGAGAGTGGATTAAGGCAACGAAGTCCATATTTCATCGTTGAAATCAAAATCAGAGTGGATTCTTATATTCTTCCATCTGTACTAGACTGGAACATCCATCAGTCCTGACAATCGCGATTTTTTTTTTAGTCCTCAATACCAAAGTTGTTTTGCATTACAACTGCTGATTGTCCAAAACATTGCCAAATAGACTGTGGGCATTTAAATTTTGTTGTAGCTCATATCGAGTGTATTCCTCTCAACATTTTTTAAATCTAATCATCGTTTTGTTACAGTGCAGGTGGAAGTAGAGCATTGAATCTGTCCGAGGTTTGCTTTCAATTACGAAATTATGTATAAAATTTAAGTTTACACCTGATGAAAAATTTTAAACATAGGCATATGACACTGACTCCACAAAAGGAATAATTTCTCGAAAAATATTCTCTGAAAACTTTTCATTATTATATAATTAATTGATATATAGATCCACCTGCAAATAAATATCATTAATGATGACGTATGTTCATTTAACAAATCATCCACTCGCAGATTTTCTTCATTCTCTCATGAACATTTATGGAAATATATTTCAACAATTATGTCCATAATATGAAACACACAATCTGCTATTCTTAAAATGTTAATTAATATTCTTAAATTAATTCTCCTGGTAGAGAAGGCATAATGAAAAATCTAAAAATTATAATAATTTTCTCTCGCGCAACCAGAGAGTTTCTTCAATTGTTTGCAGCAGTGACATTATCGACTGTTGCTTCACTTCACAGTTCATTTGTTTTCTCGCTCGAACAGCGCACATCATACACACCGCGTATTTACCTACATATCCCGCACTGTTCAAGTTACACACGCAATTCTCACGTAAGTGCCGTGTCTTGAGGAAATGTAGATGCACTTTCATTGTATATCACTATGGCTTCTGCTCACAGTCCACACTTACAAACACTAGTAATTAACAAATTCTTCTACTCTTCTACCTATCTTAAATTTTTGCGCTAAACCATCAAAGGAGTAATCTTACTGTCTCTTAACCTATCACAGGAGTAATCTCACCGTCTCTTAACCTATCACAGGAGCGATCTCACTGTCTCTTACCGTCTAGACAACATAAACTTCTTGATATTTATATACACATTCGACCGGCTTACCTTGGTAAATAAAAGGCAGCTATTCCTTACATGTGTGCAAAGTGCTCCGCGCGCCAGACCGTGTTATGAAAAGCTGCGCACCCGCTCGAGGGTTTAACTTAGCGGTGAAGTGTGTGCATTACAAGTCATGCGGACCAGGTCGGAAAATGGTGTATCTGCAAGTGCGATTGCGTCACGCAGAGACGCTTGCGAGCTGCGCGCGTTGGCAGCGGCGCGCTGGCTTGTGCAGTGTTGGCTAACCTGCTGGCCGCGTTGTTGAGTGGCGTGTGCCGTGGCCCGGCTGTGGCAGCCTGCCACCCGGACCTGCGCAAGGTGGCAATGGCGCCCTCGTGACCCACTGAAGCAGCGCGCCGCCACACCTGCTTGTCTGCCTCTCTCTCTCTCTCACATACACACACACTGCACTTGGCCGACGCGGTCACCACTCTGCCAACTGACCACTCCTGTGCGCCAATTAAACATTACAAGTCGGAAGAACTACGCAGCGGGCGACTCCATCGTGTTGAGTGCTATACATGGCACGTAAACTGCCCAACAGTCACGTCACAGAGTAGAGAATATACGGAATGGAAATTCGGCTTCAACCCGTCTGCCAAAACGTAGTGCCCATACCATATTGAAACCGAGTTAACAACTGTCTCTGATGCTAAAGGCGGAGGGATATGTTTAGTTTATTTCATTAATTAGGCGTTTTAACTGCTGGGCTTACCTACATGTAAACAGTTATTTGATGTATTGTTATAGTTAGAAATACACAATGAGTAATAGTAGGAAAAGATCGCACAGGAAAGAAACGAGCGGTACCCAAGAAGCAGCTGACAGCAGCAGTACACGAGAAAAATCAGTTTTCCGATTTTCTTGCTGTAAACAATAAAAATTCATTAAACAGTAAAAAAATACTGTATGTAAATTAAGCAAAGGTATATCAACTCCTGGAGTGAGTTTTTCGGTACAGGTTCTATTTTTCCCTCAAAAAAATTGAAAACGACTTTTTACCATTTGTGCGTTTTCTTCACTACTGTATATAGTTCCTCTCATTTCATTATGAGGAGACAGCAGTGCACAAAACTGATTTAATTCGTATCTTACAGTTTCATGTAACAGCTCGATGATGAAGTGTCTATTTTTTCGATATTGGTCATAGCTACTGTGATAACGTATTTGTGCTCTGTACTATAAAATTGAAAGGTAAAGTATTTATTTGAGGTCTCTGGCTGATACCGCTATGTGCTACTAGCTTTGACATAAATAGATCGTACAAGTGAATGCACGTTGCTCAAATTAGTGATTGCGGTTTATTGTTGTACTTACTGCAGGAAAAAAATGAATAAGTAAACGTTCCGTACTTGCAGTTACATAATGGCAAAACGGAAACACATCCCACATTTAGGACAAAGCTTGACAAAAGAATATTTGCGACACTTACGAGCAGTCACTTATTAAACGAATATGATTCATATTACATCATACGTTAGAGTGGACTTCAGAAATTTTATTGCAAGCTATTGTCTTCATCTGAAGTAATATCTACCTTAATTCGAAATAAATTTGGTGACTGCGAATATCTTAGTATCAGCTGTGCTACTTATAGATGTAGGTGTGCCGTCACCTGTTGGTGACATCGGAAAATTCGTGATGAACCGAGAATCGTACCCGGATTTCCCCGCTCATCACGAGTGGTCGCCTTAAGATCTTTGGTTATCCATTCATTTCAAATTAACTCTGGACGGTCGTCAATCTTCATGAATGGCTGTTATATAGAGATTCAAGTAAATAATACACATGTGTTACTTTCAGGTTGTAAACATGAATGAAAATTCGAACACTGATACATACACAGCAACCCTTGCAGTGTCTTATAACAGCTGTTTCTGTTGGAAGTACAGCTGATTTATCAGCACAAAGTCCCATAATAGGAAAATGAAAAGTAAAGTAAAACTGCTTGAAGGAAGAAACTGACATATACAAAATAGAGTAACTTAATTCTCGTGTGAAGCTAAAAGCAGTGGCAATTCACAGCTTGAAAATGCCAACAGTAATGAATTTAAAAGCTTATGTGGTTAGTTTATAACAAAACATTTACTACAAGTTGTTCCATTAGCGTTTCCTTTCGTATTTTTATCATTCAGTGGGTTAGATTACTCCCGTTTCATAAAAATGTCCATTTTGAGCCGTAGTAATAAGGGGAGATCGTTACGCGTGTACTCGGTTTCAGTACGTCGAGCGGAACGCTTCAAAAAAAAAAAAAAAAAAAAAAATGGTTCAAATGGCTCTGAGCACTATGGGACTTAACATCTGAGGTCATCAGTCCCCTAGAACTTACTTAGAACTTCTTAAACCTAACTAACCTAAGGACAGCACACACATCCATGCCCGAGGCAGGATTCGAACCTGCGACCGTCGCAGCAGCGCGGTTCTAGACTGACGCGCCTAGAACCGCTCGGCCACAATAGCCTGCCGCAACGTTGCACTTGATACAAATCAAAGGAGCCGCTCCCTGATTTTTCTTTCTGTATACCGTCTCTTCTGTGGTCGCGTGCTGATAATTTTTACACGCTTTGTGTGTATATCAGCAGCAAAAACAACAGCAGTCCCTTGACACTGGAGAGGCTGTCGTAGGATTTTGAATACCACCTGGAAAAAAATAATATAAAGTAATTAATTTTTGTGTATTTTGTAGTGTGTCGATGTACAATGAGAAGCATAAAGATTGCAGGACCTCGTCTCTTGGACTCTGTTGTGCACTCGTCGGAGAAGATGACTTTCATCCGATCGACATCTTCCCAGGAACTTACAATTCCCTTGTTTGTCAGACAACGGTTCTTTGATAAGGGTACAACGGGACCTGATTCTATAGTGCTTTAATCTTTGGAGAGCATTTCTCGACGAGCCAGGGAAATGTGAAGCTCTCATTAGTTCCCGGATGAGTGGCAAAGGGACATTCTAGGCCACCCTGGCCGATTCTTCATGTTGTCTTCGTGCAGAGATTCGTGGTCTTCCAGGTATTGGAAGTCTCGCTACCTCGCCATTATCTCTAAATCGTTTAATCCATCTCCTTGCTATGGAAGACGTGCTGCCTCAGATGCACTAACACCGTCTCCTAAGAGAACAATTATTCGCCTGCGAACATTCACATCAGCCATTTTGAAGCAGACCTATGACGTGTTCCAATCAGCTGATACGTTTCTGTCAGCTGAAAACTATAGAGACACCAGATGGCGGGTGTAGTAATTACAAACATCCATTTTCAACATTTTTACTACGACTGTTTGTCGGTTTGTTTAAAGATTAGACTATCATAAAATGGAATCTTTTGAAAGAATATAGAGCCTAGAAAAGTCTACAACTGCACAATTTGCAGCGAATTAATGTTTAAAACATTACCTGCACAGGTCCAAATTAAAAAAATACAATTGACTTCAGTTAGATTCGAACGCTCGTTTTTTTACGTTTGTAAACCGTCAGCCTATCCACTCAGCCATTTTTTCTCTTACACAACTTGTAGATATGAATTGTGTCGCACACTACTCGCGTTTATATTCAAATTCAATTGGAAGGATATTCTCCTGTGAATAATAAAATCGGAATAAAATCAATGATATCGTTGCGATCGGTAACACACAAAGTTCATTTCAAAGCCTTATGTAAGAACAGAGTTAATTTTGAAAGCGCTCTTCGTATTTTCAGCCATGAGAAAAACAGAAGGGCTCAGCTGGGATTTGAACCCGGGACCTCCTGCACCCAAAGCAGGAATCATACCATTTATTTTTGTCGTTGACCTATTATCTCACGTAACTAAATTTAATCTCCAAAAATAAAAGAAACAAAAATCAAATCTACCTCTACACTTGGCATCACCACTTTAACTCCACCATAAAAAAGGAAATGAACTTTTCCTAAAAATTCCCCGAAGGGACAGGCTCTACGGGTTTATAATAATTTTTTATTTATATAATTTTACGTGATTATAATTAATAAATGTGTAGAAATGAAAATGCTATAAAACAGAATGTTACAATAAATATGTGATTCGAAGTGTGAAGTAAAATAGCTTTGTATATTGCTTCTCTATTTCAGCGAAAAGAATCTTTCTTCATGAAACGGTGCTACTGGTGTTTTCTTGTCCACTGCCACTAGTAGCGTTTTCTATGTCGATCAGAACCGTCTAAAATATCTACAACAAACTCATGCTGCACTGGTAAAGACTCAATGAATGCAGCATTCCGGGAATTACGTAATCTCTTGCCGTTGTCTCTGCTTGCAATTCAGGTAATTCTGTCTGCGGTGAGATACTGCGCCGTACTTTACAGTGAGCCTGGCATTCCCAACTAGCGATGGGTTTAAGAAAACGCTGCGTAAATAATTTGCAAAGAGCGTACGGTACCATGGTGTGCGTGCAAGAGTGATGTGTGTGTTTAGCAGGTGCCACCGGTAATCAAGTTCCACTTTCTCCCCTTTGCCGAAGATGTAATCGATTGTCATTCCCGTGTCTGTACATGATATGTGGCGAGGGGAAAGTAAAAATCATCCGGACACAAAAGGAACCGAGGCTCAATCACGTCAGGTGTGAGACGTAGGTACCAAGCTAAGATCTCTTGTGTTAGTCGCCAAACGCTGGACGACCACACGCACGATAAGTGACGTTCATTTCTTCTATTTGACGATGTAAACACCAAGCTGAAGCTCCACAGAACTCCAAGAGTTGTGAACACCGGCGCTTCTGAACATGAGCATGCAG